>NC_135896.1:7297879-7897879 GCF_964194155.1 Cetorhinus maximus
CACTCCCACCCTCCCCCCCCCCCCCCACTCCCACCCTCCCCCCCCACCCTCCCCCCCCCCACAACCCCCACCCTCCCCCCCCCACACCCCCACCCTCCCCACATCCCACCCCCCCACCACCTCTCATGCTGCACTTGCTCAGTCTCCCTTCACCCGCTGTGCCTCGTTATTGTGATCAGACCATCAGCGGATCCCGTTTGTTCCCCTTTCCTTATCTCACCGGGAATGAAATAGACAAGGGGGGGTGGGGTTCCTGAAATTGACGGGTGTCGGTTTTAATTGAAACTGACTGAAGGTCTCGGCACAGAGGCAGCGATTGGAGGTGGTGATCAGGAGAGGGGGACAGGGTTCGCATCTCACTCATCTCTGAACTTACTCCTCAGCTCCGAACAAACTGGGTGTTTATTGAGACACTGCCTCTGTTCATTATACATTTCAAACACTCCCCCTGCCAGGAAAGCTGTCCTTTCCCCACTCTCGGGCTCCCGCTGACCCCATCCACAGTGATAGGTGAATGCAAGGCACATTCTCCCTCCCTCTCACATTCCCTCCCTCCCTTCATCTCACCCTTCTTCCTTCCTCACTCCCTCCATCTCTCCCTCCATATCTCACTCCCTCCCTGTCTCCATCTCTCCTTCCCTCCCCCTCCCTCCATCTCTCCTTCCCTCCCCCTCCCTCCATCTCTCCTTCCCCCTCCTTCTCTCCCCCTCTCTCCCCCCTCCCTCCCTCCCTTCATTCCACCCTTCTTCCTTCCTCACTCCCTCCCTCTATCCCTCCCTCCATATCTCACTCCCTCCCTGTCTCCATCTCTCCTTCCCTCCCCCCTCCATCTCTCCTTCCCTCTCTCACTCCCTCCCCCTCCCTCCATCTCTCCTTCCCTCCCTCCCTCTCCCCCTCCCTCCATCTCTCATTCCCTCCCTCCCTCTCCCCCTCCCTCCCTCTCTCCCCCTCTCTCCTCCCTCCCCCCTCCCTCCCTCCCCCTCCCTCCCTCTCTCCCCCTCCCTCCCTCTCTCCCCCCCCTCTCTCTCTCCCTCCCTCTCTCACTCCCTCTCTAATAGAAACATAGAAAATAGAAGCTGGAGTAGGTCATTCAGCCCTTCGAGCCTCCTCTGCCATTCAATATGATCATGGCTGATCCTCTATCTCAATGCAGTACTCCCGGTCTCTCCGCAAACCCCTTGACGCCTTTAGAGTTCAGAAATCTGTCCATTTCCTTCATAAATATTCAGTGACTTGGCCTCCACAGCTTTCTGTGGTAGAGAATTCCACAGGTTCGCCACCCTTTGAGTGAAGAAGTTTCTCCTCATCTCAGTCCTAAATGGTCTACCCTGTATCCTGAGACTGTGACCTGTGGAAAGCATTTGAACAGTTGGGAGCTAAATTATAAAGCAGAACCTCCAAGGTAATAATCTCGGGATTTCCACCTGAGCCATGGGCAAACTGGCACAGGGTAAATAAAGTCAAGGAGTTAAATGCGTGGCGCAGAGATGGGTGTGGGAGGAAGGGGTTTCAGTTCACGGGGCACTGGCACCAGTGCTGGGGTAGAAGGGAGCTGTTCCAGCGGGATGGGCTTCACTTGAACTATGCTGGGACCAATGACCTGGCGAATCGAATAACTAGGAGTGTAGAGAGGGCTTTAAATGAAAAAAAGGGGGGTATGGTTCTGGAGAGGGGGTACATACGCTCACAAAGCAAAAGGAAATGGCAGCCTTGCAGGGCAGCTATTTAGGTAATGATACCCAGAGTGTGACAGGAAGGGACAGAGTGTACAAACAAAAAAAAACAGCAGCAAATAGGGTCAAAGGGGGAAAATATGGTAAAAAGGCAAAATGAATGGCTCTTTACTTAAATGCACGTGGTATTCAGAACAAAATAAATGAATTAACGGCACAAATAGAGGTTAATGGGCGTGATCTTATAGCCATTACGGAGACATGGTTACAAGGAGATCGAAGCTGGGAACTAAATATTCAGGGGTATGTAACTTTTCAAAAGGACAGTCAGGAAGGAAAGGGTGGTGGGGTAGCTTTGTTAGTATGAGATGGAATAAGTACGATAGCAAGAAATGATCTTGGATCGGAAGATGTAGAATCCGTATGGGTGGAGGTAAGAAATAACAAGGGGAAGCAGACACTGGGGGGAGGATTCTATAGGCCCCTTGACAGTAGCTATACTGTTGGACAGAGAATAAATCAGGAGATAATGAGGGCGTGTGAAAAAGGCAGTACATTAATCATGGGTGACTTTAATCTTCATGTAGATTGGGAAAATCAAATTGGCAGAGGTAGACATGAGCAAAAATTCATAGAGAGAGTTTGGGACAGTTTCCTAGAACAATATATTGTGAATCCAACCAGGGATCAGGCTATTCTGGGTCTGGTAATGTGTAATGAGCAGGTTTAATAAATGATCTCAGAGTAAAGGATCCCCTAGGAAACAGTGACCAAAACATGGTAGAATTTAGCATTCAGTTTGAGAGTGAGAAACTTGGGTCAGAAACAACTGTGCTAAACTTCTTTAGAGCTTCTTTAAATATATAAAAAGGAAGAGAGAGGCCAAAGTGAACATAAGCCCCTTAGAAAATGAGGCTGGGGAAATAATAATGGGGAACCAGGAAATGGCAAAGGAGTTGAATAAATACTTTGCTTCAGTCTTCACGGTAGAAGATGTTAATAGCATTCCAAAAATACTAAATAATCAAGGGGCAAAAGTGGGGGGGAGGAAATAAATACAATAACTATCACTAGAGAAAAAATACTAAGGAAACTAATGGGGCTAAAGGCTGATAAGTCCCCTGGACCTGACGGGTTGCATCTTTAGGATATTAAAGAAAGTAGCTACAGAGATAGTGGATGCACTGGTAGTAATCTTCCAAGAATCCTCAGGTTCTGGAAACGTCCAGAGGATTGGAGAACAGCCAATGAAACACCCTTATTCAAAAAGGGAGGGAGACAAACAACAGGTAACTATAGGCCAGTTAGCTTAACATCTGTCATTGGGAAATTGTTGGAGTCCATTATAAAGGATGTAATAGCAGAGCATTTAGAAATGCATAATCTAATCAAGCAGAGTCAGCTTGGCTTCATGAAGGGGAAATCATGACTAACAAACTTATTAGAATTCTTTGAGGAGGTAACAAGCAGGATAGATAAAGGGGAACCAGTAGATGTAATATATTTGGATTTACAAAAGGTGTTTGATAAGATACTGCACATAAGGCTACTTAATAATGTAAGAGCCCATGGTCTTGCGGGTAGTATGTTAGCATGGAGAAAGGATTGGCTAACTAATAGAAGACAGAGTTGGGATAAGGGGGGCATTTTCAGGATGGCAACCTGTAACTAGTGGAGTGCCACAGGGATCAGTGCTGGGGCCACAATTATTTATAATATATATTAATGACTTGGATGAGGGAAGTGAATGTACTATTACCAAGTTTGCAGATGACACAAAAATAGGTGAAAAGGCAAATGGTGAGGATGACACAAAGAGTCTATAGAGGGATATAGACAGGTTAAGTGAGTGGGCAAAATCTTGGCAGATGGAATATAATGTGGGAAAATGTGAGGTTATGCACTTTGGCAGAAGAATAGAGGAGCTGAATATTATTTAAATGGAGAAAGGCTGCAGAAGGCTGCAGCACAGAGGGATTTGGGAGTCCTTGTGCATGAATCCCAAAAAGCTACCATACAAATTCAACATGTAATAGGGAAGGCAAATGGAATGTTGGCCTTTATTTCAAAGGGAATAGAGTATAAAAATAGGGAAGTCTTGCTAAAACTATACAAGGCACTAGTTAGACCACACCTAGAATGTTGTGAACAATTTTGGTCCCCTTATCTAAGGGAAGATATACTGTCGTTGGAGGCAGCCCAGAGAAGGTTCACTAGGTTGACCCTGCAGATGTAGGGATGTTTTTGTGAGAAGAGGTTGGGCCTGTACTCATTGAAGTTTAGAAGAATGAGAGGCGACCTTATTGAAACATATAAGATTCTTAGGGGGCTTGACAGGGTAGATGCTGAGAGGTTGTTTCCCTTGGTGGGGGAGTCTAGGACCAGAGGGCATAATCTCAGAGTAAGGGGTCGCCCATTTAAGACAGAGATAAGGAGGAATTTCTTCTCAGAGGGTAGTCAATCTGTGGAATTCTTTACTGCAGAGGGCTGTAGAGGCTGGGTCGTTAAGTATATTCAAGGCTGAGATGGACAGATTTTTAATCAGTAAGGGAATCAAGGGTTATGGGGAAAAGGCAGGAAAGTGGAGTTGAGGATTATCAGATCAGCCATGATCTCATTGAATGGCGGAGCAGACTCGATGGGCCGAATGGCCTACCTCTGCTCCTATGTCTTATATGTCTCCCTTGTTCCAGAGCCCCTGCCAGAGGAAATAACATCCCTGCATCCAGTCTGTCCAGCCCTGTCAGAATTATATATGTTTCAATGAGATTCTGAACTCCAGCCGATACAGGCCTAGTCGGCCCGATCTCTCCTCATACAACAATCCTGCCATCCCAGGAATCAGTCTGGTGAACCTTCGCTGCACTCCCTCTATGGCAAGTATATCCTTTCTTAGGTAAGGAGACCAAAACTGCACACAGTACTCCAGGATAAAAGCAAAATATCATGGATGCTGGAAATCTGAAACAAAAACAAAAATTGCTGGAAAAACTCAGCAGGTCTGACAGCATCTGTGGAGAGAAAGACAGAGTTAACGTTTCGAGTCCGTATGACTCTTCTTCAGAGCTAAAGGGGAGTAGAAATGTGGTGAAATATATACTGTTTAAGGGGGGTTGGAATAGGTAATGCTGAATAGAAGACCAGCGATAGGTGGAGGCAAAGGAGAGATTGCGAAAGATATCATAAACAAAAGGTCAAAGGGTTGTTAATAGTGGTGGTACTGGCTAAAGGAGGTTCTAATGGTGACATTGAGAATGGAAAGCAAAATGTGATAATGTCAGGACCAGGGTAAGCACTCTGGAAAGTGACAGATGGCCCTAGTGGGGATGGGGTGGGGGGAGGGGACGGTGGTGGGGAAAAGGATTGGAAAGGCTAAAAGCTGGGGTTAAACAATGAATAAAGATGGAAATAAATTTTAAAAATAATGAAAATAAGCAGGTCCAACCCTGACTTTGTTATCAAAGCTACCGACAAGGGTGGTGCTGTTGTTACCTGGTGTACTGACCTCTACCTCGCAGAGACTGAGCGCCAACTCTCAGACACTTCTTCCTACCTCCCACTGGACCATGACCCCACCACCAAAAATCAAGCCATTGTTTCCAGGACTGTCACTGACCTCATCTCCTCTGGAGATCTTCCCTCCATGGTTTCCAACCTCATAGTCTCCCAAACTCGGATAGCCCGCTTCTACCTCCTTCCCAAAATCCACAAACAGGACTGTCCCAGTAGACCCATCATGTCAGCCTGTTCCTGCCCCACGGAACTCATTTCTTCCTATCTTGACTCCATTTTCTCTCCCCTTGTCCAGTCTCTTCCTACCTATATCCCCAATTCCTCTGATGCCCTACGTCATATCAACAATTTCCCAGTGAGACCAATTTGTTCTCTCACTGAACAATTTCTCCTTAAACTCCTCTCACTTCCTCCAAATAAAAGGTGTGGCTATGGGTACCCACATGGGCCCCAGTTATGCCTGTCTCTTTATGGGGTATCTGGAACATTCCTTGTTCCAGTCCTACTCAGGCCACCTCCCACAACTCTTTTCTCCGGTACATCGATGATTGTTTCGGTGCCGCTTCATGCTCTCGTCTGGACCTGGAAAGATTGATCAATTTTGCTTCCAATTTCCACCCCTCCATCACTTTGACATGGTCCATCACTGACACTTCCCTTCCTTAACCTGTCTCCGTTTCTGGTGATAGACTGTCCACCAATATTCATTACAAGCCCACCGACTCCCACAGCTACCTCGACTACAGCTCCTCACATCCTGCTTCCTGTAAGGACTCCATCCCGTTCTCTCAGTTCCTTTGCCTCTGTTGCATCTGTTCTGATGATGCCACTTTCCAAAACAGTTCTTCTGACATGTCGTCCTTCTTCCTTAACTGGTGTTTCCCACCCATGGTGGTTGACAGGGCCCTCAACTGCGTCCAGCCCATCTCCCGCGCATCCGCCCTCACACCTTCCTCTCTCTCCCAGAACCATGTTGGGTCCCCCTTGTCTGCACTTATCACCCCACCAGCCTCCACAATCAAAGGATCATCCTCCGCCATTTCTGCCAACTCCAGCATGATGCCACCACCAAACACATCTTCCCTTCACCACCCCTACTGTCGGCATTCCGCAGGGACCATTCCCTCTGGGACACCCTGGTCCACTCCTCCATCATCCCTAACACCTCAACCCCTCCCCACGGCACCTTCCCATTTATTGCAGAAGGTGCAACACCTGCCCCTTTACTTGCCCCCTCCTCACCGTCCAAGGGCCCAAACACTCATTTCAAATGAAGCAGCATTTCACTTGCACTTCCCTCAATTTAGTGTACTGCATTCGCTGCTCCCAATGCGGTCTCCTCTACATTGGAGACACCAAACACAGACTGGGTTACCGCTTTGCGGAACACCTTCGGTCTGTCTGCAAGCATTACCCAGAGCTTCCTGTCGCTTGCCATTTTAACACTCAACCCTGCTCTCATGCCCACATGTCCATCCTTGGCTTGCTGCATTGTTCCAGTGAAGCTCAACACAAACTTGGAGGAACAGCACCTCATCTTCTGACCAGGTACTTTACAGCCTTCTGGACTGAATATTGAGTTCAACAACTTCAGACCATGAACTCTCTCCTTCATCCCCACCCTCTTTCCGATCCCCTTCTTTTCTCTATATTCATTTTTATTTATAAATTTTTATTTATTTTTTCTCACTTATTTTCACTATTATTATTTTTTAAATTCATTTCCATTTTTATTCATTGTTTTATCCCCAGTTTTTAGCCTTTTAGATCTTTTTTCTCACCTCCATCCCCGCCCCATGCCCCACCCCCACTAGGACCATCTGTCACTTGCTCATTCTGCTTTCCACTCTTAATGTCACCATTAGCACTTCCTTTAGCCACTATTAACAACCCTTTGACCTTTTTGTTTATGACATCTTTCGCAATCTCTCCTTTGCTTCCGCCTATCACTGGCCTTCTATCCAGTATCACCTGTTCCGCCCACCTTAAACAGTATATATTTCACCACATTTCTACTTCTCTTTAGCTCTGAAGAAGAGTCATACGGACTCGAAATGTTAACTCTGTTTCTCTCTCCACAGATGCTGTCAGACCTGCTGAGTTTTTCTAGCATTTTTTGCTTTTGTTTCACAATCCTCCAGTTGTGGTCTCACCAAGGCCCTGTACAGCTGCAGTAAGACATCCTTGCTCCTGTACTCAAGTCCTCTCACAATGAAGGCCAACATACTATTTGCCTTCCTAACTGCTTGCTGCACCTGCATGCTTGCTTTCAGTGATTGGTGCACAAGGACACCCAGGTCCCTTTGTATATCAACATTTCCCAATCTATCACCATTTAAATAATACTCTACCATTCTGTTTTTCCTACCAAAAGTGGATAACTTCACACTTATCCATGTTATACTGCATCTGCCATGTATTTTCCCACTCACTCCAACTTGTCTAAATCGCCTTGGGGCCTCTGAACATCCTCCTCACCACTCACATTCCCACCAAGTTTCGTGTTGTCAGCAAACTTGGAAATATTACATTTAGTTCCCTCATCCAAATCATTGATATATATTGTGAATAGCTGGGGCCCAAGCACTGATTCCTGCGGTACCCCACTAGTCACCGCTGTCTACCCCCTCTTTTCTCTATCCCTCCTCCCCTCTCTCTCCATTCTCCCATTACTCTCTCTCCCCCTGCCCTCTCCCTCCCTCCTCTCCCCCCTCCCTTCAAACCTCTTTCCCCTCTGCCCCTTGTCCCTCTCCCCCTTTCTCCCTACTCTGTTTCCTGTCTGTTAACCAATTCTCAATCCATGCCAATATATTACCTCCAATCCCGTGTGCTTTAATCTTACACACTAACCTCTTATGTGGGACTTCATCAAAAGCTCTCACTCTCTTGCTCCATCTCTCTCTCCCCCTCCCTCCCACTCTCCTTCCCTCCCCCCTCCTCCCCACCCTCTCCCTCCCCTACCCTGCTCCCTCCATCCTCCCTCGCCCTCTTCCCCCAACCTCCCTGCCCTCTCCCTCCCACCTCCCTCCCCCACCCTGTCCTTCCCTCCCCACATCTCTCCCTCCCTCCCCTCCTTCATTTGGTTTTGTGGAACCAGACAGTTAAAGTTGGGACATTAATAATCATGCATTCGGCTTCATTATCTTCAATAATCGGAGATTTTGTGACAATCTTTGGGTCAGAATTATTGGTTGATTTTTTCATTTGTTAAATTGAAAGAAACACACCTGTAATTTTTGTCACCCCAACAGGTGGGGATGATAAACACGGCATTAAACATGGGCCATTTCAAATCGGGACTAAATTAAACTCCTGGAAACCATCTACAATTTCACCTGACTCATCCCTGCAGTTTCAACTCCAGAGAAACAAACTCCAGTATCTCATCATCTTTGACAGCTTCACGTCTCACTCCTGTCCTATCCCTTACATTATCTCCCTCTCCCTTCCCCCCTTCTCCTCTTCATCCCTCCTCCCCTCTCTCTCTATTCTCCCATTACTCTCTCTCTCTCCCCCTGCCCTCTCCCTCCCTCCTCTCTCCCCCTCCCTTCAAACCTCTTTCCTCTCTGCCCCATGTCCCTCTCCCCCTTTCTCCCCCCTCCTCACCTCTTACTTCATTTCCTCTCCCTCCCTCACCTCTTACTTGCTCTGTCTCCTCTCCCTCCTTCAGTCACATCCTCCCCCACCTCTATATCCCTCTCCCTCACTCCCCTCTCCTCACACCTCTCTTTTTTCCCTCCCTCTTGGTCCTCTCCAATCTTCCCTCCTCTCTCTGTCCCCATCCCTTTCTCTCCTCCCTCCTTTCCCTGCTCTCACACCCCCCCTTTCCCGCTGTTGAAGTGAGTGTAGCTGCTTCTTGTCATTTACAGCCTGCATTTCACCACCAGTCAAGAATCTCTGTCCTTGATGATGTAAAGAGGTGAACATTGCAGAGGCCAAGGGCTGGGGGACAAAAATGGCAAGAAATGAGGTAAGTCAACAGTTAACAATGGTGATTTAGAGACTGCACAGGGAGGCGGCAGTTAAAATATAGGCAGAGGTTGCACAGATTGAGAGGTGAGATAAATGGAGCACAAACTGGTAACTAAGTGTAAATCTGGCAGGTGTTTGTCTCTGTCTACTGTTGCTAGGACTTGCATCTAATGATAGGAATCAAAAAAGCTTATCATAGTTCAGCAGCTTCACTGGGTGAGCAAGTTAATAGAGCTTTATTTATTAATTCTCAACATATGGGCATCACTGGCATTTATTGCCCATCCCTAATTACCCTTGAGTCTTCTTTTGAACCGCTGCAGTCCATGTGGTGTAGGTACACCCACAGTGCTGTTAGGAAGGGAGTTCCAGGATTTTGACCCAGTGACAGTGAAGGAACGGCCGATATATTTCCAAGTCAGGATGGTGAGTGACTTGGAGGGGAACTTCCAGGTGGTGGTGTTCCCATCTATCTGCTGCCCTTGTCTATCTGGGTGGTAGAGGTTGCAGGTTGGAAGGTGCTGTTGAAGGAGGCGTCGCGAGTTGCTGCAGTGCATCCTGCAGATGGTACACATGAGCTGCCACCATGCACCGGTGTTATTTTAACTCTGCAATTCACAGCTTTGGCTGCACAATCCTCTAAGATATCTGCGCTCCTCCAATTCTGGCCTCTTAGTTTTAATCGCTCTGTTATGAAGTTGTCATTTTGGTACAAAAGGATTGAAAAGTGTTTCATACTGTTACTCTGTATGGACCTTCTCATGCCTCCCCCTCAACACCGCCCCCCCTCCCCCCCAATACTGTACGTGATTGAGCATTGGCTCAGTGGATGGCACTTTTGGTTCTGGGTCTGAAGTTTGTGGGTTCAAACCCCACTCCAGCAACAGAAATTCTCAGCTGACACTCTAGTCCAGTACCGAGAGAGAGCTGCACTGCCAGAGGTGCTGTCTTTCCAAAGGGATATTAAACTAACTGACTAAACTCCCCCGACTGCCCCCTCAGGTGGGACACAGTGTTCCCTGTCCTCCTATGTTGTACCCTATATAAAGTTGGATTCATCCAAATCTCTGCTGCGCTTATCCTAACTCGCGCCGAGTCCTGTTCACCCATCGCCCCCGTGGTCACTGACTGTCTCTCATTATTTTTTTACCCCCAATGATCGCGTGGCCTCCGAGTGGGGAAATGTCTGCATTGTGACACACAAGACATCGCAGCGGTGTGGATCAGGCTGAATGGAGCGGAGGGTATTTTCTTGTCTTGCCATTGTTCATAAATCCAACCTGTGTTTGTGTGAAAGCCAAACAGGATTCCGACAAAAATAGCCCTCACTTTAAGGAGCACGAAAATTCACCACAAGAAAGAAAACTTCTTACAGAACGAACGCACTGTCGGCAACAAGAGGAAAGAGGGGGGGCTGCGGAAATGGAGACCGAAGCTGAAATGTGCGAGCTTGATTCGAAAACTTTATTCTGCAAAAACACACGGACGACCTACATTAGAAACACCAAGCGCTGAAATACTCAGCAAGTCGGAATATAAACTGCACGGCTGATTTAAAAATCCAGTTCGTTCAGTGCTTCCCTCTGGGGAACAATTAATAAACACGCCACCAAGGACCAGAAGTTAGGAAGGGGCCCAAACGTTTCCATTGGTGTCAGGAGCATGAAGGTATGGAATGTTCCAGATCCATGGCCGATCTATAAGAGAGAGAGAGAAAGTACAACCTCAGGGAGAGACCTTTATACAGGTCACAACGGACAAACAATTGGTGAAAAGATCCAATCTACTATTATCTGACCTGTTTCACACTCATCACTTAAAACTAAAGCACAATTATTGCTGGTAAATCTGAAATAAAAACAGCCAATGTTGGAAACACTCAACTGTGTGTTGACAGGAAAACCAACGTTTTGAGGTCAGTGACCTTTCACTAAAAATGGAAAAAGTTAGACAGGTCTGAGAGTTTATAAGCAGTGAAAAAGAGGAGGAGGAAATGGCAGGTCTGTGATAGGGTAGAAGGGATTAAATGACTAAAGGAATGATGGTGCAAGGCAAAAGGGGCTAGTAATGGGACAAGTAAAGAAATAGAGGATGTATCTAGAGGAGGTGTAAATGGCAACAGTAGAATAGTAGAATCATCACCAACAGCTGCTGTCCAAAAAATACGAAATCAATTGCTATGAGCGGAAGTTGTTGAAATCAATCAGCTCTGCCAAAAGGTCATGGTTCTGAAACATTAACTCGGTTTCTCTCCTCACAGAGGCTACCTGACCTGCTGAGTATTTCCAGCATTTTCTGTTTTGATTACACTTGTTACTTGTTTAGTTGGTAGCAGAGTCTGGGTCTCTGGGTCACTAATTAATGAGTTTGAGCCTCTTAACTAATGTTTGAACACCAGAATATAGAGTGCAGTACCGTGGGCATTGCTACATTGTCAGAGGTGCAGTGCCAACTGTGGTTCAATGGGTGGCATTCATGCATCACTGGGTTATAAGATCATGGGATCAGATACCTCCACAGCTTTGGGCACAGAATCTAGGCTGACACTCCCAGTGACACTCACACTGAGGAAGTGTTGCACTGTCTGAGGTGCTGTCTTTCGGATGGGACATTAAACTATGTAAAAGGTCCCATGGCACTATTTTGATGAACACAAGAGGAGAATTCTCCCTGGTGTCCTGGCCAACATTTATCCCTCAACCAATGTCACTGAAAAAGAAAGACTGTTCGATCATTCAAACCATTGCTGTTTGTGGGATCTTGCTGTGTGCAAATTGGCTGCTGCATTTCCTACAATTACAGCAGTGACCGCACTTCCAAAATATGCAATTGGCTGTAAATGTCGTCAAAGTGAAAGGTGCTACATAAACGCAAGTTCTTTCTTGGTGCTAAACTCTCACCAGAGAAGGACTTGGCAATGACATAGGGGAAAGCCTGAAATGGGTTTAGGGTTCGATTCCCCAGAGCTGTACCCGATGAACTCAAAATGCAGAAATAAAGCCTAAAGAAAGAAAAAAATCGAGGGTTCTTGCCCAGCAAAGTGGCAGCACAAAGCAAATTGCATGAAAATTATCAATTCCCACTTAAATGAACAGCTTCTGTTATTGTGGGTGGAAATGGAAATCTGTGCATGCAAATGGGTAATTGTGAATGATCTGTTGCCATGAGAATTAGAATGTTTTGTAATAAAGATGGAAGAATAACAATTTTCTCAAACACATTTATCAGGGTATGTGTCTGCCGAAAGTCAGCCATTCCCACCCACTCTCTATGACCTAGTTTAACGCTCTTCCACAAAAAAGGAAAGTATTTTTAAGCTAGATCTGAAGCGAGGATACATGTCCACACACATTGCAACAGACCCATTTTTGAACCAATCACTTGATGCAACTCGCGGACTGAGGAATGGAGTGGGAAACTACCAAGCTCCTTCAAACAGAGCTACCAATAAGGCCAGGGAATTCCCGTCTACTTCAATCAGACAGGGCTACAGAGAAAAAAAAAACGACTGTACCCCATCTCTCAGGAAACCTCTCCCTGCTCCTTTTAAGATATTACTTAAAACCTACCACTTTTTTTGATCATCTGACCTAATACCTCCTTAAGGTGACCAAATTCTGCCTGGCAACAAGGATGCTTTGGGATGTTTTTACTATGTTAAATGAGGAATGAGGAACTTACAGAATCATGGACATGGAATGTTGGACTAGGCACGACTGCTCTTTCAAACAGCTAGCACAGGCATGTTGGGCTGAATGGCTTCCTCTTGAGCTGTAAGTGTAATGCTGTGATTCTATCTATAATTCCACATTAACACAAGTTGCTGTTGTTTTACTGCAGCCAACCTCAACACTTGTCAATCCTCTAACCTCGCTATATTCCCACAGGCAACTGGACACCATTTAGCGTTGCTGGGTATTGTATGAGGGATTGGCCTCAGTCCCACAGACTGGCTTCGCAAGGTCAAGGCCCACAAATCAAAGAACGCAATGAGGATAGGAACACCAATGAAATTTCAAACATAACTGAATGGGGCTGAGTGTGCTAATACAAAAGCAAAATACTGCGGATGCTGGAAATCTGGATTAAAGAGCGCTGGGACTATTCAGCAGGTCTGGCAGCATCTGTGTAGAGAAACAGAGTTAACGTTTCATCAGAACTGAAGGAAGATAGTAACGCAAGAGTTCTTAAGGCAATGCAAGGGGGTAGAGGGGGCAGGAGGAACAAAAGGGAAGCTCTGTGATAGGGTGGAGACCAGGGGAGATTAAAAACAAAAGATTTCATGATGCAACAGCCAACGAGACTGGTAATGAGTTAAGAAACAAAGGTTGTGTCCAAGTGAGGCATGAATGGCTACATAAAAACCACCTGAATGCAACACGAAGGATGAAGAAACAACAAACAAAAAAAAAACCCACAGAACAAGATGGAGGCTGAGGTTATGATCTAAAGTTGTTGACAAAAGGTGCTGCTCCTCGAGCTTGTGTTGGGCTTCACTAGAGCACAGTAGCAGGCCAAGGACAGAGAGGTCAGGGTGGGAGCAAGGTGGAGAATTAAAATGACAAGCGACAGGAAACTTGGGGTCACGCTTATGGACTGAACGGAGATGTTCTGCAAGGCTGCGTTTGCTGCCAATGCTGTGCATACACAGTTGTATCCTGATGGTAGGCCTGGGTTAAAGGCCGCCATCTTTATAGGAGGCAATGTGCAGTAGGGTGTATGTGCAGCCGCCATCTTTATAGGGGGCAATGTGCAATAGGGTGTATATGCAGCTGCCATTTTTATAGGGGGCAATGTGCAGCAGGGCTCATGCATGGTCATAAAAACAAAAAACTACTGCGGATGCTGGAAATCCAAAACAAAAACAGAATTACCTGGTAAAACTCAGCAGGTCTGGCAGCATCGGCGGAGAAGAAAAGAGTTGACATTTCGAGTCCTCGTGACCCTTCAAAAAACTGCAAGGTTTTGATAAGAGTAGATAACGTTTCAACAGACAGGGGGGTTGATAATCAGAGGGAACTGATTGAAAATAATTGGCAAAACAAGTTAGTGGGGCATCTGAGCAGATTTTTTTTCCTGCAGCGAGTTGTTGTGATCTGGAAGACGCTGCCTGAAAGGACGGTGGAAGCAGATTCAATCAGAACTTTCAAAGGGGAACTGGATAAATATTGAAGGGGAGAAACATTGTAGGACAATGGGGAAAGAGTAGGACCATAAGATGTAGGAGCAGAAGGAGGCCATTCAGCCCATCGAGTCTGCTCCGCCATTCAATGAGGTCATGGCTGATCTGATAACCCTCAACTCCACTTTCCTGCCTTTTCCCCTTAACTCTTGATTCCCTCGGCTAGCTCTTTTGGGTAGCTCTACTAATTGGGTAGCTCTTTTAGAAAACCCAGCACAGGCATGACGGGCCAAATGGCCTCCTTATGTGCTGTAAGATTCTATGAGGCTTCTCCAACCCACACAAAGGGTATAAAAAACCCCACTCACAGAGGAGTATTCCAGCCCTTTCTCATTCAACTCAGAATTCAGTGGTTGTTGTCAGAGGGTGGGGTCAAACCATCCAATTTAAATACAAGGGAGGGCAGGAAAATTGTGCGTACAAAACCCGACACTATCTCAGGACGTCCCAAAGTGCTTCACAGCCCATGAACTCCTCGCCAGTAAATCTGTCTGTCAGCTATTGCCCAAGTTAAGTTTAATGTGCGTGACTCAGCAGCCTTCTGAAAAAGAGCAAGTTCTTAAAAGGGAGGGCACAGGATCGAGCCAGCAGCCCGAATAAGCTCCAGAATGTTCCGTGGATAAACATCAACTGCAGCTGGAGGACCATCAACGTGGTGAAAGAAGCTCTTTGGTCAGCCCAAAACTTGCTGGTCTCCCAGCGCAAAGAGTTGTTGCAGACGGGCGCATTCCAAGGTCCTGGACTACGTGCTGAGGGACGCACTAAAGCTTGGGGCAGCCAAGCAGTGGGGCCACTGTCTAAGGCCTCTCAGTCATGGTATACTGGAAACTAGGTAAAACCCCTCGGGATGTATGTTAGACATTGTGAGCTGTATTACTAAACATAATGAGTAACATACAGCAATGGAAGAAACCAATTTGGTTTTGCGCCTTCTGTAATGTCAACTTTGAACGGTCATGTAATGTACTTTTAGAGATTTTATGAATAAAGTATATTTTTGGAGAGGAGCGTTTCATGGACATGCGACCATTTTACTGAGACACTTGGACATGCTCTCTTGTATATATAAAGCTAAAATTATTCAGAGCAACAGAGTAAAGAAACAATAAAATGGAGCACAGGCCTATTGTTCACCCAGGATACATGGCTTCAGGTTGTCTTGTACACTGAGTTATCTTTTGGACAATTGGTCGGGAAAGAACACTGATTTTTTATGTTAAATACAAGAAAAGTATCCTGTCAAAGCACACAAAACACCGTCACTCATTGCCAAGTCCCAACTGACCCGATAAGGTGGCGCTGGCTACCTTCCTGTTTAAATACAACTAAGAGTCTTGCTGGGCCACTTCAGAGGGTAGTTAAGGTTTAACCACGTTGGTGTGAGATTGGAGTCACATATAGGCCAGACCGAGCAAGGACAGAGCATTTCCATCCCTTAAAGGAAGGACATCAGTGAACCAGATGGAATTTTTATAATACAACAGCAGGATGGGATGGAGTGGACTGGGTTAGCGTGGGCTGACGGTGGGTGGGGCTGAGTGGATGTGAGAGTGGGGTGGGGGGGGCGAGATCAGGGTTGGGGGAGGGGTGAGTTGTTGTGGGGAGCGTTGAGGCTGGGGTTAACATGTGTTAGGCTAGGATGGGGCTGGGAGTGGAATGAGACAATAGCTGGATTCACAGATCAGCCAATGAATGATTTCAAAAGGCAATTGGACGAGCATTTGAGAGAAATGGATGTGCAGGGTTACGGAGATAGAGTGGAGAAACGGGACTGACTGCATTGTTGAACAGAAAGCCGGAAGGAACTCGATGGGAGGAATGGCCTCCTGTGCTGTAATGACTCCATCAGAGACATTTGCTCGCACTGTTTCCATCTCCTTCTCGACTACATCCGACAGCAGCAGACATTTCATTGAATAAGTCATATTTCTTTAATTCTAGCCAACGCATGTGTGAGACAAAATTAATCTCCATTAAGACTCATGTGTACGGTTCTTCAGTCATTAATAGTTGTAATTATTGGAGCCTGAAGTGTGTAATTTCTTTGTCATTTAGTGAATGAATGGGCCATTAAGCAGCATCACCACACAATAGCTGCTGATGCTTTGTTTAAATGGAAGGCAATCCTGCCCACCTTTATCTATGTTAACTACCATTCCAAAGTGATGATTTGATGTGATTTTTCAAATTAGACACCGACCCCAATTTTAACTTGCGGAAGCCAGTCCCAGGGAAGGACAGGGAGCAGTTGAAACAGAGCGGGTCATAACTCCTCCCCGATCCAATTGACTGCAACCTTAAGGGAGAAGGGGGGCAGACAGTGAGAACAGGGAGGAGGAGGAGTGAGTGGAGAGGGGAAAGGGATTGGGAGGGTATGGAAGGAATTGGGTGAGGGACGAGAGAGAGAGAGAAAAAGGGAAATGGGGAGAGGGGAGAGATAGGAAGTGAGAGAGGGGTATGACAGGGGGAGGGGGAAAGTGAATGAGAGGAACAAGAGATGAGAAGGAAGAGCAGTGGTAGAGTTGGGGAAGAGGGGGTGGACAGGAGGAGTGAGAAATAGGTGATCGAGGGAGTGGGGAAGAAGTGAAAGAAAGAGAGAGAGATGATTAAGAGAGAAAGAGGGGAGAGAAATGATTGGGTGAAAGGATGGAGCGGTGAGAGGAGTGTGAGAGAGGGGGAGTAAAAGAGAGAGGTGGGGCATGTGGCAGAAGTTAGAAGGGGCAGTAATAAGATAGATTCATCAAAAAAGAGGGATGAGCAACACAAAGACAGAGCAGGCGCTATTCTGCTATAGAGAGCCAAGCGGTTATCAAACTCGTGATAATTGACACCATAAACCAATCAGTGCATCAGAACACTATGGCCAGGATTTTAGGGTCCCGCTGCAGCGTCTCTCTACCTGGCAGATGTGGTGAGCCATTTAAATCTCCATTCAGTTCAGTGGGACTGTAATATCCCACTGGGTGGGAGGGGCCATAAGATCCTGGCCTATGGGAACACCGATTATTATAACTACTACAAAAAGTCAGAATCTCAAACCATTTGGAAGATCGGACGTTTTAGGGTTTTTGGCAGGTGGGTCTAATTTTAACATAAATACCAGCCCATTGGTTGCTGTTATGCCAACAGGAATTCTGATTGACGTCACTCCAGTTGTGTGTCTGACTTAAAGCAGTAAAGGCGTTAAGATCATTCCATTTATATTAAATACTTCATAATAATTACCTAAATTTAATTTGTTACCTTATAAGAATGTTTTACTTTAAAAATATCGCTCTGTTTTCATTTAGAAATAAGTACAAGGTCCTGGGTTCTACCAGGGCCACTCAGCTCCAGACCTCATTATAGCCTTGGCCCAAACATGGACAAAAGAGTTGAATTCAGGAGGTGAGGTGAAAGTGGCTGCCCTTGATATCAAGGCAACATTTGGACAATTGTGGCATGAAGGAGCCCTGGCATTATTGAAGCAAATGGAAATCAGGGGGAAAACTCTCCACTGGTTGGAGTCATACCGAGCACAAAGGAAGATGGTTGTGGTTGTTGGAGGTCAATCATCTCAGTCGCAGGACTCCGATGCGGAGTTCCTCAGGGTAGTGTCCTAGACCAAACCATCTTCAGATGCTTCATCAATGACCTTCCTTGAATCGTACGGTCAGAAGTGGGGATATTGGTATAGAGCTCAGTACCATTCGCAACTCCTCAGATACTGAACCAGTCCATGTCCATGTGCAGTATGACTTGGACAACATTCAGACCAGGGCTGATTACATGGTACGAATATCACTTGCCTCTTAAGAGCCATGTAATGACCATCCACAACAAGGGAGAATCTAAACATCTCCCCTTGCCATTCAATGGCATTACCATCACTGATACCCCCATTACCAACATCCTGGGGATTCCCATTGACCAAGGACTTTACTGGACCAGCCATATAAATACTGTGGCTACAAGAGCAGGTCAGAGGCTGGAAATTCTGTGGTGAGCAAATTACCTCCTGACTCCCCAAAGCCTGTCCACCATCTACAAGGTCAGGAGTGTGATGGAATACTCCCCACTTGCCTGGATGTGTGCAGCTCCCACAACACTCAAGAAGCTCAACACCATCAGGACAAAACAGCCCATGTGACCAGCAGTCCCTCCACCACCGACAAACAGTGGCAGCAGTGTGTACCATCTACAAGCCATTCTGCAGCAGCTCACCAAGGCTCCTTTAGTAACACTTCCCAAGCCCACAAATTTTACCACCTCGAAGGACAAGGGCAGCAGATGCATGGGAACACCAGAACCTGTAAGTTCCCCTCCAAGTCCCACACCATCCTGACTTGAAAATATATCGCCGTTCCTTCACTGTCGCTGGGTCAAAATCCTGGAACTCCCTCCCTAACAGCGCCGTGGGTGTACCTACACCACAGGGACTGCAGCGATTGAAGACGACTCACCACCACCCTCTCAAGGGCAATTAGAGACGGGTAACAAATGCTGGCCTAGCCAGCGATGCCCATATCCTTCAACTGAATTAACAAAACAGCATATGAAAATGCAGAGTACTGTTTGCAGTTTTGATGAGCCCTTATAATGGATAGAACATCAGAGCCATGGGGAGTTGACATTCACTGGGGTGACAGAAAACCACAGCTACGAAGAGAGACTTAGGAACAAAAGAACAGGAAGCCATTCAGCCCCTCAAGTCTGTTTTGCCATTAAATGAGATCATGCTAATCTGTGACCTAACTCCATATGCCCGCCCGTCTCCATATCCCTTAATACCCAAAAACATACTGATCTCAGATTTAAAATTATTCATTAAGCTAGCACCTACTGCCATTTGGGAGACAGAGAGTTCCACATTTCTCCCACTCTTTGTGTGAAGATGACTTTCTGATTTCTCTCCCGATTGACCTGACTCTGATTTTAAGGTTATGTTTTGTTGTCCTGGACCCTCCCCAGTGGGAAATGTTTCTCTATATTTACCCTGTCAATTCCTTTCAGAATCCCAACAACCTCAATCAAATCATCCCTCAATCTTCTATATTCCAGGATATACAAACCTCGTTTGCATAATCTCTCCTCATAATTCAAATTGAGCTCCCAAAAGAATTGCATTTACATAGCGCCTTTCACAACCTCCGAATGCCCCAAAGTGCCTTACGGTCAATGAAGTACTTCTCGAAGAGTAGGCACTGCCGTAATGTAGGAAACTGGGCTGCTAGTTTACACACAGCAAGATCCCACAAATAGCAAAGAGATAAATGACCAGATAATCTTTTTTTTCTGATGTTGATTGAAGGATAAATATGGGGGTAACACTAGGGGTAACTCCCCTGCTCTTCTTCAAAACAGCACCATGGGATACTTTACATCCACCTGAAAGGGCAGCAGGCCCTCTGTTTAATGTTGCATCCTGGCAGTGCAGCACTCGCTCAGTACTGCATTGGAATGTCAGCCTCGATTTTAGTGTCCCTGCAGCTGGACTCGAACCCACAGCCTCTGACTCAGAAACAAAAGGTGGGTCCTCAGGCGGATGTAAAAAAAATCCCGTGGCGCTATTCAAAGAAAATCAGGAGAGTGCTCCCCAGCGTCCTGGCCAATATTTATCCCTCAACCAACATTGCGAAATATTACTGGTTCTGGTGAAAGGTCATCGACCTGAAATGTTAACTCCTCTTATTAATGCCTCAAGGAAGCCGTGGCTAAACCTTGGCGCTGCCGTCTTCTTCTTCTGCTGTGTGACCATAAGACATAGGAGCAGAAATTAGGCCATTTGGCCCATCGAGCCTGCTCCGCCATTCAATCATGGCTGATAAGTTTCTCAACCCCATTCTCCCGCCTTCTCCCCGTAACCTTTGATCCCCTTACCAATCAAGAACCACAGGTCTCCTGGAAGGCAGCTGGACTGGAGAGAGTGAAATGTGTGCGCTCGGGTGGTGTTTAAAGATGGCGCCCGGACCTTCGACCCCCATTAGGTAACGAGGGGGGGAAGCGGAGGACGAATCAGTTCCTCACCCGCCCTGTGACCCGGAGAGCTACTCGCCCATGCCTTATTAACGAGCTCCTGAGCGCAAAAATCAGGCGCGATTTCCCGCCAGTCCGGCCAATCAGAAAGACGCAGTGGAACTCTTTCAAAAATGGAGAATTCCGCCGTGTTGACTAACTAAACGGAAATAAAACCAGAAAATGCCGGAAACACTCAGCGGGTCTCTGACGGCCTCTGTGGAGAGGGAAACGCAGTTAATAGGAGAGCATCCACAGACGCTGTCAGACCCACTGAGTTTTTCCGGCGTTCCCTGTTTTTATTTCATACTTCCAGCATCCGCAGTATTTTGCGTTCGAGGAATGGAAAGTCTGCCTTTCGATGCTCGCAGGACATTCCTACTGCTTTTCGTACACATTCCTGCTGGGCTCTTTAATCCAACCTATGAGGCAAGAAATACCCGAATAAGCTAAACTTTGTATGTATTAGAAATAAAACTAGAAAAGGCTGGAAATGTTCAGCCGATCAGGCAGGGTCTGTGGACAGATGAAAGGTTATCAACCCGAAACGTTAACTCTGTTTTCTCTCTCCACAGATGCTGCCTGGACCCGCTGAGTATTTCCAGCATTTTCAGTTTTTATGTCAGATTTCCGGCCTCCGCAGTGTTCTTGCTCTTCAATCGCTGGAAATTACCTGGTTATTGTCACATTGCTGTTTGTGGGATCTTGCTGTGCGCAAACTGGCTGCCACCTTTCCTACGTCACAACAGTGACTACTCTTCAAAAAGTTCTTCGTTGGCTGTAAAGGCGCTATACAAATGAACGTTGTTCTTTTCGTGGGCGTGGCCAGGGAAGCTAGGACATGATCGCCAACCCGAGAGGGGAGGTCTCACCTTCAAATGTAAATACATTCAAAACACAAAAAAAAATCTTTTTGTAAAGGAAAATGAAAGGGTGTCATTGCTCTTTGACAAGTCTTTATTTTAAAAGCTTTGGGTAAGTAACGGATCAAGGGAAATAACAAACAGGAAATAAAAACAGCTGCGTGGTGATTAAAAGTGGCGTTCATAGATAAAAGGGACCAGTTGCTCCTGCAGCTCATTTGAGAGGGGGGCACGGGCCAGTACGCAGGCCTGTCATTGGCAGGGCAGAGTTCCAAACTTTTACCACCTTTTGCACGTAGAAGTGTTTCCCAATTTCACTCCTGAAAGACCGGACTCTTCTTCGGCTCTGTCCCCTAGTCCTAGACTCCCCCGACCAGCGATCTACTCTACTCGTCCTCCTTAATATTTTGGAAATTTCAATCAAATCGGCCCTTAACCAGAAAATACAACCCTAGTCCGTATTTTAGTCATTTAATCCTTGGATTCCAGCTGCTATTGTGTTTTTTAAATTCTTTCACGGGGTGAGGGCCTTGCTGGCAAGACTGGCGTTTTTATTGCCCACATCTAATTACCCTCGAGAAGGTGGTGGTGAGCTGCCTTCTTGAGCCGATGCAGTCCATGTGGTGTAGGTACACCCACTCCCTAAGTCCCCCTTAGGGAGGGAGTTCCAGGAATTTGACCCAGCGGCAGTGAAGGAACGGCGATATATTTTCATCTCAAGACGTCTTGTCGCTTGGAGGGGAACAAGATCATTTTAAAGTTTTATTTCCCCCTCTTAAGTATTATCGCCATTGCTATCCAGGCCCAGCTGAGTTCAAATCAGGGCATGCAAATCCACTAGTAAGCATTATTTTTATTCATTTAAGGGATGTGGGTGTTGCTGGCCAGTTTTAAAAGTTTATATCTATGGAAAGAAAGATTTTAAAAAATTATGCTCCAGCTGTGAATGATTCGATTTGTAAATGACAACTACTAAATCATTGCTTTTTGCTGAATACCAATTACGTTGAGGGGATGATGCAAAGGATGTTCAGCATCAGTTAAAATACATTATGAATGGACTAGTTTCCTCTATTCTAGTGTATTCATTCACTTCACAGTCAAATTATACCTCTCTAAACCGACAGTGTGTCAACTGTTGCATTTAATTCACACTGAAGCCTTTTGATCATTTCAGAATTTGTATTTTTCTATACAGTAATGTGTAAAGATATCTCTCATCATTGACACTGGCTGCATGCAGTGTTCAATGTTAAAAAAAAAATTACACTTTGATTTTGGAGTGAGCAGAGCCTTGAACAAATGTTCGGTTAGAGGGATATGGGAACATAGTGAACTTGCCTCTGATTCAGAAGATTGTGGATTCAAGTCCCCCTCCAGGATGTAAACACAGAAATTAAGACTGACATTCCACTAGCAGGGGAATGCTGGGTTGTCAGAGGGTGTTCACATGAACCAGAAACTGAACTGGACTAGCCATATAAATACTGTGGTTACAAGTGCAGGTCAGACGCTGGGAAATTAACGGCAAGTATCTCATCTCCTGACTCCCTAAAGCCTGTCCACCATCTACAAGGTACAAGTCAGGAGTGTGATGGAATACTCCCCACTTGCCTGGATGAGTGCAGCTCCTACAACACTGAAGGAGCTGGACACTGTCCAGGACAAAGCAGCCCGCTTGATTGGCACCACATCCCCAAACATTCACTCCCTCCACCACCGATGCACAGTAGCAGCAGTGTGTACCATCTACAAGATGCACTGCAGGAACTCATCAAGGCTCCTTAGACAGCACCTTCCAAACCCACAACCTCTACCATCTAGAAGGACAAGGGCAGCAGATGCATGGGAACACCACCACCTGGAACTTCCTCTCCAAGTCACTCACCATCCTGACTTGGAAATATATCGCCGTTCCTTCACTGTCGCTGGGTCAAAATCCTGGAACTCCCTCCCTAACAGCACTGTGGGTGTACCTACACCACATGGGCTGCAGCAGTTCAAGAAGGCAGCTCACCACCTCTTCTGAAGGGCAATTAGGGATGGGCAATAAATGCTGGCCCAGCCAGCAAAGCCCACTTTCCATGAATGAAAAATTAATAAAAATAAGATGAGATTATAAACCAAGGCCTTGTCTGTCTTCTCAAGTGTTCTTTAAAAACCCCATGGCACTATTTTGAAAAAGAGCAGGTGATCTCTCCTTGGTGTCCTGGCCAATATTTATCCCTCAATCTACATTACAAAAAGTAGATTATTTAGTCATTATTTGATTGCTGTCTTGGGAGTTTGCTGGGTGAAATTTGGCTATCACATTTCCTACTTTACAGCAGTGACTACATTGCAAATGTACTTCATTAATTGTAAAGCATTTTGGGATGTCCTGTGGTTGTTAAAGATGCTATATAAATGCAAATCTTTCTTGGACAAAAAAACGACTAAGGTCCATCCAAGGGTGGAGAGAACAGGAGGTTTCTTTTTATGCAGCGAGTGGCTATGATCTGGAATGCATTGCCTGAAAGGACAGCGGAAGCAGATTCAATAGTAACTTTCGGAAGGGAACCGGATAAATGGAACCGTTTGCAGAGCTGTGGGGAAAGGGGGTGGGGAGTGAGTAGGACTAATTGGATAACTCGAAAAGCTGGCACAGGCATGATGGGCCAAATGGCCTTCCCCTGTGATTTGATAGTTTGTCTTCTACCATCCTGGTGATGCGGCTGCATAACACAACGATAATGCAGTTCTTGACTAATCACGGTAATTAATTAGTTACAAAACAGGGTGACTTTTATTCCCCGACTTATGTTCCTGTCATGTGCCCAGAGTACTGCTCCTTCCGGGAACAAGCACTGACTGACCTGCCCTGGGTTGCGTGTGTCTTTTTGGATGAATTGGCAGCACACTCTGGTTCAGAAGGTTGTGGGTTCAAGTCCCACTCCCAGTTTAAGTGCTGGGTGGGCGGGGCTGTTCCTCTGGCTGGGGAATCTAGAACACAGGGTCACAGGCCTGGAGTAAGGGGTCGGCCATTTAGGAATGTCTTCACTTAGGGGGTTGTGAATCTTTGGAAATCTCTACCCCAGTGAGCCATGGATGCTCAGTCATCGAGTGCGTTCAAGGCTGAGATGGATAGATTGTTGGACACAAAGAGAAGCAAGGGGTATGAGGATAGGGTGAGAACGTGCAGAGTTAAGATAGAAGATCAGCCATGATCTTACTGAACCGGGGAGTTCTCCCTGGTGTCCTGGCCAATGTTTATCCTACAACCAACATCATTAAATCTGATTATCTAGCTATTATCACATTGCTGTTTGTGGGAGTTTGCTGCATGCAAATTGGCACCATGTTTCCTACATTACAACGCGATCACACTTCTAAAGTACTTCACCATCTAGGAAATGCTTGGAGGTATCCGGCTGTGGTGAAAGGTGCCATATACACGCAAGTACTTTTTTCCTTCTTTGTAAAGATCTCGAGGCACTTTACAGGATCATATTCTGACACAAAATCTGCCACCATCAACACACAGAGATATTAGGACAGTTGAGCAAATCTAGCGGAAGAGCTAGATTTTAAGGAGAGTTTTAAAGGAGGAGAGAGAGGTGGAGAGATATTGGGAGGGTAGGTGGGCTTGCAGCCTAGATGGCTGAAGGCACAGTTATCCATCACCTACCTTTACTGCTGTAACGTTGTGGTGGAAGGTCATATGGGACGGGGAATGACATCTCTGATACCTGGCAGTCTGGCAATCGACCTTGGTGTACTGAGAATCGACCAGTTTCTATCCCCTGGTGATTAAGACAGACAATGATATGAAGTGGCAACAGGCAATGTGTATATAATGGACAGTTAACCATGTCTTCACTGATCTTTCTGCAGTCCATCAGCAGCACTTTCCTACAACCATAACAACCCTCCTTGCATTTTTTGTCATTTATTTTCCACACACACACACATCTGGAGATAAAATACACAACAGCAGCAAAAGAATAAATTTGTTCCAAAAATATTTGGTCAAATAATTACAAAATCACATAAGGACAGGCTGGAAAATACTCAGCAGGTCGGGCAGCACTTGTGCATGGAGGAGCAGAGTTAATGGGCAGGGTTTTTATTTTGGGTTCAGGATCATTAAGAATTAGGAGCAGGAAAAGGCCACTCAGCCCCTCGAGCCTGCTCTGTCATTCAATAAGATCTGATCGTGGCTGCAACTCCACTTTACCGAGCACCTCCCCCACCATTGACTCCCTTGTCGATCAAAAATCTGTCGAACTCAATCTTGAATATCCTCAAATGACCCAGCCCCCATTGCTCTCGGGGAAGAGAATTCCAAAGGTTAATGACCCTCAGAGAAGAAATTCCTCCTCATCTCCTTCTTTAATGGGTGTACCTTTATTTTTAAACTGTGCCCCCTAGTTCCAGATTCCCCAAAAGGGGAAACATCCTCTCAGCCTCCAGTCTGTCAAGCCCCTTCGGAATCTTATATGTTTCAATAAGATCACCTCTCCTTCTTCTAAACTCCAATGAGCACAGGCCCAACCTGCTCAACCTTTCCTCATAAGACAATCCCTTCATCCCAGGGATCAGCCTAGTGAACCTTCTCTGAACTGTTTTCAAATCAAATATATCCCTCCTTAAGCAGGAAGACCAAAACTGGACACAGTATTCTAAATGTGGTCTCACTGATGCCCTTTGCTGTTGTAGCATAACTTCCCTAATTGTATACTCCATTCCCCTTGCAATAATGGCCAACATTCCATTTGCCTTTCCTAATTCCGACGATCCCTAATACCGAGATTACTTCCAGGTGCTGACCCCTTATGGTGGGTCACACCCATGGTGAATTTTGTTCGATTAGCCAATCAGAGGCCAGAGGGCACGCTCGCCGTCCAATTAAGGATGGCAGACGGGCTCCAAATGCTGGAGGCCTTCCATGGTCAGAGGTGGGAGCTGCTGAAATATGTAGAGCACATAACCATTCCCGATGTCAATCTTGCTTCTCCGTCATCCCTTGGAGCTGGTCAGCCTGGATTTTATTGGGTAATAAAGTTTACCAGACCAATACCTGGAATGGGCGGGCTGTTTTATGAGGAAAGGCTGGACAGGCTAGGCTTGTATCTGCTGGAGTTTAGAAGAGTAAGAGGCGACTTGTTTGTAATATATAAGATCGTGAGGGGTCTTGACAGGATGGATGTGGAAAGGTTTCCTCTTGTGGGAGAATCTAGAACTCGGGGTCACTGTTTCAAAGGGCCACCTACTTAGGACAGAGATGAGGGGGGGGAAAAATTTCTCTCAGAGGGTTGTGAGACTTTGGAATTCTCTTCCTCAAAAGGTGGTTGAGGCAGAGTCCTTGAATATCTTTAAGGCAGAGGTAGACAGGTTCTTGATAAACAAGGGGGTGAAAGGTTATCAAGGAAGGCGGCAATGTGAAGTTGAGGTTAAAATCGGATCAGCGATGATCTTATTGAATGGCGGAGCAGGCTCGAGGGGCCGAGTGGCCTACTCCTGCTCCTAATTTGTTCGTCCATACGTTCATATATTTCCTTCCCCGTTTTGACAAAGACAATTGATTCGTGTAGACAAACTAGCAATCAGTGTCCGACACTCAATCAGTCACAGGGAATTCACTGCATCATTCTGAATTACTAAATCTTTGGTCCTTTACATTATGACAGTGACTACATCTCACTGGCTGTAAAACACTTGGGCCAGGATATTTCGGATGGCGGGGTTTCCCGCCACCCACCCGAAGAGTCGGTGGGCGGAGCCATTTCACGCTCGAACGAGCGTCAATTGGCTGCAGACAGGGCTTCTGCGCCTCACTTGGGTGGAAGTCCCGCCTTAGGGAGCTGCTGCAGTGGACAGAAGAGGAACTTCATGAAGAAGACGCAGCCTGAGCCCCTGGACTGGACGGGAAGGTTAGTTTTCGGGGTCTCAGAGCGGGGAGGGCAGGGAAGGCCTGGGGATGTGGAAAGTGGGCGATTGGGGGGCCAGGGGGAGGGAGGCCCAGCAGCCACTGGACTTTAAAGAGGGGGCGCCCAAAGATAGAAAGGGGTTTTTGACGGAGACACCCCCCCACCTCCTTCCCACCTGAGGGCTAAACCTGGTCATTTTCGGTCTTCCCCCACGCCAAGTAAATCCTCCCGCCTGCCTAAAAATTGAGATTGGACGGGAAACGGGGCTCAACTGGGGCAAGGGCAGCCCTGTCCAATGCCCCAACATAAAATCGCTGAAAGATTGGGGTGGGCAGGAGCCCTGTGGGAAGCCCATTCATGCTATTTCATGCTCACCCCCCCTCCCCCCCCACCTCCCCCCCTAAAAACCCGCCGGCGGGACAGCACGAAATTCAGGCCTTGGGGGGGGACATTCAGACCGTGAAAGATGCTATATCAATGCAAGTCTTGCAATTTTTTTGGGGTAAAGATAGTTTCTTAACGCCACTGGGAGATTGACCATGAAGAGAATAAAGATTTAATGGCAAGCCATGAACTCATGCCACAATATCTTAAACATCAAACACCCATTTGTAAATGACTGGGCTTTGCAAAGACAGGTAACAATGACAGTGGTAGCGCAGGGTGGATTGATGCAGAGCAACCTTTTCTCATCTGAGGAATCAAAGCCCTCTTTTTCTCCTTTAAACATCCTAGTTTTTTTAGAAAACGTGTTGGGACGCTGGAGGTGAAAAAGTATCCCATTCAAATGATATGAAGTTTCCTTTGAGAACAATGGGAAAAACAAACTTCAAATCTGAAATGCAAGAAATGGCTTAATTTGCTCCAAATTGGTTGTGCCTCTGTTTTACCCACAGCGTTGAGGCTGTTTCAAACCCACTGGGGCCTTTGGGTTAAAAACCGTTGCCAAGCTTCCTACGAAGCAAGGCTGAAAGATAAGAGGGCACTTTCGTTGAGCGGTAGAGTTTACATTGCAGGAAAGCAGAGGCCAACTCCCACATGGTGATTACGCTCACTATCCCCATGAAGATGAGGGCCAATGATTTCCTTTCCCACCTCTCTAATCAAGGCAACGTTCGTCATCTTAATTTGCAAGGCAAAGCCGCATAAGTCTTCCATTTCCTGCTCTCATTCAGGGACCCTCTCCCCCAGTGATAGCCACTTTAATTGGTTCTGGTCAGCATGCTCCGAGTCACCCATTTAAGTTTCAGGGCTAGAGAAAGCAGGGTTGCCAATGGAAGGCAAACTGTCAAAACGGACTAAGATTTCGATCCGAGGACAAATCTGGGACTAGATTTTATACTAGCTCTACTCATCTCCCCCAGTAAGTTAGAGGTCTCAAAAAAAATACCAAGGCATCGTTAAATTGATATTTTAAAAATAAGAGGTTGTCCAATTAAAACGGAGATGAGGCAAAAATTTTTTCACTCAGAGGGTCGTGAGGCTTTGGAACTCTCTTCCTGAAAAGGCGGTGGAAGCAGAGCCTTTGAATATTTTTAAGGCAGAGGTGGATAGATTCTTGGTAAGCAAGGAGCGGGGGGTAATAGGTTATCGGGGGTAGGCGGGATGCAGATTTCAGGTTACCATCAGGTCAGCCATGACCTTATTAAATGGCGGAGCAGGTTCGAGGGGCTGAATGGCCTACTCCCGCTCCTTGTTCGTACGTAAAGACTGCTCCACCAGCACCACGTGAAGGAATCCTCGTGATCTGGACCTGGTAGCAATTCAGAGGAATGACACTCCGCTTTTAAAAACGGATTTCGCGAGCCACAGGCTTCATTGTTTAACACCAGTCCCTTTCAAAGATGACCAGGCTGCCATTTTAAGTCATGGCCACAAATCTACAGAATCAGCACGAGAGACTCTTCTGTTGGGAGTGCCCCACATTGGTCACGTTAAAACAGGAACGGGGTGGTGCAGCGCTTATGTCAGTTCAGTGATCCCAAAGCTGGGCCAAAGACCCGAAAAATGTGAGTTCAAATCTCGCTGGGGTAGTTTGAGAAACTGAACTCGGTTAAAAAACAAAAAAATCTGGAAATATATATTAAAAAAATCAGGTGTCCGTAAAAGTGATCATCGAGTGGTCGGATTGTTGTAAAAGCCCCAACTGGTTCACTAACGTCCTCTAGAAAACCTGCTTTCCTTACTCGGCCTGTCCTAGATGTGACTCCAGGCCCCACATGTTAAGAACATAAGGATGAGGAGCAGGAGTTGTCATACTGCGAGCATGCTCCATCGTTCAATACGATTCTGACTGACTCCACACTGAGCTGGGCTTCTGGGTGGTCAGGGGCATGCTGTGGTCAAGAGGGTGTAAGATCAGACAAATTGAAAAATATATTAGAAAAAAACAACTTTGAGGTAAAGACTTCAGGCGTTAATGTTTCTGGAAGGTGAAACTTTCTGAGAAAAGGTTAAGAGAATACATGTTTCACCTCACAGGTAATCCCCGTGTTTTATTTCTGCTCCCCCTCTCTCCGTTTTGCGGTCAGCAGTTTTGCCTTGCCCTGCTCTGGACTGGCAGCCGCTGGTGGATGTGGCGTAGGACCTGCCTTCTCAGGCGGGATTTTCCAGCTCCCGCTCGCTGCCGGGAACGTCCGGTCCCACCGACGGTCAATGGGCTTTTGGCCGGGCCCCCACAGCCCCTCCCCCGCCCCCATCGCCACCTCCTCCCCCACCCCGGGCGGGGCCAGAAAATCCAAACCTCGGTCTTAAACTCTGTGCAAAGGAAAAGGTGTGTGAGTGTGAAGCAAGAGCTGCTAGCTTTATACATGTTGGTCAGTGTTCAGCGTGGCCAGTCTGTGTGTTACTGTGTCCTCGTGCAGTCCAAACACTCCTGGTGAACAAAGCCTTCTTTATTTGCTGTTGTTATTCATTAGTTTAGTGGCTGATTTAGTATCACATTTACCTGTCTCTCAGCCACAATGTTTTATTTTTATGGCTTATATCATTTCATTTACGTTATAAACATTTTTTTTGAGATTACAGCTTTATTTCTAAAACCTTCACTAATACCATCGCTTTCTTAAGCTCCAAGGGATCAAAGCACAAGCAGACCCATGGCACTATTTTCCCTGACACCACTTTCCCGCCATATCCCCATATCCCTTGATTTCCTTGGCACCTTAATGATCTTTGTCCTTAGGCTTGAATACATATTTATCGACTGACCATCTACAGCCTCTTGAGTAAAAAATTCCAAGGATTCACAACCCTCTGAGTGAAGAAATTTCTCCCCATCTCAGTCCTAAATGGCTGACTCCTAATCTTGAAACTTTGACTGTCCAGTCAGGGGAAACAGCCTGTCAGTATCTACCCTGTCAAGCTAAGAGTTTTATACTTTTAGCGAAGGTACTCCCAGTGTTGTTTGATATGGAGTTCGAGGATTTAGCCTCAGTAACGATAAAGGAATGGCAATTATAGTTCCAAGTCTGGATGGTGTACGACTTGGAGGGGAACTTAAGGGTGGTGGTGTTACCATGTGCCCTTGTCCTTCTAGTTGGTGGTGGTAGAGGTCAGGAGTTTGGGAGGTGCTGTTGAAACCTTGGCAATGTGCTGCCCTTCGATCACCATGTTGGAGGGAGTGAACGTTTAAGGTGGTGGATGGGCTGCCAATGAAACTGGCTGCTTTGTCCTGGATGGTGTCCACTCTCGAGTGTTGTTGGGAGATGCATCCATCCAGGTAAGTGGACAGTATTCCATCACACTCAGCACACTGGGGTCCCCCCTGCTGTACTTCAAACGAGTGCCACGGGATCTTTTACATCCACCTGAGAAGGCAGATAGGGCCTCAGTTTGATGTTTCATCTAGAAAGGTGGCACCTCTGACAGTGCAGCACTCCCTCCGTACTGCCTGAGAAGTGTGAGCTTAGACTTTTAAAATTCTTTGATGGGATGTGGGTGTCGCTGGCAAGGCCAGCATTTGTTCCCCATCCTTAATTGCCCTTAAACCGAGTGGCTTGCTAGGCCATTTCAGAGGGTCAGTTAGGAGTCAACCACATTGCTGTGGGCCTGGAGTCACATGTAGGCTAGAGCAGGTAAGGACGGCAAATTTCCTTCGCTAAAGGGCATTAGTGAACCAGATGGGTTTTTACGACAATTGATGATAGTTTCAGGGTGGCCATTACCGAGATTGGCTTTCAATTTTAGATTTCATTAACTGAATTTAAATTCCATCGGCTGCCACGGTGAGATTTGAACCCAGGTCCCCAGTTCATTAGCCTGAACCTCTGGGTTACTAGTCCAGTGACATTATGACTACGTCACCGTAGCTGTGCTCTAGTCTCTGGGAAGGGGTGTGAGGGGGCTTTTGAACCTATAAACTTCTTACTCAGACAGCGGAGAATGCAATCCACCAAGCCAAGGCTGGCAACTGACATAAAATCATAGAATATTGCTTCAAAATGAAACATTCTGAATACAAAAAGGTGGGGGGGGGAATTCATTCTTCTCTTAAAGCAAAATTTGCCCCCCCCACTCATCCTCCTCCTCGGTCTCCAACGATACTGTAACAACAGGAGCGGAACCGAACTCCGGACGATCTGACAATTGAGGCACGGGCCATTATCTTCTGCAGACACAAAAGCATCTAACCCCGATCAGGCACAGGATACGATGCAGCCTGACAGCTGCAGCTTGAGGTAATACTTAGAGGAGCTGCACTGACAGTTAAGCAGAAGAACCTACGAACGGTGGTGGGCCAACAACATTCATTGCAAAAAAAAGGGTCTCCACTCTTTCAGTGGGGAACTGTGAGCTCTTTCTCGTTCATCCCTCAGCAAAACGAGCGGCAGCATTTTGAAGGTTGTTTTTTCTTAAGGTCCCTTGGAAACAATCCCCATTGGAACTGTAACTAAGAAGTATATTTTCTAACTTTTAGTATAAAAATTGTTTTAAAAAAAATTAAGACCAACTGGCACATGAGCCACCTTCCACTCTACTTCATCTCACCCCATCAACAGGTCTTTCCATTCCTTTCTCCCTCATGTGCTTATCTAGCTTCCCCTTAAATACACACATCTATACTATTCATCTCAACTACCCCATGTGGTAGCGAGTTCCACAATCTAACCATTCCCTGGCGACCAAGTTTCTCCTGAATTTCCAATTGGGTTTATTGGTGACCGTCTCTTTTACTTATGGCTAGTTTTGGTATCCCCCACAATTGGGAATAATTTCCCTATGTCTATCTTATCAAATCCTATCATAAGCTTATAGGCCTCTATCAAGTCTTCTCTTTTCTAGAGGAAAGGGCCCCCGGTCTGTTCAATCATTCCTGATAGTTATAACTATAACCTCAGTTCTGGTCTCATGCTCGTAAATCCTTTTTTTGCACCTTCTCCAGTCCCTCTATATTCTTTTTTTTGTGTGTCCTCGGTCTTCCCCTGACTCTACTCCGCTCCGGCAGAGTTCTCTGAGGGAATCATGTGCTGCGTATTCCTGTGAAAGCCGGGATAGGAAGACCCCGGTAGAAATACGCAGCAGGGTGGAGTCCGGGAACTTACACGCACAGCGGCGATCTGACAATCCCTGCCGCTGCTCAGAAGATCCAGGCCATCGAGGCAGCCAATTCGCACACAGAAAGCTCCCACAAACAGCAATGAGGTAACAACCAGAGCAATTTGTTTCATTTTTTTTAGTGATGTTGGTAGTAAGTTAAATACTGGCCAGGACACAGTGATAACAGCACTGCCCTTCTTTGAAACAGTGGCCATGTGATCTTTAGTACCTACCCTGGGAGCGCAGATGAGGACTTGGTTCAACGTTTCACACGAAAGATGGCACCTCTGGCAATGTGGCACTCCCTCAGCACTGCATTGGGGAGTATCAGCCTAGATTTTGACCTCAAATTTCTGGAGTGGGGCTGGAACCTGTAACCTTCTGATTCAGAGGTGAGATTGCTGCCCACTGAGCCATGTGACCCCTTCACCCACCCCTCGTTCTGCCTGGTCGACTTGACCCATCAACACCCACCTTCTGGTTTCACTCACAATAAATGGTCACTTGGCCAAGCATCGCGGCGCCTTCTGGGGGGGCTATCTTAAAGATGGTCAGTGCCTTCCGGTGAGGAGAGGGGAATTTGTGGTTTAAAAGAAAAACACAATATATAAAGAAAAGGGGAGCCAGTTTGTTAAATTGCAACTGAAACCTGGAAAGATGGTTCAAATCAGCCATATTTAGTCCCGAGATAATTTAAAAGACAAGTGGACAAACAGCTTAACGGAATGAACTTACAAAAGCCTTGGGCAGGTACAGGACTCCCAGTTCATACGAGCGGATCATCAGTTGAAAGCCATTTTTCTCCAGCATTCCCCAGGCAGCCTTTGACAGATTGGCACTAACACACAGGAAGAGACAGAAGAGCTATCAGAGATGGGACTCACTCAAAGTTGTGCTTATTAATAACTCATTACAAATGCAAACTCTTCAGAAAAACCGTCAAATTCCTTCAGAACTTGGGAATATAAATTCTACTTTGTCCCTTTCTCATCTAATCATTGTTAGGCTTTGCAAGCATCACTTCTGCGTCTTTAATCTATTGATATACTTAAAATCTTACGTAAGCTACACGTCCGGTCTGTGCCACCTCACTCCCTACCATCATATTTTTGTCACACTTCTTGCATCTGCTTTTTCCATCAACAGTTCCGAAGTCCTACTGGAGAACATCTCTGTAAACCCATCATGGCGACCGTGCAATCTGCTCATTGCGTTCCCACGATCCTCTCAAAATCGTAAAATCTTACAGCAAAGAGGGGGCCATTCGGCCTATTGTCTGTGTGTTGGCTCTCTGAAACAGCTATCCAATTAGTTCCACTTCCCTACCCACCACTCCCCCCATCCTTTCCCCATAATCTATTCTTATCTCTCATCTATTTATCTAATTCCCTTTCGAAGTTACTATTGAATCTGCTCCCACCCCCCTTCCAGGCCGTGAGCTCCAGATCATATCTTGCTGCGTATAAAGATTTCTCTTGATGTTGCCTCTGGTTACAGGCCCTTAATGCCAATAGAAACGGCTTCTTCTGCTTATCAAAGGGCTTCATGGCTTTGAAGGCTTTCTGAAAGTGTTGCCATTGTCTTGCCCTCAGTAATTGAACGGAAAGAAGTAAAATGAGCTCCACCAACCCTGCAGGGAGAATGAAAAGAGAGGTTCTCACCGAGACAAGACGGGTCTGCAAAATTCAGGTCAAAAGCTGATCAAAGGCATGAAGAGTGCCCTGGAGAGAACAAAGCAGCAGAAGCTAAAGGCAACAGTGAAAAATTATTTCAGTACCACAAGAGCAAGAAAGAAGCTGAAAATCACAAGAGTGCAGGAGATGGTGAGGTAGTGGTAGTGTCACTGGACTAGTAACCCAGAGGCCCCAGGCTAATCCTCTGGGGACATGTGTTCAAATCCCACCACGGCAGCGGGCGGGATTTAAATTCCATTAATAAATCTGGAATATAAAGCTAGTCTCGGTCACAGTGACCGTGACGGCTCTATCACTGATAGGTGAAAAAGCCCATCTGGTTCACTGATGCCCTTTCGGGAAGGAAATTTGCCGCCCTTACCCGGCCTGGCCCACGTATGGCTCCAGACCCACAGCAATGTGGCTGACTCTTAACTGCCCTCTGAAGTGGCCCAGCAGGCCACTCAGTTCGAGGGCAATTAGGGATGGGCAACAAATGCTGGGCTTCCCAGCGACACCCACATCCCGTGAAGGAATGAAAAAGAAAAAAAAGAACAGAAATCGAGGATGACGAAAATGATTATCGGCGTTGGGTATTGACAAGGCACAAACAAAATAATTGAGCCTTTAAGGTAGTAAAAACTCCCACAGTTTTAAGGAGAGAGAGAGGGATAGAATGGTTTTGGAAGAGAATTCCAGAGCTTTCAGCTGCCTGGGCCCTGATGACGGAGCAATTAAAATCAGGGATGCTCAAGAGGCCGGAATTAGAGGAACACCAAGATCTTGGCGTGTTTGTGGCTGCAGGAGGTTACAGAGATAGAGAGCGGACGAGGCCATGGAGGGATCTGAAAACATGGTTAAGAAATTCAAAACTCAAAACAGCTTTAAAGTCAGAAAAGTAGATATTGTGCGCGAGAAACGTGTGATTTAACTGAACAGGAATCCGATTTCTGGGATGAAAGAGTTTGCCTATGAGAGGAGATGAGTAGAAAAAGGCTTATATTCTCCAGAGTTTAGAAGAATAAGAAGTGATCTCATTGAAACATATAAATCCAAGCATATCATTCTTAGATGGCTTGACAGGGTAGATGCCGTGAGGTTTTTTGCCCTGGCTGGGGAGTCTAGATCACAGTTTTTGGCTATGGGGTCAGTCATTTTGGACTGAGACGAGGAGAAATTTCATCACTAAGAGGATTGTGAATAATTGGAATTCTCTACCCCAGAGGATGCAGATACTCAGCCATTGAGTATACTTAAGACTAAGAGCAATAAGTTTTTGGACGCCAAGAGAATCAAGGGATATGGAAACAGATGGAAAGTGGGGTTGAGGCTGAAGATCTTACTGAATGGTGGAGGAGGCTTGAGGGGCCGAATGGTCTACTCCTGCTTCTATTTCTTACGTTCTTATGTATGGAGCTCTGATCAGTTCCGACCTTGAGCGCTGGGTCCAGTTCTGGATGCCAAGGCTCTAGTGAGATATTGGACAATGTGTGCAAAGCAGAAAAACCTGGCTGGTCCCTCGAGTCAGAAGATTGATTCAAGAGAAAAGATGATGGGACTTATCAGTCCGGAATGACGGGCTGCACAGAGGGATATAAAAAACATAGAAGGAGGAAATTGCAGGGCACGAGTTCAAAGAAAACGTGACTGCAAGGCACAAGTTTAAACTGATGAGAGGCAGTGTTACAAAGGTTTTCTTCACACAAGGGATGGTTAACATTCCATCGGTGAGTTTACTCAAAGCCAAGACTTTGGAGTTGGCGACAAGGCATTTTACATTACTGCAACACACCAAGAAATAGATGATATCACAAAGCAATTTCCACACCAATAAATAAACAGTTTCAACAACAGGTCACCTGTCAGAAATCAAAACTAATTACAAGATGTGCTGATTCATTCTAATATACTTTTGTTCTGTTATGCTATTGTGGAGGAGTTTGTTAAAAGTAGAAATTGAGAGGTTGGTAACCAGAGGACTCAGATTTAAGCTAATCGGCAAAAGGAACTGGAGGTGAGATGAAGAGAATTTACATTACACTGTGAGTTGGTACGATCAGAATGCACTGGCCAAAAGCGCAGAGGAACCCAATTCAATTAGTGACTTTCAAACTGGATAAATACTTGAAAAGGAAAAAATTGCAGAGCTCTGGGGAGTGGGGCTAATTGAATAGCTCTTTGAAGGAGGCAGCTCTGCCACGATGGGCTGAATGGCCTCTTTCTGTGCTGCATCATTCGAGGATTTCCTTTTGTTTGAAATATTTTTGTCCATGAGGAAAAACTTCTCTGTAAAACTATATCGAGTTGGTAGATCGATGGGTGCTATTGTCCGCAGTCTGAGGGTGTTGACTGAGGAAAAACTTGAGGGAATTTTTTTTCACCCAGAGGGTGGTTGGAGTCTGGAACAAACTTCGTGAAAGGGTGGTGGAGGCTGGTTCAATCGAGGTATTGAAAAGATTGCTACCTGAAAAGAGAGAATGCGCAAGTTATGGGGATAAGGCAGGGGAGTGGGGGTAGGTGGAATGCCCTTTCAGAGAGCCAGTGCAGACTCAATGGGCCGAATGGCCTCCTTCTGCACTGTAAAGATTCTGTGGCACTGTGACTGATGAACTGAATTGTTTTCAATCGCTTCTCAACTGTAATGCAGTACATCATTTAAAACAGAGTAGGGGCAATTGATAGGAAATGTGACCAATCTCATTTAAACCCTAACCTCATTTAATTAGGTTTGATACCATCAAATGACTCAGTCTTTTACACAATATAACCAGCCTCTCATTGAATGCACTAAACCTAAGTCATATCACTTCACCACATTTAATATGATGCAGACACACTCTCACGGTACAAGCTGTTGCATCAGCACTCAGCTGTACTCTGGGTCCCTTACAGGTAGTAAATAACAGGGAGACCATTTGACAGTCATTCTTAAAGAGTGATACATGTTTATGGAGCTCAGAAACAAGATTACCTATTAAATTGGGGACCGTAAAATTGTGATTATGTGCGGGACTAGTAATCCAGAAAGCTGATCTAGAATTATGAGTTCCAACCCCAATACTGCACGGTGCAGAATTTCAATTCAATTAAATCCGGCACAAAAAGCTAGCATCAGTAATGGTAACTAAGTACTGTTGTAAAAACCCACCAGGAAAGGAAATCTGCCATCTCCCTCCCTGGTCTGGCCTGTACCACTCCAGATCTACAGCAACCTGGTTCACTCTTAGCTGCCCTCTGAAATGGCCCAGCAGGACACTCAGTTTTATTCATCAACATGACTCATCAACACCTTCTCAAGGGAAATTAGGCTTGGGCAATAAATGCTGCCGGCAACACCCGCATCCTTTGAGTGAACATATATATATATTTTTTAAAAACCCTCCTCTCCTAACGCTTCTGGGTTTTATTTCTTCCAGGGCGTACAGAGAGACAATCACAGAACAATACCAGCAGAGAAGGGGGAGATGGTAGCGTCATGGGAATGTTACTGGGTGAGAAATCCATTGACCCAGGCTAATTCTCTGGGGACATGGGTTCAAATCCCACCACAGCATCTGGTGGAATTTAAATTCAATTAATAAATCTGGAATTGAAGGTTAGCCTCAATAATGGTGACCATGAAACCAATGACGATTGTCGTAAAAACCCATCTGGTTCACTAATGCCCTTTAGGGAAGGAAATCTGCCGTCCTTACCCAGTCTGGCCTACATGTGACTCCAGACCCACAGCAATGTGGTTGACTCTTAACTGCCCTCTGCAATGGCCTAGCAAGCCGGTTCATGGGCAATTAGAGATGGGTAACAAATGCTAGCCTTGCCAGCAACGCCCACATCCTATGAAGGAATAAATAAATGAGGCCATTCAGGCCATCGTATGCGTGCTGCCTCTTTGAAAGAGCAATCCCAGTAGTTCTGCTACCGCCCCCTTCCTGCTCTTTCCTTGTACACTTGTTAATGTTCCCCTCCAATTATTTAACTAATTCCCTTTTGAATGCTTCCCTGCTTTCACCATCATTTCAGGCAATTGCATTCTAGATTTTCATTCTGGAGCATAACGGGTTTTTTCTGCCAGTATCCAGCCCTTCACAGAACATGCATAAGCTGCTGTATCAGAGACTCTAACCCAACCATTTCATCATCTGAGGCAAACGTCTGAAAAGAAACCAAAGGCGTCCAGATCACCATTACAGCTCACCTTATTCTTTAGCTTAACGTGCAAGTTATCTCTACAAAACCTGAGAAATGTCATTTATATAACACCTTTCACAACCTCAAGACATCCGAAAATGCCTCATTGGCAACAAAGTACTCTCAAAGTGCAGTCAGCCGTTGTGATCAAGGGAAATGCGGTAGCCAATTTGCGCACAGCAAGTTCCTACAGGGAGCAGTGAGCTAAATGGCCAGATAATCATTTTAGGGATGTTGGATTAAATATTTTACTTGCCTCACAAAGCCTCAGGCCGCTTTTGGTGTATTGTGAACAGCTCTGGTCTCCATATTTTAAAAAGAATATAATGGCACTGGAGAAGGTGCAGAGAAGATTTACAAGGATGATGCTAGAAATGAAAGGATATACCTAGCAGAAAAAGATAAACAGGCTCCATTCTCTAGAAGGGATGCACTGTCAGAAGTGCCGTTTTCTTCATATGAAACGTTAAATTGTGAGCCCCCATTCACCCCATCTGGTGGACGCGGGAAGAAAGATAGGAACAGGAGGAGGCCATTCAGTGCCATTCATTCAACAAAAGCATGGCTGAATTTTATCTCAACTCCATTCATGCATCTTAACAGGAGCACATCAGACACAAAATGATACTGAGTGTGAGAATGGATGTTATTTAAAAAATATTTTGGGGAATATTGTGTTATTCTGTAAAGAAGGCTGGATGTCTGTGTGTGTGTGTTTTAACTAAGATGGGCAAGAGTTTGATAGGAGTTGGGTTGTCTGGGGCTTTGGAAACATGAAAAGGACAGAGGTGTTAAGTTGAGGTACAAGTAAATAGGTTAGATCTAACATTTGCATTTTTAGATAAGTTGAGAGTTTGGTTGAATATCAAAGGGGAGTCAGAGGCGCAAAGGAAAATGTTTGCATCTTGCAATAGGTAAACATGTAGTGGGGATATAGGAACATAGGAATAGGGGAAGACCACTCAGCCATCGAGCCTGCTCCGCCATTCAATACAATCATGGCTGATCCAACACTTCAATGCCTTTTACCCACACTATCCCCATAACCCTTTACTTTATTGTTAATCAGAAATCTATCAATCTCTACCTTAAACATGCTCAATGAATGAGCTTCTGGTGTAGAGAATTCCAAAGATTCACAACCCTCTGAGCAAAGATATGATATGATATTTTATTGACCCAAAAGCAAAGACAAGATGGAAGCATGAAAGATCTTATGTTTGGAAGAGTTTGAGTTTCAAAGAAGTGTGTGAGAACAATGGAACGAAGATGAAAGGGGAAAAATGTATATTAGAGTTACTGTGGATAGCTGTTGAGCTGGAGACGGCTGGAGCTGTCTGAGCTGTTGAGGTAGCTGGAGCACTGGGCTCGAGGAGGATGCAGTTTAGATCGCCTATCTAGTCAAGCCAGAAAAGTCTTGGGCTGCAGCAAGCAGATTTATTCTGAAGTGGGCTACACCGCAGAGTGGAAGAGGGTAAAGGTCATGTGGTACACCTTTAGTGATGCTACAGCAGTTTGCCTTGTGTAATATTACTGGATTTCACAGTTAACATCTATAAGGAAGTGTTGCCTGTAAACTGGTTACTTGTGGGTCTGACCAAGTACAGAGTCGATTTGGGGAATTTTTTGTAAGACTAACCTTAGTAACCGTAATTGTAATCTTGTGTGCTTAAGTTTTCATTTAATTTTGGTTAAAAAAAACTTTTTGTTTCAATTTTTTAAATCCCAAAAGTGTTACTGGACCACTTGCTGCTGGGATCGATAAGTCGGTTTCGGAATACAACAAAAAAAGGGGTATGGCCCGCAAGCCAAGTTTCCCTCTGGGATTTGGTTGGCGCAGCAACTAACACCGGCTGTGGTCATAACGCCGGCTGTGGTCATAACACCGAGACACATCCTAAAGGAGGAGAGACAGGAGGGAGAGGTTTATGGAGGGGGTTTCGGAGCCGAGGGCCCAGACAGCCGAAAGCACGGCTGCCGACGCTAGAGTGAAGGAGGAAGGAGATGGACGAGAGATTCAAGGAACGCACAGGTACAAGGTACAAGGGAGGTGGCCTTTGACTGTCGCTTGCAGTTCTGGTGATCAACAAGAGATTTTTGTAATTTTAAAAGAAAGCGTTGCACAACTACAGGTTTTCTCGTGGGGTTTAGAAAATTGGCCAGTTAAAAGCCACTCAATGTTCAGATGTTTACTGACATGCTCTCAGCCCTCTGATAAGATGCGGATTTAGGTGAGCGCACGAGGGCTGGGGGACAAATAAACACTCGTTTGCTGGGGCTGCAGCAGAAAATTATAGTCCTTTGGTCTTGAGGTTAAGGTCAAAAAGCTCTCAGGTCTCCTTCTGCCCTGTCAAACAGCACTCCACACCTCAACGTCATAGTGAGCATTTGTACAGGGCTGTCAACTGGCAGGTTAATGACTGCTGAGGCAGGAGGAGTCTCCAGGATAATAAAAGTGAAAATCAAACAGCAACATCTTTGCAGTTCTCTATCAAGGTCAACATGCCACTGAGAATTGGATGTAAAGAATACTACACATTCCTTTGTACCAGCTCTGGTAGTTCCAGCATTTAGTTAAATCATATCAGCTGCAAGATACCATCTAATATTTTGTTTGGCGTGCGTGAGCCCTTTAATTTCTTTTGTGCAACTACACACACATGGAAACTTAATGGAGACAATGGGTGCATACACACTCCATGTGCAGTACTGAGGGAGTGCTATACTGTCAGATGTGCTGCCTTTTGAATGAGACATTAACCTGTGATCCTTTCTGTCTTCCTAGGTGTATATAAAAGATCAGGTGATATTACTTTGAATAATTCTCCCCGATCTCCTGGATCATTACCCCTCAACTAACATCACCCAAACAGATGACCTTGTGGGAGCTTGCTGTGCGCAGATGGTCTGCCTCATTTCCTACATTACAACAGTGACTACACTTCAAAAAATACGTCATTGGCTGTAAATTGCTTTGGGATGTCCTGAGGTTGTGAAAGATGCTACAGAAATGTAAACCTTTTTATTCAACAGCACATTTGGCACAGATGATGTAACTGCTTGCTCCATGATCGATTACTGTCCCTTCAGAGATTTTAATTAGTTTCTTTATTGAACAACTTTGAGCATTTAAGTTGAATAGATATACTGCCTGTCCACATGAATATAATCTACAGATGTCTTAATTATCACCTTCCAGTTAACAGATTCTTTTACAAAGGCAAACTGCTTAATGTAATTCATATTTGTAGCATCCTTTTGAATCTCTCACTGATGGTTTTTGACTTTTACATGGCAATTTCCATTATTCTATCTCAGAAAGGAGGTTCGTGGGATTAGCTAAACATTTAATTAAAAATTTGAAACAAAGTCAGCTGACATTAAATATTCAAAACCCTTAAGCGAAGAACTGCCATATGAATCGCAAACTGTTTCAGGCTTCATTGAAACTGAGACAAAGGAATATAGGATTAGGAGGAGGCCATTCAGCCCCTTGAACCTGTTCCACCATTCAATTAGAAAATGGCAGATTGGCATCTCAATTTCACGGAAATCATAGAATGGTCACAGCACAGGAGGAGGCTATTCGGCCTGTTGTGTCCCTGCTGACTCTCTGCAAGAGCACGTTATCTAGTCCCACTCCCCCCGCCTTTTCCCCATAGCCCTGCAATTTTTTCCTCTTCAGATAATTATCCAATTCTCTTTTGAAAGCCACGATTGAATCTGCCGCTACCACACTCTCAGACAGTGTATTTCAGATCCTAACCACTCGCTGCATAACCTTGTTCAGAGGAGGTTCACTAGATTGATTCCGGAGATGCGGGGCTTGTCTTATGAGGAGAGATTGAGCAGTTTAGGCCTATACTTGCTAGAGCTTAGAAGGATGAGAGGAGATCTAATTGAGGCATATAAGATGCTAAAGGGGATAGACAAAGTAGACGTGGAGCGGATGTTTCCCCTTCTGGGGCATTCTAGGCCATAGTTTTAGGCTAAGGGGTAGTAGATTTAAATCAGAGATGAGGAGGAATTACTTTTCTCAAAGGGTTGTGAATCTGTGGAATTCACTACCTCAGAGTGCAGTGGATACCGGGACGCTAAATAAATTTAAGAAGATAGACAGATTTTTAATTAGTAACAGGTTGAAAGGTTATGGGGAGAGGGCGGGAAATTGGAGTTGAGGCCGAAATGAGATCAACCATGATCGTATTGAATGGTGGGGCAGGCTCGAGGGGCTGAATTGCCTACTCCTGCTCCTAGTTCTAATGGTCTTAAAAGGTTTTCCTCACGTTGCCATTGATTCTTTTGCCAATCACCTTAAATCTGTGCCCGCTAGCTCTCGATCCTTTTGCCAATGGAAACAATTTCTCTCTTTCTAGTCCAGCCCTCTCCTGATTTTGAACACCTCTATCAAATCTCCTCTTAAATCTTCTCCATGGGAACAGTCCCAGCTTCTCCAATCTATCTACATAACTGAAGTCATCTGCCTGCATCGGTCTCTGTTATGTCGACAATTACAACAGACAGCTTGCACACAGGAAGGAGACAGCTTGCACACAGTAAGGTCCCAGGTAGCATGTTTTTCTGATACAAAGGACATGTTTTTCTGAAATAAAAACAAAAAAATGCTGGAAAAACTCAGCAGATCTGACAGCATCTGTGGAGAGAAAGAGAGAGTTAATATTTCGAGTCCATATGACTCTTCTTCAGATAAAGGAGGTCTGAAGCAGTTCTGGAGAAGAGTCATCCGGACTCGAAACGTTAACTCTGTCTTTCTCTCCACAGATGCTGTCAGACCTGCTGAGTTTTTCCAGCATTTTCTGTTTTTGTTTCAGATTTCCAGCATCTACAGTATTTTGCCTTTCCCCACATGTTTTTCTGATGTTGATCGAGGGACAAATATTGGCCAGGACACCAGAGAGAACTCCCCTACTCTGAAACAGTGCCATGGGATCTTTTACATCTACCTGAGGGGGCAGAGGGGGCCTTGGTTCAACACTTAATTCGAAATATGGTACCTCCGGCACTGCGGCACTCCCTCAAGTACTGCATTGTACTGTCAGCCGAGATTATGTGCTCAAGTCCTACAGTGGGGCCTGAACCCATTTTTTTGCCACCATTAAAATAAAAATGGACCCCTCTGCTTCAATAGCTGTTAAGAACAGGAGGAAGCCATTCAGCCCCTCAAGTCTGTTCTGCCACTCAATGATTTCATGGCTGATACATACCTTAACTTCACTTATCTGCCTTGGTTCTGTAGCCCAGTGACGGTTACACATATAAGAAAAATCTCTAAATCTCAGTTTTGACGTTTTTGCACTGACCCCAGCCTCGACAGCTTTTGTTGTAGGGGGTTGGCAGGGGGAAAGAGCTCCGGATTTTCACTGCCCTTTGTGTGAAGAATTGTTTCCTTACAGGGCTCAACCAGGATTAAGGGTCAGAAAAATAACAAGGACGAGGAAGGGGCCCTGTGCAGGTCACCTGTTGGGGCGGTTCTGGTTGATTCACAGGCCAGTTGGGGACACAGGTGAGTCCTGGATGGGGGGGATGGGGCAGAAGTGATGGGTGGGTTTTCAGAGCGAGCACACACAGACCCCACCCCCCCACCAGTTTTAATGTGCTCTTCCCAGCTTGCCATTGAGACCGTGTTACCCGCAGGTCTCGAGCTTCTTCCACACGATTCAGGAGCAGCCGCCTGTACCTCCTTTACCCAACACGCTTCCCTTTCTTAAGCTGAGAAACCTCGATGAAAGGCCAAGGTTCACCGTTCAAGACCTCACTGAAAGAGTTGGGAGGGGAGACAGGGGACTGGATTTTACGCTGCTCTCTCTCCTCCTCCTCCCCAGTTCAGGCGTATTTTCAGCAGGGTGGGAGGCAGGGCACGTAAAATACGAGGGATGCCCAGCCCATCACCTTCTCACCCACCCCCAAGCTGTCCCCCATAATACGTTGGGTGGGTGGGCACAGAAATCAGCGGCCCATATTTAAATAAATAATTAAAGGCCAATTGAGCTTGCGATCAAACCAATTAACTGGAATATTGTACTGCTCACGCCGCGATATGGTTGGCGTGGGCAGGCAGTTATTTGAGGCCTGTTTGTGAAGGGCAGGAAGAAAGGGGGGGGCACATCGTTCAGGTGGTGCCCCGTGTGCATTGGGGGCCCTCCCCCACCACAAGATGTCAACCCCCACTTCGTTCCTCACTGCCTACCCTCCAAGACCCGGCCCCCTCCCACCACCACTCCCTCTTTCCCCCTCTCTGGGCCCGCGGAACCCTCCTGTCTCTGGCAGCCATTGCTCTTCTTCCTGCACCCCCTTGTGATCTCAGCAATGTCTGCTGCTGGAGCTCTGGTGCTGGAGCTGCAGTCTAGGAGCACTCAGTGAGGGCGCGGAAGTCCCACTCTCGGCTAGTTTAGCCGGCGGCAGCGCTTTACGGTTGTGGGGCCGGCTTCTTTTCGGAGTGTGTTGGCTATCGGCCGATTTTCATTCCGGGTGAGGGGGATCGAGCAGTCCACCCCAACCACATCCCCCACTTCCTCAGCCCCCAAACCCCCACCCCGTAAAATCCAAGCCAAGGTAAACGGAGAGCTGGTGATCAAGCTGAGATTCACGAGCTTTCCGAAGAAAGGAAATTGGAGGGAGCTGAAGATTTTCACAGTTTTGAGCTCCCGGGAAAGAATGAAATATAGGCGGAGACGCATTATTACTTATTATATCAATACAGTGGAGATTCAGAGATGACACAGGAGATCAGGACAGTGTAACTCTTTTGAGTTAAAACAATTAAACTAAATTAACAAAATAAGGGATAAATCAAGCACAGCCCCTAAGTAAAATCAAGGAAAATTTTAAAGGAAACTTAAAAACATCAAACCAAATCAGGACAGTGTAGTTGGAGCTTGCGGTGTTATAGACTAAGCGAGATTGATGGCAACGACTAGTTAACACCTCCATTATAGCATCAGTGTATCATGTGATGACTAAGAGGTAACTCTTTCGAGTACATTCACAGTTCTTGACTTTTTTTTTTGTTCAAAGTTCTGGAGTGGGACATGAACCCACAACCTTCTGACTCAAAGGTGAGGGTGCTATGAACTGAGCCACAGCTGACACCTCTATGACTAAGAGGTAGGTGAACGAGATAGACTTTGGTTTTTCAAAGTTGAGTAATTCCTATGTTCCTAAGTGATTTATTTATTACTCTGACAAGGTCACAATGCACAATAAGGAAGGCCATTCCACCCATCACGGCTCATTCATCTGAAATATCCAAAGGTTCTCCATTCACAGAGGCGAATCCATTCAGAAGCGATTCCAGGACATTTCCCTTCACTCCTTTCCCTGGATGACCCCAGTGCTCCCACATCATTACTACCATCCTGTATTCCCAGATTCCCCGGTACTCCTATGTCATGCCCAGCCCCACTCCCAGATTCTCCAATACTCCCTATGCCATTACTCACGTCATACTCCCAGACTCCGACCCTCTTGCCATTCCGTCCATGGACACACGCCTCCCGCTTCTCTCATATACCAAAGCCCTCTCCACAATTCCCTTCGAATCTATTGTGCTCCTGTGGTACTTCCACGTTCCGAGATCTCCTCTCACCATCTTGTCACTCCATTACCCCATCCCCATTCCTAAACGTCAGGGGCAGGCTTTGGGTCAGGACCCCATTGTTGGGGTCAAATTGGGAAGGGCGGGGTCACTGTGTGTGTGAATCTGTCACCTGGCAATGGTTTTCCCAGAGTTGGCCAATTAATGGCCAGCGAGTGTGCTCACTGTCCAATTAAGGACAGCGGGTGGTCTCTCAAAACTGAAGGGCCAATAGGAGGCCCTGCAGCTCAGATGGAGCAACAAACCACAGTTCAGGTTAAGACCAGGGGAGGGTGCCTCCATCTTGAGGCACTCCCTCAGCACTTTTAAGACTTTTTAAGTTAAAAAAAAGTGGCTTCAGCAGCTAGACCACCATTGCGGAGGGGTGATCCTGTAGTGAGGCAGGGAGGGTCTGAAAGCCTGCCTACAGCACTGATCCCCTGCAGTGCTCTGCTATTGCAGAAGGACAGTCAGACCTAGTTCAGTGCCCTGGGTCTTACAATCACCGGACAAAAACCATCTAAACTCATCCCTTTCAGGATCAATCCAGCCAAACACACCGGACAGGATTTTATCCCATTAGTCTGGGCTGGATTTCAACATAGGAATTAGGAGCAGGAGTAGGCCACTCAGCCCCTCGAGACTGCCCCGCCGTAAGATCATGGCCGGTCTGACTGTATCCTCCTGCCTACCCCTGATGACCTTTCACCCCCTTGTTTATCAAGAATATAAAGCTTTCGCAAAGGCTTCGCACGCAACAGCTTCCATTAAAAGAAGATCAACAGATAAACTGAGATAAATTCAGGCGACCTTCAAAAAAGTACCCCGGTTAATTATCATATCTCGCTTTATAACATGACTGGGCCTACGTTTCTCCGAGTTAGCGCTTTTAATGATGATGCCATGAGCTGTCATGAAGAGGTCCTCGGGGTACAGTGGGTAATGTCCCTGCCTGGGGTACAGTGGGTAATGTCCCTGCCTGGGGTACAGTGGGTAATGTCCCTGCCTGGGGTACAGTGGGTAATGTCCCTGCCTGGGGTACAGTGGGTAATGTCCCTGCCTGGGGTACAGTGGGTAATGTCCCTGCCTGGGGTACAGTGGGTAATGTCCCTGCCTGGGGTACAGTGGGTAATGTCCCTGCCTGGGGTACAGTGGGTAATGTCCCTGCCTGGGGTACAGTGGGTAATGTCCCTGCCTGGGGTACAGTGGGTAATGTCCCTGCCTGGGGTACAGTGGGTAATGTCCCTGCCTGGGGTACAGTGGGTAATGTCCCTGCCTGGGGTACAGTGGGTAATGTCCCTGCCTGGGGTACAGTGGGTAATGTCCCTGCCTGGGGTACAGTGGGTAATGTCCCTGCCTGGGGTACAGTGGGTAATGTGCCTGCCTGGGGTACAGTGGGTAATGTCCCTGCCTGGGGTACAGTGGGTGATGTCCCTGCCTGGGGTACAGTGGGTGATGTCCCTGCCTGGGGTACAGTGGGTAATGTGCCTGCCTGGGGTACAGTGGGTAATGTGCCTGCCTGGGGTACAGTGGGTAATGTCCCTGCCTGGGGTACAGTGGGTAATGTCCCTGCCTGGGGTACAGTGGGTAATGTCCCTGCCTGGGGTACAGTGGGTAATGTCCCTGCCTGGGGTACAGTGGGTAATGTCCCTGCCTGGGGTACAGTGGGTAATGTCCCTGCCTGGGGTACAGTGGGTAATGTCCCTGCCTGGGGTACAGTGGGTAATGCCCCTGCCTGGGGTACAGTGGGTAATGCCCCTGCCTGGGGTACAGTGGGTAATGTCCCTGCCTGGGGTACAGTGGGTAATGTCCCTGCCTGGGGTACAGTGGGTAATGTCCCTGCCTCCGAGTCTGACCCTCTGGGTTTGAGACCCACTCCAGGACTTGATGGCCGCGGAAGGCGTCAACCGTAGGACCATAAAAGTTTAAAGAGCTTGAGGAGGCCATTTGGCCCATCCCACCTGTGCTTTGCTAGAGCAATTTTAAAACTAATCTCACTGCCCCGTTCTCTCCCCGTTTCCCCTCTGATAGGGAGGTGTCACTTCAAAGACGCAGTGGTTTCTGCCTCAGCCACTTCCCAGTGGCAAAGCGTTCTATATCCCGACAACCTCGAGGATATTTTCTGTTGTTGCCTTCAGTAACGGGAGTGGGGTGAGACTCATGCGGCGATATCGAGACAAGGATGAGGATTTAGGAGTTGGCATCTTTGGGGTTGGACTGGCACCGTCAGCCGCGGATCATTCCGGAAAAAGTCTTTTCTTTGAACTCCTCACACACGAGCCATAGACCATCTTTGGTGGGGGTGTCACTTGTCACTCCGGGCAGCACGCTTGCCTGTGTCAGGAGGTTGTGGGTTCAAATTCCATTCCAGGCCTTGGGCACAGAGTCCAGGCCGACACTCCCAGTGCAGCACTGAGAGGGTGCTGTACCATCAGGGGTGCCATCTTTCAGCTGGCGCGTCAAACTGAGGCCCCTTCTACTCTCTCAGGTGGGCATAAAACGTCCCATGATCATTATTTCGAAGGGGAGTACATCCTGGTCAATATTTATCCCTCAACCAACATCACTAAAAATGAGTTCTGACGAAGGGTCAGAAACGTTAACTGTTTCGCTCTCCACAGATGCTGCCAGCCCTGCTGGGTATTTCTAGTATTTTCCGCTTATATTGCAGACTTCCAGCAACCATAGCATAATTAAACCTGATTATCTGGTTGTCATCACATCGCTGTTGTGGAATCTTGCTGTGCGCAAATTGACTGCTGCGTTTCTTACATAACAAGAGTGACTAAAGTTCAAATGTACATTATTAGATGTAAAACAATGTGGAATCCACTAAAGCTGTGAAAGGCGCTACCTAAATACAAATACAATCCATTTTTTGACTTTTGTTTTCCCTTTGTCGAGTTACCTGGTCTAAGTTGACCGATTCCTGGGATGAAGGAAACTTATGAGGAAAAGTTGGACAAGTTGGGCCTTTATCCATTGGAGCTTTGAAGAATGGGAAGTGATCGTATTGAAACGTAAGATCCTGAGGGGACTTGGTAGGGTGGATCCCGGGAGGATGTTTCCTCTTGTGGGGGTGGGGGGAGACTAGAACTAGGGGGTTACAGTTTGAAAGTGAGGCTTCTCCCATTTAAAATGGAGATGAGGAGAAATTTTTTTCTCTGAGGGTCATTAGTCTGTGGAATTCTCTTCCTCAGAGAGTGGTGGGGGCTGGGTCATTAAATATTTTTGAGGCTGAGCTGGGGGAAAGATTCTTGATTGACAAGGGAGTCAAAGGGTTACAGGGGCTAGACGGGAAAGTGGAGTTGAGGCCACAATCAAGTCTTATCAAATGGTGGAGCAAACTCAAGGGGCCGAATGGCCTAGCCCTGCTCCTAATTCCTATGTATGATGTATACTGTAATAGGTTCCAGTGCCCTGGAGGACTTTTTTTAGCAGGTTGAGTCAGCCAGGTTTCCTGAAGCCAACTCGACATTGGGGTGAATGCCGCTGCTCCAGATGGTCAGGGTCTGGCTCAGATTCTGGTACAGTCAAAAAAGACAAACCATGGAAGAATTGGAGGGGAGTTCGGAGAACCATGGAACCGTGTTTAAACCGACCGGGCGCCTGAGGTGAGGGGTGGGGGGAGAGAAAGAATGGGGAAGGGGTGGAGATTCCTCCATTTTCAAATCTCTCTGGTCATCACGTTCTGAATATTAATCTCCCCCCCCACCCCGCCAACCGCCCCCCCGGAGTTGGCTGCACAATTTCCTTTCTTTTCACAAAACATAGTCTCTCCTGCAGTTTATTACTTTTTGATCGGTCATCATGAAACAATCGCTTCACCAACAGGTCGATGCTCTATTTCCAAGCGCTTTAAGTTGCCGTTGCTCAGCAACCAGTAGGAGCTTGCACTATGACCCCGACACAGTGCTGCAAGGTCGCACAGAGTCTGCTGAGCCGTGTGCACCGACACATCCACCCCCCGCCCCACCAATCTGAATGCAACCATTACAAACTCAAACATCTCTCCCTGTGTTGTGATGGCAGCTCAGAAATATTACCGTTTTCTATTTACAAAACATCCAACATACACAAGTTAAAAACAGCTCGCGTTAGCTCCACATTCTCTCCATCTCTAAGATCATCCAATTTTATCTCCCTAACATCACCCATAGCCATCTCTGCCTCGGCTGTCCCGCTCCCGAAATCCTCACCCACGGCTTTTTAACCTCCAGACTCGACTATTCCAAAACTGCCCTCGCCGACCATTAACTCCGCAACCCTCTGCAAACATGAGCTCGTTCAAAACTCTGCCGCCTGTACCTCATACCAGTGCTGCTGACCCCGTAACCAGCACCAGGAGTTTGCAACCATCTTCAGCCAGCAGTGCCGAGCGGATGATCAATCCCAACTCCTCCCTCGGACCCCAGCATCACAGATGCCGGTCTTCAGCCAATTCGATTTGCTCCATGTGATGTCAAGACATGGCTGAATGCAGCGGATACAGCAAAGGTTAGGGGCTCTGATAACATCCTGGCTGTAGTATTGAAGGTTGGTGCTCCAAAATTAGCCGCTCCCTTGGCCAAACTCTTCCAGAGCAGCTACAACACAGGCATCTTACCTGACAACGTGGCCAGACATGTCCTGTCCGCAAAAGGCAGGAGAAATCCAATCCGGCCAATCAGTGCCCCATCAGTCCACTCAATCATCAGCAAAGTGATGGAAGGGGGTCATTGACAGTGTTAACAAGTGGCACCTGCCCAGCAATAACCTGCTCATTGATAATCAAGGCCAAGGACTGGGTATTCTGCTGCGAGTAACTCACCTCCTGGCTTCCCAAAAGCATTTGCACCATCTACAAGATGGAATACTCTCCACTTGCCTGGATGAGTGCAGCTCCAACAACACTCAAGAAGCTGGACACCATCTAGGACAAAACAACCCATTGAGTTGCCACCCAGCCACCACATTGGATATTTAAATCCCTTCATGGCCTTGTCCCTCCCTGTCTCTGTAACCTCCTCCAGCCCTAACGTTGACGCTCCTCCGATCCTGGCCTCTTCGATGTCCCCGATTTGCATCTCTCCACCATTGGCGGCTGTACCTTCAGCTGCCTGGCCCCCTAATCTGTACAATTCTTTCATCCACCACCTCCACCTCCCTCTCCTCCTTTAGGATACGTCTTAAAACTTGCTTCTTTGACCGAGGTTTTGCTCATCTCTTCTAACACCTCCTTATGTGGCTCAGTGTCAAATTTTGTCTGGAAACGCTCTGTCGCAGCACCTTGGGACGTCTTACCATGTTTAGGTGTAAGGTAAAAGCAAGTTGTTGTTGCTTAGGAGCTTGTTGTGTGCAGCCTGGCTGCCACGTTTCCTACACACTACCACTGTGACAGACTTCAAAAGGGCTGAAAGATGACTGGAGGTTGTGGAAGATGCTTTATGAATGCAAATTCCTCCTTTCAAGGGGTCGTTCTGCGTGCAATGGGTCCTCATCAACTGACAACTGCCCCCAAACTAATTTCACACAAAGACTGCGGTCAAAAGCGGGATTCCATCCCGTCAGTCTGAGTTGCAATTGAAGCCAGGTCACAAATTTGATTTCTGACTAACTATAAAATAAATCAGTTAGAAGGCGCTACAGTGGAATGTTTAATATTCTATCATCATCCCCGCGTTCCAATAAATTCCTCCCAGCAGAGGGAAAGCTGACAGATCGTTCAATCATGCTTTCGTGGAAACAAACCACGCTGATGTGATTTGGAATTATTATTATTGCACATTAATTTACCACAGACGGCTGTTAGCAAGTTACAGTTTACTAATTTGATTGCCAGCTTCTGGTAATCTCATAGACAACAGGAGGAAAGTTGAAGGAGTTTCTGGGCAATCACACAACCCAGGAAGACTGGGGATTGCACTGCCTGTGAGAGCAATCCAATTAGTCCCCACTCCCTCTTTCCCCAGGGTCTGTAACCTTCCTCCCTTAAGAGCATATATCAAATTCCCTTTCGAAAGTCACTACCGAATCTGCCTCCACCACGTTTTCACGTGGGGCGTGCATTCCTGAACAAGCCACCCAGTTGTATAAAAAACCCATACAACCCGTTCACAAAGGCACCTACGCCAATCTCTATGGGCGCCCAGGGATGGACAATAAGTGCGATCATTTTTTAACTAGTGATGACCACATTCCAAGACTGAATTAGATTATTATATGAAAGGGAAGAATGTGCAGAGCCATGTGGAAAAGGCGGGAGAGTGGCACGGGGTGAATTGCTCCTTCAGAAAGGTCAGCACGGACATAATGGGCTGAATGGCTTCCTGTGCCGTAACCATTCAGTGAATAAATATTAACTTTTTTCCAATTGGCATCTGTGTGCACCACTGGACTAAAAGTAACTGTACCCAATACTTTGAAAAATGTTTAAAATGTGAAGGACAGTAAATGCCAGAGGGAAGGTGAAAGAGATGGAGAGAAAAGAGAAAGGGGAGAAGGGCTGGGAAAAAGGAGAGAAAGAAGAGCGGATAGAATAAAAAGGGAGAGGGGGATATCCTCTCACACGTACAGACAGCGTGAGGGAGCAGATAGAATTAAATCTTTTATTCATGGTTTCAAATTTAATTCTAGGAATGAGAGTTCTATTTTCACACTAGGACACCCACTCAAAAATCATGAGCACCTCTTCACATTCTTCCCACCAATTTCCCTTCCTCTCAACAGGGAAGGTGCTTTCCTCCCCCTGTCCCCCAACATGAGTTTCTGAACTAAAACATGATCTGTACTTTTAATTAGATCTGATTCCATTATACCAAAAAGATGCAACACTTCCCAATGTTCAGGAGCTGTCAGACATTCTCAATCTCATTTTCTCACCTCAACAGAATTGAGGCTTATATTTTAAGTGATCTGGTTTCCATTGATTTTTCAAGTGTGTCAAACAAATACATATTAACTCTGAGTTCTACCAAAAAATGTCACCAACTCCAAACTGGCCTGAAGCCTAAGAGTCAACATGATGGGTCTTCACTATAGACCTATAGAGTCTTTACAAGATATTGGAGTAGTTTGGCACATGACATGTGGTTAAGTGCAGCATGGTTGAGAGAAAAAAAATGACTCTGGACCTAAAGCTCTCCACCACTAAGAGTTTCCATCATCTCATGTCTGGGTTTGTTAGAGACTCATTGATGGAGGTTGATAGCTGAGATGAGTCAACAGCTCTGTTATTGTTGCCATCTGACTACCAGGATGGCATAAGGTGAACTGGATTTACCCTGGTCTTTGATCCAATGATCACCACCTCAGCTATGCCACAACAAAGTCAAGTGCAGTGGTCTTCAACTTCTTTTTTTAAGTTAATGATCTCTGTAATTTGTGAAATTCTGTAGAACCACAAACCTCTCTCTCTCCTTCCCTCCCACTGTATCCGAGCCTGCTCTGTTGTTCAATAAGGTCATGGCTGATCTGATTATCTCCTCAGCTCCACATTCCCGCCTACCCCGATCCCCATAGCCTCCCTTGTTAGTCAAGAATCTATCTACCTCTGCCTTAAAAATATTCATTGACTCTGCTTCCACTGCTCTCTGGGGAAGTGTGTTCCACAGGCCCATGACCCTCAGGGAAAAAACTTTCCTCATCTCCGTCTTAAATGGGAGACCATTTATTTTTAAACTGTGTCCCCTTGATGTCCCCTGAACATTAAGGAGCGATGGTTAGATCCTCTCTTGTTGGAGATGGTCTTGCCTGGCACTTGTGTGGCATGAATGTTACTTGCTTCATGTCAGCCCAAGCCAGGATATTGTCCAGGTCTTGCTGCATTTGGACATAGACTGCTTCAGTATCTGAGGAGTCATGAATGGTGCTGAACATAGTGCAATCATCAGCGAACATCCCCACTTCTGACCTTATGATGGAAGGAAGGTCATTGATGAAGCAGCTAAAGGTGGTTGGGCCTAGGACACTACCCTGAGGAACTCATACAATGATGTCCTGGAGCTGAGATGACTGACCCCCAACAACCAGAACCATCTTCCTTTGTGCTAGGTATGACTCTAACCAGCGGAGAGTTTTCCCTCTGATTCCCATTGACTCCTGTTTTGCTAGGGCTCCTTGATGCCACACTCGGTCAAATAATGCCTTGACGTTAAGGGCAGTCACTCTCACCTCACCTCTTGTGGAACACAAACTGAGAGTCAGTGAGCAGGTTATTGCTAAGCAAGTGCCACTTGATAGCACTGTTGATGACCCCTTCCATCACTTTACTGATGATCGAGAGTAGGCTGATGGGGCAGTAATTGGCCCAGTGGAATCTATCCTGCTTTTTGTGTTCAGGACATACCTGGGCAGTTTTCCACACTGTTGTGTATATGTCAGTGTTGTAGCTGTACTGGAACAGCTTGGCCAGGGGCACAGCAAGTTCTGGAGCACAAGTGTTCAGTACTATTGCCGGAATATTGTCAGAACCCAGAGCCTTTGCAGTATCCAGTGCCTTCAGCCATTTCTTGATATCACGTAGAGTGAATTGAATTGGCTGAAGACTGGCATCTGTGATGCTGGGGACCTCCGGAGGAGGCCGAGATGGATCATCCACTCAGCACTTCTGGCTGAAGATTGTTGTGAATGTTTCAGCCTTACCTTCACAACAATCGCAACAAACTGCTCCTAATGCAGTTATGTTCTTTCTTAAATAAGGAATTGAATGAATTAATGATTATCTTTCATTAAATGTAAGGACAACATATCTTGAAAAATTTGGTACCATTTTAAATGACCTGAAAATTTCGCAGTACCCTTTGGGGATGCTCGGGGAACCCTTTGGGGTTCCAGTAAACCCTGGTTGAAAAACTCTGGCTGAGTGCTTGCTTGTGCGTTTCTGGCCCTTCACAACACAACTAGTGATGAGGCAGGCGAGTGGGATCATCCTAGCTCATTCCTCTGGAACAGGAATGTTCGATCAGTTGGGTCCACCCAGCCCGTGTGCCCTGACAAGATGGCGGAGGAACATCAGGTTCTGATTACATTTACATTTCGATGGGCCAGAAGGCCAGTACGTCGCTCTCTCTCTTCATTGTTGGATAAAGCAGAACTTTAACATCCCTATTTCGAACCACAGAATCACAAAACGTTTACGGCACAGAGGGAGGTCACTCGGCCCGTCATGTCTGCACCAGCCCAAAAAACCCAGCCTAATCCCACTTGGTCCATAGCCCTGCAGGTTACGGCAATTCAGGTGCACATCCAGACACCTTTTAAATGAGCTGAGGTTTTCTGCCTCTACTACCCTTTCAGGCAGTGAGTGCCAGACCCTTACCACCCTCTGGGTGAAAAGTAAATGTCCTCATCTCCCCTCTAATCCTTCTACCAATCACTTTCAATCTATGCCCCCCTAGTCATTGACCTCTCTAATGGAAGCAGGTCCTTCCCATCCACTCTATCCAGGCCCCTCACAATTTTGTACATCTCAATCAAATCTCCCCTCAGCCTCCTCTGTTCCAAGGAGAACAACCCCAGCCTCTCCAACCTTTCCTCATAGCTGCAATTTTCCAGTCCTGGCAACACCCTAATAAATCCCGGCTGTACACTCTCGAATGCAATTACACCCTTTCTGTAACGAGGTGACCAGAACTGCACACAGTACTCAAGATGTGGTCTAACTCAATGTTGTATATAGCAATACGATAGAATGCAAATTAATGGGTCCATGTGAACTCCTCAAGGCTCCAACACACACTTTCCCAGCCACAATGTTTCCAACTGGAAGACCCCACCATTTGCATTAATACAGCTGTAAAAGGCCAGGTTAAAATTCAAATTTCCTGTTTTATAAATGATATAAAGTTAGATTACTCATGCTGAAACTTTGTGTCACCTTTAAATGACACATGTCCCTCAGTTGTGAAACTCCTGTTCTCTCTGCTAGACGGAAACCCGTCACAATAACCAACCATATATTTCAGGCTAAGCAACCACTCTATTTTATTGTTAAGATCTTAATTGCTACAGAAGCAAGAATAAATCCAGAGGTAAAGTGGTGACGAGGTGTTCAAGTCCCATCAACTGAGTAAATTATTTTTGCTTTGAGTCCAATTTAACACACCAGTTTGAGAAAACAAATCGATTTATGATTCCTTGTCTTGGATGAAGCAGATTATGGGTTCCAGTCCTCATGGAGACCTGCCGCTCTGCATTGACTTGATGTGGGAGTCCAACAAGTGAGCTCAAGAACCTAGAGCAGGCACTCAGACATTCCTGGCCCTGGGAACTTCTCACAACTCGGGGAACTAAAGAGAACTTGCTCCTCACGAGGCAAGTTCCTTTGAAGAGGCCACAAATCCCGCCTAATGTATAGGCCCAAACTGCTCACCCTTTCCTCACTAGCCAATCAATCCCTTCATTCCAGGAATTCCAGTTTGCTACCAGAGCCCAGTATAAATGCCTGGGTGTATAATGCCTCCAGACATGGGCGTATATTTACTTTGTATGCGGGATCGAAAGCTGCAAAACCAAAAACTAATTCAAAACAAGCCCCTGCCTTCCTGCGGTGAAGTCTCTGAACCTGTGCCTTGCTGGAATTTAACTGAAGATAACAAAGGGTATCACCTTGGCACAGTGACTTCAACTGCTACTCCAGGGGCTTGAGGGGACAACCTAGGCTGATGTTTTAGTGCCGTGCTGAGCAGCATCACCTGTGGAGATCTGGTTTTTTTTCAGTGCTCAGTACCTTTAACATTTCTTTTGTGTGGCTGTGCAAACTCGATATCTAACACAGAATGAGGCGTGCGCGGGATCTTCCAGGCCGCTGTGGGGCCAGCCGCACATGCGCACAGCTCAGCGGGAACACTGGTACTGAGGGAGTGCTGCACTGTCGGAGGTGCGAATGGGACATTAAACCACGGCCCCCTTGGGTGGATGTGAAAGATTCTGTGACATTATTTTGAAGAGAAGCAGGTGTCTTGCTCAGCATTTACCCCTCAAATAACATCACTAAATACAGATCATCCGATGATTTACTCTCGTTGCTGTTTGTGGGACCTTGCTGTGCGCAAATTGGCTTCTGCTTGTTTCTGCATTTCAACCGTGACTCATCAAAAGTACCTCATTTAAGTGTAACACGTTTTGGGATACTATGAAATGCTGATAGGGCAGAATTTTCTGCCTGTCAGGCGGGCTGCGGACCCGATCGCCCCCCCTCTGCTATTGAGTCTGTGCCGCCATTTTACGTGGGTGGGCCAATTAAGGCCCGCCCAGTGTGAATCGCAGCTCCCGAGGACAGTGGGAGCGGGCGGCAGGACTGCAGTGACCACCAGGTCCAATGGTGACCCGGGCGGCCTATTTTAAAAAGTTGCTGTGGCCTTTCCCAGGCTGTGAATCGTGGCCAGTGGAAGGGCTCCCCAGAACGCTGCTGGTGAGCAGGCCAGGCAGGAGAGTAGGGTAGGGGGGGCACTGTGCCCCTCATTTTTCTGATGATTGTCTCGCTGCCTTCCTCGAGGAGGTGACAGCACAGTGGGAGGTGATCGTACCCCAGGACGGGAGGAGGAGGCCCCCGTTGCCCCCCTCACATGACCAAACGTGCCTGGGAGGAGGTGGCGGAGATCGTGAGCTCCCTCGATGTGGTGCGATGCACCTGGATCCAGTGTCGTAAGCGCTTCAACGACCTGTTGCGCTCTGGAAGGGTGAGGGCAGTGTTGACATTGGTCACTTAACCCAGCAGGTCAGTTTTCCCCCCTGCTGCCCCCACCCCCCCCAACCCCCAAGTCTGAGTGAAGTGACTGCATTGAATCATTGACAGCATGTGTCCTTTGCTGGGTGGGCCAGCAGATATTGCCCATGCTGAGGTCAGCCTGAGAGGGTGGTGAAGAGGTGGGTTCTGCCCCCGCAGCATGTGGTACACTGAGACCCACATGACTGTTTTGGGGGCAACCTGGAGGAGCTGCACCTAGGCACTGTGCTGGAACTCCAGGACATGTCCACGTCAGGGTGATGACGTGCTGGGAGGGGAGCTTCAAGTTGGCGTGGCAACGAACCATCTGCTGCCCTCTGCGCTCCATGTCCTTGCACCTCCTTGCTATGGAAGGATATACCGTGTGGTGCCTAATGTGATGTAGGCAGCATGTGGCCGGGGGGGGTGGGGAACAGGCCTAGCATCTTTGTGTGAGTGTTTGGCAGCAGCGGGGTGAGGAGGCACTGGAGCCCTGCAATGTCCCACTCTGGTTGGGGTCTGCTGTGCGCGAAGAGAGTCCAGGTACAAATAGCGCTACTCAATGCTCTTCTCTCCTTCTCAGGAGAAGAATGCACATAATGCCGCCGAGCGGGTGAGGTCTGGCGGAGGGCCGGCCCAGGTGGCGATGCTTACCTGGTTTGAACAGGAGGCGCCATGCGTCTAGGCCCACCGGTGTCGGTGAGGATGGGGTGCCACGGGCAGGTATGTGTGTCCAGCAGTGAGGTCAGCATTGTTCTCCCAACAGCCCTGGCAGTGCTGAATGTTCAGTGATTGAAGTTTGCAACATGGCTTGACCATTGCTTATGGAAGGACGAGCACATAATGATCCGGGGGACAGGGATGCACTTTGACATTGTCTCCATGTTAACTAATTGAATGTCCTTGTTCTTCCTCTCAGCATCATCAGAGCAGGGCCGGGAGGAGGAGCAGCAGTGGCCCCCCTCTCACACCTGATGGGTCCTGAAGTCTCACCAGTGTCACACCACCTCTGCCAGGCAGGCACCAGCGCCGATACTAGCACCTTGGTGGGAATTAGAACATCGGCTAGTGTCCCGGGGCACAGCGGTGAGGGCACTTCACAGTCGCTGGAGGAGTTGGCAGAGACAGAGAGTGCCCATGGCGCCAGCAGTCAGAGGACTGCAGGGGAGCAGGCACATGCTCAGTCAGTGCCTGATGATGTGCCTCTGGAGTTGTCCACGATGCAGCAGCTGCAGGAAATGTGGCCGGGTGTGCGGGAGCATCTGGGGGAAGATACATGAGGCTATGTTTGGCTTGGTCTCTGTGGTGGAGGAGTCTACACGGACCATCGCCGATGCAATAAGCCTCATGTCCAAGCGCCACGCGTCCTCTATGGAGAGAGTGGTGACTCTCATGGAGAGGCTCCTCCAAGAGACCCATCAGGGCTTCCTGGGGATGCGCTCTGACCAGCGAGCCCTCACATCGGCATTGACCTCAGCTGGTCAATGCTAGTATAGGAGATGGTCTGGGCACCAAGTTTCCCAGCTTGGTGCCTATCCATCCACAGTGAGCAGGGAGGACCGAAGCGACCTCACATCGGCACAGCAGCTGCCCGTCGTCTCTATGGGCACCTCTCAGGGCGCTCCGGATGAGGGCGGCAGCTCCTCCGTCCCTCTCCCAGTGACCATAGCATCTGGTGAGGCTGCGATGACTGGGGAGATGCCAGCTGTGGAACTGGCAGATCCCTCCCAGGCGGGGCCAGCACAGGCTCCACAGGCCAGAGGACGACCGCCAAGGTTATCGAGGCCAACAGGACAGCAGAGTCAGCAGGCTATCTCAGATACCACTCCCAGCGATGGGGCAACACCAAGACATAGCACCCGGAAACGTAAACATAAGGCACCTTAGGCACACCACGGGTGCTTTTGTGCTGGCCTGAGATGAGGTCTTTATGAGTTGGTGTGATGTTTAACACCTTTGTCATTTTGTTTTCTTAAGTTCCTTTTGTTATGTCATTAAATTCAGACATGTCACCATGGCTGAGGGTGCATCTTTTCTTCTGCAGGTGGATGGTTACCAATAATATTATGAGTGCTTTGTGGGACATTCAGCTTTATTAACAAGGCCCTTAGTTACTGTTCCTAACCTGGCAAATTTTGCACTTAGGTATCGAGTATGGAGCCTACAGCCCAGGCTTGTCCTGGAGGTCCATATGTGCTAGCTGAAGGTTCATTGGGTTAAAGCCTCCCGGGTGTCCCTGCCTCCCTGCAGTATGCCCGGGTCAGCGTCTACCCCCTCAGCATTTCCCTGTGTGTGCTTATCCTCGGACTCACTGCTGGACTCATCATGTGCAGCCGCAGACACTGCGTCCGCCCTTTCCAGCGCAAGATTGTGGAGAGCGCAGCATGCAACCATTATCACCGACACACGATCTGGGGGGTACTGGAATGTGCCCCCTGAACGGTCCAGGCATCGGAAGTGCATCTTGAGAAGACTGATGGCTCTTTCCACCACAGCCCTCGTGGTGCCGTGGCTCCTATTGTACCGCTGCTCAGCTTCTGTTCTTGGATGGCAGAGAGGTTTCATGAGCCACCTTCTGAGGGGATAGCCCTTGTCACCCAGCAGCCATCCATCCAGCCGAGCCAGAGCACTGAAGAGCCCCGGCACCTGGGAGTGTCTGAGGATGTAAGCATCATGGGAGCTGCCTGGGTACCTTGCACAGACTTGTAGAATCTGCATCCTGTGATCACACACTATCTGCACGTTCATGGAGTGGAAGCCCTTCCTGTTGACGAAGGCACCGGGCTCACCTGCTGGCACCTTGATGGCCACATGTGTACAGTCTATTGCACCCTGGACACAGGGGAAGCCAGCAATGGCCGCGAAGCCTCTGGTTCGCTGTGCCTGACTTGCCTGGTCCTAACGGTAGAGGATGAAGGTCAATGCCCGCCTGAACAGAGCGTCTGTAACCTGCTTGACACAAGTGTGGACAGCTGATTGGAAGATGCCGCAAAGATCACCCACTGACCCCTGGAAGGAGCCAGAGGCATAGAAGTTGAGGGCAGCTATGACCTTCAGAGCCACTGGCATGGGGTGACCACCCACACAGTTAGCAGAGATCTCAGGTCCAATCATTTTTAGTTTAGTTGTCTGTCTCCCTTGAGAGATGGAGCCTCCTTCGGCACTGCACCTCAGACATATTGAGGTAGCTGCTTCGCCGCCTGTATACCCTGGCAGCAGGATAGTGGCATCTTCTGCGTCCCCTTCCACCTTGGACAACCTCTTGGCCCGGCGCCCCTTGTGCCTGCGCCTGTCCTCCCAAAGGTGGCTCCCGCGGAGGCCGAATGTGTACTCCTGGCCTCCTCCCCCCTTCTAGCCCTCCCTTCCTCCTCAGAGGAGGCGCCTTCAGTGGAGAATTCAACTCCAATTCTCGTGTTAACGGAAGGCTCCCTGAAACCTGCAGGCCCCAAAAAGATTCCTCACTGTAGAGTGCTGACCGGAAGGTTGAGAGTCCAGACCAAGCAGGGGGTATGCGTTTTGAAGTATTGCAGCTCACACAGGCAAGTATCAGTTACTTTCCAAATTAAATATTTGACAAAGCACACTCGCGACCCCACTGAGCCCTCTTATCCCGCCCGTGGATGAGGTTTATACAAATGTGTCCTAACCGCCTGCCCGTTGCGCCCGTGTGCCAACCCAAAGATTGCACAGGCCCCGAAAAATCGCCATTGATTGGTGCCTCAAGGGCCTTAAGTGGCCTGTTAATTAATGGCGGGCACGCATCGGAGATCATTGTGCGCCCGCCCAACGAAATATTGCGATGACGCGCGGGTGACATCGGGACGCTCGCCCAACATCACCGCGCGTCATTTTACACATCAGCGTGCGGGACCCACCCCTGCTCGCCAAGGGAAAATTCTGCCTACAGGTACTATGGAAGTTCTTTTTCTCCCCATTCCCTAGGCAGGTAAACTCTTATGCCTGACTGGACCTGACTCTCCTATCCTCTGCTAAGCACTTCCAATGTCATCCATATCCTTTCCCAACTGTAAGCCGGCTATAGGAGGAATGGGATTTCCCGGTGTTGCACATCACTCCTCTTACCATTTGGAAGCACATCCCCTAGACTGGAAATCCTTATCCTATTCTGACAGCATGAATAAAAAAAATTGCATTTATATAGCGCCTTTCACGACCACTTGGACATCTCAAAGCATTTTATAATCAATGATGTACTTTTGAGGTGTAATCACTGTTTATAATGTAGGAAACGTGGCAGCCAATTTACACACAGCAAGTTCCCACAAACAGCATTATGATAATGAACAAATAATCTGTTCTTGTGGGGTTGAGGGATAAATATTGGCCAAGATCGCAGGGTTAACTCCCTTGCTGTTCTTCAAAATACCGTCATGGGATTTTTTTTACATCTACCCGAGCAGGCAGAAGGGGCCTCGGTTTAATGTCTCATCCAAAAGATGGTACCTCTGACAGTGGCGCACTCCTTCAATATAGCACTGGAGTGTCAGCCCTGGTATTTGCGCTCAAGTCCTGGAGTGGGACTTGAACACACACCCTTCCAATTTAGAAGCGAGGGAGATATCATTTGAGTCATGGCCAGAAAATACAGGATAATAACGTTGGGATCAAATGTGCTGCCACAAGACAGGAGGAATTCTGGATAAAGGGAACGGATTAACAAGAAGTTAATGGAGGCAACGGGAGGAAAAAAGCAGAATTGTTCTTGCATTACATTTACACATTTTATAAATGAGATTTAAATTACCTTTGATTTCAGACTATAATAAATCTTTAGGGTGTTTAATGCTATGAATTTAGTTACTGTCCCAGAGATCAGGCTGTCAGTCAAACTAGACACAGACAGACAGACACAGACAGACACAGACAGACAGACACAGACAGACAGACACAGACAGACAGACACAGACAGACAGACACAGACAGACAGACACAGACAGACAGACAGACACAGACAGACAGACAGACACAGACAGACAGACACAGACAGACAGACAGACACAGACAGACAGACACAGACAGACAGACACAGACAGACAGACACAGACAGACAGACACAGACAGACAGACACAGACAGACACTCTGATGGTTGTAATGGAGTTCAGTCTCACAGAGCAGTAAATGAATAAGAGAGTTAATATGCTGAGTTCCCTGTTCAGCTGTCCTTCTCAGCAATCTCATTTCGCTTCCCATTGCTTCAAGCATCTGCTTGAATAGCGAGAACCGTCAGTTTGATTAGATTTGCATTGCGACTCAGCAATTCAACACCTACCAGAAGGTAGTGCCATACTGTGCTCAAATGACAGTGTGCAGCCTGAAAGGGGGAGAAATTTAAAGGTGCACTGAGGAGTCCAGGAAATATAAGTGGCTGGCTCTCCTTTCCCAGCAGCTGGGTACAAAATTTAAGGCTTATGCTTTGGGACCCCTGTTTCTCCGTGTTGTTTAGCTGATATGTTTCTTACACAGCCAGTTTTTTACTTTAAGCTATTTCGAAATGATCTCAACCACAGCAACAAGGGGTATAGTTCAGTGCCAAACACTTAAAATCCATCTTCATGCAGCCAGTTAAGATAAACCATCTAGTCACTCAGGCCGCCATAAAAGATCCCACGGCACTATTTCGAAGAACAGCTGTTGTCCTGGGCAATACCTATCCTTCAACCAACATCGCTAAAAACAGCTTCTCTGGTCATTTATCTCATGGCTGTTTGGTTGGGAGTTGGCTGTGTGCAAATTGGATGCCGGGTTTCCTACGTTACAACAGTGAGTGTTATACGTCAAAAAAGTACATCATTGGCTATAAAGCACTTTGGGATGTCCTCAGGTTGTGGAAGAGGTCACAGAAATGCCCAATCTTTCTTTCTCTTTTTAGCTTTAGAAAGCTGAATGACAAAAGAACAGAGAAACATGAACTATTCTGTCCTGAGAGGAGGCAAGGACATCCCTCAGAGAGGTGTGAAAATAAATGATATGGACTGAGTAAATCTACAACATTACTTGGAGGAAATGGTGGCGTAGTGCTAAAGCCACTGGATTAGTACTCCAGGGGGCCAGGCTAATCCTCTGGGGACATGGGTTCAAATCCCACCACAGCAGCTGGTGGAATTTAAATTCAATGAATGAAATCTGGAATTGAAATCAGTGATGGTGACCACAAAACCATCACTGATTGTTTGGTTCATTCATGGAATTCCTTTAGGGAAAGAAGGAAATCTGCCGGCCTTACCTGGTCTGTGACTCCAGACCCACAGCAATGTGGTTGACTCCTAACTGCCCTCCGAAATGGCCTAGCAAGGCACTCAGTTTAAGGGCAGTTAGGGATGGGCAACAAATGCTGGCCTTGCCAGTGATGCCCACATCCCATGAAAGATTTTTAAAAATTCAACAGTGACAGCAGGACAAAGGTCAACAAATTGAAACAAGTAAAAGACAGAAACTTAGAATGGAAGAGCATTCCATGGAATGGACTTCTAGCTAGGGTACTGGAGGCAAACACTTCAGGCTAATAATAACTTGCATTTATGTAACACCATTAATGTGGTAAAATGCTCCAAGACACACCATGGGAGCATTATCAAACAAAATTTGATGTGAGCCGCATATTGAGGGATCGGGGCAATTAACCAAAACCTTGGTTGAAGACTTTTAAGGAGCATCTTTAAGAAGAAAGCGATAGACAGGGTTCAGGGGGACAATCCCAGATCTTAAGGTCTTGGCAGCTGAAGGCATGACCGCCCATGCTGGAGCGACTGAAATCAGGGATGCTCAAGAGGCCGGGGTTGGAGGAGCACAGAGATCTCGGAGGGTTGTAGGGCTTGGAAGAGGTTACAAAAATAGGGAGAGGCAAAGCCATGGGGGTGGTGGAGGGGGGAGATAGCAATTCTCAGTGCAAAGGCCTGTCTGAGACAAAAGCACCACGATCAGTAACAATGTTTTCTGTTGATCAAAACAAAAGCTCCCTGGCCCCCTCCCAGTTCCTTTTTGGAGCAAAGTGAAAACAAAATCCTTTCCCCACAAAATATCACAACCACAAAGGGTCTTACATAGCGGGCTGTCCAGAGGCTCTTGTGGGCCCTCAGTGTATGTGTGGTGCGGCAATAACTTTTCTGCTCCTTATTGTGTCGGGTGAGTGAGTGATGTAAGCTTTACCCGCTCTTCGAGCTTTAAATTATAATTCAGCCCCACACCCGCGCTCTTCTACACGCAAAATGAAATCAGCTTCAGACAATCAGAAGCGATCGCTGTTTATGGTGCTTGTGACCTGCAATCTAAGAAATGTGTCATTTTCTCCAACATGTCAATAGTGCAGACAGAGGGAATAATAATATCAAGTGCTCCCGACCTAATCAACACTTGGAGATTTCACAACAACAGAAGCAGTCGGAATTATTGGCCCCTCCATCACACGCAGCTCGCACACAATCAATCTCCTGAGCCTTGCTGCTGTCTGCTGATTTCTTTTGTGCATTCTAAAAAGGTCATTATGGAACAGCCATAGGAACAGGAAGAGGACATTCGTAAGAACATAAGAAATAGGCCATTCAGCCCCTCAAGCCTGCCCTGCCATTCAATAAGATCGTGGCTGATCTGCCCCAGGCCTCAACTCCTCTTTCCTGCCAGCTCCTCATAGCCCGTAACTCCCTGATATTTCAAAAAACCTCCTCTTGAAATACTTTCAGTGATCTAGCCTCTCTGGGGTAGAGAATTCCAGACATTCACTACCCTCTGAGAGAAGAAATTCCTTCACATCACAGTTTTAAATGAGTGTCTCCTTATTCTGTGAATATGTCCCCTAGTTTGAGATTCCTCCACTAGTGGAAACATCTTCTCAACATCTACCCTGTCAAGCCCCCTCAGAATCTTATACGTTTTAATAAGATCACCCCTCACTCTTCTAAACTCTAATGAATAAAGGCCTAACCTGTTTAGCCATTCTTGATAAATTAATCCCTTCATCCCAGGAATCAGCCTAGTGAATCTCTTTTGAACTGCCTCCAATGCCTGTATATCCTTTCTTAAATACGGGAACCAAAACTGTACAAGTACTCCAGGTGCAGCCTCACCAACACCCTGTACAGTTGTAGCAAGACTTACCTATTTTTAACCCCCTAGCAATACAGGCCAAAATTCCATTTGCCTTCTTAATTACTTGCTGTACCTGCATGGTAGCTTTTTGTGTTTCATGCACAAGAACACCCAGATCCCTCTGTGCTGTATTTTTTTTGGAGTCTCTCTCCATTTAAATAATAGTCTGCCTTTTGATTCTTCCTACCAAAGTGCATGACCTCACACTTTCCTACATTAAACTCCATCTGCCAAACTTTTGCCCACTCACTCAACCCGTCTATATCCCCTTGCAGATTCCTTATGTCCTCATCACAACATGTCCTCCCACCTATTTTTGTATCATCAGCAAATTTGGATACATTACACTCTGCCCCCTCCTCCAAGTCATTCATATAGATAGTAAATAATTGAGGGGCTAGGACTGATCCTTGTGGCACTCCACCGGTTACGTCTTTGCAACTTGAAAAAGACCCATTAATCCTGACTCTCCGTTTTCTGTGTGTTAACCAAACAATAACCCATGCTAATACATTACCCCCAATACCGTGAGCTTCTATCTTGTGCAATAACCTTTTATGTGGCACCTTATCAAATGCCTTCTGGAAATCCAAATACACATCTACTGGTTCCCCTTTATCAACTCTGCCTGTTATATCCTCAAAGAACTCTAGCAAATTTGTCAAACATGATTTCCCTTTCACAAAACCATGTTGACTATGTTTGATTGTGTTAAGCTTTTCTAAATGTCCTGCTCTTTCTTCCTTAACAATGGACTCTAGCATTTTCCCAATGACAGATTTTAAGCCTATAGTTTCCTGCTTTTTGTCTCCCTCCTTTCTTGAGCAGGGGCGTCACATTAGTGGTTTTCCAATCCAAACCGGGACCCTCCTGGAACCCAGTGAGTCCTGGAATATTTCAACCACTGCCTCCACTATCTCTGCAGCCACTTCCTTTAAAACCCTTGGATGCAGGCCATCAGGTCCTGGTGACTTGTCTGCCTATAGTCCCAGTAGTTTCTCAAATACTTTGTCCATCGTGATAGAGACAGTTACAGGATCTTTCCTCCCATTAGCTCCTTGCTTATCTGATATCTTTGGAATGTTTACAGTGTCCTCCACCGTGAAGACCAATACAAAATATTGGTTTAAGTATCTGCCATTTCCTTGTTATAAATTTTCCAGTCGCATCCTCCAAGGGTCCATGCTCACATTAGCCACTCTTTCTTTTTATATACCCGTAGAATCTCTTGCTGTTGGTTTTATATTTCTTGCCAATTTACTTTCATAATCAATTTTCTCCCCCTTTATTACCTTTTTAGTCATCCGCTGCTGGTTCCTAAAAAATTTCCAATCCTCTGGCCTACCACTAGTTTTCGCCGCTTCATATGCCTTAGTTTTTGATTGGATACTCTCCTTGACCGCCTATGTTAACCACGGATGGTTCATCCTTCTCATCCAGTCCTCCTTTTTGACCGGGATAAATTTTTGCTGAGCGTTATGAAATATCTGCTTAAATGCCTGCCACTGTTCATCCACTGACCTTCCCCTTAGTCTATTTTCCCAGCCCACTTTAGACAACTTTTTCTTCATACCTCCGTAATTGCCTTTATTTAAGTTGAGGACACTGGTTTGAGACTCGTGTTGTTAGCCCTCAAACTGAATTTGAAATTCTACCATGTTGTGATCGTTACCCCCCTAGAGGATCCTTAACTACAAGGTTTCTTATTAATCCTACCTCATTACACATTACTAGATCTAAAATAGCCTGTTCCCGGGAAGGTTCTGCAACGCATTGCTCTAAGAAACAATCCCTGATGCACTCCACAAATTCACCTTCCATGTTACTCCTGCCAATCTGACTGGTCCAGTTAATATGCAGATTAAAATCACCCATGACAACTGTAGCACCCTTCTTACATGCCTCCATTATTTCCCGATTTATATTTTGTCCTACAGTAAGGCATCTCTTCGGGGGCCTATAGACGATTCCCACTGTGACTTCTTCTCCTTGCTCTTCCTTATTTCCACCCAAACTGATTCCACATCCCAATCTTTTGTACCTGTATCATTACTCACCACTGCACTGATACCGTCCTTTATTAACAAAGCTACCCCACCACCTTTTCCTTTTTTGCCTATTTTTCCAAAATGTCGAATACCCCTGAATATTGAGTTCCCAGCCTTGGTCACCCTGCAACCAAGTCTCTGTAATAGCTATCAAGTCATATCCATTTATTTCTATTTGTGCCATCAACTCACCTATCTTGTTACAAATGTTGCGTGTATTCAGATAAAGAGCCTTGAGCTTTGACTTTTTATCATTATTACTCATTCTGGTTCTAATTTCTGCTGCACTCTTCTGCTTATATTTTCTGCACCTTCCTGTCACACTGATTATCATTCGCCTCATCACAACCCTGCACCTCTGCTCTCTCGTTTCTTTTTGATTTTTAAAATTTCCCTTCAATTGAACCCTCCCTCCTCCCCACTAATTAGTTTAAAGTCCTATCTACAACCCTAGTTATACGATTCGCCAGGACACTAGCCCCAGCATGGTTCAAATGAAGCCCGTCCCAACGGAACAGCTCTCTCCTTCCCCAGCACTGGTGCCAGTGCCCCATGAATCGGAACCCATTTTTCCCACACCAGCCTTTGAGACACGCAATTACCTCTCTAATCTTATTTACCCTGGCCAATTTACACATGGTTCAGGTGGTAATCCAGAGATTATTGCCTTTGTGGTTCTGCTTTTTTAATTTAGCCCCGAGCTGCTCATAGTCCCTCAGCAGAACCTCTTTCCTGGTCCGACCTATGTCGTTGGTACCGACATGGACCACGACAACTGGAACTTTCCCCTCCTGCTCCAAGTTCCTCTCCAGCCCAGAAGTGATGTCCCTAACCTTGGCACCAGGTAGGCAACACAGCCTTCGGGGCTCTCTGTCTTTGCTGCAGAGACCAGTATCTATTGCCCTAACTATGCTATCCCCTATTCCTACATTTCTCTTTTCTCCCCCCACTTGAATGACGCTCTGTACCATGGTGCTCTGGTCAGTTCGCTCATCCTCCCTGCAGTCTGTGCCCTCATCCACACCCGGGGCAAGAACCTCATACCTACTGGGCAAGGGCACTGGTTGAGACTCCTCTCCAAAGCTTAATTCTGGATCCCCATACCTGCCTCACCCGCAGTCACACCCTCATGTCCCTGACCACGGTCCAAATTTGATGTAATTAATCTAAGGGGTGTGACTGTTTCTTAGAACAGGTGTCCAGGTAACTCGCCCCCTCCCTGATGTGTCGCAGTGTCTACAGCTCGGACTCCAGCTCATCAACTCTGAGCTAAAGTTCCTCGAGCAGCCAACACTTGCTGCAGATGTGGTCACCGTGGATCACACCAGCACCCACTAGCTCCCACATACTGCAGCTGCAACACATCACCTGCCCAGCCATCTCTATTCTATTTAATTAATTAATTTGGATGTTAATTTTTAAACTGAATTTCTTAACTGTACTCTTCAGCTGTAATAACGTCTCCTAATTTAAACCACTTGGCCAATCAAAAGAGATACGGAAGAGATACCCATCAATTTCCTTTGACGTCACACTTCAGCTCTGACAGGTAGAAACAGGTTGGAGGGGATCTCTGCCGATGATTTTTATCTCCCGCCGCCGCTGCCCTTCTCACGCAGGCTCACTCTCCGCTCTCAGCCCTCCAAGCCTGTTCTACCATTCAATTAGATCATGGTTGATCCCCATCATCCACCCTCTACCCGCCTTGGTTCCATATCCGTGAATATCCTTGCAAGAACCTACCAGTTGAAATTTTCAATTCCACCCCTTCCAATAACCCCACCTCCATCCTCGACAATATGTTATTGGGAAAGAGTTCGAGATTTACTCTAACCCTTTCCGTGAAGACATTTTTCCTGACATCACCCCCTGAACTGCCTAGCTCTCTTTTTAAAATTATGCCCCCTTGTGCTGGACTCTCCCACCAGAGGGAACAGTTTCTCTCTATCTACTATTTCTAATCCTTTAATCATCTTGATCACCTCAAATAGATCACCCCTTAATCTCCAAACTCAATGGAATGCAATTCAGGTTTATGCAATTTATCTTCATAACTTAATCCTTTCGTGTGAAAGTAGTTCACAGCCATGACAGGCTGTCAGGCATGGTAGGTTCCCTTCCTATTACATAGAATTTACTGTACAGAAAGGGGAATTCGGCCCAACTAATCCTTCCTGGTCTTTATGCTCCACACGAGCCCCTTCCCACTGCATTCACCTCACACTATCAAGATAACCTTCTATTCCTTTCTCCCTCAGCTGTTTATCTAGCCTCCCCTTAAGTGCATCTATGCCACTCACCTCAATCACTCCCTGTGGTAGCATGTTTCACATTCTCACCACTCCCTGGGTAAAGAAGTTTCACCTTTATTCCCTATTAAGAATAATTAGTGATTATCTTATATTTATGGCCCTTCGTTCTAGCTTCCCCCACGAGTGGAAATATCATTGCTACATTCAGCCTCATCAAACCCTTTCATAATTAGTTCTAGCTTCCCCCATGAGTGGAAATAACTTCGCTACATTCAGCCTTATCAAACCCTTTCATAATTTTAAAGACATCTCATTAGGCCACCCCTCAGTTTCCTCTTTTCTAGAGAAAAGAGCTTCAAGCTTGTTCAACATTCCCTGATGAGCATGCCAGTTATAGCTATCAGGAACAGAGACTTCAAACAGCTGCAACTGGTTCTGATGACACACAATCTATGAGGTACAAGTCACACAACGAGTACTGAATTCGATGATAGTACACGTCATCTCCGATAGTGATCGAATGCTTCCGCTGACAGGGATTAAGTATTGAATTGTACAGGAACACAAAGCCAGGCAAATGCAGGAGTATTTACTCAGTAACTTAGTCACGCACCAAGGGAGCGAGTGGCATTGAGCATTTCACATGGAGCGTGTTTGCATGTTTGACTTTAGTGTCTGCAGTTGCCCAGTTGGTAGCACTCTTGGCTCTGAGTCACAAGGTTCTGGTTTCAAGACCCACTCCCAGGGCTTGAGCATGAAAATCAAGGTCGACACTCCAGTGCAGTACTGACGGAGTGCTGCACTGTTGGAGGTGCCGTCTTTCAGTTGAGATGTTAAGACCGTGGCCTCACCTACCTGCTCGGGTGGACGTAAAAGATCCTGCGGCACTGTTTTGAAGAAGAGCAGGGGCATCCCCCCCGATGTCCTGGCCAATATTTATCCCTCAATCAACATTACAAGAAAACAGATTATCTGGTCACTATCACATTGCTGTTTGTGGGAGCTTGCTGTGTGCAAATTGGCTGCTGTGCTTCCCACACTACAACGGTGGCCACACTAAAAAAAAAACTTCATTAGCTGAAAATTGCTTTGAGATGCCCGGTGGTCGTGAATAGCAAAACATACGCAAGTCTTTCTTTCTCTGTTTCTTTCCAGCATGCAATGAGATCAATACTTCTCTATGGGTCACCACCCTTTCTTCACTCTCACTCATCCTGTTTCAAAGCTTTTCGAGTTATATCCCTACAGCCACCAGCATTGGCCAAAGCAGCTCCTGTTCATATTGGAGCCTGGGCTGCAGAGGGCATCATGGACAAGCTTGGTCCCAATTCTCACCCGAGGTGCCAGGGCTTCCTACTCCTTGTCGCTATTCAGTGAGGTGCACCACCCCCACTGGGGAGCGCACACGGACGGAATGTCGTGTGAGGAAAGATTTGAACTTGGGTTTGACCTCTCCTGAGAAATAGCGAACCAGCGTTCACTCTTTAGGTTCAAGGCACAAAGAATAGGCCTATGGGTAAGCAGAAGACATGGGATGAGGGCGTTGGGGGGGGAGGGAGGGACGGAGACTAAAGAGTCAATGGAATGTTGTTGCAGCACAACTCAGCCAGAGAAATGAATTCAACATTGGGTGGATGGTAGGGAGGTTTTTTTGGGGCAACTTGAGATGATTTAAGCAATTGGAAAAGGACTTGTCACAGCTTTCACAAAGCTCAGGATATGGAGGGTGGTGGAAGCAGAGATGATCAATAGTTTCAAAAGGAAATTGGATAGGCACCTGTAGAAAATAAACTTGCAGGGATAGAGCAGGGAATGGGATTGACTGGATGGGTCTGGAGCAGCAGCATGGACTCAATGGGCTGAATGGCCTCCTTCGGTGCCAAAATGACTATGACTTTAAGGCCCAAAGCACTAGACATTCAGTGAAGTTATACTGACGTGTAGTCAGTGTCATAACATATTCACCAATTTGCACACAGCAAGATCCCACAAACAATGTGATAAATGACCAAGAAATCCAATTTTAATGATGTTAGTTGAGTATTGTTGAAAAAAGAGACATGTTTAAGCTTTTTGTCTTGCACTCATCAGGACACTTGGCAAGAACACCTTTTCCTTTGTGGTATTCGTGCAAAGTGTCCTGATGAGTGCAAGACAAAAAGCTTTGACAATTCTCTTTTTTCAGCCATACTCAAGTTCTGTACTACCAAACGACTAGCTGTTGGTTGAAGGATAAATATTGCCCAGGGCACCAGGTGCCACGAAAAGGTGCCGTGGGATCTTTCTTGCATCTAGCTGAGAGAGCAGAGAGGCGCTTGGTTTAATGTCTCAACTGAAAGACGACACCTCAGACGGTGCAGCACAGAGCATCAGCCTGGATTACGTGCTCGGGTCTCTGAAGTGAGACTTAAACCCGGGACCTCCTGACTCTGAGACAGGAGAACTGCCCCAGCGAGCCACAACTGACAGAAATGCCACTAATAGGAGCAAGAGGAACAATGTTCTAGCATCTTCTGTTGACGTCGACCAGAAAGGCCTCTCACCTTGTGACTACAAACCAGGCGAGCTCTCCAAAGTCTGGCGAAGCCCTCATGTACGTCTTGATGTGGGGCATGGCATGGCTTCGACCCGTCAGTTTGGCGGACCATCGACTGTGGAAGACACAGGGGAGGGAAAAGTAAGTTAATCCTGCGTCCACTGAAACACAAACTAGTGACAGCTACTTGCAAGAGGCGGAGCATCGGATTTACTGTGGAGCTTAAATAATAAAAATCGCAAAGCTCTAGTGAGCTTTCTTCATAAAGAAAGGAATCATAGCCACTTACAGCACAAGAGGAGACCATTCAACCCATCATGCCTGTGCCATCTCTTTGAAGGAGCTAGCCAATTAGTCCCACGGGCCGGTACTTTCCCCTATATCCCTGCAGTTTTTTTTTCCTTTTCAAGTATTTATCCAATTCCCTTCTGAAAGTTACTATTGAATCCGCTACCACTGACCTTTCAGGCCGTACATTCCAGATCACAACTCGTTGTGTATAAAAATTTCTCTGTCAGTGGTAACAGCTTCTACTTATTTTGAAGACTTGTATTAAATTTCCCGTTGAACTTCTCTGCTCCGTCTGAACACATGAATTAGGAGCAGGAGTAGGCTGTTCAGCCCCTCGAGCTTGCTCTGCCACTCATGGATGCTCTGATTGTGGACAAAACTCCACATTCCCACCAACCCCCCGGTAACCTTTGGCTCCTGGGTTATACAAGAATCTATCTGCCTTAAAGGTATTCATTGACTCTGCCTCCACTGCTCTCTGGGGAAGAGAGCTCCAAAGACTCATGACCCTCTGAGAGAAAACATTTCTCCTCACCTCCATCTTAAATGGGAGACTCTTATTTTTAAACTGTGTCCCCTAGTTCTAGTCTCCCCCGCAAGGGGAAATATCCTTTCAACATTCACCCTGTCAAGTCCCCTCAGGATCTTATATGTTTCAAAAAGATCGCCTCTCAATCTTCTAAACTCAAATGGATACAGGCCCAGCCTGTCCAATCTTTCCTTGTAAGGTAAACCCCTCCCATTACAGGTATCAGTTGAGTGAACCTTCTCTGAACACCTTCTAACACAATTATATCCCTTCTTAAATAAGGAGAGCAAAAGTGTACACAGTACTCCAGATGTGGTCTCACCAATACCCTGTACAACTGGAGCAAAACATCTCTACTTTTATATTCCATTCCCCTTGCAATAAACAACAACATTCTATTTGCCTTCCTAATCACTTGCTGTACCTGCATACTAACTTATTGTGATTCATGTACCAGGACACCCAGATCCCTCTGTAACACTGAGTTTTCCAATCTCGCTCCATTTAAATAATATGCTGCTTTTCTAGTCTTCCTGCCAAAGTGGACAAGTTCGCATGTTCCTACTTTATGCTCCATCTGCCAAATTTTTGTTCACTCACTTAACCGATGTCCCTTTCGAGTCTCCTTATGTCCTCTTCGCAACTTACTTTTCTACCCATCTTTGTGTCATAAGCAAATTTAGCAACCATACATTCAGTCCCTTCATCCAAGTCATTGATATAGATTGCAAATTGTTGAGGCCCCAGCGCTGATCCCTGTGGCACTCCACGAGTTACGCTAGCCAACTCAAAAATGATCCCTACTGTTTCCTGATAGCTAACCAATCCTCTATCCATGCTAATATATTACCCCCTACATCATGAGCTTTTATTTTGCAGTGTTATAATCCCAGTTGATGTTACTGCTGAACAAGTCAGATCTCAGGGTGGAACCTGGCTTGATAGATCTGAACTTTGATTTTTTGTTTAGATATGTGGAGAGTGGCTACCAAACAGCTGATGAACTTTTAACAAAAGAATAAAACATTTATTAAACAAGAAGAGATGAACTATCTTACAATGCTCCTCCACCCACAACTATACGTTCACAGATATCCACAGATTTGTAAGGATAACAAAAGATACACAAGCTATCTTATACTTTAAAGTTCACAGTAAGTACACAGTCAATGTAAACCAATAGGCGGTTTGTGGTCAGGTACACCACACTCTGAAACCAAGTGAAGGGTGCCACCCAAACAGAATGCGATGGATCCCTCATCAACTACCCGCCAGACACTTGTCACACCGTGAGCCAACCATTCTCACTGAACGCCCTCTTTCACACGAGGGTTTCCAATCTCCACTCTCGAAGAACTCGCTTTGGAATCTTCTCCCAGATGACGCTGTCTCTCAGACACCGTCCACAAGGATTCACCTCCAGGGTTTCGAACTCTCCTTCCAATGTTCCTCTCCCCTGAATTGGCATGTGCACTTCCATGCACTCTCTCTCTCACTGACTCAGCCATGCCAACAGAACACCACTGCTCCACATTCCCAGGGTAAAGAGTTACAGACCTTGGACCTTCTGGTTTCTCACACGCCTATATCGCTTTAACTTTGCATCCTGCAGCTTTCTTCTCTTTAAGCTTGGCACTCTTGCAACCCTCCTCTCTGCTCCTTACTTTCACTTCCACAGAACAGAACCTCTTCCAGATTCCTGCACTTGTTCTCTGACTAGACTGTCCTGTTGGGACCTTTCCTGTTCCACTCCCCTGGATTTGGGGACTTCCTTGTTTGGTTTCTGGAACCTGCTTCTGCAGCTTCCTCTCCTGTCCAGCCTCTCTTGGCAATTGGTGTCAACTTTAGTTTGGGACTTGCTATCCGTTCCTCTGTTGTCCAGCCTTTCTGGAATCCTGGCCTCAACTAAACTGATGGTTGGTGTGTGTGTGTGTGTCTGTCTGTCTGTCTGTCTGTGTGTCTCTGTGTGTGTGTGTGTGTGTGTGTGTGTGTCTCTCTCTCTGGGCCCCTTTGCTAGGCAACAGCACAGTTTTTTTCTACTCTTGTTTGCTTTAACTCCCCTTCAAGTGCCATAAGATCTTCATTAAATTGCAGGCATCTTTTAACCTGAAGCTAAAACTCAACTTCCCCTTTTCTTAACACAAATACAAAATTACAAATTAAACTTAAAGATATACCTTTCTCTTAACACATTGGAAACTAGGGGCAGGAGTAGGCCACTCGGCCCTTCGAGAACTCGGAGGTGGGTGCACACAACCTTGTGCAGTGCTTGCAAACAACGCCGGGGACACAGGCTGGTCGCTTTCAGTGTGGTGCCGGGGCAAGGGTTCCAGTGCGGGTCAGGCTGGGGGGAGGGGGGGGGGCAAGGCAGCACAGACTGAAGGAAATACTCAAACATATGCTGGGGGGTGGGGTGGTGTTGGGGTGAGGGAAGCGGCCACGCACTTGGAAAAGCTTGTCAAAAGTGAGCATTCTCCACAGCTGAGACCATTCAGCTGCAGCTCCATTGACCTGCTGGGAGTCAGGCCTCTGAAGTTTTTCTGCCCACTCAAACAACGCAAAAGCTTGGAAGTACCGTCAATGCTCCAGAACCTTTCACCCCTCGGGCACAGACTGCAAATTAATGTGCGTTTTAGGGGGGGCAGCAGAGCAATTGGCCAATTGGGCAAGTTGGAGAATCCTATTGCGTCAGGTGGCCGTGGTGCAGGCGCTGGTGGAGGATCTCACAGCTCCCTGCAATGTCTTTATTAAGGTTTGGGCCAGTATCCATTATGGTTCAAGCTAACAGTGCAGCCTTGCAGTGCGGGTTAGGAGAATGCCTGTGCCTGAGCTGAGAGCACAGCAAACAGCCCAATGGCCAAAGCTGCCGCCAATCGGACAAGTGGAGTGGAGTTTCAGACAGCCAATAAGCGCACTACACACTGACCATCCAAGTGGTGGCCAGCACTCTCCTTAATGCGTGAAGGGGCCTTCAGACTTAACCAGGAGAGGTTCTTAGTACACCCATGCTAACCCATGCATCTCTCTCTTTGATCCTGCAGGAGGTGAACGTCAGGATCATGGAGCCTGGCGATGGTGATTTAGCGATCTACCTCATGGCCGACAGAGACCGGAGGAGAAGAGGAGAGCGGCGGAGGTGCCTGGTTCGGCAAAGGGAGGGGCATCTCCCTCCAGATGAAGGGGCAGCAGGGCCTGCTGTGCAAGCAGCTGAAGATCCCCAGTGTGCTGTCACTCGTAGACACCTCGCTAGACCCAGGGTCTGTAGACGGTGCCTGTCATTTCTACAGATGACAGATAACCAGTGTCGCCGAAGACCGCCCATGTCTAGGGACTGGTCGGTCATGTGTGCCATCTGCTGCAGGATTTGGTGTCACAGGGTCATGGAGGGCATCCACTGCCACTGGCTGTGAAAGTGACCACGAAAGTGAACGTGTTCAATTTTTATGCCAGTGGCTCCTTCCAGGGCTCCGCAGGTGACCTGTGAGAGATCTCACAAGCCTCCACGCACAAGTGTATCCAGGAGGTCACGGACACCATCTTTGCAAAGGCACAGAACATTGCGCTTTTCACCCGGGATCAGGAAAGCCAGGAAGCAAGAGCGCTGGGATTTGCGCAGATCACAGGTTTTCCATAGGTGCAGGGTGCCAGCGACTGTGCTCAGGCGGCACTTAGATCTCCATGGCAACAAGCAGTCAACTACCTCAACCAGGAGGACTTCCGCTCGCTGAATGTTCAGCTGGTGTGCGGCCACCACAAACGCATCCCAGGGATCATCCACGACGCCTACATCCTAAATAAAATATTCTGCGGTGTTATTAAAAAAGCAGCAAAACTGAAGGAATTGGCACAGAGACTGTTTAGCTTCCATCCAAATTTACCAGTGTTATCACCCTTCCAATAAAACACGATGAAAGATGCTGCCCAACGAGAACTGCAATGGGGTCAGAACGAAACTTTACATCATTATTTCATAGACGTCCACCTACAAGAAAAGACACCTGATCTCCGGCCAAGGACTCTTGCGCTAGCGCCCCAGACAGTAAGCTGATTACTGCTGCCGTCACACTCGACCAGACAGCAGTGAGTCAGAGCCGACTATCAAAGGCGGAATAGGTGAGTGTCCCCGCTTTCTCTGTTTGAGTTTACATCATCAGAGACAGACTGGAATGTGGCACTGACAGGCTATTAAATTTATAACTCTACGTCCAGTGAGTCCGTCAGACAATTATCTTTCCTTTAATGTTGCAGCTATCTGAGATTTATGGGGCTGTACCAAGGATACTTGTTCCTTTTATTGCTCTCTGCTCTCCCCAGCTAATGGTTATATTCCGTGGGCTGAGTTTATCCCACTCCATTTGTTTCTTATGCCCCGCTAGGACTTGTCATTAAAGCATGTAACAAAAAACAGCTAGTTTCTGTCTACCTACTTATTGCCATAATTTATCTGTGGCGAGGACTTGGGTGAGGGGAGCACCACGGCGTAGGAAATCACCATGGTTGCAAAGAGTAGGATAGCTGATGAAGCAGGAGCTGAATGAGCTATCGCTGCATTCCTACAATGCCATGGCTGGACACTGTACTTAAATCATAAGACAGCAGCTTGCATTTCTAAAGTGTCACGGCTCAGTTGGCAGCACACTCGTCTCGGAGTCAGGAGGTTGTGGGTTCAAGTCCCACCTCCAGGACATGAGCACAAATATCAGGGCTGACTCTCCAATGCCGTACTGAAGGAGCGCCGCACTCTCAGAGGTGCTGTCTTTCAGACAAGGTCTTAAACCGAGGCCCCTTCTGCCTGCTCGGGTGGACGGGAAAGATCCCGTGGCACTGTTTCGAAGAAAAGCAGGGGAGTCACCCCAGTGTCCTGTCCCAATACTTATCCCTCTATCAAACATCACAAAAAAACGAATTATCTGGGCATTTCCAACATTGCTCTTTGTGGGAGCTTGCTGTACGCAAATTGGCTGCCAAGTTTCCAAAATCGCGATACTTCAAAAAGTACTCCGGCTGTAAAGCCGATGGTCATGTAAATGCAAGTCTTTCTTTTTTTAAAACATAGCGAGGAGCTTCACAGGGGCTGACTCTGAGCCGCATGGCAGCGTTTGGGCAAACGACAAAGAGCCTTGTCAAAGAGGAGGGTCTTAAAGGATGGAGAGTCAGGCGGGTTTAGGGAGGCAATACCAGAGCTTAGGGCCTGGATGGCTGGGGGGCATGGCCAGCAGGAGGGGAATCTGGGTTGCTCAAGAGACCAGAGCTGGAGTTGGAGGAACCCCAAGTTGTCGGAGGGCTGCAGGAGGTTAAATAGACAGGGAAGAGTGAGACCATGGAAGAATTTGAACACAAGGAATTTGAGAGAATCTTAAATGTGGAGCGTTTCTTCCCTACGGCTCAGCTGGTCAAGTCGGTCAGTAGCTGCGTTATACACAGCAGGATCTCCTCAAGTTTAACTGCAGACTGTGCTGAGATAGGTGACTCGGCCGGAATGGTTACTGAGCTGCTATAAATCCTCGCTGCCTCTTGCTTTTAGTTGGGAAAGGGTATCAAAGGTATTAAAGTGGGGGGGAGGGGAATGGGGTTGAGGTACAGAGCAGCCATCAGTAGGCCTTTTAGCCCCTCAAGCCTGTTCCGCTATTTAGCGTAGATCCCAACTGACCTGTATCCTAACTCCATCTGCCCGCCTTAGTGGTGTACCCCTGAAACACCCCTGTCCAAAAAAATTCTCTCAATCTGAGTTTTGAAATTTCAATTGACCCCCAGTCTCACCAGCTTTTTGGGGGAAGTGAGTTCCAGATTTCCACTGCCCTGTAATATAAAGAAATGCTTCCTGATTGGCCGAGCTCTAACTTTGAGGTTATGACCCCTTGTTCTGGACTTCCCCACCGGAGGAAACAGTTTCTCTGTATCTACCCTAGCAATTGTTTTAAACATCTAAAACATCTCAATTAGATCACCCCTTAATCTATCCATGAGGGAATGCAAGCCCATGGTTGAGTAGGTCTGAGGGGCTGAATGGTCTACTCCTGTTCCTAATATTCATATAATTAGGTGGTTGGCTGGGGCGGCGGGGGGGGGGTAGAAAATCACTCAGGGATTGCCTCTTCAGTCCATCGAGGGACTGTCTTGTGGAAAGTAAGCTGCTGGGACATGAAGTGTGGATGAGACTGGGTTCAATGATAACGCCCACTGTGATCAATAAGCTTGACCACCATAAAAATTATATTAGCTTGACCATCATGACTGTCTGGGTTCTACATAGCAACAACAGCAGAGTACAGTAGCATAGTGGGGACATTACAGGACTGGTAATCCAGAGGCCTTGACCAACACACCCTCTGAGTTTCTTTTTGGTGTGTACGAGCGATTCAAGTGCGTGGCCCCTTTAAATTTTTTTGTGTGCGCGCGCGGTAACTTAAAGAGGCAGTTTCGTGCATGGCCTGCGTGGGAACTTGTGTGTTGCTGTGTGGCTGCTAAGAGGGAACATTGGCCTGGACTACCGATCTGCTGAAATGAGTTCAAATCCCATCGCTTCAGTTGGGGAACTGAAATTCCATTAATTAATCAGGTGGAAAAAGCCAGGTAGTGACGACTTTCCCAAAAAAAGCCCTTTTTTTCCAATTCCACCCTTGCTGATTTGTTACAGAGCTCTGTGAGACTGTCGCGCATTATGCAGGCAACAGCTATAATTTACAAAGTCGTCACAAAACGTTCTCCACTATAATTCTCTAAATGCAGAAAATATTTACCTAGTGGATTTTCAACAAGTCGTGGCACAGAAGGAGACCTTTATTCTCTGGAGTTTAGAAGAATGAGGGGCGATCTCATTGAAAACATACAAGAGTCTGAAAGGGGTTTGATAGGGCGGTGGCTGAGAGATTGTTCTCACTGGCTGGGGGCGGTCTAAAACACAGGGGCACAGACTCAGGATAAGGGGCCGATCGTTTAGGACTGAGATGAGGAGAAATTATGTGAATCTTTGGAATTCTCTGCCCCAGAGGGTTGTGGATGCTCCATCACTGAATACATTTAAGGCTGGGATGGACAGATTTTTGGTCTCTCAGGGAATTAAGGGATATGGGGAATGGGCAGAAAAGTGGAGTTGAAGCCCAAGATCAGTTGTGATCGTGCTGAATGGCTGATCTACTCCTGTTTCTTGTGCTCTTGTGCCATCCTCTTGAGCCTATGCTGGCTTTGAAGAACCTAGCCAATCAGTCCCACTCCCCCAAAACCCTGCCATTTTCATCCTTCCCAAATAATTATCCAAGTTCCTTCTGAAAATTACTAATGAATCTGCTTCCGCCACCCTTCCAGTCAGTGCACCCAGGTCACAACAGCTCACTGTGTAAATAAATTTCTCCTATCTCCCCTCTGGTCCTTTGGACGATTATCTTAAACCTGGCAACCGAGTTACCCACCCTACGGCCAGTGGTAACAGTTTCTCCCTTTCTACTCAATCAAAACCCCTCATCATTTAAACTTCTCTCTGTTAAATCGCCCGTTAACAATCTCAACTCCAATCCCAACTTCTCCAGCCTCTCCACAGAGCTGAAGTCTCACATCCGTGGAGAAATAAATCAGTGACTAAACAAAAAGAAAAAATCATTTTATAACCACCAGCATAATAATTTGCATTTATATTGTGTCGTTAAGTATAGAAAACATCAATGCAGATTGGACACTAAAAAGCTAAACAGGAATAAAGAAATGATTGCTCAGCTGTGTTCAACATGATGAAGGGCTTGACAGAGTAAATAGGGAGAAACTGTTTCCACTGACAAGGGGCTCGGATAAGCAGAGGGCACAGGTTTAAGAAAATTGGCAAAACAGCCAGCAGGAAGAGGTGGGAAAAATATGTACCAAGTTGTTGCGATCAGGAAATGCGTTGAGTGAAAGGGAGATGGGAAGCAGGTTCAAAAGTAATTTTCAAAAGGGGACTGGATAAATACCCGAAAAGGAACATTTTGCAGGGCAATGCAGGAAGAGCGAGGGAATGGAATTAATTGGATAACTCTATCAAAGAGCTGGCGCAGGTACCATTCAGGTCTGAATGGCCTCCTTCATTGCTGTATGACTCCAGGAGCTGTGGAGCATGACAAAAACAAGGATACCTGGAAAAACTCAGCAGGTCCGGCAGCATCTGCGGAGAGGAACACAGTTAACGTTTCAAGTCCGAATGACCCTTCAACAGAACTAAGTAAAAATAGAAGAGAGGTGAAATATAAGCTGGTTTAAGGGGGGGTGGGACAGGTAGAGCTGGATAGAGGGCCAGTGATAGGTGGAGATAACCAAAAGATGTCATAGACAAAAGGACAAAGAAGTGTTGAAGGTGATGATATTATCTAAGGAATGTGCTAATTAAGGGTAGAAAGCAGGACAAGCAAGGTACAGATAGCCCTAGTGGGGGTGGGGTGGGGTGAAGGGATCGAAAAAGGCTAAGAGGTAGGGATAAAACAATCGCTGTGGAGCATGAGTTCAGGAAATTGAAAGTTTGGTTTTGACAATAACAAGGTGCATGTCTTGTTTTCTGATTTCGTACTGGTAAAGTTTCTGGTAACTTTGGAATGTAAGGCTATAAGAACATAAGAGACAGGAGTAGGAGCAGTGAATTCGCACCCCCCGCCCCCCCCCACCCCCCCCCAACCCCCGCCAACCCCAGCTCAAGCCCGCTCCACCAGTCAATACAGTCATGGCTGATCCAGTCTGAAGTTATGGGTGAATCGTCATTTCTGTCGCACACTGTGTTTATTTGTCAGAATGCTTCGGAAATGTTAGGCGGATTTACTTAGAAGGGTTAATTACTCAAAAGCAATTATCCGCTAAATGTTGGGAAGAGACGCAGAATGCATGTTGCTAATTTCACAGAAAGCCCTTCAATTCTCAGAGATAAAAGCGGGAAATGTATCCACCGGAAAGCCGAGTTTCCATGACAACCAAGAAGCAGCCAGTTTCATGGTAACCCAATTTGTGATGGTGATTGAGGGCTGCTGATTGGCTGATTTTTTTGGTTGGGTTTAGTCACACATGTCAGCTGTTATTTCAGAAAGTTTGACCCATCATTACTTGCACTCCACGCCTGATGCCTTGCTACCTTGTACTACAATTATGAAGTCTATAAGATTATTAAATTTTGGGACTATATCCTTAAATTTAGGGTAAATGAAGAGGTCACGTGACCTGTGCCGAAGTCTGCCTGACACTAAGCCTAGATAGTTTGATTGCTAGAGATCAAAAGAAGGCTTATATTGTTTCACTGAGGAGATGGTGCAAGGTATTTATACTTGGAGACAGTGGCAGCAGTCGCTGAGTTTATGATGAATAGACTCTTGAGTCTCCCAAAGTCCCAGAAGGGTGTTGTAGGTATTAGGTTGTATCTCCCAAAGTCCCAGAAAGGTGTTGTAGGTATTAGGTTGTAAACAGTTGTGCTGTAAACTCTCCATTTATTTCTAGATTAAAGGGAGTTGAGATCAAGGGTAGCTAGTTAGCATTTCTACCTGGATGTACGATAATGTGTTTCATGTTGCCTTGGGGGAGAGGGCAGAGGGAGCCATTTTTGAGATCAGGTTACAGGCTTCCCTACAATCAATGAATATCACAGACAGGCAGCAGTTCTATGTGGTCACCAAAGAGAAGAAGCTGCTTGGCTTTGCGAGCTACCACATCCAGGTGCAGGAGGGAGATAGTCTCTAGTTGAAGAGACGCATCCTGCAGCCTTCTAAGGATTCATGGGATTTGGAAGGAGAATCATCGGAACAGGCTTTACTGCTGCTGGTGGATTTAATAAACTCTCTAAAACCTGTGGAAAGCACCTGGAGACAGTAACTTGAAGTTATTACTCAACGGAACAAGGATATGGAAACCTGATGGATGTGGGCTGCTTACCATAAGGACTGTAATTCTGTCAGGAGTGCAATGTGTGATATACATAAAAGGGGAACGTTTCTCTGTAGTTTACTGTACAAATTGCCTACAAAATGAAAATAGTTTTCAGTCAACAGTGTTTTTAGTAATTTGTTACAGTAAAAGTTTTAAATCATTAAGTCTTGTTATGTCATTCTTTCAGCTCATAATTGGAAGCTAAATCTCTTTTTTAAAAGTTATCCACGAGGTTTGTAACATTCGCCACAGTTAGTTTTGCTCTTGTCACATGCTGTCTGCGGTCCTCACAAACACACTGTGGTTCTGTCAGCCATGACACCAGTGGGAAGCATTCTTACCTCTGAGACATAAGGTCGTGGTTTGCATCCCACTCCAGAGACTTGAGCACAAAACTTAGGTCAGTATTCTCAGTGCAGCACTGTTGGAGATGCCATTGAAACATTAAAACAATGCCCTGTCTGCCCTTTCAGGTGGATGTAAAAGATCCCATGGTGTGCTGTTCAAACAGACTCTGAAGGCTGCTATTTAAATAGACTCTGTACACTGTTTGCTGTAGTGTATGGTTCAAATAGATTCCATTTTCTATTTAAACAGACTTTGTTTGCTGTGAAGTAGACTGTTTGCTGCAAGTCCTATTGAAAATCCCTCCCCGGCCTCCACCTCACTGGCTGACACAGTAGCGTCAATAACTTAGAGTGAGTAAGATGCTCATGGGTCATAGATGCCCAACCGTTCTGCCAGTGCCATAACCCACAAGGTTAAATTTCGGATAAGGTTGATTGTAACTTACCAGAAGAATGAGGACAGCCAAGGTTGTTTCTGCGCTGTAACAATGGCGTATGGTAGTGAGCCCCCAGCTAATGAAGGAAAGAGAGTCTATTAGAAGTGATGTTCTTTCATGGGGGGTCAAAGGGTTAGGGGATATTTTTTTTTAAAAATCGCCTTTAAATATCTTTAAGATATTTATTAAGCACTGGCGACACTTCTACAAACAAAAATAACTACCTTTACAATTCAACTGATATATTATTGCTTTGGTCTACAACAACAATTTGCATTTATTTAGCACTTTTAGTGTAGTAAAAATGCTCCAAGGCACTTCACAGAACAATTTTCAAACATAATTTGACACCGTGCCACATAGGGAGATATTAAGCGCATACACACACGCGCACACACGTACATACACACACACGTATGTACACACACACACACATACGTACACACACACACACGTACATGCACGCATGCGCGCGCACACACACACACACACACACACATGTATGTACACACACACACGCACACACATCCCCCCCCCCCCGCCCACCAAGGAGAATTTAAGAACATACCCGGGTATCCTTCTAAACTTGTTCTGACGTTCTCAACAGTTGGATAAACCTATTCAAAAAGATGATGATTGACAAAAAAAATTAGATTTATCTGTTTCATTTTGTGTGTTTTATTTAAATTTAAACACAACCGTTAATAATGACCCACTGGCCAATGGTGGCATGGGAGACGATGGTCAGGGAAAGGTTCTACATACATGCTTGATAGCAGCAAGTTAAGAGGGCCTTTATCTCTCAGTTCTGCTGCAAGGGTCTGTCTGTTACATTAACACTGCTAAATAGTCCATTCAGTGGCATTGCCACATTCAGACTCACCACTGATAGATTCTTATAAACATAGTTAAATCATACTTTTATTATGTATAAAAAGGGAACATTTTTTAATTCCTTATCCAGCATTACTGTAAACAGAATGAAACCTCCACAAATGTAGCCAAACACCAAACAGTGAGATACCTGCGGCCTGCTCGTGGATCATGGCCTTGGCCTACAGTTACAAGGCTCTCCTTAAACTCAACTGGTCAATAGGCCGGGAGCCAACATTGACCAATAAGTGACGAATCATAGGACCTGGTGCAAGTTAAGGGACAGGCAGTGGAGTTTTGGATGAACTCAAGTTTATGGAGGGTGGAAAATCAGAGGTCAAACATGAGTCAAGTCTGGAAGTAACAACAGCACAAGTGAAGGGTTTATCTGAACATAGGAAGCACAAGTAGGAGTAGATCATTCAGCCCCTTGAGCCTGCTCTGCCTTTCAGTAAGGTTGTGGCTGATCTTCCACACCAACTCCACTTATCCCTTGATTCCCTTAGTGCCCAATAATCGATCAATCTCCGAATATCATTAACTGAATATCCTTATCCCTCTGGAGTAGAGAATCCCAAAGGTTCACAATCCCGTGTGAAGAGCTTTCTCCACCTCTCAGTCCGAAATGGCCGATCCCTGAGACTGAGATTGTGACCCTCTAGTTCTAGACTCTCCAGGTGCTGGGGTGGGGGGACGGCGGCTTTGGGCATCTACCTTGTCAAACCTTCAAACAATTTTATATGTTTCAACAGGATCATCTCTCATTCTTCTAAACTCCAGCTAGAGATGGAGAATGGTGATGCTACGGAGGTTGGAGGTAGTTAATATTGGTGATGGAGAGGATATGGGGTCAGAAACTCACAAATAAAAAGTAAGATTCCAAACGGTCTGATTCAGCCTGCAACTGTAGCCAATATAACAAAAAACAATTCAGCTTCTTTTACAAAGCAGGGTCCACATTATTGTACTTGTTTATAAGGAGTATAGAGTCACAGAGTTATACAGCACAAAAACAGGCCCTTCGGCCCATTGTGTCCATGCCAGCCATCAAGCACCTACCTATTCTAATCCCATTTTCCAGCACTTGGCCCGTGGCCCTGTATGCTATGGTGTTTCAGGGCTCATCTAAATACTTCTTAAATGTTGTGAGGGTTCCTGCCTCTACCACCCCCCTCAGGCAGAGAGTTCCAGATTCCAACCACCCTCTGGGTGAAAAAAACTTTTCCTCAAATCCCCTCTAAACCTCCTGCCCCTTACCTTAAAATCTATGCCCCCTGGTTACTGACACCTCCGCTAAGGGGAAAAGTTTATTTCTATCAACCCTATCTATGCCCCTCATAATTTTGTATACCTCTATCAGGTCCCCCCTCAGCCTTCTCTGCTCTAAGGAAAACAAACCCAGCCCATCTAGTCTCTCTTCATAGCTGAAACGCTCCAGCCCAGACAACATCCTGGTGAATCTCCTCTGCACCCTCTCCAGTGCAATCACATCCTTCCTATAGTGTGGCGGCCAGAACTGCACACAGTACTCCAGCTGTGGCCTAACCAGTACGTGCATAAATTTTTGAAGATGGCTGAACACGTTGAGAACGTTGATTAAAAAAAGACATATGGGGTTTTTGACTTTTTAAATAAAGGAATAGAGTGTAAAAGCAAAGAGGTTATGCTAAACCTTTATAAAATTCTGGTCAGGCCTGAACTGAAGTACAATTCTGAGCCCCACGCTTTAAGGAAGGATCTCAAGGCCTGGGAGGTTGTGCAGCAGAGATTTACCAGGAAGGTACCAGTCAGTGGAGAGCCTGTGAATTTTCGGGATTGTTCTCCTTAGAGCAGAGAAGGTTTAAGGAGAGTTTTGATAGAGTAAGGTAAGGAGAAACTGCTTCCATTGTCAGAAAAGCTCGTAACCAGAGAGATTAATTTGGCAGAAGAAGCAGAGGTGACATGAAGAAACATTTTCTTATGCAGTGAGCTGTGATGATCTGGAACACATGGCCTGAAAGGGTGGTGAAAGCAGACTTAATAGTAGCTTTCAAATGGGAATTGGATAAACACTTGAAGGAAACAGATTTACGCGGGATTGGGATTAATCAAATAACTCTAGAGCCAGCACAGGTTCGATGGGTGTAATGGCCTCCTGGCGCTGTATGATTCTATGGGTATACTCACCAAATGAAGAGGCACCTGCTGGCTGCTCAGGGACCTCTGGCTTTTGCCAAGTGTCGCAAGGCTCTCCCTAAATTCCGAGCACAGCCATTTTGTTTCGTCAGCTCCTAAAGAGCCGATGCTGGAAAACTGGCCAATAAGAGGCCACGATTCCGGATTCGCCACAGGTGACGCGCGGTCACTCAAGATCTATTGGGGGGGGGGAAACAAAACTGGATCAACACCTTAGGTATAAGCGACTAATCCATCAATCTCAGGTTTAAAAATCCAGAGAGTCCCAAACTTCTAGCACCCTCTGCGTGTAGAAGTGACCCCTAATTTTACTCCTGGAAGCCCCGATTCTCTGTAGACAATGTTGTCTAGTCCGAGGCTTCCCAGCCCGTGGAACTAGTTTCCCTTTATCTAGCCCAGTAGTTTCCCTTAACATCTCAAAAACTTTGAACAAAGCACCTCTTAATCTTCTAAATTCCAGGGAACACACAGCCAGCTGGCGCAATCACTCCTTATAATTTAAACCTGGGGGTAGAGTGCAAACAGGGCAGCAAAATGGGTCCGGATGAAGGCAGCTCTTCCAGCGGCTTGGAGCTCATCCATCGACGCAGCCCAGTGGATGTCAAGGCCCTGGAGAGGCTGCAATAGGAGATCTGCTAGAACGGTACCCAGGATGAGAGAGTCTTCAGTTAGACAGAGAGACTGGAGAAGCTGGGGTCACTCTCCTGACAGCGGAGAGGGTAAAGGGGAGATTTAACAGAGCTGCTCAAAACCATCAAAACCTTTGATGGAATAGAATCACGGAAATGTCACCGCGCAGAAGGAGCCCATTGTGCCTGCACCAGCTCCTCAAACCAGCTAATCACTTAGCGTCAATCTCCCGTGACCCTGCATATTCTTCCTTTTCAGATTAAAAAGAAAGATAGGGAGAAACTCTTTAAAATGACGGAAGGGTTGTTCACCAGAGGGTACATATTTAAGGTTTGACAAAGGAACCAGATGAGGAGGGGAAAAAAAAAAAATTGGACGGCGAGTTTTTATCTGGAACGCACATCCCCGTTAGTAACATTCCAAAAGGGAATTGGATAAACAGTGAGTTTAAAGGTGCCTTTGGCATTCTGTCATACAGAAGCTCGTCAGGTGGCATAAGAGGAAAGTGCAACTTTTCACAAGCTCTGAATGGAGTGAGATCGATGGGTTGAGTAACCTCATTCTGCATTTCCCAAAATCCTTATTCTCCACAAGTCAGGGCTATGATTCAGTTTGGAGCTTGAGGAATGCTGGAAGGTAATATGATCAGCCAGAGATTGGAGAGAGAGGGTGGGAGATGTGAGAGGCAGGGAAAACTAAGTCTGTCCTCAAAAGAATACTTCTAAAAGGTAACTCATTCACGGTACGTGGGCATAGCTGGCAAGGCTGGCACTTATTGCCCATCCCCGTTTGTCCTTGAGAAGATGGTGGTGGGTTGCCTTCTTGAGCTGATGCAATCCTTTTGATGAAGGACTAAATCGTTCTAAAGAGCCTCGCAAACTGGATGAATGTAGCACTAATGAAGATGATCCACACCTCTAGAGCAAGAGCAACAGATCATGGACGTCCATGGTCGTCAACGCCCTCTTAGAGCATGGTACTTGAAGAGAAAGAGAGAGAAAGAGAGCACGAGCGAGACGGAAAGAGGGGGCGCGTGAGACAAAAGCAAGAGAGACAGAGAGAGTGAGTGACAGAGAGAGAGGGGGGGAGGCAGAGAGGGGGGGAGGCAGAGAGGGGGGGAGGCAGAGAGGGGGGGAGGCAGAGAGGGGGGGAGGCAGAGAGGGGGGGAGGCAGAGAGGGGGGCAGGCAGAGAGGGGGGGAGGCAGAGAGGGGGGGAGGCAGAGAGGGGGGGAGGCAGAGAGGGGGGGAGGCAGAGAGGGGGGGAGGCAGAGAGGGGGGGAGGCAGAGAGGGGGGGAGGCAGAGAGGGGGGGAGGCAGAGAGGGGGGGAGGCAGAGAGGGGGGGAGGCAGAGAGGGGGGGAGGCAGAGAGGGGGGGAGGCAGAGAGGGGGGGAGGCAGAGAGGGGGGGAGGCAGAGAGGGGGGGAGGCAGAGAGGGAGGGAGGCAGAGAGGGAGGGAGACCGACCGAGAGAGAGAGAGAGACCGAGAGAGACCGACCGAGAGAGAGAGAGAGACCGAGAGAGAGAGAGAGAGACCGAGAGAGAGAGAGAGACCGAGAGAGAGAGAGACCGAGAGAGAGAGAGACCGAGAGAGAGAGACCGAGAGAGTGAGAGACCGAGAGAGTGAGAGACCGAGAGACCGAGAGAGAGAGAGAGAGAGACCGAGAGAGAGAGAGAGAGAGAGACCGAGAGAGAGAGAGAGAGAGACCGAGAGAGAGAGAGAGAGAGACCGAGAGAGAGAGAGACCGAGAGAGAGAGAGACCGAGAGAGAGAGAGACCGAGAGAGAGAGAGACCGAGAGAGAGAGAGACCGAGAGAGAGAGAGACCGAGAGAGAGAGAGACCGAGAGAGAGAGAGACCGAGAGAGAGAGAGACAGGCAAACAGAGACAGAGAAAGAGAGACAGAGACAGAGGAAGAAAGAGACAGAAAGAGAGAGACAGAGGGAGAGGGAGATAAAGAGAGAGAAACAGAGAAAGCTGACAGGGAGAGAGTTCCAGGGCTTTGAACCATAGAGCAACAGAACATTTCTTGCTGCTGTCAAACAGTGGAACTGCACTTATCTGGAAAGTTGCATTAATGGACTCTAAGTGTTATGTTAGCACTGGGCTGACGTGTTTGTGCCCATGTTATAAACATTTAAGATTCAACAGCGTAGTAATTAATTATGAAATATAATTACTTGTTTAAAATGTCATGGCAAACCTCTGCCACCTTTAATTCTATTGATCTCACAGATGCTCAAGGTTTTAATATGCACCATTATGCTAATTTGCAAAGATATTTTCTACTAGGGATAGTTCCCTTTAATTTGCATGAAGGAAAAGTCAGATTTACATACCCTTCCAAGTTTTAAGTGTCCCCATTTTTGCTTTTCGTTTCCTTGGTGACGGCCTGGAGTGGAGCCAATGAGATAAACTCTGCCGAGAGAATGATTTAAAAAAAGTAATTAAATATGAAATGTTTTTAACCTAACGTCAATAGAAAGATAAAGGACTTGCATTTATATGGCACCTTTCCCATACCTCAGGGCATCCCAAAAGCCTTACGGCCAATGAAATACTCCCTGAAGCATAGTCATTGTTGCACTGTAGGGGAACGCAAAGCAAGATCCCACAAACAGCAATGCGGTAATGGCTAGATTATCTGCTTCGGTGACGTTTGTTGAGGGATAAATATTGGCCAGGACATTGAGGAGAGCCCCCCTGCTCTTATTCAAAACAGTGCCACAGGGTCTTTTACCTGCACTGGCCAGGACAGACGGGGCCTGAGTTTTATATTTCATTCAAAAGATGGTACCTCAGACAGCAGGGGAATTAGCCCCCTTGTACTGGCCAACACTTACTCCCTCAATAAACTGATAATTGGATCCCAAGCCAAACGGTGAAGTAAGAAACTAGATGCAAATTATTTTCTTGATAGTTTGTTTATTTACAGGACGCAACATTACCAATGTCAACCCCCTGTTTACGAACTCAGTGTCCTGGCAGTCCCTCTTTATATGTGCTCAATATACTTAATCAATCAATCAATAGCGTCCACCTGTTTATCTTTAACCTTAACAATACAATTAGCATAACACTAATGTCAACCTCGCTAAAAACAGATTATCTGGCCATTATCACATTGTTATTTGTGGGAGTTTGCTGTGTGCAAACTGGCTGCCACATTTCCAACATTCAAACAATGGATACACTTCAAAAGTACTTCACTGGACTTTGGGATGCCCCGGGGATGTGGAAAGTGCTGTACAGAAACCAACTGAAGGTTTCTGGGGGTGATAGTCTCTGACAGAAACAAGTGCTTGATAACTGGATCCAAGTTAGTTGGTGAAGTTAAAACTAAGACACAGCAGCTTTCTTTGCTGGAAAGAGTTTATTGACTTAGTTCACAGTCAACACTACTCCAACACCACCCAGCTATCCCCACTTATATTCTTTTGAGTATATCTAATGAACTGAAAGGTGGTAAATCAACAAATTAAATTAATCAATTTAAGGGACCAGGCTCTTAAGGGGGCACTGTAACAAAAGGCAAAAATCTGAAAGGAAACTTAATAAACTAAATCAAAATGTTGTTGTGGGGGTCATCAATGCACCCCAGCCCCCGGGGTGCCCACCGGTCACAGGAACACCGCACGCTCCCTCTCCAAGCACACCCAGCCCGCCAACGTAGCAGTAGAAGAGGGGCAGACAGTCAGGTCAGAGGACACCAGTGTACAAATACCCATCTCCTGTTTAATAATGTGATTGCCATTAAACCTTAAAAATGTAATTAATAAGACATCGACACTCCTTTCACTTTGGTTCTGCAGTACACTACAGGCGTTCTCTGCTTTATAGCAAATACCAGGAAAACTCACTTACCATAAAATAACGCAAGGCAGAAACCCAAATAAACAGAGCAACAAAAATGAACAGCGATGATGAAAATTCATGCCAGAGCCACTGAAACCCCTGAGACACAAACACCCAGTGCTGAGGTAGTGCGGGGCGGTGGGGGGGGGAGTCTGTGAACTTAGCTGTCTACATAATCATCATATTTTTCTTCAACCCAAGCAATAGTCACCTGGCTTCAACACGCTCCAAGCAGCATTTTAGGAACATTGGATCAGGAGGAGGCCATTCAGCTCCTTTGAGCCTGTTAGCTGATGCCTGATCTGTATTTTAACTCTAACTACCCTCAGTCTTCTATATTTAATGGAATACAAGCTTAGTCTATTGACCTGTCCTCAAAGCTCTTATCATTCCTGGGTGAGTTGCAAAGAGCCCGCTCCATGGCCAATATAATCTTTCTCGAGGTGCAAAAGATAGTACTAACTTTAAAATTATACTAGGCTACTCAAATACTTTTGTCATACTAGCGGACAGGAATCTCAGACCGACATATTCATTGTTGATTACAAACACCTACACAAATGCATTCTGTTTTTTTACGTATGAGATCAGGAGAGATGATGATGTTAAAGGGGATATATAACTTGCAAGGAACATTGTGACATTGTGAAGGATCAATAAGACACAGGCCGTACTCTCCACTAAAGAGCCAAGCCAGACCCTCTGTCATACCCACAACAATCTGATCTCACTGCATCTGTATAAAACATATCAAATTGTCTGTAGAACACCAATCCTGTGACTGTGGGAACATTAAAAAAAATTTGTAAAAAAACACTCGTATGCAAATATCCCTTTCAGTTCTCTTAAAGTGCTGACCCCGCTGTGTCAGCAAACACAGCAGCCAATTCATGCACAGCAAGATCCCACAACAGCAAACGAGATGCTGCTGAACCGGCTTTAGATGTTGGCCAAAGAATGAATGTTGGCCCAAGACATCAGGGAAAACTCTCCCCCACCTCCTCCTCCTCCTCAGTGTAGTGCCATAGAATATTTTCCATCCTCCTGGGAGGGCAGACAGGGCCTCAGTTTAACGTTTTATCCAAAAGATGCCACGATGACAGTGCAACACTCCCTCAGTGCTGATGCTGCAAAGTGACAGATTGGATTCAATGCTAAAATTTACAGCATGAGTCGTGAGCCCAGGACTGGATGATCCAAAATCTGTCTCTCTTCTGCAGTGCACTTCATCCTCAGAAGAAGGAAGATAGGATTCCTGGCACAGGGCTCCAGATCCCACATCAGGAATGATTCCAGAAAGTTTTAATCCTGACTGCCAATATTCTATTCAGGAAAGCCAGTTGGTGAAGGATAGTACTAGAGTCTTACATTTGTTTGCAGGGTGAAACGTTAGAAGCATATACCTCCTAGCTCAACTTCACACAGTCTCATTAACTGTCACTTTATATGTGTTCAACTGAAACTCTAATTAATCCCCACCGAATGTATATCACTAAGCACAATTAATATACAATTAACAACCAAATCATGTAAATCCAAGCAAGTTGTCCCCATTCCCAAATCCTCTTGTCACCTCCTGACTCTGATCTACATGAAGACTTTTTTTTAATGAACTGTTTCAACAAAGATCAACTTGCAATCTTGTTTGGAATTTTTTCTTTGTATTTGTCTCCCCAGCTGACTCTCCAAAGCCTGTCCACCATCTATAAGACTCAAGTCAGGAGTGTGATGGAATAGTCTCCACTTGCCTGGATGAGTGCAGCTCCAACAACACACAAGAAGCTTGACACCATCCAGGACAAAGCAGCCCACTTGATTGGCACCACATCCACAAACGTTCACTCCCTCCACCACCGACACACAGTGGCAGCAGTGTGTACCATCTACAAGGTGCACTGTAGCAACTCACCAAGACTCCTTTAGGCAGCACCTCCCAAACCCACGACCGCTACCATCTAAAAGGACAAGGGCAGCAGATAGATGGGAACATCACCACCTGGAAGTTCCCCTCCAAGCCACTCATCATTCTGATTTGGAAATATATCGCTGTTCCTTCATTGTCGCTGGGTCAAAATCCTGGAACTCCCTCCCTAACAGCACTGTGGGTGTACCTACACCACAGGGACTGCAGCGGTTCAAGAAGGCAGTTCACCACCGCCTTCTCAAGGGCAACTAGGGGTGGACAGTAAATGCTGGCCCAGCCAGGGAAGCCCACATCCCCTGAAAGAATCAAAAAAGACCTGATTTTTTGCCTCCATCTTATTTTAAGCAGCCACTGGTGACATTTGGCAATTGTCAACCGTGCATACATTGTTACACTCAATTGCCTTAACTCTCAGGAAAAAACACTGTCCTAATAGTCAGAAGGGTCCAGCGCTGTAACCTACTGCCTGGGTGTTTCGAGGACGTACAGTCATTGACGGGGTCCATATTACAACGAGTCTACAGCACAGAAAGAGGCCATTTGGCCCAACTGCTCTGTGCTGGCATTTCTGCTCCATGCTAGGCCTCCTCCCCCTCCTCTTCATTTCACCCTATTTGCTTAACCTTCTATTCCTTTCTCTCTCACGTGTTTATCCAGCTTCTGCCCAAGTTACATCTACGCTGTTCACCTCAATCAACTCTCTGCGGCAGCGAGTTCCACATTCTGATCCCTCTCGGGTTAAAGTCCAGTTGGATCGCGACACTCAGAACAAAACGGACGATTACCTGGTTTCCGATAAGTCGTGCTGCTTTACGTGAGTGATCCATTCGCCAAGTCCAGCCGATCGGTAAGACGTTAGGTAATCAACCAAGTCACGTTTGAAGTTAGTCATGGATTCACCCGCTGATTCGGAACTCCCTTCCGGTAGCCGTGGATACAGAGGGCTCAGCCATATCCTAGCAACAACCAGGAAGGAAAATGGTTTTATTTGCATTTTTATAGCACCTTTTACTCGGGGCTTCCCAAAGCGCTTTAGGGCCAAGGACGCATTGTGAAGTATTGTCACTGTCGGGAAACATCGCAGCCAATATGTGCACAGCAAGCTCCCACAAAACACCAATGCGATAATAGTCGCATCATCTGCTTTTGACTGGTGTTTCTTGAGGAACAAACGTGGCCCAGGGCACAAGGGGAGAACTCAGCTGCTGCTCTTCTTTGAAACAGTTGCTGTGCGATATCGTACAACAAACCGGGAGAGTAGCAGCGAGGGGCCTCAGTTTAACATGCCGCCTGCAAGTTAGGGTGAGACTTGTCGTGTTGCCAAGCTTCACAGTTACAGGAAGGGGTGCGACTGGAGCCCTGGTTCGAGGTGGTGTCGGTGGGAGAAACAGCCTGACAGTAGTTTGACAACAAGGATGGGGGGGGGGGGGAACGCAAGGTACCAGCCCGGGGTCCTGCCCAAAAGTAGGGAGAAGGTCGGCTGGGAGCAGCGGCAACTACTGTCTTCCTCCTGCTGGGGTCCCCAAGCACTCAGCTGATACAAATAACCAGCAAGTCTCACTGTCTATGCCTGATCAGTTATTGTTGCCGTTTTACAGTTTTAACAGCCCCTGAGGCCGTTATATACATCGAGGCTACAGCATAGGTACAGGCCATTGGTCCCAACTCCCAGTTCATGCTCCACATGAGCCTCCTCCCACTCTAATTCATCTCACCCTATCAGCATAACCTTCTATTTCTTTCTCCTTCGTGTACTTAGCTAGCTTCCCTTCAAAATGCATCTATACTGTTAGCCTCAACTACTCGTCGTGGGAGCGAGTTCCACATTTTAACGAATCTTTGGGTGAAGAGGTTTCACCTGAATTTCCTATTGAATTTATTAGTCACTCTCTAATATTTATAGCCCCTATTTGTGGACTCTCTGTCACAGGTGAAAACATCTTCCCTATGTCGATCCTATTAACTTGTCTTTCTGGAAGTCCTCTGTCCGGCTACCTCTCAGTCTTCTCTTCAAAAGCCCCATCCCTGTTCAGTTTTTTCTGACAGTTATGGTCTCTCCGTTCTGACAGGCTTTTCCCATGCCAGTTTGACTGAGAGAATTGGAAAGGAAGAAAACCAGCACAGCTCTGCCGCACAAAATATTTGACTTATGTGTCTCTCGAAGGTCACCCATTTCCACCTCCGCATCATCGCCTGACTTCGACTCTGCCTCAAGCTCATCAGCTGCTGAAACCCTCACTCACGCATTCGTTACCTCAAGACTGGACTAATTCCAACCCACTCCTGGCGGGTCTCGCAACATTCTGCCCTCCGTAAACTGAAGATTATCCAAAACTCTGCTGCTCAAGTCCTGTTCACCCTTTCCCCTTTGCCCTCGCTGACCTGCATTGGCTCTAAGCAATGCCTCAGTTAAAATTCTCATCCTTGCTTCCAAATCCTTCAACAGCCTTGCCCCTTCCTATTTCTGTCACCTCCTCCAGCCCTCCGAGATACTCTGTGTCCTTCCAGTTCTGGCCTCTTGTACACCTCAGGTTTTAATCGCTCCACGATTGGCTGTACCTCCAGCAGCCTCGACTCTAAGCTCTGGAATTCCCCCCCTAAACTTCTCCGGCTTTCTTCCTGTCCCTCTCTCTTCCTTTAAGGTGTTCTTTAAAGCCTATCCCTTCGGCCAGCTGTTGGTCACCTGTCCTAATACCTCCTGTGTGACTCAATGTCAAATTTTGCTTTATCACGCGCCTGTGAAGTGCTTGGGACATTGGATTAAAGGCGCTATGTAAATGCAAGTGGCTGTGACTAACAGCAGAAATTACGCTTGCAGCCTGGTGTGCAGTGGTTGCCACGAAGAGGTCTACTTTCCATTTGGTACTAATAGCTTACTTGGAGCTCCATTTGAGCAACAGCGCTGTAATGGAAATCCTACAGGAGCAGAGCCGGGGGGAAACATTCAGTCCGTATTATAAAAAGTAATCAGTTGAGCTTTTATTTGCAAGCAAGTTTGAGAGGGCTTTCCAACAACTGAAACATGGTCCAATTACAGTAACAAATTTTCTCTGTTTTGAAAGTAATTGGGGTGCAATTGTTGGAATTAGCTGATGTCGTTAATTGCAAGTGGCTGGTTCTGCAGACAGGAATACCTGCTGTTTGCGTTGACACAGTGAGTCCCGTCAGAGTTGGAAGTTAGGAAAGCTAATGGTCACAGGAAGGAGAACGCAATAGAAGGATTCTTTGCTGGGGTGTGAAGAAGAACGTGCTCTAAGTACTTGACAATACTTTGTAACATTGTAATGAAAAGAGACATGCTGTTGGTGCTTTTCACCCTATATTCATCAGGACAGACACAAGAATGCCAAATTTCAAAGGGAACGTATACCGTGTGAGAAACGAGTGTTGACTGGATGACAAGTCGACTCTGACTGTCGATGAGTTGCCATGGAGAAGGCACCAGGGAATTATTTTCCCCACATACTTCTGTTTCATTCAAAAAAGGTGCAATGCCTGGACATATTCCTTTTGCCTGCAAAGGACAGACTCCTGTGTACGAATAGCTTCTAGCCATGAAAAGTACAGAAAGCTTCCAGCAAGCATAAGTGAACCATGTTGTGAACCCGACTGATAGCCTTAAATTGGTTGTCAGTGTAATTCTTAGCACACTTGTGATTGTACAGCAAGTGCTGTCCATTCACGGATGGACATCTTGGGCAGAATTTTACGTCCCGCGGGCAGGCGCCTGCCCAATCTGATCGGGGGTAAAATAGCCACGATGACGTCAGGTGAGCGTCCCGCTGTCACTGCGCGATATTTCGGTCAGCAGGCACGAGCGGGTGACAGAGCTGCACCCGCCATTAATTAAGACGCCAATTAAGGTCATTAAAAAGCCGACTGATGCTGATTTTTCACTGCCCGTGCAATCTCGCACTCGTCACATGGGCAAAACCAGCAGGGGGCCAGCCAACATTCTCATCCACGGGCGGGGTAAAAGGGGTGAGCAACATTGCCAGTGAGTAGTGAGGAATCTGGTACATAGTTTGCTGGTGGTGACTTATTGGTACTTGGCAGCTTCATCTCTGTTCGGAGCTTCATTCTTAGCATCTCCTGGCTTCATTTTAGGACTCCTTGGTGTTTCCAGGGCCCCCGGAGGATTCAGATCATGTGGACCTTTCCAGGTATCAGGCAGCCTCCCGTTACCCTGGTAATGGGGATTGTGGTCTCCGCTGGTGGCACCTCCTTTGAGGAGGAAGAGAGGGGCAGAAGGGAGAGGAGGTCAGGTGTCCCAATGCAGCCTCCAGGGGAGGGACCTGTGGGAGGAGAGGTGTAGGCACAAGGGGCACAGGGCCAACAGGAAGTCCAAGGCGGAAGGGGCCGCAGAAGACGCCACTATCCTGCTGCCAGGGTTTACAGGCAGCGATGCAGCTACCTCAATATGTCTGAGGTGCAATGCCGAAGGAGGCTCCGTCTCTCGAGGGAGACCATGATGTCCATTTGTCAGATGATTGGGCCTGAGATCAGCTCTGACTGTGTGGGTGGACACCCCATGCCAGTGGCTCTGAAGGTCACAGTGGCCCTCAGCTTCTATACCTCCGGCTCTTTTGAGGGACAGTGTGGGATGTGTGGAGTCTCCCAGTCAGCTGTCCAAAGGTGCGTCATGCTAGTGACAGAAGCAGTGTTCAGGAGGGTACTGACCTTTATTCTTTACTGTACAGACAAGGCCAGCCAGGCTGAGCGAGCCAGAGGCTTCACGGCCATTGCTGGCTTCCCCCGTGTCCAGGGTGCAATAGACTGTACACATGTGGCCATCAAGGTGCCAGCAGGTGAGCCCGGTGCCTTTGTCAACAGGAAGGGCTTCCACTCCATGAACGTGCAGATAGTGTGTGACCACAGGATGCAGTTTCTACAAGTCTGTGCAAGGTACCCAGGCAGCTCCCACGATGCCTACATCCTCAGACACTCCCAGGTGCCGGGGCTCTTCAGTGCTCCAGCCCGGCTTGATGGATGGCTGCTGGGTGACAAGGACTATCCATTGAAGAGGTGGCTCTTGATGCCTCTCCACCATCCAAGAACAGTGGCAGGGCAGCGTTGCAATACGAGTCACCCCTCCACACAGGTGGTGATAGAGAGGACAATAGGTCTTCTCAAGATGTGCTTCCAATGCCTGGACCATTCAAGGGGTGCACTACAATACCCCCGAGAGCGGGTGTCACTGAGAGTGGCTACATGCTGCACTGTCCACAATCTGGCACTAGCCAGGGGGGGCCCAGTGGAGGAAGAGGATCTTGATGCAGCTGCAGTGGCCACAGAGGATGAATCCAGTGGTGAGCCAGGAGAGAGGCATGGTAAGGAGAACGCTGAGGGTATGGAGGCAGGCCTCGGTAACCTCCAGGGAGGCAGGGGCACCAGGGACGCCTTGATCCAACGCTCCTTCAGCTAACCCACCAAAGATCAGCTTCCACCACAGGCCAGGGGTGCCACCTCCATCCACAATGTCTGAAATAACCCTTTCATTTGAACCCAAAGTCCACTCAGTGCCTGTGCAATAAAGTTTAGAGCCACTCATGTCCAGCATTACATACTGGCATACCCTGCACCAAAAAAATAAAAAGGTGAAGCACACTCAGGCCATTAGGCACCATATCATGGCTGCTCACCAGCACTGTCACCTCCTCCCATGCCCTCTTGGTGAGGTGCAGTGGCCTCCCACTCCCATCTCTCGGGACAAGAGTGTCCCTCCTGACAGCCACCTCCTCCAGCAGGCTGGTGAGGCACTCATCCGAAAAGCAGGGGGGGTCAATTGCCCACCCGATCTGCCCCCTCACCTAGTGTCTCCAGCCACACTCTACTCCATAACTTGAATGTTGAAGAGGCAGAACAGACATCCTTCCATGGCAGCCTTCCAGGGGCTACCTGGGCCATTTTTAAACCAGCCGCCATTGGACCCAGCAGCCGACAGGCACCTGGCTCCACTTGGCCCTTCCAGGCCAGTGATGGGCCGCGTTTCACGCTGGACAGGCCTTAACTGACCCGCCAGCATGAAATCGCAGTCAGGAGCCAATCGTGGACGGCAGGCTGTTTCCTGGCCGCTCCCAGGCCCGCCCACCGCTCCCGCCCAACAACCTCAAAACCCGGCCCTGAATGTTGGACATTATGTTCCGTGTCTGACTGCACCCAACCAGCCTGCGCTTGCAAGACTAAGTAAAAGTATGGGGGCCAATAGTTTCCTGGTACATTCACCATGGCAACGCCTGGACCAGAGTCGACTTGCCAACGAATCAGCTCCTTTTCTCCGGCGTATAAATTGTTGCTCCTTTTGAAATTTGGCATTCTTGCATCTGTCCTGATGTGAGCGAGATGAAAAACTTCGACAATGTCTCTTTCTTCAGCCATAGTAGAAAGACCTGCTTTTATATAGCACCTTTCATGATGACAGCACATCCCAAAGCGCTATTAAGTACCTTTGAAGTGTAGTCACTGTGGTGATGTTGTAACTGATTTGCACACAGAAAGCTCCCACAAAGCAGCAATGTGATAATGGCCAGATAACCTGTTTCTGGTGACTTTGATGAAGGATAAACACTGGTCAGGATACCAGGGATAACTCGCTACTCTTCTACCAAAGTGCCCATAGCATTGTTTTATGTCTCATCTGAAAGACAGCACCTCTGACAGCGCAGCACTCCCTTGGTACTGCACTGGAGTGTCAGGTATAGACTCTTGGGCTGAATGGCCTGATTCTGTGCCGTGAAACAGTTAAAAGTTGTTGTCAAACTTGAGCAGAAACCTTCAGAGCACTTTGACAGACATGACTGGCAATCTTAATACCTCCCGAGCAGGGCAAGATGATGCTGCTGGTGGGAGTAATGCAAGCGCATATTTTCATTATCTTGAATTCTCTGGGCTTCTGTTAAACACTTCTGTTTAATCATGTACTTAAATAAAACCTCGTCAAGACTCTCAGGAATGGACCCAAGTGCTCCACAAACGGTGAATCATGCCCACCTGAAAGAGCAGGAGGTGTCTCATTCAACAACAGCAATTTGAATTTCTATTGCACCTTTAACATCGTAAAGCATCCCAAGGTGCTTCACCGACACAAGAACAAACAAAACAACAACGGCTGAGTCACATAAGGAGATATTAGGTCATGACCAAAAACTTGGTCAGAGGCAGGTTTTAAGAAACATCTTAAAGGAGTTGGGGTCGGGGGGGGCAAGAGGGGAGAGAGATAGAGAGAGACAGAGAGTAGAGAGACGGAGAGGTTTAATGTGAGAATTCCAGAATACGGGCTCCAGCCAGCTGAAGGCACAGCTACCAATGGTGGAGCAATGAAAACTGGACCTGCACAAGAAGCCAGAATCAGAGGAGTGCAGAGATCATGGAGGGTTGTAGAGCTGGCTGAAGTTACAATGACAGGGATTGGGGTACGAACATATGAATTAGGAGGAGTAGGAGTAGGCCACTCGGCCCCTCGAGTCTGCTCCACCATTCAATAAGAACATGGCTGATCTGATTGTGACCCCACATTCCTGCCTACCCCCGATAACCTTTCACCCCCTTCGTTAATCAAGAATCTATCCAGCTCTGCCTTAAAAATACTCTGCTTCCACCACCTCTTGAGAAAGAGAGTTCCAAAGAGTCACAACCCTTACAGAAAAACTTTCTCCTCATCTCTGTCTTAAATGAGCAACCCCTTATTTTTAAACAGTGACCCCTAGTTCTAGATTCTCCCAAGAGGAAACATCCTCTCCACACCCACCTTCTCAAGACCCCTCCGGATCTTAAAGTTTTCAATTAAGTCACCTCTTACTCTTCTAAATTCCAGTGGATACAAGCCTAACCTGTCCAGCCTGTCCTCATAGGACAATCCACCCATCCCTGGTATTAGTCTAGTGAACCTTCTCTGAACTACTGCTAACACATTTACATCTTTCTTTAAGTAAGGAGACCAGTACCGTACACAGTACTCCAGATGTGGTCTCACCAATGCCCTGTACAACTGAAACATAACCTCCCTACTTTTGTAATCAATTCCCCTCACAATAACTGATAAACATTCTATTAGGCAGACTGACTCCTGGGATTAGAAGCTGACCAATGGGCAAAGATTGCTCAGAATGGGCCTATATGAGTCTCAACGGGATCACTCTCATTCTTCCAAACCTCGGAAGGCTTGACAGGGTAGATTGAGAGGATGTTTCCCCCAGCTGAGGAGTCTAGAACTGAAGTCATAGCCTGAGGATAAGGGATTGACCATTTAGGACCGAGAGGAGCAGAGACCTCATAACGACTGTGATTTCTCATTCATTATATTCAAGACCAAGATCAATACTGTTTAGTTCATTAATTAATCTTAGTGTAATCTAAGAGGTCCAAGGGGTCTGGGGATTAGGTGGGAAAGTGGAGGTGAGGTAGAAGATCAATATTGAATGTTACAGCAGGCCTGAGGGGTGAATAGCCTATACCAGTTTCTATTTTTTTTATATGTTACCTGGATTTGTTTATATTGTCTTTAACTGATCAACATTTCAACTGCAGTAATGTACAACAAGGATACACTTGAATTAATAGGACCCTTATCGAACCTCAGGGCCTTTTTTTTTTAAAAAACATTTTTTTAAAAAGGTGAGGAACTTGTAAGTCTTGATGTTCAAAGAGAAATGGGTGTGCGGGTAGAAGGAATGCAGAAAGTTAGCACGTAGGTGCAGTGAGCAATTAGGAAGGGGAAAAAGCACACAGCCCACAACCTTCTAACTCAGAAACGAGATTGCTATCAACTGATCAACTTTCAACACCAATTAGTGCCAGGAGAATGACCAAAGACCACAGTCAAAGGGGGAGGTTCTGAGAGAGTCACTGAAGCTGAAAAAAAGACAGCAAAATATCTTTGTCCAAAGAATATTAATCGTGTTCAATTAATGGGCATTAGGGTATCGCTTGTGCCCCTGTAAATAGGAACAGACTGAAACTGTGGTTTGAAGAAGGGTCATACGGACTCGAAACGTCAACTCTGTTTCTCTCTCCACAGATGCGGTCAGACCTGCTGAGTTTTTCTAGCAGTTTCTGTTTTTGCTTCAGGTTTCCAGCATCCGCAGTATTTTGCTTTTATCCGGAACTGTGGTTGTTAGATTTAGAAGGGTATGCTGTAATGTGCACCTCGGTAAAGAAATGCTTTCAAAAAGCGTGTAAAGCTCGGCTCCAGTTCCATCCTTCACCACCTGAATTTCTAGAGCGTAACGAATGAGGAAGAAATTCCAGACACCAGAGTCCAGATGGCTACCATCAACGGGGAGAGCAAGAGGGAGGGGGAGGGGGAGATTTCATATGGGGCCAGAGCTGGAAAGTTGAAGGTGCAAGGGGGTCAATGATGAGCATGGGCCTCTACTGAGGAATCGGAGTTGCTTCGGAGCAACTCAATCCCAGGGGACATTGGTCGGCGCTGTCAAGAGGGCGGCCACAGAAAAAAAAAACCTACAGGGAAGAAGAGAGATGCCTTCCATTTCATACAAGGGGTAAAAGACAGACAGAAAGGCCTGTGTTTATCAGAGACAAAAACAGTCTCTTTCCAGTGTGGGCCTTGTGATTAAAGTACAGGCACTCAAATCATCACAGTCCTGTTTTCAGACAAGATTTTTGGAGTAGGAGTTGGTGGAGGAGGGAAATTGCTGTTAAGAGCTGCTTTAAGGGCAGACAAGGTGGCACATCATTATGTTCCCAAGCAGTAAAGCTCTGAGGGGAACATTAATATTTAGCTCAGTGACGCAATATAATATCTAAGAACTTGTGCTCAGCCTCATCAGTTCCGTTTCTCCAAAGACATATCACTCCCTGCTCTCCTCGGCCACCATTTTTCTCCTCCTCCCCCACCTGATCCTTAAAATGTCTGCTCCTTGCTGGGACACAGTTCTGGGGTCACAAGGAGACTATTTGGTAACAAGCAGCATCACTGCCAGACCCGATCTAGTCCTTGGCAAGACTCCAGATGACCGAGACCAGTCTAGGAGGTCACTGTAGCCCTGAATTTCCTGCAGTACTTACCCTTTTGCAACAGGAGATGGTCCACCCCAGTCAGAAACAGATCTAGCGCTTACTCAGAGGAATTCAGAAAATTTGTGTGCACCACACATGCCAGAGGCTGTTCCAGAAGTTCAGTATTCTCTGGGCAAAGAACCACCTCCTGACATCAAATCTAGATCAGTCCTGAAACAACCTAGAACTGTCTCCTCCCTGACCTATTCAATTGGGACATCCAGTAGGAGAGAATTAGCCCAGTATTCTGACAAAATTCTTGTAAATCTATTTTATTGCTGAAAAGAGAGACATGTTGCTGAAGCTTTTCATCTTGCACTCATCAGGACAAATGCAAGAATACCAAATTTCAAACAATCACAAGCCTGCCGGCCAATCAACACCCTTCTCTCCTGGGTTTGTCCTGACAAGGGTAAGGCGAAAACATTTGGCAACATGTCTCTCTTTTTAGCAATGAAACAGGCCAGGTAAAGACGACAGACATTAGTGAACTAGATGGGTCTTTACAACAATGATAGTTTCATGGTCACCATTACTAAGGCTAGCTTTCAATTCCAGATTTATTAACTGAATTCAAATTCCACCAGCTGCCTTGGTGGGAACTGAACCCATGTCCTCAGAGCACTAGAGCAGAGTATTAGCCTGGGCCTCTGGATTACTAGTCCAGTGGTATTACCACTGTCTCTCCCATCTAGCTCATCCTTCCATATCAGCCTATCACTCTTCTCAGTCGGAGCATTTAAATGCCTCTCCAATGATCTTTTGTGACTCATAAGTCAACTAGACAGAGGAGCTCTCCATTAGCTGCCACCTTGACGGAGTGTCAGCTGTGGCTCAGTTGGCAATACTCTTGCCTGAGTCTGGGGTTTCTGGGTTCAAGCCCTACTCCAGAGACTTGAGCACAAAAATTCAGGCCGACACTCCCAGTGCAGTACTATGGGAGTGCTGCACTGTTGGAGGTGCTGTCTTTCAGGTCAGCTCTCAAAGCGAGGCCCTGCCTGCTTTCTAAGGTGGATGTAAAGACCCCATGGCGCTATCAAGAAGAAGAACAGGGTAGTTCTCCCCAGGTGTCCGGGCCAATATTTATCCCTCAACCAATATAACTAAAAAGTCAGATTATCTGATCACTATCACATTGCTGTTCGTGGGAGCTTGCTGTGTGCAAATGGGCTGATACGTATTTCTACATTACAACAGTGACCACATTTCATAAAAAACAATCACAGGATTACAGAATTGTTAGTGTAGGAGGCCATTCAGCCCATCATGTCTGCACCAGCTCACGAATGAGCATTATGATTTAGTGCCATTCTCCTGCCTTTTCCCCAAACCCCTGCACATTGTTTCTATTTAAATAATTGTGTGCAGGGCGATTAAGAGAAAGCTTATCTGAGCTGAGGTTGGACAGACGCTGAAAGCACTCAAAACTTCCTGGGTCAACCTATCTGCAAGATCGCTCATGGCTGCAGCTACAGAACAGGGGCAAGGGTAAAGAGTGCTTCTACTGGTGGGAACAGGAGTTACGTGTAAACGAAATCAAAACCGATGGTGGCGATTGAAGGGGAATGTCAGGGTTGGGAAGGCGGCAGAGATGGATTAGGAACAAAGAATTCCGAAGCATTCAAAAACCGGATCTCAAACCGTGAGCCATCTTTGCGATTCTTCATTTTTTTGCCAGAGATTCAGAAAGGCAAATCCCTGTAGGAGAGCCTCTGCTGATAGACGCGGGTGCTCTATGGAAAATTGAAAACTTCTGGAAAAGGCTCCTGAGAATCTGACTACCAGAAGTAAAATGAACAGACAAGGGCCAAAAATGATCAAATTAACCCCTTAATTGGACTCAGTGCCAAGCAATTCCCCCCTCCCCACTTGCCCCAACAGCAATAGACTTTAATTAATTTTGTGTCCTCCAGAGAAGGCAGACTGGCCCTCAGTATAACACCTCATCAGAAGGATGGCACCTCCAACTGTACAGCAATCCCTCAGTACTGCACTGGAATACCACAATGTTGCACAAATAAGGCCGTCAAAACATCCTCGCAAGTGGTACTGCAACAAATCTCTCACTCCCCACACAATCCTTAGTCAACTCTGTGCACCAGGCACGACAACCAGAGGTGTATGTGAGGGTGGCAGTACAGTCCATGAGCCCTGGTTCAGTATTTGTGGACACTGTAGTGGTTGACATAGGGACATCTTGTGGTGCAGTGGGTAGTGTCCCCGCCTCTAGGCCAGAAGCTCCAGGTTCAAGTCCCACTCCAGGACTTGATGCTCATGGAACATGCGTTCATAACGCGGCCAAACAGGTTGATTATCGGCCTATAAATCCTTCCAATAGGCCCGATGGCAAACGGCAAGAAAGGGAGAGTTTCCTCGTCAGCCGGACTACAGAAGGCAACGGCAAATCACTGCGGTACTTTATCAAGCGTAATCATAGACCAATCCAATGGAAGCCCATGGACACCAACCCCCCTCTGTGGGCCATGATACCTGAGGAGGGGGAGGATGCAATGCAACATTGGGTGGTTCATTACAGGAGGTTAAAAATCAAAGGCCAGATCTGATGAATATTTCCAGCATTTTCTATTTTTATTTAAGGTTTCCAGCGACTGCAGTATTTTGCTTTTGTCTCAGAGGTTTGAGAGTCTTTGGAACTCTTCCTCAGAAGGCAGTGGAAACGGATTCTTTGAATATTTTTGAGGCAGAGCTGGATAGATTCTCGATAAAGAAGGTGGCGGGGGTGAGGTGAAAGGTTAAGAGGGGTAGGCGGGAGTGTGGAGTTAAGGTTATAATACTGAGTGGTGGAGCAGGCGCGAGGGGTCGAGTGGCCTGCTTCTGCTCCTAATTCGTATGTTCGCGCGTCTCAGCTTCTGACCTGCAGGGGGAACCCTTGCCCAGCCCACCAAATTTCACTGGGCGGGCTGGGCACTTGGCGCCTGACCTGCCCCAGCGGCTGTGAGGGGAGGTCCTTGTGTGCCCACTAAATTAGCTACTTATGGGCCTAGTGGTCCACGGGCAGGCAGGCCCCTTTAATGCCTTCCCGGCTGCGGGTAAAATTGCAGTGGGGGAGGGGGGGGGCAGGGCAGCCGGGTAGGCATCAGGAACAGCACCACTGGCACGGGGTATAATTTCACCTCCCCCGCTGCCTGCCATCCTGCCCCCAGGATAGGCTGTAAAATCCAATGCTACATAAAGCCACAGGGCGATCTTGAGGCGCACTGGGTAGCGTCCCCGTCTCTGGGCCAGAAGCTCTGGGTTCAAAGTTCCCCCTTCAGGACTTGATGGCCACGGAAGGTGCCTTCATAACGTGGCCAAACAGGTTGACTATCAGCCTGTAAATCCTTCCAATAGGCCTGACGGTAGGTGTTAAAGAGTGGGAGAGTTTCGCGGTCAGCCATACTGCAGTACTTTACCAAGCACAATTATGGACCAATCCAATGGAAGTCCATGGCCACCAACACCCAGTTAGGTGCCTAGAGGAGGGGGGAGGGTGGAGGTGATACAGTCACAGCAAATTATAATCGAGCTTTGCTCCCTTCGGCATTGGGAGCGTTGACCTGGATTACGGGCTCACGTCTCTGGATAGGGACTTGAAACCAACCACCTCCAGACTCCGGGGCGAGCATGCTACCCACTGAGCCACAGCTGGACACTGCAGATTGGACTGGAATGCACCAAATCGAGTTCCAACACACGCTTCCTCCGGCAAATCGAGGGGCTGGAATTTTCACCCGTGGATGCGATTGTTTGCGATCTCGGTGCCGACTGCAGCCTTTGAGGGGAAGAGCAACGAGAGTCTTACCCTTGCGTCTTTTGATGCCAGTCATCGCGGATCAAGTTGGAGGTGTGGATCACAACTCGAAAACCCTCTTCGTACAAAAGTAACATCATTTTCCTGCAGGGGAAAGAGAGAGAGAGAGAGAGAGAGAGAGAATTGAGCAGGGGAAAAAATAAAACAAATTGACATGCAGATCCTTGGGCCTGAGATAAAGCGACCGTGTTAATTTTTGTTCAGTTAACAACGAGAGCTTATGTTTAAGGCGGCGGCTGAGGGTTTGGTGGTTGCGGGGGGTGGCAACCTGGCAAGAGGTTTTAAAATTATAAAGGGGTTTGATAGGTCAGATGTAGAGATATTCTCACTTTTGGCAGAGTCAAAACGCGGGACCCTCAGTATAAGTTAGTCATCAGTAAGACCAGTAAGGAATTCAGGAGGAACTCCTTTGCCCAGGGAACTCGCTACAACAGGGAGTTGTTCAAGTGAATATACATTTGTAATTAAGGGGGAGCTAGGACATGAGGCAGAAAGGAATAGGAGGGTATGTTGATGGATGGAACAGACCAGGAGGAGGCTTGTATGAAGTATAAACATTGGCATTGACCGAATTGGGCTGAATGGTCTATTCCTGTGTTTAAATTCAATGGCTCAGGTCTTGTTGTTCCTGGACAGTTGGAGATCGGAGATGCCCCAGTGGATGTGCTACAGGACAACGCAAAGGCTGCGCGGGAACTGCCCAGGAAACTCCTTATGGGCAATTCACCTGCGTCCGGAACCCTCTGAAAAAGTCTCCATCTCTGAGTGAGAGTCGGAGACTTCAGAAGGTTCCGGCTCACTCACCTGGACAGTTACCCAGGAAATGCTAGACAGAGAAAAAAAAACCACGGCTAACGCCTGGACAACTATACAACTGACCCCAATGCTCCCCACTGACCCCCCCCCCGACCCTCCAATTCCCCCAATCGTCCGACGTCCCCCAACCCAATCTTACCACCCTGCCCACCTGTCACCCACCACCCTCCCGCCCTACCCACTTACCTCCTTCACACTCAGTGGAAAGCTGTTTAACTGTCCCAAAGTTTTTTGCGGTGTTAGTGAATGAAGACTTGACAAAATAAGGTAGCTGATGCCGTAAAAAGGGGGCGTGACTTGGCGTCGCGCGACCACCCTGCCCAGCGAAGGAGGACTCCGAGAACAGGTCCACATCTCTGAAGAGGCCGGTTTGGAAATGTAAAGCAATAAGAGTGGAGCGGAAATCTAACGGTGATCGGGCCCAGAGTAATTCTGTGTTAACGATGGGACACTAACTGGAGCAATCCATACAGCAGCAAAGGCAGCAGGTCCAGGAATCTCTCGCCAGTAAGCTCTGTAATCACTCTTTGGAATTTGTCACGCAGTTCAGGTGAGCCGAAGTGATATCTGTATTCCGAGTGCGTCTTCATCAAGTTAGAAAAGAGCCACTTTGGATGTGAAGTGATTGTCATATTCGTTTGCCAACAGTAATATTCTCACATGAAATTACACAGTCTCTTATTTCAACAGAGCCATTATCTACTCAATGGATTAATGACTGTGTTATGACAGCAAAATAACCGCATGCAACCTGCATCTTCTGCTACCTTTCACTTACCATCTCTAACCCTTTACAGTAGGATCATTAACGGAACTTACATTCCCTCCACCCGCAGTAGCAGCAGTATCTACAAGATCACCAAGCTTCCTTAGACAGCACCTTCCAAACCCACAATCACTGCCATCTAGGGCACATGGGAACACCACCACCTGGAAGTACCCCTCCAAGTCGCCCACCATCCTGAATTGGAAATATATCGCCGTTCCTTCACTGTCGCTGGGTCAAAATCCTGGAGCTCTCTCCCTAACAGCGCCGTGGGTGTACCTACACCACATGGACTGCAGCGGTTCAAAGCGGTGGCTCACCACCACCTTCTCAAGGGACAATTAGGGATGGGCAATAGGTGCTGGCCTAGCCAGCGATGCCCACACCCTCAGAACTAATTTTGTGAAAACCCTGCAAGCAAGTGATGTGAGACCACCACCGGGGGCTGGGGGGCAGCATCACACCAGCGGCATTGCCATCGGCTGAATCTCAATAAAACTTCTATTTTCATCCTATTTAATGTTAGAGAGCAGACAAGTGTTCCCAATCTTAAAACAGTAATCAACACTTGGATGCTGGTGTCCAAAAATCTTTCCATAGCCAGATGGGTGTGCGGAGCTGGCAGTATAACTCTGGAGCACCTGCTCACCATTGCTCTACTGACATTTCCAGTGCAGTACTGAGGGAGTGGCTGCAGTGTCCGAGGTGCCATATTTCAGATGATCGTCCTCCCATGTGGATACCATGGCATGATTCCAAAGAAGAGCAGGGAGTTCTTCCTGGGTCTCTGGCCAATACTTATCCCTCAACCAGCAACACTGAAGACAAGTTGCCTGGATGTTATCACACTGCTGTCTGTGGGAGCTTGCTGTGTGCAAATTGGCTGACGTATTTCCCTACAACAAGTGACCACACTTCAAAAGTACTTCACTGGGCTGTAAAACACTTTGGGACATCCAGAAATTGGGAAAGGCGCTATATAAATGCAAATCTTTTCTTTTAAAGCATGTGCCAGCATCTGAACTGTAACAGAGCCACCACCTGCTCCACTGCACCCCTTCCCACTTGCCGCTGCTCCCCCCCAACCCCACCCCACCAAGATTTATACATTAATCGAAACTAGGGACCAAAACAAATGCCAGACTTTGCTTGGGGGCATTCCACAGTTTCGTGATCCTGAGGAAGAACGAGTGAGTGTTGCAGGTGTTTAACGGGATTGAGGCTGACAAGCTTTGATTGTTCCAACATTCTCCCAGCCATCCTCCCTAAAGAGCTCAGCCATAACTCCGCTGCCCATTTCCTGACTCACACTAAGTTCTGTTCACCCATCACCCTTGTGCTCTCTGTCCTACGTTGGTTCCCAGTCCAGCAACAGCTCCATTTTGAAATTATCCCTGCTTTCAAATACCTCACCTCCACCAGCCCCCAATCTCTGTAACCTCCTCCATCCCGACAACCCTGCATGATCTCTGCTTTCCTCCAATTCTGGCCTCCTGTACAACCCTGATTTTCATCACCCCATTACTGGTGCTCATACCTACAGGTGCCTGGGCCTAAACTCTGGAATTCCCTCTCTAAACCTCTTCTGCTCCCTTTCCTCCTTTAAGGCGCTCCTTAAAATCTATCCCTTTGACCAAATTGTGGGTCATCCGAGCTGATATCCCTTTATGTGGCTCAGTGTTAAATTAGGAACATAGAAAACGGGAGCAGGGGTATAGCATTCAGCCCTTCGAGCCTGCTCCGTCATTCGATATGATCATGGCTGATCCTCTATCTCAACGTCGTACTCCCGCTCTCTCCCCATACTCCTTATGCCTTTAGAGTCTAAAAACCTATCTACTTCCTTCTTAAATATATTCAGTGGGTTGGCCTCCACAGCCCACTGTGGTAGAGAATTCCACAGGTTCACCACCCTCTGAGTGAAGAAGTTTCTCATCTCAGTCCTAAATGGCCTTACCTCGTATTCTGAGACTGTGACGCCTTGTTCTAGAACCTCCCTCCCACCGCCAGCCAGAGGAAACATCATCCCTGCATCCTGTCTGTCCCACCCTGTCAGAATTTTACACGTTTCAATGAGATTCCCTCTCATTCTTCCAAACTCCAGCGGATATAGTCCTAGTCGGCCCAATCTCTCCTCATACGACTATCCTGCCATCCCAGGAATCAGTCTGGTGAACCTTCGCTGCACTCCCTCTATGGCAAGTATATCCTTTCTCAGGTAAGGAAACAAAACTGCACATACTACTCCAGGTGTGGTCTCACCAAGGCCCCATACAGCAGCAGTAAGACATCCTTGCTCCTGTACTAAAGTTCTCTCGCAATGAAGGCCAACATACCATTCGCCTTCCTAACTGCTTGCTGCACCTGCATGCTTGCTTTCAGTTTGATATTTCTGTTCGCTATTGCTCCGGTGAAGTGTTCGGCTACATCAAAGGTGCTATATAAATGCAAGCTGTTGCTGACAGCAAGGTGAAATGAAGGAGGTCCATTTTTAGCTCATCGATCTGTAGGAAAACCTACAGCTCCTCTTCTCAAAAGTCAAAGAGCCCAATGGCCTCCTAATAAATTTGCCTCTCAGGTCCCCGCTTCGGGTTTTCACCATTTTGTTGTGAAGCCGATTTGAATTTCCTGCCCTTTTGTGGACAGCTATTACTTTGGGCAGTGGGGTGGTGAAGATGGTGTTTACCGGAGTAAAATTGGGCCTACAGTCTCCGGAGCTGAGAAGAATGAGAACGTTGACAGGGTACGTGCCGAGAGGCTGTTTTGCCTGGTCGGAGAGTCTAGGATCAGGGGTCAGGGTCTCAGGCCGACCCAGTTTGGAGTAAGATGAGCAATTTCTTCACGCAGAGGGTTGTGAATCTTCGAAATTCTTTACCCGAGGAAGGCTGTGGGGTCCTCAGTCATTGAGTATATTCAAAACTGAGATCAACAGATTGTTGGGCACTCAGGGAATCACAGGAAAAGGTGGAATCCTGCAGTTGAGGTAGTTGATCAGCCACGATGTTGTCGAAAGGCACTGCAAGCTCCAAGGGCCGTATGGTCTACTCCTGCTTCCATTTTGTACGTTATGTTCTTTACAATGGAGGGACCCACTGTCTGATCACACGCTCACAATATGGGATTGATCTATCACTACTGATAAGTTAAAGCACATCGCTATGGTAACTATTACCCCCAATGCCATTTTGCATTACATAGAAACAAAAGTCATCTACTTACGTGTGATGTGTTCCATAGGCAATCTCCAACTTGGCCTGGAAACATTAAAAATAGGCTCCTTTGCAAATGTATCAAATTATTGATGAACAAAGTACAACACAATAACCTGAGAGCTATTATCTGAAAGATGTGCAAAAATAGGCCCTCTTACTTTACCAAGCTGTTACAGTTCCTGTCTTGGGATCATTTGCCCATCAGGCATTCTAACAGTTAACCTTCAACCGTAAGACCATCAGACATAGGAGCAGAAATTAGGCCATTCGGCCCATCGAGTCTGCTCCGCCATTCAATCATGGCTGATAAGTTTCTCAACCCCATTCTCCTGTTTTCACCCCGTAACCTTTGATCCCCTTACCAATCAAGAACCTATCTATATCGCTCTTAAATACACTCAATGACCTGGCCTCCACAGCCTTCTGTGGCAATGAATTCCATAGATTTACCACTCTCTGGCTAAAGAAGTTTCTCCTCATCTCTGTTCTAAAAGGTCTTCCCTTTACTCTGAGGTTGTGCCCTCGGGTCCTAGTCTCTCCTACTAATGGAAACATCTTCCCCACGGCCACTCTATCCAGGCCTTTCAGTATTCTGGAAGTTTCAATCAGATCCCCCCTCATCCTTCTAAACTCCATCCAGTATAGACCTAGAGTCCTCAAACGTTCATCATATGTTAAGCCTTTCATTCCTGGGATCATTCTCGTGAACCTCCTCTGGACCCTCTCCAGGGCCAGAACATCCTTCCTGAGATACGGGGCCCAAAATTGCTCACAATATTCTAAATGTGGTCTGACCAGAGCCTTATAAAGCCTCAGCAGCACATCCCTGCTTTTATATTCTAGTCCTCTCAAAATAAATGCCAACATTGCGTTTGCCTTCCTAACTACCGACTCCACCTGCAAGTTAACCTTAAGAGAATCCTGGACTAGGACTCACAAGTCCCTTTGCATTCCAGATTTCTGAATTCTCTCCCCATTTAGAAAATAGTCTATGCCTCTATTCTTCCTACCTAAGTGCATGACCTCACACTTACCCACGTTGTATTCCATCTGCCACTTCTTTGCCCATTCTCCTAACCTGTCCAAATCCTTCTGCAGCCTCCCCGCCTCCTCAATACTACCTGCCCCTCCACCTATCTTTGTATCATCTGCAAACTTAGCCAGGATGCCCTCAGTTCCTTCATCTAGATCATTAATGTATAAAGTGAAAAGTTGTGGTCCCAACACTGACCCCTGCAGAACTCACTAGTCACCGGCCGCCATCCTGAGAAGGACCCCCTTATCCCCACTCTCTGCCTCCTGCCAGACAGCCAATCTTCTATCCATGCTAGTACCTTGCCTCTAACACCATGGGCTCTTATCTTACTGAGTAGCCTCCTTGTCAAAGGCCTTCTGGAAGTCCAAGTAGATAACATCCATTGGCTCTCCTTTGTCTAACATACTCGTTAGCTCCTCAAAGAATTCTAACAGATTTGTCAGGCATGACCTCCCCTTGATGAAACCATGCTGACTTTGCCCGATTTTATCATGCACTTCCAAGTATTCTGAAATCTCATCCTTAATAATGGACTCTAAAATCTTACCAACGACTGAGGTCAGGCTAATCGGCCTGTAATTTCCTGTCTTTTGCCTCACTCCCTTCTTAAACGGGGGGGTTACAATTGCGATTTTCCAGTCCTCTGGGACCCTCCCTGACTCCAGTGATTCCTGAAAGATCACCACTAACACCTCCACTATCTCTTCAGCTATCTCCTTCAGAACTCTGGGGTGTAATCCATCTGGTCCAGGTGATTTATCCACCTTCAGACCTTTCAGTTTTCCTAGCACCTTCTCCTTGGTAATGGCCACCATACTCACCTCTGCCCCCCGACTCTCTTGAACTTTGGGGATGTTACTCGTGTTTTCTACTGTGAAGACTGACGCAAAGTACCTATTCAGTTCCTCCACCATTTCTTTGTTCCCCACTACTACTTCTCCAGCGTCATTTTCCAGTGGCCCACTTTTGCCTCTCTCTTACCCTTTATATATCTAAAAAAACTCTTGCAATCTTCTTTTATATTAATGGCTAGTTTACCCTCATATTTAATCTTCTCCCTCCTTATTTCTTTTTTAGTTGTCCTCTGTTGGTCTTTGTAGGCTTCCCAATCCCCTGGTTTCCCACTGCTCTTCGCCGCATTGTATGCTTTCTCTTTAGCTTTTATGCTGTCCCTGACTTCCCTTGTCAGCCATGGTTGCCTCGTCCTCCCTTTAGTATGCTTCTTCTTCCTAGGGATGAATTTTTGCTGTGTCTCCCAAATTACTCCCAGAAACTCCTGCCATTGCTGTTCCACTGTCTTTCCTGCTAGGCTCATCTCCCAGTCAATTCTGGCCACCTCCTCCCTCATGCCTCTGTAGTTGCATTTATTCATCTGTAATACCGTTACATCTGATTCCAGCTTTTTCCTCTCAAATTGCAGGGTAAATTCTATCTTATTATGGTCACTTCCTCCCAACAGATCATCAGGCCATTTACCACATGAGGGGACTATCCTGGCATGTTTAAGGTGTATAACTAAGACATCACGAGAGAGGAGATTAATCCATTATATTTAAGGTGTAATTGATACGTGGCAAGAAGAAATCTTCCCTCCCAACTACTCAGTCAAGGTATACCAGCGGAAACTAACACAGAATCGGTACTTTGCACTGGCTGGTTTGGAATCCACGCTCTCAAAACTCTCTAATGCAGTGTGGTTCTCTGAGCCTTCATGTCAGAGACCCAACACACTGACTGAGCAATGATGTGATTCCACTGGGAGCTTGAAGTGAGGGAGAAAATTCTACACACCAGGACGTGTCGGAGCGTACAGAGTCACTCAGCGCACTTCTGTCCATCTGATAAGCCCTAAATACGAGGGAGTCTCGAATTGCCCCACTCCCTCCAATTCACCCTCACATTCTCCCACACTCTGCGTTCCCCTCAACATGCAAGGAGCCAGAATTGCAGGTATCTCGGGGGGTTGTAGGGCTGGAAGAGATTGCAGACGTAGGAAAGGGGGGCGAGGCCATGGAGGGCTTAAAACAGAAAGAAGAGAATTTTAAAAATCAAGACATTGTCAGTTTGGGAGCACAGGGATGACAGGTAAACAGGAGTTGGTACGAGTTAGGATAGGGGCAGCAGAGCTCAGGAGTTCCAGTTTACAGAGGATAGTGACAGGCTGGTCAGAACACTGGAATTGCCTGCAAACGCTAAGTCTGTTTCGGTGAATTAAACCCTTTAAATGCAAAAAGATTCTGCAAATAAGAATGCGTTTGTTGCTTAAATCCATGTTACTACAGAAATTAATAGCATTGCTGTAAACCTGACATTCAGTGAGTGGCACTCACAGGCAGGTAACAGTGCCCTCTAGAGGACATATACAGATATTCAGAAAGGAAGACTGTGCTTCACCCTGATGGATAGGGTTACTCTGATGGACCTTTCAGAAGGCACTCAATAAATTTCCCCACCAGAGATTATCAGAAATAATTTTGTGACACTTCCTCCACCACCACCACACATGATGCATTGTAGCAATTCACCAAGGCACCTTCGACAGCAACTTACAAACCTGTGACCTCTATAATCTAAAAGGACAAGGACAGCAGACACATGGGAACACCACCATCTGGAAGTTCCCCTCCAAGCCACTCACCATCCTGACTTGGAAATATATCGCCATTCCTGCACTGCCGCTGGGTCAAAATCCTGGAACTCCCTCTCTAACAGCACTGTGGGTGTACCTACACCACATGGACTGCAGCGGTTCAAGAAGGCAACTCATCACCACCTTCTCAAGGGCAACTAGAGATGGGCAACAAATGTTGGCCTAGTCAGTGATGCCCACATCCCGTAAATGAATTTTAAAAAGTCAACAATTGGTTTGGACGCAGGGGATGGAGAGTGGGGATAAAAGAAAATTACTCTGGTTGGTGGAACGTGACAAGTGGTGTTCTCCTTGGTTTGGTGGACTTGTACATTGATGACTTTGATGAAGGATTTGAGAGTTGTAAATTCACGTTTTTAGGTAACACCTAGGAGGCAGAGGGAAGTTGTGGAGATGGAAGAAGGAAATTACAAAGAGAGAGCGAGGAGGATGAAGCAAGTGCACAAAACCGAAGCAAATATGGGGGATAACAGGAGGTCTTAAGAAAGGTAAATCAGAATATTTTGTTAATAGTGACGCACTAGTGGCTGTGAAGGAGCAAAGGGATTCGAGTCTTCATGTACAGAAGTTACTAAAAGATAGTGCACAGGTTCAAACACCCAAATATATGAATTAGGAGCAGGGGGTGGCCACTCGGCCCCTCGAGCCTGCTCCGCCATTCACTAAGATCTAATTGTGGCCTCAGCTCCACTTTCCGCTTACCCCCCAATAACCTTCGACTCCCTTGTCAGTCAAGAATCTATCTACCTTAAAAATATCCGTTGACCCAGCCTCCACCGCTCTCTGAGGAAGAGAGTTCCACAGGCTCACAGCCTTCACAGAAAAAATCTCTTCTAAACTCCACCTTAAATGGGAGACCCTTTATTTTTAAACTGTGTCCCCAGGTTCCAGTCTGTCCCACAAGGGGAAACACCCTCTCAGCGTCCACACCGTCAAGTCCCCTCAGGACCTCATGTGTTTCAATAAGATCCTCGCTCAATTTTCTAAACTCCAACGGATACAGGCCCAGTCTGTCCAACCTTTCCTCCTAAGATAAACACCACCCACTCCCCCATGCCCCACACCCCCATCCCAGGTATCAGTCAAATGAACCTTATAAGGGACCAAAGGGGGAAATCTATGGGTGGAGCCAAAGGACATCACTAGAGTGTTGAATGAATACTTCACGTCCGTCTTCACCCAAGAGAATGTGGATGAAGGTATCGAGCTCAGGGAGAGAGAATGTGAGGTCCTTAAGCAAATTGATATAGGGAGTGACAAGGTATTGGAGGTGTTGGCAGGCTTAAAAGTGGACAAATCTCCAGGTCCAGATGATTTGTGTCCCAGACTGCTGAGGGAGGCAAGGGAGGAGATCGCAGGGGCTCTGACCCAAATTTTTAATTCTTCTCTGGCCACGGGGGAGGTGCCAGAGGACTGGAGAACAGCTAATGTGGCTCCGTTATTTAAGAAGGGTTGTAGAGATAAGCCAGGGAACTATAGGCCAGTGAGTCTCACGTCAGTGGTAGGGAAACTATTGGAGAAAGTTCTGAAGGAGAGAATCTATTTCCACTTGGAGAGGCAAGGTTTGATCAGGGATAGTCAGCATGGCTTTGTCAGAGGGAGGTCATGCCTAACAAATTTGAATTTTTTGAGGAGGTGACTAGGTGTGTAGATGAGGGCAGTGCAGTTGATGTAGTTTATATGAATTTCAGCAAAGCCTTTGACAAGGTCCCACATGGGAGACTTATAAAGAAGGCAAATGCACATGGGATACAGGGTAATTTGATAAGGTGGATTCAAAATTGGCTTAGTTGTAGGAGGCAGAGGGTGATGACAGAAGGACGCTTTAGTGACTGGAAGCCAGTGTCCAGTGGCGTACCACAGGGATCTGTGCTCGGTCCCCTATTATTTGTCATTTATATAAACGACATAGATGACTATGTGGGGGGTAGGATTAGTAAGTTTGCGGATGACACAAAGATTGACCAGGTGGTTAACAGTGAGGTTGAGTGTCTTGAGCTACAGGAAGATATAGACGGGATGGTCAAATGGGCAGATAAGTGTGAGGTAATACATTTTGGAAGGACTCATTTGACAAGGAAGTATTCAATGAACGACATGGCACTTGGAAGTTCTGAGGAACAAAGGGACCTTGGCGTGTGTGTCCATAGATCTCTGAAGGCGGAGAGGCATGTTAGTGGGGTGGTGAAAGTGGCATATGGGACACTTGCCTTTATCAATCGAGGTATAGATTACAAAAGTAGGGAGGTCATGTTGGAGTTGTATAGAACCTTGGTGAGGCCACAGCTGGAGTACTTTGTGCAGTTCTGGTCGCCACATTATAGGAAGGATGTGATTGCACTGGAGGGGGTGCAGAGGAGATTCACCAGGATGTTGCCTGGGATGAAACATTTAAGTTATGAAGAGAGGTTGGATAGACTTGGGTTGTTTTCGTTGGAGCAGAGAAGACCTAGGGGTGACTTGATCGAAGTGTACAAGATTATGAGGGGCATGGACAGGGTAGATAGGGAGCAGCTGTTCCCCTTAGTTGAAGGGTCAGTCACAAGGGGGCATAAGTTCAAGATGAGGGGCAGGCGGTTTAGGGGGGATGTGAGGAAAAACGTTTTTACCCAGAGGGTGGTGATGGTCTGGAATGCACTGCCTGGGAGGGTGGTGGAGGCGGGTTGCCTCACATCCTTTTTAAGTACTTGGATGAGCACTTGGCACGTCATAACATTCAAGGCTATGGGCCAAGTGCTGATAATGGGATTAGGTAGATAGGTCAGGTGTTTCTCACGTGTCGGTGCAGACTCGATAGGCCGAAGGGCCTCTTCTGCACTGTTATTCTGTGATAAACCTAAAAGATAATCAAAATTATTAATGGGCATTGCCCTTTATCTCGAAGGGTTGGAGCACAAAAGAGGAGAAAGTTCTACAGAACCTGGCTCAGACTCCATTTGGAGTGTTGCATTCAGTTTTGGACTTGGTGCCTTTCAAGGAGTACAGTGCAGGTTCACAAGAGTTAAACACCGGTTTAAAACACAGGTTGCACAAACATGCCTCATGTTCCCTTCAGTTTAGAAGGGTGAGATGCGATCTAATCAAGAGTACTGGAAATTATAAAGGGACTGGATCGGGTAGATACTGGGAACTCCTTTCTTTGGCAAGGGAAGTCCCAAGCGAGAGAATCAGCTCGTTATTAATTTAATTTAGGAGGGAGAGGAATGGATAGTTGTTGGGCGAGGTGCCAAGGGATAGGGAACAATGGTTGGGGTTCAGGTACAAATCAGCCATAATCTTATAGAATGGCCGAACGCCTGCTCCTAAGTAGATGATTAGGGATATTAAATTAGAAAGAGCGTGAAAAACTGAGTTGAAGGCTGGTCAGAATGGAAAGCGGATAGATTAGATTGGGAGAAAGTATTTCTGCTGGGGAGTCTGGAACTAGGGGGCAGAGTCTAAAAATTACACGAGTGAAATTAGGAAACACTTCTTCACTCAAAGGCTGGTAGAAGTTTGGAATTTTCTTCCGCAAATGGCAATTGATGCTATAGATCAATTCTTAATTTTAAAACTGAGATTGTTAGATTTGTGTTATTCAAAGGTATTAAGGGATATTAGGCAAAGGCAGGTAGATGGAGTTAGATCGCAGACCATGATCATACTGAATGTTGGAATAGGCTTGAGGGGCTGAATGGCCTCCTCCTGTTCTTATGAATAGGAGTTAAAGGTCATTTTGTAGGGTCGTTAGTACGACGTAGAGGAGTTTCACAGGGTTCTGTTCTGTGACCATTTCTGTTCACTCTGCACAGCAATAAATCGAATATATGTCTAGAGAGCGCAGTATCTACATAGGAGGAATGGCAAATAATTACAAGAGCCCAAGGAGGCAGTGACGTGATGGCGGAATAGGCAGAGGTGACAGAACATTGGTGAAAAGAGAGACACGTTTCCAAAGTTTCTCATCTTACACTCAGTAGGACAAACACAAGAATGTCAAATTTCGAATGATCACAATTTATACTGCAATGATCATTTATACTGTGATCATAATGATCCTTTCTCCATTTATATTGTTGTGAGCATTTGAAATTTGGCATTCTTGCATTTGCCCTGATGAGTGTAGGACAACAACATTTTCTCTCTTATCAGCAATATTTAAGCTTTGTACTACCCAGCGTCTGAAGGAATTCAATGTCAGTGTCGGGTGTTGCATTTCGTTCGAGGTTAAAAGAAATAATTCTACCCTGAATGGAGGAAGACGGGAAGATGTGGAAGAGTTAAGGGATTTATGGGGTCCAGGTTCACAGTAATAGCAGCAGCTCAAGAAGACAAGGCCGTGGGACAAAGCAAATGGAACGCAGACCCCACTGCCCACAGCAGCTGTGTCTGTGCAAATACAACTGAGATACATTTGGATAGCTGAAAGGGGCAGCATTATTATTACTGAACAAAGCTAATATTGAAGCTGTAATCCCTCATCACTTTCAGGTATTCGGTAATTGGAAGCACTATTCTCTTATTACACTGAGAACTGATGCCGGATCCCGTTCACCTGTCACTTCTGTGCTCGCTGACCTAAACTGACTCCTGGTCCATCATCACATCAGCTTTAAAATTCTCATCCTCGTTTTCAAATTCCCCCATGGCCTTTCCGCACCCCGTCCCTCTCCTCCCCTCCCCCATCTCTGCAATCTCCTCCAGCCCCTACAACCCCCCCCGAGATCTCTGCGCTCTTCCAATTCTGGTCTCCTAAACGTCCTGATTTTAATCACCCCACCATTGGTGGCCAAGCCTTCAACTGCCTGGGCCCCAAGCTCCGGAATTCTCTCCCTAAACCTCTCTACGTCTCTCCTCCTTTACGACGTTCCTTAAAACCTTCCTCTGTGACCAACGTTTTTGTCGTCTGCCCTAATATCTCCCAACATGGCTGGGTGTCATATTTAAGCACCTTGAGACGTGTAACCATGTTAAAGGTGCAAAACAAATATCATTGTTGACAGAATATGCTAAACGATACAGTACAAAGGACTCTCTGACTTCACTATATAGTGTGTATACTAAACTATAGGATGCAAAGAACTTTCTGACCTAACCCTATAGAATATGTAGTAAACTATAGGAAGCAGAGGACTCCCTGACTTCACTCTATAGAATATATGGGTTGCCCATCCTGCTGTACATTCAGTTTCTCCCTTACCTGGCAGAGACGGACGTTGGGATATGGATGTGCATCCCCGTGTAGTTCTGCTTTAGACTGACGCTGCTCACCGTGAACAATCAGTAAAGGCTTTGTCCTGAAATTCAGCAATTGGGAGAGTGAAGATTGATGAACTGAGTTTTCCTGCTTCTTGACTTTTTACTCTTCTACAGTTCCAGCCACGGTTCAATGGGCAACACGCTCCCATCTCTGAGTCAGCAGGTTGTGGGCTCAAGTCCCACTCCAGAGACTTGAGTTTAAAAATCTAGGCTAACACTCCCAGGGTAGAACAGAGGGAGTGCAGCACTGACAGAGCTAATGTGTTTCTGATCCAAGGTCCTCTCAGGTGGATGTAAAAGATCCCACGGCACTATTTCGAAGAAGAGCAGGGCCATTCCCCCCTGGCCAATATTTATCCCTCAACCAACATCACTGAAACAGATTATCTGGCCATCATCTCATTGCTGTTTGTGGGAGCTTGCTGTGTGCCAACTGATGCTGCATTTCGACATCACAACACTGCTCTTCAACATGAACCCCCCGCCTCCCCGCTCCCCGCCCCCCCCACCCCCATCAGCTTGTGTCTATCGATGAGGATAGCAATTACTGCCAAGAGGCATAAGTCAAAAAAGCCTCTCTAGGTAGGTAAAAACGAAGGGATAAGTGAAATCAAAACTTCCTGAGGCAGAGACAGGGGAAATTATAATGGGGAATAAGGAAACGGCAGAGACATCAAATGAATACTTTGTACCTGTCTTTAGAAGATACAAAAACTAATGGAAACCAAAGGTCTAGTGAGATTGAGGAACTTCAAAAGATTGATATTGGTAAAAGAAATAGAATTGGAGAAATTAATGGGGTTATAAGCCTTCAAATCCCCTACATGTCGGCCTGCTGAGGGGATGTTTCCCTTCGTGGGAGAATCTAGAACTAGGGGGCACAGTTTCAAAATAAGGGGGTTCCCATTTAACAAAGAGATGAGGAGGAATTTCTTCTCTCAGAGGGTCGTTAGTCTTTGGGAATTCTCTCCTCCAGAGAGCAGTGGAGGTTGAGCAATTGAATATATTCAAGGCTGAGATTTTTGATCTCAAGGGTTATGCAAGGCAGGCAGGAAGGTGGAGTTAAGTTCACAATCAGATCAGCCATGACCTTATGAATGACGGAGCAGGGTTGAGGGGCCATATGACCAATGTCTGCTCCTATTTCTGATGACCTCTTGTACATCCTAGTGTTTAAAAGAGGTAGCTACACAGATAGCGGATGTATTGGTTTTGATCTTTCCAAATTCCCTAGATTTTGGTATCATCCCAGTGGATTAGTAGGTAGCAAATATAATCCCGCCATTGAAGAAAGGAGGAAGAGAGAAACCGGGGAGGTGGGAGTGGGGAAAAATAGGCCAGTTAGCCCAATGTCAATTGTCAGCAAAATGCTGGAAATTATTATTAGGGATGTCATAACAGGGCACTTACAAAATTGTGATATGATTAAACAAAGTCAACATTGATTTATGCACGAGAAATCTGTTTGATAAGTCTGTTGTTGTTTTAAGGATGTAAGAAGCAGGGTAAATAAGGGGGAACCAGTAGATGTAGTGCATTTGGATTTTCAAAAAGGATTCGATAAGGTGCCAGACAATAGCTAATTTCATTAAATTAGGATTTATGGGATTGAGAAATATAGTAGCATAGATTGAGGATTGGTTAACAGACAGAAAACAGACAGCAGGATTAAACAAATCACTTTCAATTTGGCAAGCTGTAGCTGGTGGGTTACCACAAGGATCAGTGATTGGGCCTCAGCTATTTATAATCTATATCAATGACATAGATGAAGGGCCGAGTGTAATGCATCCAAGTTTGCTGATAACACAAAGTTAGGTTGGAAAGTAAGTAGTGAGGAGAACACAACGAGGGATAGAGACAGGTTGGGTGACTGGGCAAGAACATTAAAAGGTAAGAACTAGGAAGTCTTGGCTTTCAGGGGGACCTGGGTGTTCTTGTACTCAAATTCCAGAAAATTAATGTACAGGTACAACAAATAATTAGGAGAGCAAATGATATGTTAGTTTATATTACACAGCACACCACCACCTGGAAGTTCCCCTCCAAGTCATTCAGCATCCCGACATGGAAACATATCGCTGTTCCTTCACTGTCGCTGGGTCAAAATCCTGGATCTCCCTCCCTAACAGCACTGTGAGTGTGCCTACACCACATGGACTGCAGCGGTTCAAGAAGGCAGCTCACCACCACCTTCTCAAGGGGCAAGTAGGGATGGGCAATAAATGCTGGCCCAGCCAGCGAGGCCCGAAGAGTAAAGAAGTCTTACTGCAATTGTATCAGGCCTTGATGAGGCCACACCAGAGTATTGTGTGCAATTCCTGTCTCCTTATCTAAGGTAAGATATATTTGCCTTCGAGGGAGTGCAACAAAGGTTCACTAGGTTGAGTCTTGTGATGAGGGGATCATGCTATGGGGATAGATTGAGTAGACTAGGCCTATATTCCCTGGAGTTTAAGAGGGTGGGAGGATATCTCATTAAAACATATAAGATTTGAAGAAGCTTGACAGAGTAGATGCTGAGTGGCTGTTTCCCCTGGCTGTGGGAATCTAGAACACAGGGTCACAGTCTGAGAATAAGGGTTCAGTCATTTTGGATTGAGATGAGGGGAGATTTCTTCACTCGGAATGTTGTGAATCTTCGAACTTGCCCACCCCAGAGAGCAGTGGATGCTCATTCAGCAAATATATTCAAGGCTCAGACCCATAGGTTTTTGGACATTTATGGATTTAAGAGATTCGGGGGATAGTTCGGAAGGTGGAGCTGAGGTAGAAGATGAGCCATGATCTTATTGAATAGTGAAGCAGGCTGGAGGAGCTCCTATTCTTATGACAAGGTCATAATGAAGTTGGCTGAGTTTATGATATTTATTTGCAAGATTTAAAATGAGAAGACTTGTATTTATATAGCGTCTTGCACTACTACCTCAGGACATCCCAAAGGACTTTACAATGACATGCTTTAATAGTCACAGTTGTAATATAGGAAATGCAGCAACCAATTTGCACACAGCAAGCTCCCACAAACAGCAATGTGATAATGACCAGATAATCTGTTTTTGTGATTGATGGCCGTGTATTGGCCACAACACTAGGGATAACTTACCCTGCTCTTCTTCAAAATCATGCCATTACGTCCACCTGATGAGGCAGATGGGGCCTTGGTTTAACATCTCTTCTCAAAGACAACATCCCTGACAGTGCAGCATTCCCTCAGTACTGCACTGCAGGGCTACAATGTTGTGCACACAAGGCAGTCAAAATGCCCAGCCCCAAGCAGATCTGGGTCGAAAAAGATCACGCACTGCAACAAAATCTTGTGCCTTGGCAAAGATTAGTGAGCACTGGGATAGCAGACAAGGCAATCGAGGTGTGTGCAAGGGTGGCATGGGTTCCATGAACCCTGGTTCAGTATTTATGGGCACTGTAGTGATTGGCACAGTCACAGCACCCAATTAAAAGCACAGGGCTCTGCAATCTTCACGAGTTTAGTTACTTCAGCAGAGAAGCAATTGAGACTCACCTGAATTCTTCTGGGTATTGCTTCACCAACCAAGGAATATCAATGCAGTAATTAAACTGAAATAGAAAAACATTCATTATTGGTTTTATTTCTTTAAACAGCAAACAAGTCCTCCTGCAAAGCAGCAGTCCTTGGTGTGTGGGTGTCACTGGCTGGCCCAGCATTTATTGCCCATCCCTTAATTGCCCTTGAGAAGGTGGTGGTGAGCCGCCTTCTTAAACCGCTGCAGTTCATGTGGTGTAGGTACATCTACAGTGCTGTTAGGGAGAGAGTTCCAGGATTTTGACCCAGCGACAGTGAATGAATGGTGACATATTTCCAAGTCAGGATGGTGAGTGGCTTGGAGGGGAACTTCCAGGTGGCGGTGTTCCCATCTATCTGCTCCCCTTGTTCTTCCAGGTGGTGGTGGGTCATGGGTTTGGGAGGTTACCAACATACGCATTAGGAAAAAAGTCAGAGGCTGTTGGCGAGGGAAGAGCCACGAGGAGTAAAGTTCAGGCACATCTGTCTTAAAGAGCTGCATCAAAGGGAACCTTATGAACTCAGAGAAGATACTTTAAGCCAAGTCAGCATGGCTGACCAACAGGGTCAGGACTGGAAAGGACAAGTTTAAGACAGATGTTGGACAGAAATTGTTTAATCAGAGGATTACCATTGGCTGAAACAGGTTCTTACAGCAGGGGAGGCCATTCTGCCCATCTTGCCTGTACCAGCTCTTTGGAAGAGCCAGCCAATTAGAATGTATCCAATTCCCTTTCGAAAGTCATCATTGAATCTGCTTCCACCATCCTTTCAGACAGCGTGCTCCAGATCATAGCAACTCACTGTGTAAAATAACGTCACATCTCCCTCTGGTTCTTTTGCCCAGCACCACTGGTTACGGACTTTTCTGCCACCGGACACAGTTTCTTATCACTTATTCTGTCAAAACCATTCATCATTTTGAACACCTCTATTAAATCTCCCCTTAATTCTTCTCTGATCTAACGAAAACAATCCCAGCTTCTTTTCCCAGGTTGTGCGTGACCTCAGTCTGGCCCCACGTTGTGAGACTTGTACCTGACAGGAATCTTCTCACCTGAGCGGAAGCTTTAATCGTCCCAAACAGCGGAGATAAAATATCTGCAAGAAAGAGTGTTTAAAAAAAAACTTGGCATCATTTTGGGTTCTTCTCTGAGCCACAGTCTAACAAAGAGGCAATTAATAAGACCAAAGAAAAATGAAGACACACTTAGAAAGTTCTGCAAACTTGGGCTGAATGGCCTCCTTCTGTGCTGTAATGACTGTAAAAGTGCACAAAAATGATGATTATTATTTCCTGATCAACGCCCCTGAAATATATTCATTAGAATTCCAATTTTTAATCATCAATGACTTTGCTTTCTGAAACCCAGCGGGAACACCTCAGCTGCATCAGGTGTGTGGATCTGGACCACAAATTGGAGCAAGACGTGGCCTCTACAGTCAACTACCGCTTTCTTCACCCAGAGCCATTTTAATTTAGCTACGAAAAAAAGGCTTTTCAGGGACTCATCATTGGCTGCTTTCACCCCCCACACCCCACCCCACCCCACCCCCCACACCCCACCCCACCCCCCACACCCCACCCCACCCCACCCCCCAGCTCTGGAATTCCCTCTCTAAACATCTCTGTCACTCTCTTCTCCTTTAAGATGCTCCTCATAACCGACTTCTTTGACCAAGCTGAATGAATATTTTCTTATGCGGCTCAGTGTTCTTCAATGACGCTCCTGAGACACGCCTTGGGACTACAGTTTACCATTTTAAAGATGCTATATAACTGCAAGTTGTTGTTGTTATTGGTGAAGTGGGAGGAGTTACCACATTTGTAATCTTGTCTACACAAGGTGAGCAGGGCACCAGGCTAATCGCTGCAATGTGTAAAGCAGAATTTTTGAGTAATTAAATTACCTCTCTACATTAATGACTAATGCTACAGGAGAAAATGGGGGGACGATTGGTTGGCAAGTCAACTCTGATTGGCCGGCAAGTCAACTCTGATTGGCCAAGACATTGCCATGGAGAATATGGGGTGGAATATGTGGCTGGCCAGGTGTGGGTTGATATAGGAGTTTTTCGTTTTGGTAACATTCATGGACAGACCAAGTTTCTTGAATGCAGGGTTGAGGAGATTGGGAGCGATGACACTGCAGTCATCCACCAGTCAGTCAGTCTTAAACGGGACAGTAATACATGTGCTACCATTGGGCTCAGTGCCTAAGTCTGGGAGTGTGGGGCAGGGGAAAAAGGCATTTTTATAGCGTCTTCCGTGGCTTTTTTAATTTATTCTTTCATGGGATGTGAGCGTTGTTGCCCATCCCCTAACTGCCCTTGAACTGAGTGGCTTGCTAGGCCATTTCAGAGGGGCAGTTAAGAGTCAACCACATTGCTGTGGGTCTGGAGTCACATGTAGACCAGACCAGGTAAGGGTGGCCGATTTCCTTCCCTATGGGGCAATAGTGAACCAGAAGGGTTACTACGACAATCGATGGTAGTTTTCATGGTCACCGTTACTGAGACTAGGTTTATATTCCAGATTTTATTAATCTAATTTAAACTCCACCAGCTGCCGTGGTGGGATTTGAACCCGTGACACCAGAGCAACAACCTAGTCCAGTGACATCACCACTTTGCCACCATCTCCCCCTGCAGGGTATCCCAAAGCATTTCACAGCCAATGAAATACACTTGAAGCTCAGTCACTGTTGGAATGTAGGAAACACAGCAGCCAATTTACACACAGCAAGACCCCACAAACATGTGACAATTATCAGATTTATTTTTTTTAAAAAAGTGATATTGGCTGAAGGATAAATACTGGCCAGAATATCAGGGAGAACGCCCCAGCTCTTTTTCAAAATAATTACATAAAGCCTATAGCACAGAAACAAGCCATTTGGCCCAACGGGTTTATTTCTGAGTTTCTGTTCCACATGAGCCTCCTCCAACCTTTCTTCATATAACCTTACCAGGAGATCTTTCTAATCTTTTCCCCTTCCTGTGCTAATCTAGTTACAGAGTATCTCATGTCCAACTGAGAGGGCAGATGGGGCCTCATTTTAACGTCTCATCCTAAAGGCGGTACCTCTGACAGTGCAGCACTCCCTCAGTACTGCACTGGGTGCATCAGACTAAATTTTGTGCTGAAGTCTCTGGAGTGGGGACTTGAACCCCAAAACCTTCTGACTCTGAGGTGAGAGTGCTACCACCTGAGCCATGGCTGAAAACCAAACAGAATAATATCAATCATCGTTACCCCTCAAGACTACACGGTGGTGACTGCCGCCAAGTGCCAGAGCAGGATGGGGAAATCACGCCGTGTCTCCCTTTGGTCAAACTGGCTGCTACCCGATGCCTCTGCAGGCCAAGACGGTCGTAGCTAGTGGAACCATAGATCAGCATGAGTGGAGGGAGTGGTTGATAAAATCGAGGATATAAGTTCAAACAATGCCTTGTTTTTCTCTCGCCTCAGCTAAACATAGGATGGGAGAGTGGCCTCAGCTAATTGGCCCAGAGAATTAGCTCTGATCCAAAAACACTCCAAAGCATCAGCCAATGCCTTACCTTTTATATGAAGTGCTCCACAGTTGTCCTTGGCTGGGATGCCAGAGACTTTGGTCAGATAAAAACCGAAGGACTTGGCTTTCTCCAGCACGTCCCACTTGTCTAAGGTCTCACCGTCGCTCTCCGGTTTGGGTGACCAGGCAGCTGCTGAACTCGCCGAGGGATAATGATGGTCCGTTCCTTCCGGGCGCTGTTTCTTCTTCATCGGACCTGGGCTCCTCTGGTCGACCAGCTCCTCCTTGACCTGTCGCGCCTCGGCTTTGGTGTCAGGCTCCTCGTCGCTGCTGGAGACCCCCCACCCCGATTCAGATGACGGTCTTAGCCGTTTGAGCGCAAGGGAGGGCTGCCTGCCGGGGTCGGGCGCTTCAGTTTTAATCGGGTTTGAGGCAGGTTCCTGCCCTATTTTCCTCGCTGCGGATGCACGAGGGCTCGGGGGGGATTCCCTGGAATGACCAGATCCTAGAGGCCCATGGGTGCTGGAAGCGGTACTCCCCTGGCCAGAGTCCGCAGCCCCAAATTCTTCTTCATCCACCACCGTCTCGTCTGAATCTGATACATAGTCTTTCCTGACAGACTGTGTAAGTAGGAAGGGGCCTCCCGTCTGTCGAGCAGGCTCAGCATCTTCCTCATCGCTGCTCGACACTGTCCATCTCCCGTGCTGACTCTGAACTTTGCTCACTCCTCCAGACATGGCCTCTGGGGTGGGGGGGAAAACAAAATAAAGTCTTGAACTTATACAGCGCCCTTCCCAGCCTCAGCACGTCCCAAAGCCCTTTACAGCCAGCCAACCACGTACTTTTGAAAAAGTAGTTACTGTTGGAAAGTGGGAGATGCAACAGTCAATTTGTGCACAGCAAGATCCCACAAACGACAAATGTGACGATGACCAAATCATATGGCGGTTGAGGAATACTGACAGGTAAAATAGCTCTCTCATTCTTTCATGGGATGCGGGCATCGCTGGCAAGGCCAGCATTTGTTGCCCATCACTAATTGCCCTTAAACTGGGTGTCTTGCTAGGCTATTTCAGCCTGTTGTTGATGTATGGGTTTTGGGAGAGTACTGCTGTCACTTCCTGCTCGACTCCAGGTCACCCTGCAAATTAGCAGCCTGGTCCGGAGTCACATGTAGGCCAGACCAGGCAAAGACGGCAGATTCCCTTCCCTAAAAGGACATAAGTGAGCCAGATGTGTTTTTACAATCTGAGACTAGCTTTCAATTTATTAAATATTCCACCAGCTGCTGTGGGATTTGAACCCTTGTCCCCAGAGCTTTGGGATCACTAGTGCAGTGACATGACCACTATATTGCCATCTGCCTATCCAATCTCATTATTCGCCCAACCAGGCCGCTCATTATCAACCTGGGGTTGTGCAGGAAGTGCCAGCTGTACTCTCCAAAACCTATACATCAACAACAGTTGCCCTGAAGTACTTGCAGGACAATATTCAACCTAACCCCATGGAATAACCCTCTCCTACCTTTTCTGCGTCCCTCTCTCCAGGAAAGGTCACCGCTGGACAACTGACAGGCCCTGGCTGGGCAGCCTCTTTACTGCCTTGAATTGGAAAATCTCCAGTCAAGGATGCATTCGCTCAGAGAGCATCAGTCCAACATCAACCATAACGAGTAACACCCTCCTCAAGTCTGACCTGACGTTTGTAGGGTTTCACAGGGCAGCTCATCTGCTGATAGGTGCTGCCCGTTGGGAGGGCAGAGGGTGGCCCTGGCTGGACATACGCAGCAGTGACCCTCAGTCAATTCCCCACCTCCCCAGTCTTAGCCAAGACAAAGCAAGGCAGCGCTGAATGGCACGTTGTAGAGAAAAAATAACGTTTGGGATGCGCAATGGGTCAGAAAAAGAAAAGCAGTGCATGCCTAAGCAAGATTGGAGAAAAGCCATTGTGCATACAGACTTGGGAGAGGAGTTTGATCTCCTATATGTTGAATTGCATTTATTTGACCGTCTGGTATTACCGTCACCTACTGTAGCCACCTTGAACGAAACTGTATCTAATCTGCAGCCGCTCGACACAACGTATCCAAGCCGCTTTAGAACGCGGCCCGGGAGCACGAGCCCATTTTAGAACGCGGCCCGGGAGCACGAGACCACTTTAGAACGCGACCCAGGAGCACGAGACCACTTTAGAACGCGGCCCGGGAGCCTTACTGCCCGGTCCGCCCGCACTCACTCACTCACTCCCCCGGGTCCTACTGCCCTTCGCACCAGCTTTCTATCTACGCGACCAGCAACCTTACAACTAATTAATATTCAGGGTCCCGGCTTCTCTCATTTGAAATTTGACCCGCCGGGTTGTTTCAAAAAAAATTGCTGTTTTGATCTCTTGCTCTTGGGGAAATCCAGCCTATGGCTCATTCGGTGGCACTGAGCTAGTGTTGCCAACTCTCTTGGCTCGATCTGGATTCTCCAAGAATTGAAGATCAATCTCTAGGACACTGTTGTGCGCAATCCTGGAGAAAAATCACTGGGACATTTAAAAAGATTGTTTTTTTTTGTCAATTTCTTTGAACATTTCTCTTGCAGATATAAAAATATTGAAAAAAGGAAAGAAATGTGTGTTTTGCCAAGAGCCTAGCATCGTCCAATTGGGTAATCAAGTCTTTTTCCTTTCCAAATTGCATTGGAAAGCAGTACATCACAAGGGTGGATGTGTTGGCCAATGAATGGCAGAGTATGGGGGCAAGTCATGTGATGAAACCTCCAGGAACAAATTTAATTGCAGTTGGCAACACCAAGGTTCCAGATTCAAGTCCCACTCTAGGTCTTCAGAGGTCAAAGCTGACAGTGCAGTGTTGAGGGCATGCTGCACTGGTGGAAATGCTAACTTTTGGAATGAAAAGTTAAACTGAGGCTCCATCTGCCTACTCTGGTGGATGTAAAAGATCCCATCACACTACTTTGAAGAACAAGGGAGTTATTGCCAGTGTCTTTGACAATATTTAGCCCTGCATCAAAATCTGATAATCTGGTCATTCTCACTTTGTTGTTTGTGGTGTTAGAATAATGCCTCTCAAGACTGAAGTTTTGTTTTACAAAATGGAAGGACCTGGCATGATCTGGTCATCTGGATGCTAACCTGGGATTTTTTTTTAAAAAAAAGATCATAAATTCACCTCGGGACTGTCAACACACAGGCCTTTTCCAAGAAATCACCTGACCTATATGGTACTTGAGGAGGAGAAGAAGTTGTTTGTTTGTGTTGAACTGCAAAACACTTTAATTAATGAAGCTGGGAGACAAAAAAAGCAATCACATAGCAGAGGGAAAAAACTTAAGTTGTGAACCTGCTTGTTTTGAAGGCAGTCTTGTTGGAGAATAAGGTGAGGAAAGGCAGCTACCTTGACTGGCTCTGTCTCTCTCTACCTTTCATAAAATTATGTGTAGCTATCAACCTGTAGCCAGAGAACCCTCAACTGATTGTAGCTAGTCCACGTTTGGACCTGCAAAGCTGTACTAGTGGTGAGAACTTCCAGGCATCCACGGGGCCCAGCACACGAGAGGACTCCAGGTCCAGACCTTTGAGACCCTGTGGACTTTATCCTTTATCTTATAACGCATATCCTCCAAAGCCCATCTCTGCAGAGAGAGTGTGTGTGTCTGTGTGTGTGTGTGCGTTGGGGGAATTCTTTAGGAAGAGATAGATAGTTATACTTCCCGATTACAATTGTGTGTTAACCAATATTTGCGACTTGTTAAAGTAAGATTTGTTTTAAAAATAAATTAATCATTCTGAGTGTTTGAAAGAAGCCTGGTCAGAGCGTCTTCTGGGCACTAGAGGTACACAATTAGCCATTTCGGTGAGAAAATTAAACATTTAAATTAATGGTACAGCCTGTGGAGTAAGTGGGGCTTGATAATTCACATGCTCCTCCCATCCCAGTCGTTAACAGTGGGACTTGCAATGTGCAAAATTGACTGCTGTTTTTCCTACATTGCAACAGTCACTATACATCAAAAACTACTTCATTAGCTGTAAAGTGCTCCTGAGATAGGAAGGTGGATAGGTAAATAACAAGGAGGTTATGCTTAATTTACATAAGACACTTGTTAGTCCTCAGCTGGAGTATTGTGTGGAGTTCTGGGTGCCACATTATAGGAAGGATGTGAACATGTTGGAGAGAGTGCAGAAGTGGTCCAAGAATGGTTCCAGGGATGAGAAACTTCAGCTACGCAGATAGATTGGGGACTGTTCTCCTCGGAGAGCAGAAGGCTAAGAGGAGATTTGATAGAAATGCTCAAAATCATGAGGGGGCTGGACAGAGTAGATAGGGAGAAGCTGTTCCCGTTCATAAAATTATCAAGAACGAGGGGGCACAGATTTAAAGTGATTTTCAAAAGAAGCAAATGTGACATGAGAAAAAACTCTTTCACACAACGAGTGGTTTGGGCATAGGCTTATCAGATCAGTCATGATCTCATTGGACGGTGGAGCAGACTCGATGGGCCGAATGGCCTACTTCTGCTCCTATGTCTTATGGGTCATGAATGCACTGCCTGGAAGTGTGGGATGCAGGTTCAATTGAGGCATTCAAGAGGGAATTAGATGATTATTTAAATAGAAACAATGTGCAGGGGTATGGGGAAAAGGCAGGGCAATGTCACTAGGTCATAATGCTCATTTCGAGAGCTGGTTCAGGCACAATGGGCCAAATGGCCTCCTTCTATGCTGTTAAAATTCTGTGATATCTGGTAGTTGAGAAAAGTGCTTTATTTTTATTTATATTTTCGAAGCACTCCCCTCCCCCCATATGTTTAAATGTGTTTCTATACCCCCCCCAGACTCTTTAATTCTTTATAAATGATTTAAAGGAAGGTTTGCATTTCTATAGCACCTTTCATGAACTCAAGACATCCCAAACTGCTTCTACGGCCAATTAAGCACTTTTAAAGCACAGTTACTGTTGTAAATTAGGAAACACGACAGCTGATTTGTGCACGGCAAAGTGATAATGGCCAGATCATCTGTTTTTGTGATGTTGATTGAGGGATAAACATTGGGTAGGACATTAGCGATAAGTTCTACGAAATAGCCCCATGGGCTCTTTAACATCAACCAGAGGACAGGGCCTCGGCTTAACATCTCACCAGAAGGACAGCACCTCTGACAGTGCAGCACTCCCTCAGTACTGACCCTCTGACAGTGCAGCACTCCCTCAGTACTGACCCTCTGACAGTGCAGCACTCCCTCAGCACTGACTCTCTGACAGTGCAGCGCTCCCTCAGTACTGACCCTCTGACAGTGCAGCACTCCCTCAGCACTGACTCTCTGACAGTGCAGCGCTCCCTCAGTACTGACCCTCTGACAGTGCAGCACTCCCTCAGTACCGACCCTCTGACAGTGCAGCACTCCCTCAGTACCGACCCTCTGACAGTGCAGCACTCCCTCAGTACCGACCCTCTGACAGTGCAGCACTCCCTCAGTACTGACCCTCTGACAGTGCAGCACTCCCTCAGTACCGACCCTCTGACAGTGCAGCACTCCCTCAGCACTGACCCTCTGACAGTGCAGCACTCCCTCAGTACTGACCCTCCAACAGTGCAGCACTCCCTCAGTACTGACCCTCCGACAGTGCAGCACTCCCTCAGTACTGACCCTCCAACAGTGCAGCACTCCCTCAGCACTGACCCTCTGACAGTGCAGCACTCCCTCAGTACTGTACCATGTGTGTCCGCCTAGATTTTTGTGCCCGAGTCTCTGGAGTGAGACTTGAACTCACAACCTTCTGACTGAGAGACCAGTGCTGCCAACTGCTGGCACTTAACCAAAAACAGTTTAACACTTTAAACTTTAATGTGCTTAATATATTTCTCATCTCTTATTGATGCTTCAAATGTCACTGGACAGCGATACATCAACAAATATTTTGGCCTCAAAATAAGTTTTTAACATTTTTGTAACGTGCCTTAAATTGGGAAGGAATTTGATGAAAACAATAAATTTCTCTGATTAGAAAAGCGCAAAATCCCGGGAAAATTGTTCATCTCGAGAGAAGATCATTTAAAACTATTTTTATTTTTTGCCGGGAAATTACACATAAGTGACGACGCCCTTTAAGAACACGACGATCCCTTTAAGAAGGACAGCCAATCACTGCGGCTGATGAACGTTAGTGGAAGGTATAACCCAATGAGAAATTAGATTGTGGTCGCGCGGAAGTTACAAAAGCAGAAGCTTCAAACAGCAGAGACTGAGAGAGAGCAACAGAATAAGAGTATCAGTGAGAGTAATAGAGTCAGTGAGGGTAACAGAGTGAGTGAGAGTAACAGTGAGGGTAACAGAGTGAGTGAGAGTAACAGTGAGGGTAACAGAGTCAGTGAGGGTTGGTGAGAGTAACAGTCAGTGAGAGTAACAGAGTCAGAGTATCAGTGAGAGTAATGGAGTCAGTGAGGGTAACAGAGTGAGTGAGAGTAACAGTGAGGGTCAGTGAGAGTAACAGGTCAGTGAGGGTTGGTGAGAGTATCAGTGAGAGTAACAGAGTCGGTGAAGGTGAGTGAGATTAACAGTAACAGTGTGAGTGAGAGTAACAGTGAGGGTCAGTGAGAGTAACAGAGTCAGAGTATCAGTGAGAGGAACAGAGTCAGTGAGGGTCGGTGAGAGTAACAGAGTCAGTGAGAGTGGGTGAGAGTATCAGGGAGGGTCAGTGAGAGTAACAGTTTGAATGAGAGTAACAGTGTGAGGTTCAGTGAGGGCAAGAGGTCAGTGAGAGTGTGGGTGAGGGGTCAGTAACAGTGAGAAGGACAGTAACAGTAAAGTGATCTGATCCATTACAGCTGCCAGACTGGTCACTGTCTGGGTGTTCGATGCTCTATCAAGCACAGACTTACAATGTTGATGAAGAGAGGATTGTCACTGACTCAGACAAGAGCCACTTTGTTACGGTAGGTGACACTAAACCTAGGGGCTGGAGAGGGACCACTTCATTGTTACTGTCAGGATCCTCCCACATGTTCCCTCCAGAACAACAGCGGGGCTTCCTAGGTACTGGGAACAGGTTGTTTTAAATTTTGGGTTTTGTATTGTGGGGTTATGGGTGATTCAGTAAAGCAATTGTGAACGATCAGAAGAAACTTGTCTCGCTGGTCATTCTGTTCGAGCCATAAACTTGTGAATCTGGTGTCACGAACTTGAGTGTGGGGAAGGTCTCCGAGGAAAAACGGGGACCCCCTACAGGCGACTTGATTGAAACAAACGAGATCTTGAGGGGTCTTGACAAGGTGGATGTGGAGAGGATGTTTCCTCTTGTGGGAGAATCTAGAACTAGGGGGTCACTGTTTAAAAATGAGGGGTCACTCATTTAAGACAGAGGTGAGGAGAATTTTTTCACTGAGGGTCCTGAGATTTCGGAACTCTCTTCCTCAAAATGCAGTGGAAGCAGAGCCTTTGAATATCTTTAAGGAGAAGTAGATCCTTGATGAGCAAGGATGGTGAAGGGTTATTGGGGGTAGGCAGGGATGTGAGGTTGAGATTACAATCGGATTAGCCAGGATCTTATTGAATGGTGGAGCAGGCTCGAGGGGCTGAATGGCCTACTCCTACTCCTCCTAATTCATATGTTCAAATGTACATGGGTAAGGCTGAAATGTTAACCCCCTACCCACCCACCCCCACCAAAGTAAAGCATAGAATAGTACAGCACAGAAGGAGGCCATTCACCCTATTGAGTTTGTACTGGCTCTTTCAAAGAGCAATCTGGTTAGTCCCACTCCCCCACTCTCCCCCACATCCCTACGTTTTTTTTCCTCCTTCAAATATTTATCCGATTCCCTTTTGAAATTACCATTGAACCTGGATCCAACCCCCTATCTGGCAATGCATTGCCAATCCTAACAACTCATAGTGTAAGGACGTGTGTCCTCACGTTGCCTTAAATCTAAAGCTCTAAACTCTTCATGATTTTGAGCACCCTCAACAACTCTCCACTAAACCTCCTTCGGTCTAAGGAGGGCAACCCCAGCTTCTCCTGTCTGCCCGTGTAACTGAGATATCTAATGTACATCATGGAGCAGCTGAGATTTACAATGCTGGCTTTCTCCGTGTGCAGAAAGCAGCCAAACACAGACCCAGACACACAGGAATCGCCTGGAGCAAAGGCTGTTTCTGTCCAGTTTAACTCTTTAAATCACATCTTTGAGCATGCCCAAATTTATTCTTTCATGGGATGTGGGCTTCGCTGGCTGGGCCCAGCATTTATTGCCCATCCCTAATTTTCCCTCGAGAAGGTGTTGGTGAGCTGCCTTCTTGAACCGCTGCAGTCCATGTGGTGTAGGTACACCCACAGTGCTGTTAAGGGAGGGTTTTGATCCAGTGACAGTGATATATTTCCCAGTCAGGATGGTGAGTGACTTGCAGGGGAACTTGCAGGTGTTGGTGTTCCCATGTGTCTGCTGCCCTTGTCCTCCTTCTAGATGATAGCAGTCCTGGGTTTGGTGAGTTGCTGCAGTGCATGTTGTAGATGGTATCCACTGCAACAGCGCTACACAAACCTGCACTCATCCAGGTAAGGAGAGAGTATTCCATCACACTCCTGACTGGTGCCTTGTAGATGGTGGACAAGCTTTGGGGACTCGGGGGGGGGGGGGGGGGGGAGTTACTCTATGGGACACTCTACACATGGCTGCTTATTTTACTGCTGACAACATTAAGGTCATTTAAAAATAAATAAATATCAAATAGATTAAATCATGGTAACGTGGGAATAAAATTAACAAAATTCAATCATTAATAACAACTTGCATTTATATAACAGCGTTTAAAATGTCTCAAGGTGCTGAGGAGAAGGAAGGTTTTAATATAATTTTAGAGCTGTAGAACTAAAGGAATTCTTTAAAAACGTGACTGGTTTAAATTGTATATTGTGCTGTAACAAGCCATTGTTTTAGACAGAAGTTTGATGTTGATAGTCGTTGAAAGTGCACACAGGCTCCACCCAGTGGCCATTGTGTGTGCTTTCACCCTGGCATTATATTTGGAGAGGCCTCAAGAACTCACGTGAGACAGTGGTTTTGTGGATAGTGTCCTGGCCTGAGCAGCACCTTGAAGCTGCATTCAAATTGGATTTGATGGCTCCTTGAAAGAGGAACTAGAAACAGGCAAACAATCCAATCCTGTACAAGCTGTGAATTTGAGCTTCGTGCTTGGGGTAAGACTCAATTTTTTTTATCATTCTCAGAATGATTAGCTTCAGTCTAACCGCCCGAGCCCTTGCAGCCCCTTCGCTATGTAGACTGTAAGGTAACAATAGTTTGGAAACTGTGAGCACTCACTAAGCCCCCGGGCTCTGTGAAATTAACAGCCCCTCTTGACACCTGGCCGCTGTTTCAGAAAGAGAATTGGATGTATGTTTAAAAAGGGGAAAAGATTTGCAGGGGTTGTGAGAAAGTTGATTGGAGGCAGTGGGACTAATTGGGTAGATTTTTCAAAGAGCCAGCACTGGCACAATGGGCTGAATGGCCTCCTTCTCTGCTGTGTGATTCCTATAGTTGAGACTCTTGTTCAAAATGGACCTTCAAAGATACCTGAAACATGAACCAGTTTTTTTATATTTGTTTTGGTGGAGAGGGCGGGTGGTGGGGAGGTCTGGGGGTTGAGTGCCATGTAGTTACTTTCTTCTCTCTCTACTTGAAGAACATATTTGTTGTTCCTTTACCAGGTTTTTCGAGAATGTGATTTGGGTCAGAAAGGCTATCTGAGCAGAGAAGATCTCAAGGTTGCAGTGGTAACCATGTTTGGATACAAACCTTCCAAGGTAACAAGTGCTGTGTTTTAGAGGTTCACACTCCAGCTCATTGAAACCTGGCCTTAAAAAGCTACTTTAAATCTTAATCTGCGGAACTTGGTCTTGAAAATCTTAATTGACCCAAATTAATTGGTTGGGCATCTCGCTCACACCGCACGTGTGCCATGCAGCGACCACCACCCACCCATCCCCCCTTGACATGCAATGATATTACCATCGCTGAATTCCCCACTTGCCAGCGACGCACGCATCCAAAGAAAGAATGGGGAAAAAAAAACTATTGTTTGAAGACCTAGAACTGCATCGCCTCCCCCAACTCTTTCCCCCTCCCCCTCTGCCCCCTCCCCCTCCCCCTCCACCCCCACAGTGACTGTGCTTGCTCTGAGATGAGGATTGTCTCAGCAGTTTTCAGACTGAAGAGCGCGGCCACCTCATAATCAAGAGAGGACGTTGTGGTCGGATGCTTCAGATCATTTTAAAATCTATCTTTGCTAAGTTAACAAGGATAATTGTGTTTTTTTTTAAATAAAGCTTTCCAGAGAACTTTAAAGTAATTGGCAAAAAGAGCCAGAGGGCAGATGAGAATTTTTTTATTTTGATACAGTGACTTGCTACGACCTGGAACGAAAGCGTGCCGGAAACAGGCTCAATATTAACTTTCAAAAGGCAATTGGGTATATATTTATAAAGGGGAAACAGTTGCAGAGCTATGGATGCGAATGTTGTAATCCTGCTACAATGGAGTGCATGCTGTCTAGTTTGCAATTGAGAGCAGCTGCTACCGATTGGGGAAAAGATTAGGGAATTATTCCAAGTGCGTAAAAACCAGTTTACACCAGGTGTTTTATGGGGGGTGGGGAAGGGAGTCTGTGGCTTTAATCTTGTGAGTAAACTTGGATTAAGGAAAAGACTGGCTCCAGATTCATTCCTTCCTCAATGTATGAGCAATGAATTTAACAATGGGGGAAGAGCAGACTGGAGTAGGACGAATTGGATACATCTTACAAAGGGCTGGCAAGGTAAAGGTGGCTGAATTCACTGTTGCTGGATCAAAATCCTGGAATCCCTTCCCAGCAGTACCTTGGGTGTACCTACACCACAAGGACTGCAGCGGTTCAAGAAGGCAGCTCACCACCACCTTCTCAAGTGCAATTAGCAATAAATACTGGCCTTGCCAGTGATGCCCACATCCCATGAAAGAAATTTTTTAAAAAAAGGTCTACTTTGGAGATGTTTGAATTAATCTGTACAGGTAAGATTTAAACCACCTGCTGTTACAGGGTCTGAAATGTTCCAGTCTGATTTGGGCGTGAATCATATCCATCTAGCGAGGAAATGAGGAACAAAATCCCAAAGTGCAGGGGCTGCACGTGTGATCATGGCTGGGGAAAGTCAAAAAATGGTTGAGATGAATGGAAGGAAGACTGGCAGTGTGGTGAAGAGAATAGAGAGTTCAACAGAGAGAGGGTTCAGTTGAAAAAGGAAAGAGCTTGCATTTACGTAACACCTTTCACAACCTCAGACATCCCAAAGCGCTCGGTGCACTGTTGTAATGTAGGAAGCAATAACCAGTTTGCGCACAGGAAGCTCCCAGAAACAACAGTGTGATAATGACCTGGTAATGAGTTTTATATGTTGGTTGAGGAATAAATATTGTCCAGGACATGGTGAGAACCCACCTGCTCTTTAAGCTAGTGCCATTGGATCTGTTGATTTGAGTACTCCACTGGGAGTGTCAGCCTAGGTTTTGGTGCTCAAGTAGGACTTAAACTTCGGACTCTGAGGGGGAACGTGCTGCTCACTGGGACACGTCGAGGGGAAGAATGATTGTTGATTGTAGCAGACGCCCTCCCGCGACACCCCACTACCCACCTCCCCCACGAGCAGCTGACCCACTTGTCCTGGGTTAAGCAGTAGCACTTTAGGGGTGAAGGCCATGTTGAGACCCGGGTGATGTCCTGTGAGTGAAGGAATGATACAAAGCCGTTGCTGACAGGGGCAGCTGGGGGAAACCCGCAGCTGATGCGTCAGATTGCCCACGACACCAGGAACGATCAAATTCTGTTTTTCTCGCCACCTTGAAGGAGGAGAGAAAGGTTAGGGAAGCTTCACGAGGGAACGGCAGAGCTGGGGGCTGAGGTGGCTGTAAGAACGGGGCTGCCGATGGCGGAGCGATTAAAACCGGGAATGCTCAAGAGGCCAGAATCGGAGGAGTGCAGAGGTCTCCCAGGGTTGTGGGGCTAGAATGAACGCAGGGATCGAGAGACCCAAGGTGAAATCTGAAAACCAGGGTGAGAATTTTAAGATTGAGGCATTGCCGAATCGGGAGCCAGTGTAGGTCAGCCGGCACAGAGCTGACAAATGTACAGGGCTTGGTGCGAGTTAGTGTGCAGGTAGCAGAGTTTCAGATAGCCCCGAGTTCATGGAGAGTAGGAGTGTGTTAAAATGGTCAAGTCTGTTGGATTGGGATTGCCGAGGCTCTTTGTTTCCATGGGGCTGGATTAGAGCCCGGGTCACAGAGGTGGTTAAGTGGTTTTTATGACTTGTGCTGAGTGGAACTGGGCATGAACTGTTTTGAACAGTAGGTAGCAGCCTTGTACTTCATCAAACTTGGAATTGGGCAACAAAACCAAAAAATAGCTGGAAAAACTCAGCAGGTCTGACAGCGTCTGCGGAGAGGGATACAGTTAACGTTTCGAGTCCGTATGATTCTTCTTCAGAACTCGAAATGCTAACTGTGTTCCTCTCTGCAGACGCTGTCAGACCTGCTGAGATTTTCCAGCTATTTTTGTTATTGTTGTTTCAGATTTCCAACATCCATTTATGTAGCACCTTTCACCTAGTAAAATATCTCGGTGCTTCACGGGAGTGTTATCAGACAAATTTTGACACTGAGTCACGTGAGATATTAGGGCAAGTGTCCAAAAGCTTAGTCAAGACGGTAGGTTTTCAGAAGTTAGGGACTCGGCAGCTGAGTGCGTGGCTGCCGACGGCGATACAATTAAAATCGGGAGGCTAGACTTGGAGGAACCTTGAGATCTCAGCGGGCAGGCCATAGGGCTGCAGGAGGCCCCAGGGATTGAGAAGAGCAAGGCCAACCAGCGATTTGAAAACCATGATGAGGATTTAAAAACTGAGCTGTTGGGAGCTGGTGCAGTCAGCGAGCACAGAGGTGATGTGAATGGGATTTGTGCGATTTTAGGAATACGGGCAGCAGAGTTTTGGACAAGAGGCAGGCCAGGAGGGTTTTCTTTATTCATTCATTCATATGTACGGGCATTGCTGTCTAGGCCAGCGTTTGTTGCCCGTCCCTAACTGCCCTTGAGAAAGTGGTGGTGAGCTGCCACCTTGAACCGCTGCAGTCCATGTGGGGTAGGTACAGCCACAGTGCTGGAGTACGGGCAGGGAGGAATACCCGAGTCCGAAATAAAAAGCAGTAAAATGTTGGAAATACTCAGCAGGTCAGGCAGCTCCTGCAGAGAGGGAAACAGAGTTAAAGTTTCTGGCTGATGATCTTTCATCAGAACTCAGAAGCGTGAGTTCGCTTGTTACCCTGGAGGTATTGCTGTTCACTCAAAACAAGAGTAAAGTCACAGGACCAGATGTTGGCAGTGAGGAATAATTTAAAGTGTAAAGACAAAATCCTTAAAAACAACTCAGCAGATCAGGCAGCCTCTGGGAAGAGAAAATCAGTTCATTTGACATATACTTTTCATTGGAACTGGCGACAGAGAACAGCAACTTGCATTTATATAGCACCTTTTTAATGTAGTATAAACCATCCCGAGGCGCCTCTCACAGGAATGTAATTGGGCGCAGTTTAACACTGACCCAGGTAAAGGAGATATTGGGACAGGTGCCCGGAAGAGGTGGTATTTTTAAGGAAAGGGGGAGAGAGGCGGAAGGGTTTGGAAGGACTATATTTGTCTTAAGAAGAGGTGCAGCTAGGTTGGTTCCTGGGATGAAGAGATTGTCTTAGTGAGGAAAGATTGAGCAGGTTGGGCCAGTACTCATTGGAGTTTAGAAGAATGAGAGGTGATCTTATTGAAACATATAAGGTGAGGGGGCTTGACAGGGTAGATGCTGAGGGGGAGGTGGGGGTGGAATCCAGAACTAGGGGACATAGTTTCAAAATAAAGGGCCTCCCATTTGAGGAGGAGATGAGGGGAAATTTCCTCTGAGGGTGGCTAATCTTTGGAATTCTCTTCCCCAGAGAGCAGTGGAGGCCGGATCATTGAATATATTCAAGGTTTAATTGGGCAGATGTTTGATTAACAAAGGAGTTGAGGGTTAGGGGGGGCGCGAGTTAGGCAGGAAAGTGCAGTTAAGGCCACAATCGAATCAGCCATGATCTTGGATAAAAGCAAAATACTGCAGGTGCTGGAAATCTGAATCAAAAACAGAAAATGCTGGAGAAACTCAGCGGGCCTAACGGCATCTGTGGAGAAAAAAAACAGTCAACGTTTTGAGTCCGTATGACTTCTTCGGAGCTAAAGAGAAGTAAAAGTGTGATGATAATTTATACTGTTTAAGGGGGTTGGAGCAGGTGAAGCTGGACAGAAGGTCAGTGATAGCTGGGGGCAAAGGAGAGATTGACAAAGATGCCATGAACAGAAGGACAAAGGGGGTGTTAATAGCAGTGGTAAGGGCTAAAGGAGGCGCTGATAGTGGCATTATTCTGCTTTCTTACCTTAATGTCATTATCAGCACCTCCTTTAGCCCTTACCACTACCATTAACACCCCCTTTGTCCTTTTGTTCATGGCATCTTTGTCAATCCCTCCTTTGCCCCCAGCTATCGCTGACCTTCTCTCCAGCTTCACCCGCTCCAAACCCCTTAAACAGTATAAATTATCATCACAGTTTTACTTCTCTTTAGCCCTGAAGAAGAGTCATACGGACTCAAAACGTTAACCGTTTTTCTCTCCACAGAGGCTGTTAGACCTGTTGAGTTTTTCCAACATTTTCTGTTTCTGTTTCAGCCATGATCTTGTTGAATGGTGGAGCAGGCTCGAGGGGCCGAGTGGCCTCCTCCTGCTCCTATTTCTTATGACCTTGAGCATATAAAATTCTGAGTGAGCGAGATGGGTTTGATACTGAGAAAACGTTTCCCCTGACTGTGGAATCTGGAACCCAAGTCACAATCTCAGGACAAGGGGGTCAGCCTTTTGGGATCAATGTGAAGAGAAATTTCTTTACCTGGGGCTGAGCGCTAACTGTGGTCTGGAATGTTATAAATGCTGCTCTGATTTTAACGTTAGCACCTTTGAAATAAAAACCGTATTTTTATTCATTTTTTGGGGATACATGTATCGCTAACAAGGTTGGCTGTTGCGATAGTGGTGAGCCATCTTCTTGAGCCGCTGCAGTCTCTGTGGTGTAGGTACACCCACAGTGCTGTTAGGGAGGGAATTCCTGTTTCAGACCCAGTGACAGTGAATGAACGGCCGATGTATTTCCAAGTCAGGATGGTGAGTGGCTTGGAGGGGAACTTATAGGTGGCGGTGTTCCCATGTGCCTGGTGCCCTTGTCCTTCTAGATGTTAGAGTTTGTGGGTTGGAAAGTGCTGTGGAAGGAGCCTTGGTGAGTTGCTGCAGCGCACCTTGTAGATACTGGCACTGTGTGTCGATGGCGGTGGGAGTGAATAAGGTGGCGAATGGGGTTACCGATCAATTGGGCTGCTTTGTCCTGGATGATCTCACAGAATCACAGTGCAGAAGAGGCCCTTCAGCCCATCGAGTCTACACCAACACGTGAGAAACACCTGACCTACCTACCTAATCCCATTTCCCAGCACTTGGCCCATAGCCTTGAATGTTATGACGCGCCAAGTGCTCATCCAGGTACTTTTTAAAGGATGTGAGGCAACCCGCCTCCACCACCCTCCCAGGCAGCGCATTCCAGACCGTCACCACCCTCTGGGTAGAAACGTTTTTCCTCTCATCCCCCCCCTAAACCTCCTGCCCCTCACCTTGAACTTGTGTCCCCTCGTGACTGACCCTTCAACTAAGGGGAACAGCTGCTCCCTATCCACCCTGTCCATGCCCCTCATAATCTTGTACACCTCGATCAGGTCGCCCCCTCAGTCTTCTCTGCTCCAACGAAAACAACCCAAGTCTATCCAACCTCTCTTCATAACTTAAATGTTTCGTCCCAGGCAACATCCTGGTGAATCTCCTCTGCACCCCCTCCAGTGCAATCACATCCTTCCTATAATGTGGTGACCAGAACTGCACACAGTACTCCAGCTGTGGCCTCACCAAGGTTCTATACAACTTCAACATGACCTCCCTACTTTTGTAATCTATGCCTCGATTGATAATGATGCTGGGTTTCTTGAGTGTTGTTGGAGCTGCACACATGCAGGCCAGTGGAGAGTATTCCATCACGCTCCTGACTTGTCTGTGTGCCGATATAGTTGCCATTTGAGAATTACTACATGTCATACCACCTCAGTAAAACCAAGCTTTTTTAAAAATCATCTGTTACAGATGGAGACAGATATGATGATGGCTGCAGTGCTGGAAAACCATTTGCCAGGTATTGCACCTCCCAACACTTCCTGCTTAAAGGGAAAGAGCTGCAATGGGCAGAACGTAAAGATGACTAGACACCTCTGACAGTGCCGCACTCTCCTGGCGCTGCCCGGTGCATGTTAGTCCAGATGATGCAATTGAGGCAGAAATGTTGGCCAGAATGCCAGGAAGAACTTGCCTGCCCTTCCTTTGAGTGAATGATTCTATGGGAGCTTTTACCTACACGTGGACGGGGAGATGAGGCCTCGCCTCGATTCAATTTTTAAGGTATCATCTGAAAGATGGCACCTCTGACAGTGCAGCATTCTTTCAGTACCACACTGAGTGTTGGTTTGAATCCACGACCTTCTGATTCAGAGTTGAGTGAGCTGGCACTGAAGATAGTGATAGCCATTAAATGTAAGATGTTTGTATTTATATAACCCCTTTATCACCTCAAGAGATCTGTGTTTTCATGCAATATTTAACTTTTTTCAGTGCATTGCTGATATTTCCCTCAGAACCGATGTGCTCTTTTAGCATTCCATCAGAAACCTTTTATCATTTTATCACGCCCAGCATGTTAGGCAACTAGTACAATCTCCAATATCCTTCACCTGTCCACTGACAGCCATAAGCATCTGCCCTAAGTTCTGGAATTGCATCCCTAAACCCCTCTGCCTCCCAAAGAAGATCAGGGGAGTTATCCCCCTGTGTCTTGGCTGACGTTTATCCAGCAGCTAACGTCACAAAGACGAAATCATTACCACATTTTTGTTTGTTGGAACTTTCTGTTCTCTGACTGGCTGCTATGTTTCCTACATTACACCAATGGCTATATTTCAAAAGTATTTCATTGGGCGTAAAGCATTCTGATATGTCCTGAGGTTGTGAAAGGTGCTATAGAAATGCAACTCTCTTTTTACTTCTCTCTCTCTCTTTTAATACACTCCTTAACTCTTTGACCAAGCTGTTTGCTTCCTGTCTGAATGTGGCTTGGTGTCACATTTCAACTGGTGTTCCTGAGAAGCACCTTGGAATGTTTTACTCTGTTGCAGGCACTATATAAAAGCATGATGTTGTTGTTGTAGTATCCTGAAGGCGCTCACTTGGGCTGGGACATGATACCACAAGTGATTTCTGCTTTTTGACCCAAGCAGTCCTTCATGTACGAGCCCCAGACTGAGTGTGCTGGCTGCCTATTTAACTGCAGCAGCCATCACAGCTGTGCTGCTCGACCCAACACACGCCCACATTTGAGCTGGAATCTCTAATTTGACCTGGAGTGGGGTTCCCCCCTCCTGATCTTTGACACCCCCACCCCCACCACAAATGTCAAGAGGCTGATCATCACCATCACAACTGCGATTGCAATCGGCTAACTAATGCCAGCTGCAAATTGAACTTGGATCTTTTCTGATATCAGTGGAAATTAATGGGACAAACCTTGCTGGAAAAATAATGGCTGTGTTAACCGCGCATGTCATTATTAATGTGAAAATTGTTCAGCAAGTAGAGATGCCATGGATTGTGAATCTCTGGGACAGATAGCCACAAGCTTGGTCAAAGAGGGTAGGCTTTAAGGAGCCTATTAAAGGAGTAGAGAGAGGTTTTTTTTAAAAAAAAAGAGACTTGCATTTCTATAGCACTTTTCACACCCTCAGGACATACTTAAATGCTGTAGATTTACAACATAGCTATTGCTGTAATGTAGGAAACGTGGCAGCCAATGTGAGAAGAGTAAGCTCCAACAAACAGCAATCTGATAGTGACCTGTTATCCTGCCTTAGTGATGTTAGTTGAGGTATTCAAGCAGATCATCTACCTCTTCACCATTTTCCCCCACTATCCCTCGATGTCATTCTTATCTGGAAATCTATTGAACATGCTCAATGACTGAGCCTCCGCAGTCCTCTGGGGTAGAGAATTCCAAAGGTTCACCACCCTCCTGAGTGAAGAAATTCCTCCTCATCTCCGTCTTAAATGGCCCAGCCCTTATTCTGAGATTGTGCTCCCTTGCTCGAGACTCACCAGCCAGAATAAACATCCTATCTACATCTACCCTGTCACGCCCTGTAAGTTTCAATGAGATCACCTCTCATTCTTCGAAACGCTACACAATACAGACCCAGTCTCCTCAATCCCTCCTCATAAGACAATCCCGTCATCCTAAGGATTAATCTGGTGAACCCCCCCATTGCACTCTCTCTGGCAAGTACATCCTTCCTTAGATAAGGAGACCAAAACTACACAATATTCCAGGTGCGGTCTTGCCAGGGCTCTATACAACTGCAGCAAGACATCTTTACTCCTGTACTCAAATCCCTTTGTGATGAAGACCAACATACCATTTGCCTTCCTAATTGTGTGCTGCACCTGCATGCTAGCTTTTAGTGGCTCATGAACAAGGGCACCCAGGTCTCTTTGGACACCCGCACTTTCCAACCTCTCTCCATTTAAGAAATACTCTGCCTTTCTGTTTTTCTGCCAAAGTAGATGACCTCACATTTGTTCACATTATACTCTCTCTGCCATGTTCTTGCCCACTCACTTAGCCTGGCTACTCCTGCCCATATGTTTCTATAAATATCAGCCAAGACACGGGGGATAAATCTCCTCTTCTCTCCGCCTCTCTTCCAGAGGCTAAGGGACAGAATTCCAGAGCTAAAGCAGATGCTTATGACCGTTAGTGGTGAGGTGAAGGAAATTAGGGGTACACAAGTTGACTGGCTAATTTATGCCCCTCCTTTGTCTCACCCCAACGGTATCTCACATGAATCCCCCCTGTTATTTTTCAGAACCTGCTGTATTTGTACGTTACCATAAAATTGCCACAGAAAGTTAGGGATGGTAATCAACAGTGTAAGCACCCTTTCAATAATGTGGTCATCATTAATGCAATACCAATTAACCTCTCCGGCCCAGAAAGGGAACAATTTAAACCGTGGAGTCTCATTCCTGTATGTAGTAAATTCTTCTTTGAGATTTTAACGTTTTTGTTTTATTTCTTGCTTTTCCTCTTATTTTTTATTTATCTTTTAATCCAATCTTCTTCCCCTCTATTTCTCTCTGTCTCTGATTTGACTTATATTTGACCTTAAATTAGCTCAGGGGGTAGCACTCTTGCCTCTGAATCGCTAATGTTCCTGGTTCAAGTCCCACTCCAGAACTTAAGCACAAAAATCTACACTGACACTCGAGTGCAGTGCTGAGCGAGTGCTGGAGGTGCTGTCTTTCAGGATGAAATGTTAAACTGAGACCACATCTCCTTCCTCAGGCAAATGTAAAAGATCCATTCGCCCTATTTTGAAGAAGAGCAGAGGGGTTATTCCCTGTGCCCTGCCAAATGTTTATCCCTCAATCGTGATCACAGAAAAATAGACTATCTGGTCATTCACACAGCTGTTTGTGGGAGCTTTCTGTGTACAAATTTGCTGCTGTGTTTCCTACATTACAACAATGGCTACACTCAGAAGTAATTAATTGGCTCCTAAAGTGCTTTGACAAGGCCAGTGGCTGTGAAAAGCACTATATAAACGCTAGACTCTTTTTTTTAAATTCACCGTTTTTCCTTCTCTTGCTTTTCCTCTCAACCCTTAAATCTCTCTGGTTAAGGAGATAGACTGTTGGTTTCCCCACCATTGCCTGAGGCGCCAGATGCCCTGTTGCCTTTGCCATGTCACTATTAGCTCACGCTTCTAGCAAAGCCATTTTGAGCTGAAGGATGCACAGCTAAGTAACAGCGCACAGCGTACACTGTCCTAGCCTGTAAATGATATGTTAATTGTATTATCAAGGTTAAAGGTGCACAGGTAAAGGACATTGATTGATTAAGTACCTTGAGCACGTATAAAGGAAGACTGACCCCTCTTCCTTCAAACTCTGGAAGACCCTGCTGTCCAATAAAGTCTGTCCTGGAAATCCTATAGAGAAAGACTTCCTGATCTTTGGCCACCCGGTAGGGAGGGGGGTGAGGAGGGAGGAGGACCTCCTCGTTAGCCTGCTCGTGGGCCTGGCCAAGGTGGCCATCAACAGGCCCAGGCAGTGGGCAGTCGAGGAGGCCATCTGACCCAACTGTCTGCCCCTCTGCTGTGGCTATGTTCACGGCTTGGTGGCCCTCTCCAGGGAGCACGTGGTGTCCACTGGTACACCAGAGGCTTTCCGCAATTGGTGGGCACCGTGGGGGCTGGGGTGCATCATCATCCCTGGAAATGAAATTTTGATTTAATTTTGTAAGTTTCCTTTCACGTTCTTGTTTTAGTTACAGGTCCCCACCAGGGACTGTCAATCTCCCGCCCACCCGATTTATTGATTCTTCAAGAGTCTATAAAGAAAGATTTCCTGATCTTTGGCCACCCGGTGGGGAGGGAGGAGGATCTCTTCATTAGCCTGGGCCTGGCCAAGGTGACCATCAATAGGTCGTCTAGGTAGCGGGCAGCCAACTGCCTGCTCCTCTACTGCAGCCGTGTTCAGCTGGGTGGCCCTGGAGAGGGGGCACGTGGTGTCCATTGGTAACGCTAGAGGCTTTCTGCAGTCGGTGGCCTGAGGTGCATCATCACCGCCACCCCCGGGAACGATATTTCGATTTGATTTTGTAAGTTTCCTTTGACGTTTTGATTTTTGTTACTGTGCCCCATGAGGGGCTGTCTCACCGCTGCCCCCACCCCTTTTCGTTAGCTTGATTTATTGATCATTTGTCCTATTCAAAAGCGACTGTAACAAAAGCCTACAATGTTTTAATTTAATTATATAAGTTTCCTTTTGGAGATTTGTTTCTGTTACAGTGCCCCTTTTAGGGGGCTATCAATTTGATTGGCTTATTTGTTACCCATTTGTTTAATTGTTGTACTCAAAAAAAAATAAATAAATAAAATAAAGAGAGAGCCTGCTGGGACAATGGGTTGGTAGGTAGGAGGCAGACACATGTAATGCTGCGTCCTGTAAATAAGCCTATTTCCAACAAAAGGATTTGCATCTAGTTTCAAACTTCACCATCTGGCTTGAGATCCATGTAACACGCTCCATCAAGATTTGGGCAAATATTTTGAACTCGGTGGTGGGGGGGGTGGGGCGCAGGCCAGGAAAGAAAATGACACCCGCAGTGGAGGGTTGGAAGAATAAGCTTGCACGCAGGGCATTAACCTATCACGCACTGTGTCCCCTTTTCCAGGCTTACCCCTCGAACAATTCACGAACCTCATGAGCAGGAAGATGGCAGCCCAAGACCGCTACGACCAGATAAGGCAGATCTTCTCGGCATTTGACGCACACTGTAGGTTTTACCGCCTTGTCGCACAGTGGCAATCCCTGCTAAGTATTGGTAGCGCTTTTACTGTCCCTGCCCAGTAACAATTTAACAGGTGCTGGGCAAGAAGCTGTTGGAGCGAAGCAGCTCATTCTCACTTGTGTCTCAGATCAAAACTACAGCTGCCTTGTGTCTGGAGGCAAGAGACCAGCTTTGTACTGTATGTCTTCCCCTTCGTTGAGCGGAGGAGACTTGATCGGGTGGTTTAAAATGGTGAAAGGCTTTGATGAGAGTAAGTAAAAGAGAAGCTGTTCCCAATAGCTGAAGGGAGGCACAGATTGAAGACCATTGGCAAAAGAACCTAAGGCAACATGAGGAAAAACATTTTTATGCAACGAGTGGTGAGGATTTGAAGTGCACGGCCTGACTAGGAGGGCAATGGATACAGATTCAACAGGAGTTTCAAAAGGGAATTGGATAAATAGTTGAAGGGAGTTTTTTTTAAAAAAAAACCAACAAAATTGTGGGGAAGAAGGGAGCGAGTGCATGTGTGGGACTAAATGGATTGCTCTTTGAAAGAGTCGCACAGACCCGATGGGCCGAATGGCCTCTTGCTGTGTTGCACTATCCTGTGTTGTGCCAGATGATTTCCTGTGCCTCCATATTTTGATTAAGCGCGACCTTCACATGAAAGTGGTTATAGGGAGGCAGATTAAAAACATAGAAATTACAGCACGGAATCGGGCCATACGGCCCATCTAATATATGCTGGAGTTTATGCTGCATAAGGTCCCCCCACCCTTCCACCTTACTTCATCTCACCCTGCCAAAGCCCTAAGCTCTGCAACTCCCTCCCTAACCTCCACCTCACTACCTCTCCTCCTTTTATAACACAGGTGTTTGACCAAACGTTTGGTTTTTGGTCAGCTGTCTTTAATATCTCCTTGCGCGGTTCAGTATCACATTCTGTCTGATAACACTCCTGGGGGATACTGGTTCTCACCTTCACTGTACTTGCTGGAAGCTTTGAAACCTTTTCAAACGCTCCGTATAAATCTAGCTTTGTTTGCTTTTTTTTTAATCCCACTCTCAGGCCGTGGCTTTTTGACGTCGGAGGATTTTAAAAGGGCGTTTGCCGACGTTACGCCCCACCTGCCCGAGCAAACCGTGCTTGAAGCTTTCAGGTAAGTCGCTGCAATTAAACTGGGTGGAATAATACACATTCTCGGCTTGGAACGGACTAAAACCTGTGTCTGTCTGGCTCTTCCTCGGGGACAAACCAATTTCTGAATGAACAAAAGATTGAGATCCATCTCATTCGCTTCCTGTCATCCTGGTAGCCCCGTGATAGAATGATAATGTTGTTGTTGACAGATCATAGCCATCGATCTCTATCAACGAGTCTACGACAGACCCAAACGTGAGGAAGCCCTCAAGGGTGGAGAGCTTTGGGAACCAAAGGTCCAAAGTCAACCGTTCCTCCAAGCCTTCCATAGAATTACGTAGGATATACAGCACAGGAGCAGGCCATTCGACCCAGCCACTTATGGTCCACTCAAGCCTCTTCCCAACCCACTTCATCTCATTATCGACATATCCTTCGATTTCTTTCTGTTTTTCCAGCCTCCCCTTAAATACATCAATGAACACACACACACACAAGAATTAGGAGAAGGAGTAGGCCATTCAGCCCTGGAGCCTATTCCGCCATTCGGTAAGATCGTGACTTCTCTGACTGGGGCCTCCACCACTTTCCTGTCTGCGTCATAACCCTTGACTCCCTTGTCAATCAAAAATCTATCTAGCCCCTGTCTTGAATAAATTCAATGACCCAGCCTCCACTGCTCTCTGGGGAAGAAAATTCCACTGACTAACGACCCCCTGAGAGAAAAAAATTTTCCTCATCTCGGTCTTAAATGGGGGACCGCTAATTTTTAAACTGTGCCTCCTAGTTCTAAACTCTCCCATAGGGGAACCATCCTCTAGGCACCTGACCTGTCAAGTTCCCTCAATACCTCTATATTTCAATAAGATCACTCCTCATACTCCTAAACTCCAACCTGCTTAACTTTTTCTCATAAGATAACCCTTTCTTTCCAGGAGTCAGCCAAGTGAACTTACTCTAAGCGGCTTCGGATGCAATTATATCTTTAAGTAAGGAGACCAAAGCTGTACACAGTACTTGAGTTATGGTCTCACTAAGACCCTATACAGCTGTAGCAACACTTCCCTACTTCTATAGTCGACTTCTCTTACACTAAACACCAACATTCCATTTGCCTTCCTAATAACTTGCTGCACCTGCATAATAACTTGTTGTGGTTCATATACCAAGATACCCAGATCCCTCTGTACCGTAGTGTTCTTCATGCTCTTCATCTGGATTATCCATGTGGTAGTGAGTTCCACATTCTCACCACTCTCTCTGGGTAAAGCAGCAGCTTCTGCATTCACCGATTGAATCTCTCGGTGTCTGTCAGATTGTGGGCCTCTACTTTTTGCCCTTCCTCATTGAGCTGGATCTTACATGCCCCAGCCCCAGCGTGTTTTTGGCGGGGTGGGGGAGGAAGGGGCATGTAAAATAATGGCGGGGGCAGGGTAACCACCCCACCACCTTCCTGCTCACCCCCACAATACAGGAGTGGGCGGGTACCAAAGTCGGCAGCCCACCTATGTTTAAATAAACAATCAAGGGTCAGTTCAGCTTGTTAACAAGCAATTTGACCCAGATAGTACGCTGCCCACACCATAACACGGTTAGCATTGTGCAGGCTTTTTAAAAAAAAATATTTTTCAAAGAGCGGAAAGGAAGGGGGATACTATCTTTGGGGGGAGCCCATTGCATATTGGGGGTGGGGGGCAACTCCCCTAAGATAGTTTCCCTGTCTTTCTTTCTTACCCACCTGCTCTCTATAGCCAACCACTGCACACCCTCTCTAAGCTGGCCAAACCCTCCCCACCCAATATTCCAGACTTGCCTCACTCCGGGATCCATTGGGCCGCCTTGTTCTTCGTTGCTGTCCCCTCAGCACCCACTGATGAGCTCTTGGCGCTGCCGGGGCTGCTGGCCAATCCGATTGGTCGGCAGCTCCCAAGAGTGGGACTTCCTCCCCGGTGAGGGGGCGGACGTCCCACTGGTTGGCTACGTAGTCTGCCCACAGGGTGTTGTGGCTGAGGGGGAAGGCTGGTGTGCAGTGAGTTGACTTCACACCGACTGCTTCCTGATGTCTAGTTAAGTGATGGCATGGCCACAAACTACGACAATAAGATCTCACGTTACGTGAGTGTTGGATTCTCGAATCGTCTGGCACCATGTGTAGTTCTCTTATCATCCAGGAGGTGGGGCAATCACTCAAGCAATGTGAAACCAATAGTGAATTGGTAAACTAGTTTATTTTACATGAAATACATGAATGGGACAGTTTTCACAATGAAATTTTCCTATTAGCCCTTGAAACATCAAAAAAAAACAAATTATGCAAATTTTGACACGGCTAACAGTCTGAACCAACACCCTGAATAACTTCTGTGTTCCCAGGAGTTAACTTTTTTTTTTCAAACCCTATTTAATTTCAATGCATGATAACGTGGATTAATCCCAAAACCTGAGGTCTTGAAATGTGACACTGAAGTCTTTGCCAGGGTTTCGCCAAGTCATTGAGGGGTCATGAGGTTTCCTTTTCTTTAATAGAGAATGGAAGAATGTCTGTCACTCTCCATCCCTGATGCACCCATTCCCAAATATTACTTTTGGAAACAAAAACCCAACTTTAATGCCACTGCCTTCCTGCAATTCTCTGAGAGAACCGTTAATTTCGGAGAAAGGTGGACAATTCGGCCTCCGCCTTCGTCACACGAGATCTATTCCTGGTTTGTTTTTTTTCGCTGCCTCACCCGGAATACCAAATAGATTAAATTTGCTCCACTTAACGTTGCTGTGGCTGTTTATTTTTACAGGGCTACTAATTTGTGGAGCCGGGAATGGCCAAAAACAGCTTATGGTTTATCTCTTGCCTGCGCTCAACTCAGAAACCTAGATTTACCAGTGGGTGTTGGTGTCGGATTTTAACCTCAGGCCACTGGGTAGGCCCGGCCGCCTGAGGAGGTGCTTTGATTGAATGGTTTAAAGCGATGAAAGGATTCAATATGGCGGATGCAGCAATGTTTCCTCCGGTGGATAATCCAGAGCAAGGGGGCAGGGATAAGCCTTACAATTAGAACTAGATTATTTTCGGAGCGAAATGGAAAAGGACTTTCTCCCCCACATAAAGGGTCGTGGAGATTTGGACCTCACTCTCTTTCCCCCACCCCAAAAAGCTCCGGATGCGTGGGGGTGGGGGGGTGCTGGGTGGCAGGGGCTGGGGGTGGGGGTGGGGTAGTGGTGAGATGTAGTTGGTTGAAAATTTCAAGACCGGAATCAATGGACTTTTTAAAAAGGTTTGTCCCTGGGAGGTGGGTGTCTAAGGCTAGGCCAGCATTTATTGTCCACACCTAACTGCCTTTGGGAAGGTGGTGGTGAGCTGCCATCTTGAACCGCTGCGGTCCATTCTTATTCTTTATTCTTTTCATGGGATGTGGGTGTCGCTGGCAAAGCCAGTATTTGTTGCCCATCCCTAATTACCCCTTGAACTGAGTGGCTTGCTCGGTCATTTGCAGGAGGGATGTTCCCAATGGTGGGGGAGCCCAGAACCAGCGGTCACAGTCTGAGGATATGGGGTAGACCATTTAGGACTGAGATGAGGAGAAATTTCTTCACCCAGAGAGTGGTGAGCCTGTGGAATTCGCTACCACAGAAAGTAGTTGAGGATAAAACATTGCATGTTTTCAAGAAGGAGTTAGATATAGCTCTTGGGGCGAAAGAGATCAAAGGATATGGGGAGAAAGCGGGAGCAGGATATTGAGTTGGATGATCAGCCCCATGATCATAATGAATGGCAGAGCAGGCTCGAAGGGCCAAATGGCCTACTCCTGCTCCTATTTTCTATGCATGTTTCTATGTATTTCAGAGGGCAGTTAACAGTCAACCACATTGCTTTGGGCCTGGAGTCACACGTAGAGCAGACCAGTGTTACAAACGGTCCGCAGGCAAGGTTCCCCCAATTTGTTATGATCCTGGAGGAGGTACCCCATATTGGTGTGCTCCCAGATGTGGAGGGATGAACTGGCTCCCCTTCTTTATTCAACCCCCTTGGTTGGTGGCAACAAGGTTAATTTAAAAAGGATGCCTTCCCTCGTGGATACCTTTTCCCAGCCCAAATGTATTCGCGTTTTAGAAGGAGCCAATTTAACCAGCTTTCTTGAGTCAAAGAATTATTATTATTATTATTATTATTATTAGTGCCTAAAACGCAAGAAAAAAATAATAAAATGCAACGCACATGCAGGTTAGAAATGAGAGGTGATTCCAGAAATAAAGATTTTGAGTAAAGGTACACAAATCAGTCTTTTGGCTTGTCCGTGAGGAGTAGATGTCGAAACGTTGCGGCTGTTAAGTTGGGTGATTCCGGTGGTGCTGACTCTCAGTTAAGCAGTGGGCTTGGAGGTTCTTAGTTCTGCAGGTTAGCTGAAGTGAGTTGTCCTGTTTCCTTTTCGACTGTGTTTTTGCTGACTTGTGACTTGCCTCCAGCAATAAGAGAGAGAGGACTTTTTAATCTTGCAAGTACAGGGATTCCTAGTTGATGTCCTTCAGCTGTGATCTTCATAGCACACCCTTGCACTCCAGACCTGGAACACCAAAACTAGCACACGCAACTAGGGTTGCAGTTGGTTTTTAATTCCTTTTCTTGTGTATTCCTGGAAGGGAAAAAAAAAACAAATGTCATTCTCCCAGATCTACTTTCTTTTCAACTCGCATCATGTCCATAGTCTGGCATATAACTCACAGGAGATGGTTTCTGCTGGTGGTAATCAGCCTTCGTTATCTCCGCAACCACAGGAGATTACAGTTCAGCTTTTGCATTGCATCTTTTCCTTTTGAAGTGTCTCTGTCTGAAGTAGGCCTTGACACTTTTTAGGTGCAACATCCCGTTCTCTTTGGATTAGTTGGTCAAGTGTAATCCATTTAGGAATTTTTCAGCAAGTGGTTACTTTACAGTCTCAGCCAGCTTTTGCTTGTATGTCCTTTCTTAAAAAAATGCATGTCTGTCTTAAGGTCAAAATGTCCATACTATTCAGGACTATGATCCGTGGTCATGACATCAGGTAAAAATGGCTGATTTCCTCCCCTAAAGGACATCAGCGAACCAGATTTTACGACAATTGATAGTTTCATGGCCACCATTACTGATACTGGCTTTGTATTCCAATTTGTTTTTTATTAATTGAATTTCCACCAGCTGCCGTGGTGGGATTTGAACTCGTGCACCCAGAACATTAACCTGGGTCTCTGGATTCCTAGTCCAGTGGCATTACCACTACACCACCATCTGAGATTGATGGACTTTTTAAAAAGATTTTGTTCCTGGGATGTGAGCATCACTGGCAACGCCAATTTATTGCCCATCCCTAATTGCTCTTGAGTAGCTGTTGGTGAGCCACCACCTTGAACTGCTGCAGTCAGTACACTCTCAGCGCTGTTCGGAAGGGAGTTGCAGGATTTTGACCTAGTGACAATGAAGGAAGCCGATTGAGATGCAATTTAGTCACAATCTGATTAAATTGCAGAACTAGGTCCATGGGATTGAGTGGCTGACTCCTGTCAGATGTTTCATATCTGATGTTTTTATGCTTATTTTTGCTTTAGGCTGATGAAAATAATGCTTCTGTGCCATTGAACCTGCCTTATTGTCCTGGAGTCTAATTAGGTGCCTAGGAGATGCTTCTTGAGGGTGGGGGGTGAGGGTGGGGTTTGGAGCGTTTTTTCATTCATTCACAGGGTGTGGGCTTCGCTGGCTGGGCCAGCATACATTTCCCATCCCTAGATGCACTTGAGAAGGTGGTGGTGAGCTGCCTTCTTGAACCGCTGCAGTCCACGTGGCGTAGGTACACCCACAGTGCTGTTAGGAAGAGAGTTCCAGGTTTTTGATCCAGCGACGGTGAAGGAATGGCGATATATTTCCAAGTCAGGATGGTGAGTGACTTGAGGGGAACTTCCAGGTGGTGGTGTTCCCATCTACCTGCTGCCCTTGTCCTTCTAGATGGTAGTGGTTGTGGGTTTGGAAGATGCTGTCGAAGGAGCCTTGGTTTATTCCTGCAGTGCATCTTGTAGATGGTACACACTGCTGCTACTGTGCATCAGTAGTGGAGGGAGTGAATGTTTGTAGATGGGGTGCCAATCAAGCAGGCTGCTTTGTCCTGTCCATTGTTGTGGGAGCAGCACTCATCCAGGCAAGTGGATTCCATCACATTCCTGACTTGTGCCTTGTAGATGGTGGACAGGCTTTGGGGAGACAGGAGGTGAGTTACTCGTTGCATGACTTCTGGTCTCTGACCTGCTCTTGTAGCCACTGTATTTATATGGCTAGTCCAGTTCAGTTTCTGGTCAATGGTAACCCCGAGAATGTTGATAATGGGGGATTCAGTGATGGTAATGCCATTGAACATCAAGGGATGATGGTTGGATTCCCTCTTGTTGGAGATGGCCATTACCTGACACTTGTGTGGCGTGAATGTTACTTCACACTTGTCAGCCCAAGCCTGGATATTGTCCAGGTCTTGCTACATTTGGACATGGACTGCTTCAGTATCTGAGGAGTTGCAAATGGTGCTGAACATTGTGCAATCATCAGTGAACATCCCCATTTCTGACCTTATGATGGAAGGAAGGTCATTGAAGTAGCTGAGATGATTGACCTCCAGCAACCTTCTTCCTTTGTGTTAGGTATGACTCAAGCCAGCGGAGAGTTTTCCCCCCTGATTCCCATTGACTCCAGTTTTGCTAGGGCTCCTTGATGCTACACTCGGCCAAATGCCTTGATGTCAAGGGCAGTCACTCTCACCTCACCTTTGGAGTTCAGCTCTTTTGTCCACGTTGGGGATACAAACCTGGGGACTTTCAGGCCTACTTCCACTTGCTTGTAGTGAGCGATGAGGAAAATTGACACTAATTATCTTGACATATCCCTGTTGATCTAACACGTGATAGTGCTTTCATTACCTTTGCCGCTTTCGAGGAATTATGCGGTTACACCTTTTTTTTAAAAAAAAAAGAAATCTAAAGAATTAAATGGATGGATTAAGACCAGTGTGGAAGTGCTCACACTTGCACTCACATGCACCTATATTAAACAAACCTGAAACATTTTAGTATACTATTTGGGGGTGCGCCCAGTTAATCTGTTAACTTGACCTGCTGTAACATTTATGTTGAGAACACGCACCAAGGCTACTTCAGAAACAGTGTGACAGCTTTTCTTTTTTTTTCCTTAAATTAAGATGTTGTAAATTTGCCCGCACTTGGGCCATTAGTTGCTAAATGGTCATAATTAATCCTCTTTCAACTGTGTAATTTACCTTTGTCTGTTGAAATAAATTTCTTTGGAGAAGGATGGGGTGGAAGGGAACTGAGATAATGCTGCAAATGGGAAGAGACAGGCACCTCTGCTTGGTTGCTGTCATAGAACCTAGGAAACTAGGAGTGGACCATTCAACCCCACGAGCCTGTTCCACCAGTCAGAGCATGGTGGATCTGTTGTTCCAAAATTTTAATGTGTTCTCGGTGACACTGCCCCATCCTGAGACGGGGAGGTGATGAACAACGTCCTTCAGTAGCAGCAGCAGCAGCACGTTCCTGGAGTTGCTTCTAGGATTGAGCAGCATGTTGGACAATTTTTCTTTTTGAAGGAAATTGACAGTTGGATGGATTGGAGTCACGTGAGCGGTGAGCGAGGCCTCACGGCAGTTACTTTACAGCAGGAGTGAAGAACACACTTCATAAGTTTCTAAGAACTTGTAATTCTGTGTTTGTACTTAGATTAGGAGAGATAAACACGAGAGGACATGGCTTTAGGGTGAAAGGGGAAAGGTTTAGGGGGAACATTAGGGGGAACTTCTTCACTCAGAGTGGTGAGAGTGTGGAATGAGTTACCATCTGACGTGGTAAATGCGGGCTCACTCTTAAGTTTTAAGAATAAATTGGATAGATGCATGGATGGGAGAGGTCTGGAGGGTTATGGACTGGGTGCAGGTCAATGGGACTAGCGGAATAATATTTCAGCACAGACGAGAAGGGCCGAATGGCCTGTTTTTCTGTGCTGTAGTGTTCTATGGTTCTAAGGGGAAAGGACTGACCAGCAGATTTTTCTTTTATCATCAAAAGAGCCTGCTAGCACAGGCTTGTCCATGTGGCAAAGACTCTACTCACTCACCAGCGTGGGGAGAGATGGCCGCAGAAGACTGCTTTCCTCTCTGCCTTTGTGCAATGAGCTATTATGTTGGCAGATATAGTACAAGAAACGGTGGATACGTAGCAATGGGCTGGCTCTTTACCAATAATAGGTTGTGAGTCGTCCAGGAGGTCTCCTCAGTTTCCCAGCCAATATTTGTCCCTTGGCCGACACCATTAAAACGCATGATGTGATCATTATCACTTTGCTGTTTGTGGGAGCTCGATGTGCGTGCAGATTGGGTGACTGCTTTTCCTATGTTTAATAACAGTGACTGCCGCTCAGTTTGTGAAAGACGCTACAGAAATGTAAATATTTTTCTTTCACTTCAGAGTGGTGGTGTGTGTTTGCACAGTCTCCTCTTCTCTGTCAAGGTCCAGCCTGAAGCTAACCATTAAAATAGCAGATCATAGGGGTATGCAGGACCATTACTTCTGATGCTTTGTCTTCGCTATTCATACGTTATTGTACACATGCGGGTTAGACAAAAGCATGCAATCTGTCTCTTGAGTTTTTTTTCTGCCTGCTATGAATAACCTGTTCACACGTTTTTTTTTGTTTGTTCTTTTTCCCTCTCCGTTTTTGTTCCTCGCTATGTTTTCCTGCCAGTGGGAGGGATTGGTAGAGGAATGTGATTAACAATTTCATTCTTAAAAGCAATAGATTTTATTTTCTTAAAGGATAATATTTCCCAAATCGGAGCGTTTCAAAGGACGAGTGTGCAGCTGTGGCTCAGTGGGTTGCACTCTCGCCTCTGAGTCAGAGGGTTGTGGGTTCAAGTCCTGCTTTAGAACTTGACCATAAAATTATAGACCAACACACCGAGTACTGAGGGAAGGCAACTCCCTCTGAGGTAGCATCTTTCAGATGAGGCACTAAATGGAGGAACCAGCTTGTGTTCTCAAGTGGATTTGGAAGATCCACCTTCACTATGTGAAGAAGGACAGAGGTGTGTCTGTCGTATTAGGCCAATATTCATCCCTCAACCAAAGTCACTAACAGATTACCCGGTCGTTATTGTAAAGGAAATTTCATTATTTTCCTAAAATTATTGTGGAATACTGAAGCAGGCTTGTGGGGGTTGTGTGTGTGTGTGTGTATGACTAATTTAATTAAACTGAAGACAGTCAGACTGCAAGGTTTAAATCATCAAAGGGGTTAGGTGTAAAAGCAGGTAATGGAAATGGATGAGCTAGCACTTGCATTTATAGATAAGTTGAGAAGCTGTATGAGTTTCAAAGAGACTTGACCAGAAGTTTTATGGCTGACAAAATCGTAAATAAATAAGGCAAAGTTATTAAGTTTATTTTTCCTGAAAGAGCTGGCACTGTGCAAAGTAATGACTGAAAGATTTTCATATTCTGACAAAGGTAACTTCCAAAGAAAGTTTAAAACAATGGGTTTTAAAGATCAAAAGGGAGAAAATATATTTTAAGGAAAGATTGAAAGCTATATGGGGAGTGGCAATGTGAGATCTTGAAAGGTGGGCTGTGCGAAGACCGACTTGTGAAAAGCAACCTCTAGCCACCCTAGAGAAGTGTTTACTTGTTCCAGAAAGCAATGTTTTGACAAAAGCTTTGGAATTTTCATTGTCGAGTGAGAGGAAGAGAGAAGCTATGAAATACCTCCTTTATAGCAACAGTGGGTGCCTTGTGGTAATATTACTGGATGTTTTATAGATTAATAATCTATTTGGGCTGTTGCCTGGGAAGAGGGTGTTTATTTGAGAGTCTAGCTAAGTAGAAATCTTTTGGGAAATGTTGTAAGACTAAATTTGACTGTGTAACTGATCTTGTGTGTTTTCTTTTCTAAATAAATGTTTTAATTTAATATTTAAAAGCTCCAAAAGTGGTAGTGGACTCTTTGCTTCTGACTTAAGTGCACATACCTTCTTGTAATAAAAATGCAAATTTCAAATGTTTGAGAGAGCTTGGCCAAGTTTCCCTTTGGGGATTTGCTCAGCCCAGCAATTACCACCTGCCATATCATAACACAACATTATCCACATTGCAGTTTGTCGGGGATCTTGTTGTGTGCAAATTTGGCCGCTGTGCTTTTCTACATTACAAAAGCGGCCACACGTCAAAAAAAAAAGTACTTCATTGACTGTAAAACACTTTTTAAGGCCCTGATGGATACTATGATAAATGCAAGTCTTTTTTTCTATTTGATGGCAGGATAATTATGAGGGAATTTATTTTTAAACTGTTGAGCCAACGATGATGGCGGCTTAATATTGGCGATTTGTTGACATATATTTAAAGGGATGCAATTGTGATGCAGTAATTGGTTTCCCCTCCCCTCAGATTGACCTACAGTAATACTCAAGTCCACCTTGGCGTCAGGAATCTTTCAAAATTGCGCAAAGACATCAAATAAATATTGCTTTTATAAAAAATAAAAAGAACAATTGTGTCCCGACCTCATCTTTAGTCTGATGTTTCTGTGGTGCACTTTAAGTCAAAAAGAGAGGTGTCAGCTGTGGCTCAGTCCATAGCACCCTCGCCTTTGAATCAGAGGGTTGCGGGTTCATGTCCCACTCCCGGAAACCAAGAACTGTGATTGTACTCGAAAGAGTTGCAATCTGTGACTGTTGATAACTCGAAAGAATTTTTTTTTTAAGTCAAAAAGAACTCCACTGGTCTGTCTCTCCCTTTCTTTCTCTCCATTTTGCCCTCTCTTTCCGCCCCCCCACCCACCCTTTTTTTCTCTCTCTCTCTCTCTCTCTCTCTCTCACACGTTCTCATAGTATGAGTAAATACGAGTTTCCTTTTATGTCAGATTTCTGGAGTGCAGTTTGCATTGATGGTTAAAACTCTGCATTTGTACTCTGCAGCTGAAGTGAAGTACTCAAATGGATAATAAAAACCCTTAATGAGATTGAAGTAGTGTTCCCTCGGAGGATTTATTACTGTCTTTGACCCTTCCCTTTGAAAATATTACAGTTCTTGTAAGCAGGGGCGCACTTAAGGCAGATTAAAATCAAGAAGAGTGCTTTTTCCTTCAAAGAATTTTTCTGAAGAGCTTTAATGCAGGTTATCGGGAAGCAGGGGAGTCTATAGACTGTGTTAGTGAAGGGAGAGTTCAGCTACCAAGTGATAAATGAGAGGGTGTTCTCTCCAGCCTGGATAAACAACATCAGTGTGCAAGGTTCACCTGCAGGAGAGCATGAGTGCGGCTGTGATATGTAATTTTTATTTTGTCGTCTTGTTGCAGTAATTGAAACAAAAGCTTTGGGTTTTTTTTTCCCTGCCTGTTTGTTAACAGTTACTGTACGGCTGTTTAAAGGCTTCAGGGAGTGCTGGTACTGTGTAGCCTGTTTATCTGCTGCTGGCACATTTAGATTTATGAACATGTGTCTGGAACTTGAACGAGTACAATGGATTCATCTTTTTTTCTGTTACTTGTTGCCGTGGCAACCCGATACACACACAGCACCGCTGTCATCTCTCCTCTGGTGATGGCCTGCAGGTTTAAAGCCTTTGTGACTATTTTGTTAGCAACTGTGTAACCCCTCCCCGACTCCTCAGGATGCATTAATTAAATTAACAAAGAACATCTGCTGTTTAAAAACCCGAGCCGTCTGTCCTCCAATAAACATATATATTGATAGTACGGTGGAGTCTTTCTGTGCAGTAGCCTTTGTGAGATGTACGTTGAGCGCTCTCTTTATGGGGAGGGCATTTTGTGGGGCTTCTACTACTGAGGGTGTACAAGCCATGTCCTGTACTGTAGTGAAGAGCTATGTGTGCACCTGTGTGATGTCTCATGTCTAGCGTGTAAGTGTGATGTCTCATGTCTAGCGTGTAAGTGTATGTGCCTGATTGTCGGATGTTTAAAACAGCAACCACTCTTAGCTGCACAAATCTTCGAGAAAGGTTAGTCATTGCCGGCTGGTTTCTGTTGACATGGGTCTCTTCCCCGTCATTCGAGTCTAGAGTCGGAGGAAGCTGATGATCTACCACCTTGTGTTGAATCACTCTTTGACGTTCTGCAGTCAGCTTTCCGTCAGCAACATCCCAACAAATTGACCTTCAAATCGCCCTGGTTAGAGCACTTAGGAACACTTTGCTTCAGGCCCTCGAGCTTGTTCTGCCATTTAGTGAGATCACTGCTGGTAAGAACATAAGAAATAGACAGTAGGCCTTTCAACCCCTCAAGCCTGCACTGCCACTCCATAAGGTCATGGCTGATCTGATTGTGACCTTTTTTCCACTTTCCTACCTGTCCCCCATTGTCAATCAAAAACCTGTCTAACTCAGCCTTGACTATATTCAGTGACTCTGTCTCCAGCGCTCGCTGGGGTAGAGAATTCCAAAGGCTAGTGACCCTCTGAAAAAAGAAATTCCTCCTCACCTCCGTCTTAAATAGGAAACCCCTTATTTTGAAACTGTGCCCCCTAGTTCTAGATTCCCCTATGAGGGGAAGCATTCTCTCCGTTTCTACCCTGTTAAGCCCCCTTAGAATCTTCTATGTTTCAATAGGATTACCTCTCATCCTTCTAAACGCCAGTGATTATAGAGCACAACCCGCTCAACCTTTCCTCCTAAGACAATCCCTTCATCCCAGGAGTCTGCCTAGTGAACCTTCTCTGAACTGCTTCCAGTGCAAGCATATCCCTCCTTAAGTAAGGAGATCAAAACTGTACAAAGTACTCCAAATGCAGTCTCACCCAATGCCCAGTACAACTGGAGCAAGACTTCCCTACTTTTATACTCTATCCTCTTTGTAATAAAGGCCAGCATTCCATTCACCTTTCTAATGACTTGCCTGCTAACTTTTTGTGCATCGTGTACAAGGACGTCTCGATCCCTCTTGTACTGCAACATTCTGCCAGTCTCTCTCCAGTTTAAAAAATATTCTGCTTTGCTATTCTTCCTGCCAAAGTTAACAACCTCATATTTTCCCACATTACAATTCATCTGCCAAAAGTTTTGCCCATTCATTTAACCTATACATAATCCCGCTGCAGGTTCTTTGTATCCTCACCACTTGCTTTCCTACCTATCTTTGTATCATCAGAAATTTGGCTACAGTACAGTCTGTCCTCTTTATCCAAGTCATTAATGTAGATCGTAAATATTTGAGGCCCCAGCAAAGTTAGCTCCCATTTTATACATGAGCGAGAAGCAGACATTAAAACGTGCACATATCGGAAAATTCTTAGGATTGTGCAGTATTGGCTCCAGTTCTGGGCACCGCACTTTAGGAAGAATGTCAAGGTCCTAGAGAGGGTGCAGAAGAGATTTACTAGAATACCGAGGGTGAGGGACTTCAGTTACCGGGATAGACTGGAGAAACTGGGATTGCTCTGCTTGGGGCACAGAAGAAGGGGCAATTTAATCGAGGTGTTCAAAATCTTAAAGCAGTTGGATAGAGTATGTAAAGGAGAAACTGTTTCCACTGGCAGAAGTGTCAGTAACCAGAGGACACAGATTTAAGGTATTCTGCAAAAGTGGAGATGAAGAGAGACAGACCTGGAATGTCCTGTTTGAAAGGTGGAAACAGATTCGACAATAAATTGCACAGGAGAATTGGATAAATACTTGAAAAGGAAAAATCATCATGTCAATGGGGAAAGAGCAGAGAGTTGGACTAATTTGGATAGCTCTCTCAAAGAGCCAGCACACCAGCATGATGGGCAGAATGGCCTTTCTCTGTGCTGTGTGATTTTAGATATTTCTGTATGCCTCTGACATCTGTCAGATATCCTATAGGTTTGTAGGTATGCGTCTGGTTATAAGTCAGTGGATTTTAAGGATTTCACTGCAGGGAACTGTCCCATCTTGCACATATTTAGACGGTCTGAGGCAGTTTGCATTCAGATTCCCCAATGTAGAGGAAAAGATAGAACAGGAGGGCAGAGATTTAAAGTAATTTGCAAAAAGAGCCAGAAGCGAGGTGTGAAAGAACATCTCCAGGCAGCGACTGTTTAGGGTCTTGAGTGCACTGCCTGAGCATGTGGTGGTGGCGGCAGGTTCAATCGAGGCATTGAGAAGGGAATTAGAGTTTGAAAAGGAACAATGTGCAGGGTTGCGGGGAGAAAGGCGGGAGAATGCCACGAAGTGAATTGCTCATTTGGAGCTGGTGCAGACACGATGGGCCAAATGGCTCCTTCTGAACTGTTTAAAAAAAAAAATCCTGAGATTCTGATTCGGTCTCTGCAAACAGTCACACTCCTGGTGCTCCTTGAAGCTGAATGCACAAAAGATCACGCCAAGTAACCTGAGGGAAGGCATTTGTTTGCTCACAATGTCATTCTGGAGACAATACCAAATTTTCCCACCAGCGTGCTGATGGCAGTCGAAATCTGTTAACTCCTCGCTCCCTACACCCTTCCTAGTATTCTGCCACATTGAACCCCGTTTAGAAAACTATGCTTAAAACACCTATTGTGGCTAAGAATGAATAATCAAAGCTGCATTTTACCACCGCACTCATTTTTCTGCCCTGCTGTACATTGTTTTTAATATATACTGTCTGTTTCCTGTGGAAAGGATGTGTTGTTTTTAGTTACAACTTTTTGTCTTTTACTCCTCGTCGTTTTCCACGTTGATGTCGAAGGGTACTGAAGATTGCTTTGTGTTCTTTGTAAGGACACAGCACCCCACCCCTCTCCAACTGCACCCCTGCAGTTTTATAGCTGGCACATTTAGACACTGCAAGTCAATAAATCCTGCAAAGTACCTTCGCTTGACGTGGTTGCCTCCCATAAAGTCTTGTAAGTGATGCTCGATCTGTAAATGTCGAGTTCCTGAATGAACTGACACCGAGTAGCTGATGGCCTTCATTAATGGGTTTATAATTAGTTGGCGTATGTTCTTTTATCTTTCTGGTGGGTTTAATTTTTTAAATGGTTCCGACATTCTTCTATCCAGTGATGTACCGGGACACTCTACATGCCTGGCAAGCAGCTAACGCTGTCTTCAGTTCTCCAAATTTCCATTCTGCGTTATTTCCACTTCCCCGCACCCCCCCCCGCCCCCCCAAACCAACTCCCCAGTGAAACTGGAGATTCCCTCTGAGAATCAGATGGAGGGTTCTACCCACTCATGGAGTATGGGTGTCACTGGTAAGGCCAACATTTATCCCCTCGTCTCTGGTCTCCCTTGTGAAGGAAGTGGTGGTGAGCTGCCTTATTCTTGAATCACTGCAGTATGTGTGGTGAAGCTGCCCCCACCAAGCTGTTAGGTAGGGTCTAGGTCAAAGTCGAGTGGTCCGTCTGTGTTTTATTATTTTCTTTTGTAGTAATTTTGATGCAACTGAATGTCCTGCTAGGACATCTTACAGGGCATCTAAGTGTCAACCATGTTGGTGTGGGACTGGAGTCACACACACAGGCCTGACCACATGACAATAATGAACCAATTGGGCTTTTGCAATAATCTGACAAATTATCAGCTTATACCTTATTTAGGTTATTTTTCGTAGCATTGTGAAACCGTTTTAGCTGAATTACATCTTCCAAAAATCTTTACGGGTGAACATTTTATGCTTATCAATGTTGCAAGAGGTCATCTGCATTTAGGACCATGCAGCCCTCCCAACACTGAGTACAGCGCTGGAGAATAAAAGAGTCCTTGGCTCTACATAAACAATGTGCCTGAGGTCTAACCACTCTTCTTAAGAGTGTAAGTGTCGCATGCTAATCGCTTGTACCACTGAACTGTAAGGACTATGCCATCTGCAAGATGCAATGCAGCAAGTTGTCAAAGCTCCTTCAACAGCAGGCCTCCAAACCCACGACCTCTACCACCTGGAAGGACAAGGGCAGCGGGCACATGGGAACACCACAACTTGCAAGTTCCCCTTCAAGCTCCACACCACCCTGACATATAACTATATCACTGTACCTTTATTGTCGTTGGGCCAAAAATCCTGGAACTCCCTCCCGAACAGTACTGTTGGTGTACCTACACTAGATGGATTGCAGTGGCTCAGGAAGATGGCTCACCGCCATCTGCCCAAGGGCAATTAAGGATGGGCAATAAATGCTGACCTTGCCAACGATGCCCACATCCATGAACGAATGAGAAAAGGAGCTAAAACAAACGATCCGGTTATTACTACATTGCCAGCAACACCTACATCTATGAATGAATTTTTTAAAAAGTCATTACACCAAGGTTTAAGAGCACACCGTCAGCAGGTGTCGGAGCCGTGCGCTAACCCACTGCACCTCCAAATGGCTTTGCTAAGTTAGGTTGATGAAAAGTGCAGTAAAGTCCATGAGCAACCCTCCCGTGGCATTACTCACCAAGTCAGATAGTACGCTGGTTTATAAGGACATCAGCATTAGGTCATGTAATATACAATGTATTATTCTGTCACAGAGAGTGAAAAGTGAACTGGCTTGGCTGCTAAAGGCCTTGTACTGTAAAAGTCTGAGCTGAAGAACAGACTAATTGAGGCGATTGGGCAGAAGACATTTTCTGTTCCTGAGGAAATCTGTCGATTTTGGAAATACTTGTTCTTCCCACTTTTTAAAAAAATATATAAAAGGGGGAACATGCTTGTGTAAGACACCTGAAGTGTGACAGACAGATCAAAACTTTTATATGGATTGATTACAACTCCAAACTTAAAAAAGAAATTCTAAGCTGAGTACACATTTCTAGGTCAAATGTGGCAGTGCTCTTGCTTCTGAGTTGGAAAGTCGTGGGTTCAAGTCTCATTCCAGAGGCTTGAATACAAAATCCAGGTTGACACTCCTGGTGCAATACTGAGGGATCATAAGACCATAAGAAAAAGGAGCAGAAGTAGGCCATTCGGCCCATTGAGTCTGCCCCGCTATTGAATGAGATCACGGCTGATCTAATAATCCTCAGCTGCACTTTCCTGCCTTTTCCCCATAACCCTTGATTCCCTTACTGATTAAAAATCTGTCTAATTCAGCCTTGAATACACGTAACAGCCCAGCTTCTACAGCCCTCTGCGGTTAAGAACTCCACAGATTGACTACCCTCTCAGAGAGAAGAAATTCCTCCTCATCTCTGTTTTAAATGGGCACTTCTTGGAGGTGCTGTTTTTCCAGATGAGATGTTAAACCGTGGCTCTGCCTGCCCTTTAGCTGGACACAAGGGATCCCATGGCCAATATACAGGATGAGTAGGGGAGTTTTTCACTGACCAATTATTTATCTATCAACCAATATCACAAACAGATTATCTGGGCATTATCGCATTGCTGTTTGTGGGGCTTGCCTTCATTACAACAGCGACTGCACTTCAGTTGTACTTTATTGGCTGTAAAGCACTTTTGGACTCTCCGATATCTGCACTCCTACAATTCTGGCCTCTTGCACATCCCCGATTTGAATCGCTCCATCATTGGCGGCCGAGTCTTCAGATGCCTGAGCTGTGAAAGGTGCTATATAAATGCAAATCTTTTTTCCATATATACAGGGCTCTCACATTTCCCCCCACCCCTCCCATCAACCCGTCAAGAGTGAAAAGAGTAGATGTAAATCAAGAAGAGGTAGAAGGGGTGGTTAAGTGAGACCAACTATAGGTTTCCAACTTGTAAGAGTTTAGGATTGTAGGAATGCTACGAGTCTCTCTCCCTGTCTCTCGCTCTCTCTCTTTCTTTCTCTCCTCTCTCTCTCTCTCTCTACTCGAGGTGCAGAAGAGGTTTGTCATTTGCACGTTTGAATTTCCATTAGGATGGCATTAAAGTAAATAAAATAGAACAATTTCCTCACTGGCAATTTTCTGTTGAAATCCATTTTATCACTTAGATTCAGCATAATGAACTCTCGTTTGCGATGTGCACAGCATGTGCATGGTAATCTGAAAACTGATTATTTCTAGAATGTACTTTGTAGGATCTGTTTAATCTGATCAAATAAAAGCTTGGGCTATGAGATCTTAAGTATGGATCAAACTGCCATTGCAGATAATTGAACAGGAAAACTTTAAAGAGGCTCAGTGGGCAGCGTTCTTGACTCTCGAGCCAGATGGTTATGGGTTCAAGTCCCATCCCAGATACCTGAGCATAAAATTCAGGCTGACACTCCAGTGCATTACTGAGGGAGCACTGCACTGCTGAAGGTGCTGCTTTCCAGATGATGCCCTCTCTGCCCTCTCAGGTTCATGTAAAAGAACCCAAGGCAATTCGAAGCAGAGCAGTGGAGTTCTCCCAGTGTCCTGGCCAACATTCACCCCTCAAAATTTATGCTGTTTGTGGGAGCTTGCTGTGTGCAAATTGGCAGCTGTGTTATCTGCATTGCAACATCTGCAGTGACTACGCTTCAAAAGCACCTTATTGGCTGTAAAGCGCTTTGAGACGTGCTGAGATCGTGAAATTTGCTATAGAAAGACAAGGTTCTTATTTTCTTCTTTCTAATACCATGTAGAATGTTGCATTTATCTGAAGTTTTTGTCGGGGTGGGGTTTGGATTTGGTTTGTCTTCCCCTTCAGCTTATCTCTACTGATACCCTTATCCATGCCTTTGTTACCACTGGACTTGACTATTCCAATTCTTTCCTGGCTGGGCTCCCATTTTCTAACCTGAATAAATGTCCAAAACTCTCTGTATCTTAACTCACATTACATCGCCGCTCACCCATTGCCTCGCCTCACCAACAACACCCCTCCCCCCCCCCCCTCCCCCATCACTTATTCCTGTAGTCTCCTCCAGCCCCACAACCCTCCAAGATCTCTGCACTCCTCCAATATTCTGGCCTCTTGAGCATCCCCGATTTTAATCGCTCCACCATTGGAGATGCCTTCAGATGCCTGAGCCCTAAGCTCTGGAATTCCCTCCCGAAACCTCTCCACCTCTCAAACTCCCTCTCTACCTGTAAGTTGCTGCTTAAAATCTACTTCTTTGACCAAGCCTAATGGTCATCTGCCTAATATCTCCCCAATGTGGCTCGATGTCAAATCTTCTCTGATTACATTCCTATGAAGTGCCTTGGGATGTTTTACTACCTTAAAGGCTCTACATAAATGCCAATCGTTGTTCTTTCTGTGGCTGCCCTTACTGCAGTCCTTGCGAGTTTTATATGCATGTCCAGTGCCATTGTTGCTAAGAACAGCATAGCAACGTGATGAGCTGTTCTTCACAGCAATTCAGTCTGAAATTTGAACATGAGCTGCTTGTAGATGGGATTTGGAGGTTTTACAATGGTTCTTGACCAATTGGAAACATCATTCATCTGCACTGATAGATACTCACTCAATTCTAGGGATATAGATATACACTTGGACAAATGAAAATTGGACTTTTTCAAACAAGGGGAAAAATGCTAACGACGTCCAATGAATCATTTACCATTTGTGATATCGCCCTCGTGTTCATCCTTCCCTTTCCCCCTTTCTCTTGAGTGAATCTTACTCACGTCTTTAAAATTTATGCTTTGTTTCCAGGTTCAAGTGCTTCCATATTTGGTAAAAGCCACAGTAAAGGAAACCATACAAACTGATGCACCTAAGAATAAAATTGGGCCACTCTTGACCTCTATTATTTTTAGTAAATCTTCTGTACTTACTGGTTGATACTCTATACGCACTGGTGAACGTAGGTGAACTGATGATTTAAGACTGTATGTTCACCCTGATTAAAATAAAAGCCAAATACTGCGGGTGCTGGAGGTCTGAAATAAAAACAGAAAGTGCTAGAAGAACCCAGCAGGTCTGGCAGCAACTGTGGAGAGAGAAACAGTTAATGTTTTGAGTCCAATATGACTCTTCTCCGGGGTCTGCGTCAGTTTCGGAGTCTTTATTATAGTCGGACGAACAAAATCCCGGAAAATCTGAAATCCGGCATTGTCTTGGTTCCAAGGATGCTGGATTTAGGACATTGTTCCTGTAGAATCAACCTGTGCAGGCACATTATGAGCCCTGCTTTTGTGTTTCTCGTTCCAACTGATGCGATAATGAGGGGTGAGGGAGGCCATGTAATGATAGCAGTGAAATTATCACTTCAGATAACCTCTGAAACGGTATGTTTCTGTGTCGCTAACTGCTTAATAGAATGAAGTAATTCTCCCGGAACTCCAAAATAACAAATATAATTCAGCAGCTCTGTGGAGCTCATTAAGTCATTCGGTTGTCCAGTTCACAGGTTTAAAAGCAGCTGGATATATCTTGTCTTCTGTTCTGTCTGGTGTTTTTTAAGAAAAATTTTTCACAGGATGTGGGTGTTGCTGGCCAGGCCAGCACTTATTGCCCATCCCTAATATCTGTACCTATTCTCTGGAACTTGCCTTTTGGCTTTTCTCAGTTGAAAACAAGAGACGTTTGTTTAAACATTCCGTCTATAACTGCAATTCGTAAGCTTTTTGGAAGGTTTCAGCCATGGCTCATGGGGTGAATTCTCAAACTTTGAGTCAGAAGCTGGTGGATTCAAGTCCCAACCCAAAAATTAAAGAAAGGCTTTCATGACCTCAGGGCATCCCAGAGCGCTTTACAGCCAATGAAATGTATTTTCTGTTCTAGCGTTGGAAACACAATCCAACTTAGCCTTTGAACAAAAGTAAATGTCATTAGTAATAGGTTTGAAGTATCTTTTTAGCACCTGTACCATCAGATGAGGGCTGGACAAATAGGGTTGCCAACTCTGATTGGACTCGTTCCAAGAGATTTCATGCATGACCTCCAGAAACAGCCTTTTCTTCTACCCCCCCCCCCAATATTTATGTAACTAATAAACAAAAGTGTCCAAAGAAAATTTTAATAGAAACAGACCATTGTTTTAATGTCCCTGTGAATTTTATTTATCCTTGGTTTCTCACGGCTGTGCCTAGGAAATTAATCTTTAATTCCTGGAGGCTCCAGGATGATCCTGGAAATTTGCCCACCTTAGGACAATTAACCTGGAAGGGATGAATCATTCAAGTGTCACGCCGATTGATTTGACTGCTTCTTCCCTACAGTACATCCTACTGAGATGTCCCTGATAATAAACAAGAAAAGTGGCCTTTCAGCACTCTGACCAATGTTTTTCCTTTTTTTTGTGTGTGTGTGTGTGTTCAGTTCATTCACCCTTTCACCGAAGCAAACTTGGGTCAAAACAACCTTCTCGGTAAATAGATACAGAAGAAATATTGCAAACACGCAGCACATCTGTAAGTCACAGATAGGGGCAAGTGAAGTTAAAGTGTCAGGTGTGGAGCCTTTGTAAATTCTGATATGAAGAATGGTTTAGAAAATAACTTTAACTCTGGGCAAGGTGGAAATCATTCCCCATGGACTCGTTGTCCTCAGAAGGTGTCAACAGACCTTCTCCTCGGAGCTATTACATTCCAGTGGCGATGGTGCACATAGAATGGTTTTAGGGAGGGAAAATCAGCAGGATGACTGTGAGGACAAAGGAACAGCACTGTTTGTCCGGAACAGGAAGGAATATCTTCACCCAGATGGTGGTTAATTTTTTTAAAATTTATTCTTTCATGGGATGTGGGCGTCATTGACAAGGCCAACATTCGTTGCCCATCCCTAATTGCCCTTGTGCTGAGTGGCTCGCGAGGCCATTGCAGAGGGCAGTTAGGAGTCAGCCACATTGCTGTGGGTCTGGAGTCACATGTAGGCCAGTCCAGGTAAGGATGGGGGATTTCTTTCCCTAAAGGGCGTTAGTGAATCAGGTGGGTTTTTATAATGATCAACAATGTTTCATGGTCAGCATTATTATTATGTATGACTAACTTTTAATTCCAGATTTTATTAACTGAATTTAAATTCCACCAGCTGCCATTTGAACCCATGTCCCCAGAACATTAGCCTAGGCCTACTGGATTACTAGTCCAGTGACATAACCACTACACCACCATCTTCCACTCATAGAATGTAGAACTTGCAACCATGTGGATGTAGTGATTGTGGGTAAAACCTTTCCTACTGTTTGGGGGGTCACGTGATTGTACTGACGAATCAGCCCTAAGCGTGGGTAATTTTAGGGGAGGAGCTTTCTAGTCGTGGGCCTGGTTCAAGCGTGTAGCTTCTTCAAGAGCTCTATGAGTAAAGTTACCTATTTCAAATAAGAAACCTGTCCGATACACCAAGTTTATTATAATTGGCCATGAGGATAAATAGCTCCGATGCTGCACCTCGCCTCGTGAATGTGAGTACATCAATTTTTAAGGAAAGAAAGAAAAGTATACTCACCAGTCACGCCACTCTTCTGCAGAATCGACCCTCCATGGAAGTCTGGAGCCAGTACATAGAGCATCTCGGTTTTTATTTTGTGGCAAGTGAAATAACAACGGAGAAGCAGAAAGCAATTCTTTTAAGTGTCTGCGGGAAGAAGACATATAACCTTGCCCGCCGTCCCTGAACGTGCCCAATTCAAATTCTTTTAACGAGCTGGCAGACCTCGTGAAGGCACATTTTCAGCTGAAGCCTTCGGTGATTCTGCAGAGATTTAGGTTCAACTCCAGAGTAAGGGCCCCAGGTGAGTCAATTGCAACGTATATCACCGAGTTAAAACAGTTGGCTGAGCGCTGCGACTTCGGAGATGTACTCAATGACATGTTGTGGGATTGTTTGGTCTGTGGCTTACAAGACGACGCCGTTCAGCGCTGCTTACTTGCAAAAGGTAATGTTGATCTGAAGCACACCATGGAAATAGCACTAGCACTGGAGAGTGGTGAGAGGGACTCATAGGCTTTGCAGAGTGTCGAAAATGGCGCCGTTCTTCAGTTGGGGTGGGAACCTACCACCGGGAGTGGCACGAAAGCCAGAGAGAGACAGCAACGAAGTGGGAAATAGTCTCTACTGCTCAAAAAATGAAAAGGCCTTGTGGAAGCATCTCACCAGCAATTCAGAAATTAATTTATTACCGATGTGGGAGTAACCATGTACCAGAAACCTGCAGATTTAAAGAGGCAAAATGCTACTACTGTCACAAATAGGGCATGTAATAAAGTAATGGAGGGCGAAATCAGACAGCAGGCCAAGATGATTGAAATGCACAATACAACTGAACCAGAAGCTGCTGATACGGATATCTATTCCCGATACAATGTCAAAACAGTAAAAACTGAACCAATCAGCGTCACCTTCAAGTGAATGGGAAGCATGAAGCATCGACCACAGCGGGGGGAGAACACACATTTAAATACCTAAGTAAAGGTGCGCAGTCACTGAACCTGGAGCAAACCATAGCTCAGCTGAAGACATACACTGGAGAGGCAATAGAGGTAAAAAGTATCGCCACTGTACCTGTGCACCACAGGCAACAGACAGCCCAGCCGCTCAGACTTTTTAAAGTGAGAATCAGAGGAAACCCTGAGTTGATTGTGGAATACGATAGTGCATTTTGGAATGAGATAAGAGAACCGAAGGACCTTCGCAGGATGCAAGGTCAAAAGGCACAAGTCAGAGTTGGTTTCATGGGAAAATCACGAAAGAAGGGAAACAAATATAGTGGTACTCTGAACAAACCAAAGAAACAGTTGGCAGAAAAAACTCAAGAATGTTCAATGTTCCAGGAGGAAGTCAAAAGATACAAGAGGGAGGCAGAAGAGCTGAAGAATCAGCTGAATGAAACATAAGAGGCAGTAGAAGGGGAAGTCATGGAACTTTCCAAGATGCAAGTGGGTAGCGAAGCCAGGGGTAGCTCAAGCACCAAACTGAACTAAGTTAAGCTTTCACCAGAGAGAAATTTGGCCGGCTGTGAAGTCAAAATGAAGGATAAGACAAAACTCTGCGGCAAACAGAAGAAGAAAAGGCAGAAATCAATTCCGAGAGGCCAATCGTCTATCCCTCCAGAACCCTTTCTGCAGCTGAGAAGGGTTACTCACAACTTGAAAATGAAGTAATATTTGGAGTAAAGAAACTTCATCAATATTTGCATGGTCGATATTTCACCATAGTGTCAGATCATAAGCCACTCATGGGTTTATTTAGTGAAGATAAAGCAATTCCGCCGATAGCCTCTGCCAGAATTCAACGATGGGCCTTGATTTTGTTGGCATATGAGTACACCTTTATGCATCGTCCGGGTGTGCATATAGCAAATACAGACGCTCTCAGTTGTCTTCCGTTACCAGATAGCGTTGTACATGCTCCAGTGCCACAAGAAGTTGTACTTGTGTTGAATTTCCTGGACTCTTCGTCAGTCTGTGTGAAGCAAATAAAGAATTGGACAAACCGGGATCCAATTTTAACAAGTCCAAGTCCGGGTAATGCAGGGATGGTCAAATGCACTTATCTCTGAAGAGATAAGACCATCCTATGCCTGTAAAACAGAATTAAGTTGTCGAGATGGAATCTTGTTGTGGGGATCAAGAGTCATCGTCCCTTTGCAAGGAAGAGAACCACTCTTGACAGAGCTGCATAGTGCACATCCAGGCATTTTCAAGACGAAGATGCTTGTGCGAAGCTATGTCTGGTGGCCAGGCATAGACAGTGATGTAGAAAAAATGGTTGAACACTGTCTCCAGGGTCAGCAACAACAGAAGTTGCCCGTCTTAGCTCCACTGCATCCATGGGAGTGGCCTGAACGACCCTGGGTTAGACTACATACAGTCTATGTAGGTCCATTTTTAGGTATCTTGTTTTTATTGATCATTGATGCGTATTCTAAGCGGATGGATGTGTATGAAGTTAAATCACTGACACCGTGTGCAACTATTGAAAAGCTGCGCCAATGTTTTAGTGTACATGGCCTACCAGAAGTCATTGTTTTGGATAATGGCACTGCCTTCACTAGTACGGAATTCCAGAGATTCTTGAGTTTAAATGGAATTAAACATATTAAAACAGCGCCATATCATCCCTCACCCAATGGGTTGGCAGAAAGAGCAGTGCAAACTTTCAAAACAGGAATGAAGAAGTTATCCGAAGGAACGTTAGAAACTCATATTTCACGTTTTCTTCTCAACTAACGAACGACTCCTCATGCAACTACGGGTTCAGCACCACCTGTGAATTACTGATGAAACGCCGTCTTTGTACACAGTTGAGTCTGGTGTTTCCAAACCTAGAGGGGAAAGTAGAGAAGAACCAGAGTAGTCAGAAATTGAATCATGATATTCATAGCAAAGCTCAAAAATTTACTGTGGGAGAGACAGTTTTTGTGCAAAATTTTGGAAATGGACCATTTTGGGTTCCTGGTATAATTGTGCCTGAAACCGGACCTTTGACATACCAAGTGGAAAACTGAATGGTTCGAAAACATGTGGATCAACTGAGCAGTAGAGAGACACTCCAACAACCAGTTATTCCACCTGTAATTGATGTCGAACCTTTAATCCCTGAGGTGACAGATCAACCTAGAATAGACATACCTGATGTCTCTGTTGAATTAAATAATCTTGGAACTACCGTTGTCTAAGGATGTCCCTGATGCTGCGGTTCCTGATCATATAGATCCAGTGGGAGAATTTCAAGTCATAGAGCTACGTCGCTCTAACCGAATTAGAAAACCACATAAGGAACATAATCTACAATCTACAATCGCATGACCTGTGTATATATGTATATGTTGCAGATTAAGCTTTTCTTGTAAATAAGAAATGTAAAAAAAAAATTTAAAGGGGAGGAATGTAGTGATTGTGCATAAAACCTTTCCTACTGTTTTAGGGGTCACGTGATTGTACTGATGAATCAGTCCTAAGCAGGGGTAGATCTTAGGGGCGGGGCTTTCTAGTCACGGACCTGGTTGAAGAATGTGGCTTCTTCAAGAGCTCTGTAAATAAAGTTAACTGTTTCAAGTAAGAAACCTGTTCGGTACACCAAGTCTGTTACGGTGGAGTAGTTGAAACAGAGATGCATTTAAGGGGAAGCTAAGTAAATATCTGAGGGAGAAAGGAATATAAAGTTATGCTGACAAGTTAAGCTGAAGTAGTGCAGGAGGCTGGTGTGGAACATAAAATAAGGCCTTCTGGGCTGCGAGGCCTGTTGCGATAATTTTATAGCAAAAACTGTTGATGGACTGCTGTTTACTTCCAACATTTTCTCTCTGTTTCACTCAGTTTGAACTGCATGGCCCTGGCTTTTACATTTGTGCCTTCTTTGCACTGATTTTTCTGCCCATTCGCACTGGCAAACACACAAGCAGACCCTGTCATTATTTATTTCTATGTCGATAAATGTTTATGTCTCTGTCATCCCATCAAACGCACTGGAAACAAGTGCAGTTCAATGTGGAGCTTCCCTTGCCAGTGATCAGTACTTAAAATGCTGGGAGAATGTTTTCCCATGTGGGAGAGTCTAGAACTAGGGAACACAGTTTAAAAATTAGGGGGTCTCCCACTGAAGACGTAGATGAAGGGGAATCTCTTCTCTCAGAGGGTCGTTAGTCTGTGGAATTCTCTCCCCCCAATGAGCGGTGGAGACTGGGTCATTATAAATAAAATTCAAGGCTGAGTTGTGCAGATTTTTGATTGACAAGGGAGTCAAAGGTTATGGGGGGCGCAGGCAGGAAAGTGGGATTGAGGCCAACATCAGATCAGCCATGATCTTATCGAATGGTGGAGCAGGCTCGAAGGGCCAAATGGCCTCCTCCTGCTCTGAATTCTTGTTTCAGTTAATGTGCAGTTTGGGGATAGCTTTGCCACAAGCTGGTATTTAGTGCTCTTCTGAGAGCTTCCATATAATCACAACTGGCCAGTGAATAGGAACAATCCGGATCAAAACAGGACTTGAGATTAGTTATGGAGTAGCACAAAAGTGCATCAATAGGCAAATCAGAATGAAAACAATGCATTTTAAAATTTTGTTTAATTGCTTACTATAGAATCTCTGAATAGTAAACGTGGCCATTCAGCCCATCGTGTCTGTGCCACCTCTTTTTGAAAGCACTGCCTAATTAGTCCCACTCCTCCCTGACCTTTCCCCAGAGCTCTGCAATTTTCCCTTTTCAGTTATTTGTCCAGTTCCCTTTTTGAAAGTTACTATTGAATCTGCTTCCACCATCCTTGCAGGCAGTGCATCTCCGATCATAGAAAACATTTTAACCTAGCAATTAATGGCTGCAACCTAGGTTCTTGATTGAATGTGTACCAGAGGCACATAAGCCAGCCAAACATAGGTAGACTCAGGAGCAGCTGATTCTAATTTAATTATTTAGTTCCTGTTTTCATGCCTAGAGGTTCATTATTGATCCTACACGTGAACCTATGATAGTTCAGGAGCTTTCTGAAGGAAGCCATTGCTCAGATCACTTATCTGTTGCCTTTAGAATAACATGATTCAGACTGTTAAGGTCTTGAGTAGCTGCTATTTGTCAGGCTATTGTTTGATGGAGCAGGCAGTTTCATATTGTATATATTGCTAATGCTCGCCAATTATGCACAATTGACTGTAATTGATATCTTCAATTACAGTATACTCTTAGTGTCTTAAGGTCAGACATTCCTCAGGTTTCCCTGCTTGAAAGAAAGATGTGTATTTCAATAGCAGCTGATCACATCTCTCAGAAACATCTCAAAGAGCCTCGCAAACAATTAATTACTTCTAAGTACGGGGACTGTTCGAGCAGGAAATGTAGCGGATGATTTGCCTGCATCAAGATCCACAAACAGCATTGAGAGCTCTGATCGTTTGCGTGTGGGCCAGGCCCCGGAAAGGGGCATTGAGGGACTATGTCGATGAGTGGCCGTGGGTTCTTGTGCCGCAAATGATTGAGGGAATTTGTGATGTTTCAGCATCAAACCGGCATGAATCAGTCCAGTGTGAATTTCCCTGGGGAACCCTCTCCTGTGCCGAAAAGTTCCAGGAAATTCCTGACCCATTCGCTGTGATACAGTAAATATGACTCCCTGATAGCTGTGTTGAATATTGTGCAATAGTGTGCACACAGCCTGCAGCGCATGTATCTACAGCGTAACCGAGATCATTCAGTGAACTCTTTCTGTGTCAACTGGTGCTGAGCAAATCAAACAATTTCAGAACTGAGCTGTGTTCCCAAAAAGATTGCACTGCAGTTTTTTTCCCTGCTTGTGTTGATGCAGATTGACTGGAGTATGGTGAACAACTGTAACTTGATTCAGTGCACTTGGGCTAATCCATCGCAGCGTGACCCTGATCAATTGGATTATGATTTCGATAGCGATCAGCTTCAAGTTTCACGCATCCAGCCAGGGAAAGTTCACTTAACCTTTCATTAAATTTCTGGCACCTATAATTATTTTGACTGCTCCATCTACAAGGCACAAATCAGGAATGTGACGGAATATTCTCTACTTGCCTGGATAAGTGCAGCTTCAACAATGCTCAAGAAGCTCAACACCACCCAAGATAAAGCAGCCCGCTTGATTGGCGCCATCTTAAACATTCACTATGATGCACAGTGGCAGCAGTGTGTAGCCACCAATAAGATGCATTCCACAGCACAGGATGTGACGAGTGGAGTCCTGCAGGGGTCTGTACTGGGGCATCAACTTTTTACAGTTTCTATCAATGACTTGGATGAAGGGAGCGAAGGCATGGTAGCTACATTTGCAGATGACACGAAGATAGGTAAGAAAATATGTTGTGAAGAGGACATGAGGTTGCAGATGGATATAGATAGGTTGAGTGAGTAGACAAAAATCTGGCAGATGGAGTATAATGTGGGAAAATGTGAAGTTGTTTACTTTGGCAGGAAGAATAAAAAAACAGACTATTATTTAGCAGAGAACGGCTGCAAAATTCTGAAGTGCAGAGGGATCTAGGTGTTCTAGTTCATGAGCCACAAAAAGTTAGTATGCAGGTACAGCAAGTAATTAAGGTAGCTAATGGAATGCTATCCTTTATTACTAGAGGGATTGAACATAAAAGTAAGGATGTTATGCTTCAGTTATACAGGGCATTGGTGAGACCCCACCTTGAATACTGTATGCAGTTTTGGTCTCCTTATTTAAGGAAGGATGTAAATGCATTGGAGGCGGTTCAAAGGAGGTTTACTAGATTGATACCTGGAATGAGTGGGTTGTCTTATGAGGAAAGGTTGGACAGACTGGGCTTGTTTCCACTGGAGTTTAGAAGAGTGAGGGGTGATTTGATTAAAGTATACAAGATCCTGAACGGCCTTGACAAGGTGGACATCGAAAGGATGAGTGGGTGAGTCCAGAACAAGGGGGCACTGTTTTAAAATTAGGGGTCTCCCTTTTAGAACAGAGATGAGAATTTTTTTTCTCTCAGAGGGTTGTGCAATTTTGGAACTCTCTGCCTCAGAAGGCAGTAGAAGTGGGATTGAATATTCTTATGGTGGAGGTAGATAGATTCTTGTTAGGCAAGGGAATCAAAGGTTATTGGGGTTAGATGGGAATGTGGAATCGAAACACAAGAAGATCAGCCATGACCTTATTGAATGGCAGAGCAGGCTCGAGGGGCCTACTTCTACTCTTATTTCATATGTTCTTATCCCCACCTCCCATAGCAACATGATTCCCTGGGAGAGGCAAAAATTAGAGAAAAGAAACCGAGCCAATTAGGCAGAAAAACATCTGGAAAATTCCTTTCTGATCTCCTCAGGCATTTGAAACCAATGCAGGAAATCACATGGACCAAGCATTATCTCTATAAAAAAAACTTGCCTGCGTTCTAAGCAAAAGAAGCTCCTTAAAGACTTTTCCTTTCAATACACCTTTGGTTATCTCAACAACAACAATTTCATTTATATGGCACCTTTAAAGTAATGAACTATCCTAAGGTAGCTTGATAGGAGTATTATTAAACAGAATTTCACACTGAGCCACATAAGGAGATGTTAGGACAGATGACAGATAATGTTGTTCGGAGGTAAGTTTTAAGGAGTTTCTTAAAGGAGGAGAGTGAGATAGAGAGGCGGAGAAGTTTGGGGAAGGAATTCCAGAACTTGGGGCCCAGCTAACAGAAGGCATTACCAACAATGGTGGAGCAATAGACATGGATGCACAGGAAGCCAGAACTGGAGGAGCGCAGGGATCTCGAATGGCTGTAGGACTGGTGAGGGTTACAGAGGGGGATTCTAGGGAGGAATTTGAAAACAGGGATGAGGATTTTAAAATTGAGGCATTGATGGGCAGAGAGCTAGTGTAGGTCAGCAAGTGAGTACAGGGATGATGGGAAAACAGGATTTGGTGTGAGTTAGGATTCTAAGTCCCCTAATTCTTTTTCCACTCTGCCTCCACCCCGCCCCATTCAGAGTCCAAAATCCCACATATGACACGGAAGGTCATGTCGTTGCCGCTGTCGGCTACTTGTTAAAAGACATGGAACTGATTCCTGTGGCAACACTGTGAGGGACTGCGGTGGTTTAACACACATTCCCTTTGCTCCAGCAAAAAAGCCTGTAACATGATTAAAAAGGCTCTCTCTCTCTCTCTCCCTCTCTCTCCTTTCTGTCTGAAAGGTTCCAAAAATATGCCTGTTTGTCGTCAGTTTCTGGAGGTGCAGGTCTACGGTACAAACACATAAATCAGTTCAAATGTAAATTCACAATCTCACTCAGACTCTTGAATTGGGAAATGGGAATAGCACCTTGATGCAGTCGGGGTGCATCACTGTTGGGGGAGAATAGAGGGGAACATTACTATGTGTCTACCCAGGACAATACCATCCGAGGAATGCTAACAATAAGTGCTGTTATGACACAGCAGTTGGTAAAGGCTGAGTTATTTAAAATCCCAGAGGGAAACTTCAAACAACTGTCATAACCTATATTTTCAATTGGTATGCTTGAGATGCAACTCTGAATTCAGAAATTAAACCACCAAGCCTCCAGAGGTTTTTTATATAAATTAAATTAGACATTTATTAATTTTACAAGGTATTAAACACACTCACATATCTACAAATTACTACCATAACAACTATTAAATAAGTCCCCAAATTAATCACTCCCAGGTAATCTTCACCAAGGCAACAATAACCCATAGATTTTAAACAGACATCAGGCAAGGCACATTTTATCTTACGAATTCAAAATGAGGTTCCTTTCAATCTGTTTCCTTTGCAGATGGCTGTAGGCTTACTTAGATATCACATGCCTCTAACTTCCACACACAAAACTCTTCTGCATATACCTAGCCTTCTCTTTGACTAAATTCTCATTGTATCACCAGGCCCTTTGAACTCCACCTCTTCTAACAATAAAACCCCTTTCATTGTACCAATTTTATTAGTAATATAAACATATTGATTGGTGTCTCCCAGCTAGGTGCAAGATTTCACCCCCCGTCTTTGAATAGTTTATTCAACAAAATGCAAATACACCCTTTACCTTAGATAAAAACAAAAAACTACTGCGGATGCTGGAAATCCAAAACAAAAACAGAATTACCTGGAAAAACTCAGCAGGTCTGGCAGCATCGGCAGAGAAGAAAAGAGTTGATGTTTCGAGTCCTCATGACCCTTCAGCAGAACTGAGTATAGTTAGGAGAGGGGTGAAATATAAATATACCCTTTACCTTACTGTTTACATCTCAAAACTACTATACATCAAAGCATCCAGACATACTGGCTTTAATCCAATTAACACACACACACACTCTCACAGACACAGACCCTATTACAAGTCCAATTTAAAATAATTTCCAATAACATTATAGACAATGTCTTTTCATGAAAGTGCTAAAAGTACAGAAGAGTTCCCCCTGTATCGGGCAGCTTTTATCTTAATGAGAACAAGCGATTTGCCATGATAATTCTAAAGCAACAGCATGAATAGTTTATACAGGATTACTTAGTTTGTTAAAAGCACAAAAACCTGCCTACATAATATATGAAACATCTTACATCTGCATGTATTTCCTGTGAGCTTTGTCATTACAAATTCCGACATCCACATTTATATTTTACAGTAGGTGTGCAAACTTGTTACACTGTAATTATACGCTGCTGCCTCCAGTGGTGGTGGGGTGCAATGACCGGTATGATGGGTATAAATACGCACAAGATGTATGTCTGACTGGTTTACATAGTACTTGTGTTGGTATCCTTCCATCTACGAGAGATGATGGATGTGCAGCAAACAATTTATTTAAGAGGGGAGGGGGCAGGTCTTGATGGGGTGCCCCTTGGCTGATGGCTATGAAGACCTATGCTTAAGAGGCAGGTTTAGCCACAAGCACTACACATGAAGCTGCCAAGTGACGTTATGGGTTGTTGTTTGCGACGTTGACGCCTGCTGCCAAGCTGCTCTAATAACTGGCCATTGTGTTGGTGTATGCCAGTCCACAGGAGGTGTCACCATTTCTCTCTTTTGCCAGCAGGTGACTCCCTAGTTGATGCTTAGGGCCTTCATGTCGCACTTGCAAACATCCTTGAAGCAGAGCTTTGGGTGTCCACCTGATCATCTGGCTCTGGCTACCTCACCATACAGAAGGTCCTTGGGTATGCAACTGTCTTCCACGACATAACATAAGAAATAAGAGCAGGAATAGACCACAAGGCCCATCAAGCCTGTTCCGCCAATCAATACGATCATGGCTGATCTTGGGCTTCAACTCCATTTTCCCACCCTCTCCCCATATCCCTTAATTCCCTGAGAAACCGAAAATCTGTCTATCCCAGCCTTAAATATATTCAACGATGGAGTATCCACAACCCTCTGAATTCCAAAGATTCACAACCCTTTGAGCGAAGAAATTTCTCCTCATCTCAGTCCTAAATGATCGGCCCCTTAACCTGAGACTGTGTCCCTGTGTTGTAGATCTCTCAGCGTCCACCATGTCAAACCCCTTCAGAATTTTGTAGCTATCAATGAGATCACCTCTCATTCTTCTAAACTCCAGAGAATATAAGCCCAGTTTACTCAGTCTTTTGTCATAGGACAAACCCATCATCCCAGGGACCAATTGAATGAGCCTTTGCTGTACCACCTCCAATGCAAGTATATCCTTTCTTATCTGTGGAGACCAAAACTGCACACAGTATTCCAGATGTGGTCTCACCAAAACCCTGTGCAACTGTGGCAAGATTTCTTTATACTTGTACTGCAATCCCCTTATAGTATTTACAGCACAGAAACCAGGCCATTCAGCCCAATTGGTGCATGCTAGTGTTTACATGAGCCTCCTCCCAACCCACTCCCTCTCATCCTATCATCATATTGTTATATTCCTCATGTGTTTATCTAAATTCTCCTTAAATGCAGCAATGCTATTCGCTTCAACCATTCCTTATAGTAGCAAGTTTCACATCATCACCACTTTCTGGGTAAAGAAATTTCTCCTGAATTCCCTATTGGATCCATTGGTCACTGCCTTACAATGATGGCCCCTAGTGGAATTGATCCAATCAATTCCACACCCTCTGACCCCATAATCACCCGAAGACTGAACTTGATCTTGACTCCTGGGGGGGTGGGGCTGTAATCTTAACTTGGGGTGATCATGTAAACATAGGAACATACGGAAACATTGGAACAGGAGTAGACCAAGGTTGCATTCGCCTCCCATTCGATGTCCTGCCTAATTTTTCTGTTCCATTGAAGTCAATGGGAGAATTGGTGTCGGAGTATAGTCGGGCAGCCAAATTCAATGGAGCACATTTTACACAAAATCTCCCCCTCCCCCCCGATGTAATGCATACATTTAACAAAGCAGGTCTGTATTTTTGCTGTTAGTATGTGTTGCTTCAATATGAATCCCTCCCTCAGTTTTAAACTCGCATGCCACTCTGCCAGGAAATGTATTTCAAAGGCGATTTTGGATGAAACAGCTGGTGCAAATTTTATTGCATCAAGTGCAGCACTTGATGTGAGCTGAAAGTGTTGTTGTTAGAAATACCATTAAGACCCACAATCTGTTCAGACATCTCCACTGTTCTGAACAATTTGCTTATGAATTGGTTCATACAACAAGGACCTCTTTAGCCTCTTTGAAGATGTGTAATTCAATGCATTAAATAAAAAGTGGAACAATGGATCAAAGTAAGATGAGAGTAACCTGTTATTGTAGCAGTCAAGCTGCCCTCTTTGTCAATGGTATAATAGGGCCAGACCCAAGTGGTGGCAGGTACTGGAATTAGTTTAGTGAGGTGTGACACATAATCTGTGCCAGGCAACATGCCCCAAGCTCCTTATTGTCCAGCAAGATTTGATGATCCCTGTGAAAAGCGAGGAAGGAAAGTCTTGCATTTATGTAGCACCTTTCACGTCCATGGGATGTCCCAGAGCACTTTCAGCCAATTAAGCACTTTCAGCCAATTAAGTACTTTGAAGTCCAGTCACTGTTGTAATGTAGAACAGCCAGTTTGTGCACAGCAAGCTCCCACACAGCAGTGTGATAATGACCATACAATCTTGCCTTTTTTTAATAATGTTATTTGAAGGATAAATATTGATCCAGGTTACCAGGGGGAATTTCCTTGCTAAATAACAACCTATATACCATCTTTAACATAATAAAATATCCAGGGTGCTTTACAGGAGCATTATAAAATAAAGGAGAAGCCACATGAGCTATTAGGTCAGATAACCAAAGGTTTGGTCAAAGATAGCAGTTTTAAGGAGTGTCTCAAAGGAGGAAATCAAGGTAGAGAAGCGGAGAGGGGTAGAGAGTGTATTCCAGAACTTAGGGCCTAGACAACTGAAGGCGCAATAATGAAGTGTCTAAAATTTGGGATACTCAAGGGGCCAGGACTAGAGGAGCACTAATATCTCAGAGGATTGTGGGGCTGAAAGAGATCACGGAGTTAGCGGGGGAGAGAGATGAGGCCAAGCAGGGATTGAAAACAGGGATGAGAATTTTAAAATCAAGCCGTTGCTTGACTGGGAGCAGCACTGGTCAGCGAGCACCGGGGTGATAGGGGAAGGTTATTTGGTGCGAGTTAAGCGATGGGCAGCAGAGTTTTGGACGACCTCAAGTTTGCGGAAGGTAGGAGTGTGTTGAAAGAGGGCTTCAGCAACAGATGAACTGAGACGGGCGATGTTACAGAGGTGAAATAGGCTGTCTTATTGATGGCACAAACATGAGATTGGAAGCTCACCAGGCTTGTGAACAGACATTTATTTTCAAAATGGAGTCGGTATCTGGGAAACAAAGTTTGAAATGGAGAATGAAAATTAATTTCCCATTATTTTAATTAGAGGAAATTTCTGCTCATTCGGTACTAGCTAACTGATAAGCAGTCGGATACTTTAGCAACAATCGAGGAGTTGAAAGAGGTGTTTTTATTCGAAAGAGCACCGTGGGATCTTGGCACGTCCATCGAGAGCGATTTAATATAAAAGCAAAATACTGCGGATGCTGGAAATCCGAAACAAAAACATAAAATGCTGGAAAAAACTCAGCAGGTCTGACAGCCTCTGTGGAGAGAGAAACGGAGTTGACGTTTCAAGTCCGTATGACCCTTCTTCAGAGCATTGCACCTTGTGAGGTACGGTCTCGAAACGTCAGCTGTGTTTCTCTCTCCACGGATGCTGTCAGACCGGCTGTGTTTTTCCAGCATTTTATGCTTTTGTTGTGGAGAGATTTAATGTCTGATCCAAAGTTAAGTGTGTCTCAGCACAGCAATTTCAGGCGAGATTTTATATGGAAGTTGGCCTAAAACCCACAGCCTTCTGGCTCAAAGTGTTAACAGTGATCTTGCACGTTTTGGAGTTTTTCCCACACTAAGTCCCTGAATGTTTCTCAAGGCGGAAGGCAGTAGATGGGCACTCCTAAAAGGGAGTGGATAACCTTTTTATTTTAAGTGACTTTGGTTAAGGGATCAATAACTTAGACGCAGCAGTATGAATGAGTTTTCTTGTTAACACATGTTTCATCTTCACAAAATTACTTCTGCCTGTTGTTCTGACTGCAGCAGCAGCACAAATGGACAGGAGCTCTTTGCTATCAACTGTCCCCGATGTGGCGAGCTTCAGCAAGGTGCCTCACCGGTTGCCATTGCTGTGGAGGCACTGAAACATAAAGGTGATTTGTTTGGCACAGTGCTCAGCAACCCCAGCTGGCAAGTGTCACTGCATATCCATCAAAGGGAACATGGGAAAAATGCAAACACCAGATTTCTGTGTGAAGCGTCAAATAATCGGGTATCCAGAATCAGCTGAGGCAATGAGGCGGGGGTAGGGGGTAAGGGGGGGGTGGAGGAAATGTAACATTTGCTGAGAGTCACTTGGCAGCAATTTGAGGAGGGGAGCACTGCCAAAATACCTGCTTCGCAGCTGACTTCAGGTTGTGAGTTAGGCAGGTTGTGACTGGGGGGGCTCTGCTGTTCAAAGCATGATTAAACACAGGCTTGCGTTTATACAGCACTTTTCATTATCCCGGGTTGTCCCGAAGCGCTTTACGGTCAACGAAGGGCTTCAAAAGTGTATTTGCTATTGTGGGAAGCATAGCAGCCAAGCTGGGCACAGCAAGCTCCCACAAACAGCAATGTGATATTGACCGGATAATCGGATTTTTTTTTAAATGATGTTATTTGAGGGATAAATATTAGCACAAGGCACTAGGGTGAACTCCCTGGCTCTTTTTCAGATTTTACAAGAGGGCTCAAACCTTCTGACTCAGAGGTGAATGTTAGCAACTGTGCCATGGCTGAGAGCCATATTAAGTGGTACAGTGGAAGGTGAGCGTGATGACGAGAATTTTAGATGAGCTCATGTTTACAGTGAGAGATTGAAGTGGATAAATTTGTCTTTTTAGGACAAATGATAACAGAAGATGGTAGACGCAGTGCCGAGGTCAGAACGATAGCGGAAGGCAGCAGTAATTTTGTGAAGATGAAGCACATGGTTAACAAGAAAACTCAAGCTTGGAACAAGGAAAAAGCTCATATGTTCAATCCACTTTCCTGTCCGCCTCAGAAACCTGGACATTAAATAAAGATCAGTGGAAGAAAATAGAGGCCTTTGAAATGTGGATGCTGACACGTATGCTAAACATTCCATATACGGACCATTACACCAATGAAGAGGTGCTTGAAATAGCGGGAGTAAAAAGTGACATCCAGAAAAGAAAATGTCAGAATTTCAGCCATTTGATCAGAGCTGAAAAGCCGCAGAGATCTCTGCGAGAGGGCAAAGTGGAGCGCAGCAGAAAGAGGGGTCGGCCTAGGTGTAGTTGGATGATGGACGTCACAGAGCGGTTGCAGACGAGCTACAGCGGATGTGTGAGGATGGCATAAGACAGATGAGCGTGACATACCCTGCACAGCAGATCTCCTGGCAGAAGTAGCTACAAGCAGGGAGAGAGAGAGAGCCAGTTTATGGAGGGTGCAAGGCGGGAGAGCATCAGAACAGCCCAGTCTGGAAGAAAAACATGGACAAGAGACTAAGAGTGAACATGGTACCTGTATTAGCCCTTGTGGCCAGTTTAACCACTGGATGAATTAACGAGATCCATCATAATGGGTAGCAGTGGCAGGGCTAGTATTGAGAATTTGGCAATATCGCTGCAATCTGTTATTGAAAGTTACTGGAAAACTCTGGCAGGGGGGCTTGTAAATTGACTTGCATAAGTAGAACCTTCGCACTCACTCACTCATGTGCACGTACCCCTCGTCCAATTGAAATCAGAAACAATCTTCAACCCAAACGGAGCTTTCCAGTAATCTTTCAAAAATAGAATGCAGCAACAGTGCCCAGGTCTCAAGGCTAGTCCTAATGTGGGAACTGTATCTTCCAAAACATTTCCTACCTCTGTACAGTGATATTTTCCAGCTGAACTGTCCCACAGTGGAGCTGTGCTCATTGGAGCTCATGCCTGTAAATTGTCTCAGCCACACGCTGAGATTTTATCATCCAGTAAAATTAATGGGCAGAATTCCCTGGATGGAACAGTATTGTTTTCCATATACATGTTCACAGGGAGTGCAGTTCCTCATGGGGACAGGGAGAGGCAAAGCAGAAAATGTCACCTCTATTTGTCTTACAGCATCATCCCTTTTACCATTTAATCACTCCTTTGTACCCCATCCCTCCTGCTCTCTCCTCTTCCCACCCACCTTTCCCCAGCTCTGTATAAATTCTTAACTGTTAAATCTCTCAACTTCTTTCAGTTCTACTCATCGACCTGAAACGTTAACTCTGCTTCTCTCCCTCCACAGGTGCTGCCTGCTGAGTGTTTCCAGCATTTTCTGTTGTCCAGTGTCCGCAGTATTTGGGCTTTTGTTTAAATGTCACCTCTAGTTCCTCTGTGCTTGCACTCTCTATCTGTCTCACCTTGTGTGTCTCTTTCTCTCTCTCTCTCTCCCTTCTTCACGTGCCTTGGTCTCTCAAATTGTTTAATTACATTCAGTTAACTCTTACATTTTTCCCCCATGGTTTATAATTAGTCCCTGAGAGAAGAGAAAATTACCTAACCAACAGATGGCTTTTGTGAGGCAGAGGTGTGTGCCTTTTACTCAGCTGGCTGGCTTAGTCCCATTTGATTTTGTTGCAAGTGACGAGCAGAGTGAATGCTGTAATTAGCCAATTACCACAGCACTTGAAACAGTGAGTGTAGATACTGTAATAAGAGCAATAGGCATCCCCAGGAAATTGGTGCCCTTGTAGTTGCAATGATAGAGTGAGAATGCTATTACATGAAGCAGACATTCAGCTCAATGTGGCCTGTAACCTGTGTTTTTTTTAAACCCCACAGCCCATTCACCCATTACCCCTGTATTTCCAAGTCCAACACCTCGATTTTAGTATTCTCATCCTCCTGTTGAAATCCCGCCATGTGTTAGCCATGGCGCAGTGGGTAGCTTTCTCGCCTTTGAGTCAGATGGTCATGGGTTCAAATCCCACTTCACAGACTCGAGAACGATACCTAGGCTGACACTCGCAGTGCAGTTACTGAGAGAGCCCTGCACTGTTACAGGACACCGGGAGAACTTGCCAATGCTTCTTTGAAAACTGCAGATAATGAGATGTTAAACCGAGGCCCCATCTGCCCTCTCAGGTGAACGTAAAGGATCAAATGGAACTGTTTCAAGGAAGAGCGGGAGATTTTGCCCCAGTTGGCTGAACAGTGTTGATCTCTCAACCAAAATCACAAAAAACATATACCAGGTCAATGCCGTTGAACCTAAGAGCATGAGAAATAGGAACGGGAGTTTACAATATGACCATTCGAGCCTGCTCTGTGATTCAGTAAGATCATTGCTGGTCTTCTACCTCAGCTCCGCTTTCCCACGCAATCCTCATATTCCTTGATTCCTTTAGTGTTCAAAAACCTATCAACCTCAGCCTTGAATATATTCAATGAGAGAGCATCCACAGCTCCCTGGAGGAGAGAGACTCTCTAGGTTTTCCAGCCATGGGAAAGAGCTTCTCAACGTTTACCTTGTCAATACCCTCCAAGAATTTTGTACGTTTGCTTGGGGAACCCACTGTGTGTAAATTGGCTGCCACATTTCCTAAAACAATGACTACACTTCAAGAAGTAATTCATTGGCTGTAATACATGAAGTTTTGAAAGGTGCTATGCAAATGCAAGTTTTTCTTGTATCTTGTAATTGTGCAAATTTTATACCACAGTGAGGGAGTTTCCTGTTTAAGTGGTGGATGGCTGAAGTTGCAGAGAAGGACAGTCCAGCAAATACTGGCTCCAGTTGAAGTTTCCATTGGCTTCAGGGACACTGCTGAAATGAGTTGGCCTTGAGTCAGTAAAATGCTGGAGCTGTGTTCCCTTCAGCTCAGTCTCCAAGTAATTTTGAGATCTTTCTGTGTGAGTCACACAATCAGCAATTAACAACGCAAACCACCAATTATATGTGGCAAGGCAACATCAGTCAAACTCTTGGCTCTAATCATTTGCAGTCACAGAGTTGATTGGTAACTTTCCCTTGCCCCCCACCGCCCTCCAGCCCATTCACCCTCCCCACAATACTGTCATTGTGACACAGTTGGTAGCTCTCTCGTCTCTGAATCAGAAGGATGTGGGTTCAAGCCCTACTCCAGAGACTTGAACAAAAATCTAGACTGACACTTCATTGTAACACTAAAGGAGTGTTGCGCTGTCAAAGTGCTGCCTTAGGCACCAAAGCCCCATCTGCCCTTTCCAGTGGATGTAAAGGAATCATAGTACAATTTGAGAGAAGAGCAGGGAGTGCTCCCTGGTGTCCTGGCCAACATTTATCTTTCAACCAACATCATAAAACAGGTCATTATCTCACTGGGGTTTGTGGAAGCTTGCTGTGTACAAATTGGCTGATGCATTGCAGAAATGGCTACATTTCAAAGTACTTTATTGGCTGTAAAATGCTTTGGAATGTCCTGAGATTGTGAAAGGTACTATATAAGCATAAGTCTTTATTTTCTTTCTCCCACCCAAGTTAATTTGGACCTACCTGTCTGGGTTCAGCCATGGTTTTGTTTGTGCAGCAGGATGTACTGTACTTTCCTACACATGTGAATAGTGCGGCATGAATCACGTCTGGCCAAACTTGGCTCCCAGTGTCTGGGATCAGTATCTTACCTTGGGGAATGGTAAAAGAGTTGGCTGAGGTCATTGGATCTTTTATGTCTGTACAAATAAAATAAACTAGACCCAGGAGAGCGTTGTACCATTCTTGAATGTCGAACAGCATTGTTTGTAACCCTTTAGTAACTTTGCAACCTATTAACATTCAATTAAGATTCTTTCAGCTGTGAGAGGGGGAAGAATGCGATTGCTCATGAGAATGGGGAGAAAAGAAATGGAGGGCGGAAGATGGAGAGGACATTGTGGGAGAGTCTATATGCCTACCAGGATACAACATGCTAGCTTCACTGGAGATGGTAGTACTTGAGGTATCAGCCATGGTTCAGTTAGTAGCGCTCTTGGCTTTGCATCAGGAGGTTGAGGGTTCAAGTCCCACTACAGCTGCTTGAGCACAAAACCTAGGCTGACATTCCAGTGCAGTGCTGTACTGTTGGAGGCATTGTCTTTCAGATGAGACACTAAACCAAGGTCCAGTTAACCCTTTCAGGTAGACATGAAAGATCCAGTGGCACTATTTTGAAGAGTAGCAGGGGAGTTCTCCTTGGTGGCCTGGCCTATATTTATCCCTCAAACAAGATCTAAAACATTTATCTGGTCAATAGATTTTTTTTTGTTGTGGGAGCTTGCTGTGCACAAATTGGCCACTATGTTTTCTACATTATAGCTGTAGCTACAATTCAAAGGTAATTCATGCGTTTTAGAGAGATTTGGGACATCCTGGGGTTGTGAAAGTTACTATATAAGTGCTAGTTGAAGACCATGTGCTAAGAATATGCACTCTCGGGTCAGGCATAGCATGGACAAACTGAAGAGTAAGGCTGTTTCAGCTCTGCTTGAACAGCAGAGTAACTCTCAAATGCACAAACTTTATCATCAGGGGTAACAGCATCAAGTCTATCCTTCTTGTACATCAGCCATCCTTAAGACCCCCTCCGAGTTAGACTTACAATTTGCTGCCAGTTAAAATCAAATTAAGGGACAGCTCTATGTCAGTGGCCTCTGTCTTTTAAGGGAAAATTCGATCTAGAAGTGTGGTTGACCGTGAAGGAATGATGATATAGTTCCAAGTCAGGATGGTGTATGATTTGACGAGGAACTTGCAGGTGGTGGTGTTCCTATGTGCTTGATGCCCTTGTTCTTCTAGGTTGTAGAGGTCGTGGGTCTGGACGGTGCTGTCAAAGGCCACATCAAGAATGACCAAACTCTGCACCAAGGAAGGAGGAGGAATATCCATCAGGATTTCCAGCCTTCTCAGTTATTTAGTGGCCTTCAGTGGCACAAGTCATCTGTCCTAATATCTCCTTATATGACTCAGTGTTATACTTTGTTTTATAATGGCTCTGTGAAGTGCTTGTGGGGCTTTATTACGTTGAAGACGCTATATAAATACGAGTTATTATTGTTGAGTCATACCCAGCCCAAAGGACGTTGGCTGTGATTATCTGAGGCCAGTTACAACAGCCCCAGGACATTGAGTTCCTCTTGGTCAGAGGCCTCAGCTCGAACATGGTCACCTTCTTGGACAATAATTCTGCTTTCCATCAGTAGGTGACGAGTGAGACTCCTAACTAATGATTCTACAGTGTTATCTCTAGACTTGACTATTTCAGTGCTCTCCTTGCACCCTCTGTAAGCTTTAGCTGATCCAAAACTCTGTTGCTCACATCCTAACTCGCACCGAGTTCCATCCCTATCCTCGCTGATCTACATTGGCACCTGGTCTGGTAATGCCTCGACTTTAAAATTCTCATCCTCATTTTCAAATCCCTCCATGCTGTCGCTCCTCCCTATCTCTGTAACTGTCTCCAGCCCAACAATCTCCATAATCTCAATGCCTCTCCAGTTCTGGCTTCTTGCGCATCCCCAATTTTAATTGCTTCACCATTGGTGGCTATGCCTTCTGCTGCCTGGGCCTTAAGCTCTGGAAGTCCCTTCCTAAACTTTCTGCCTCTCTCCCTCTCTCTCTCCTCCTATAAGACGCCCCCTTAAAACCCATGTCTTTGACCAAGCTTTTGGTCTCCAGGCCTAACGTGGTGCCAAATTTTGTTTGATTTTTGTTTGCTAACTGTGCTGTGGAAGCGTCTTGGGCTGTTTAACTAGGTTGAAGGCACTATGCAAGTTGTAGTTGCACCACATCATATTTTGCAGCGCCTCCTCATTCAGAAATAGGAGCGGGCTTATCTTTATTTACTACAGCTGAGGTTTGCATGTTCATTCTGAGATATAAATGAATGTTCAACACCGAAACACATTGTTGTTCCGTGTTCAGATGTGTTACCATGGTGACCAAAAGAACATTCAGTCTTAAATTATAAACTGTCAGGGCTCAATTCTAATTATGTTCAATGCCAGCGCTCACCATTTGCACAATGCACCTGAAGGAAGCAGAGGCTGAGCTAAATTTGTTACCATTATTGCAGTCTGTATGATAACATTTGGGTTTAGAATTTGATATTAAAATAAATTAACATCTTAACCTTCTTTTGATATGAAACTAGCAGTTTTAAAAGATTTATATAGACCCTGCCAGCTCATGTCACCTGGGACAGTGCACACAAGCATGCATTAGGTATCTGTCAGATGTATTATTCATGCATTAAACATTGCAATTAGTTTCTTATGCAGCAATATTTATATGTAAAAAAATAAATTTTAGTTCCTGCTCCATTGATGGTGCTAACTCATTCTGGCATATAGTTTCTTTGACCCTCACACCCAGCTCTCCACCCCTGCAACCTGCAGGTACCTTGCCCGAGTACTTCTGCGAGCCTCGACAGTGAGTGGGGACTGGCTATTCTACCTTTGGGGCTGCAGCCAAACCCAACTCAAACCAAATTCAGCATTATTTAATGCCGTGGAGTAGGCACCTGCCAAGTATGGTGGCTGGACAACTTTTGGGAGTAGGAACCCTGGTCAGGATGACCAACCCTCCTGGAATTTAGGGGATTGTCCTATAATTGTGGCGATTGTCCCGTTTCCCGGGCTGTATGTATGTTGCTGGGATGCTAGTTTTTCCATAATTCAGACCTTGAAACTGCCTCCCCACCCCCAACCTCCGCTCTTAAGGGTTCACCAGCAACCGACCAACCACCACCACCACCAACCCCCCCCCCCCCCCCCCCCCACCCCAACCTCACTTCAAGGGTGTGCCAGGCCCCTGCTTTCACACATACGCCAGCATTCCCTGCCACTCATCTGGCAACGACCCCACCTCACATGCCAAAATTATTTTCCTTAATTATTTTCCCTGAGAGTTGGTCTCACCACCCAGAAGAACAAGGTGTAATGGAGATGTGCTTTATGCCAAATAATGATTTTTTAATCCATCGGCTAGAAACCTGAATTGAACTTTTAAAACAGATGTTTCAAAACCCAGAGACTAAAGTCGCTTGTCTCACAGTCCAAGATGGCTAACCCTAATTTCCATTATGTTACATTCCACATTTTAATTAATTGGAGTAGAGTCAGTCTGTCTGCAAAACTCATCAAACAGAGTGACTTCGATGAGTGTAAAGGACTCGCATCTCATGTCTCACTGGCAAGGCATCTAAGGCAATCCCCTGAGGTATTCAACTGTTGGGGACAGCCCCATTGAGACTAATTGCTTGGACAACAGGACCCTAGCTAAGTTAGCTTCCAGGCATGAGCCAATCCAACCTGTGGAACACAAACAATGTCTTTTTTTGAATCCCCCTGGCAGTTGGAGAAGGAAGGTCACATGACAGGTCGACCTTTGTATGTTTTAAGCACATGTTTTCTCAGCAGAACTGAGGAATAAAAGCTTGGGGAGAAAACCCCCAAGTGGGGTCCTTCCTGCCTCCTTTATCCTGCAACCCACTTGGTAAGCTTCAAGCCCTGTTTTCTGACTGTGATCATCTAGGGACTCCCTGCGGCAGACAGAGGTTTCTTTAAAAAAAAAATCCAACCCGGCACTACCATCTCCAGAAGGACAACCAACTAATTTTTCTACATCTTTAACTCGGAAGCATTGAGACTATTGAATTCAGCCTGAAGCTTGCTGAGTTGCCAAACTACAGACTGTATACTCTTTTACTTTCTTTATGGACTCTAATTTGGCCAACCTATCTTTCCCCACTCGGTAATCTGTATTTGTGTGTGTGAAAACTCCTAGTGTGTGTTTGTGTGTGTGTGTGAAAGTCGGTGCGTATTTTATTATTTTACTTAGGCTGATTTGAGTATTATACAACTAACTTCTTTCTTTGTTAAACTCAAGAAAACCTGTTCTGTTGGTTCTTTTATGGTCATGGTGTGTAAATGGTTAAGTACTCAATGAATTGGCAAGGATATCTTTTTCAAAAAAAAACTGCTATGATCAAACGAGGAGAGGGAAAAGTGGAGAGCCATTCGACCCCTCCTTACCTGGCCGTAATGAAGAGTAGCAAATGCGTGGGAACACCACCACCTACAAATTCCCCTCCAAACCATACACCATCCTGACTTGGAAATATATTGCCGTTGCTTCACTGTTGGTGGGTCAAAAATCTGGAACTTCCTTCCTATGGGCACTGTGGGTGTTCCTACACCATAAGGACTGCAGTGGTTCAAGAAGGCGACTCACCACCACCTTCTTAAGAGCATTTAGGGATGGGCAATGATGCCCACATCCCATAATTGAACATTTTTTTTAAAAAGCCTGCCATTTGTTTCCTATCCATTCCTCGTTGCCCTTGAGAAGGTGGTGATCGGCTTTCTGGTTGAACTGCTCAGTCCATGTGATGAAGGTGCTACCAAAGCACTGCTGGTTCAGGAAGATCCAGGATTTGGACCCAGCCACGGTGTTTATGTTTCCGTGTTGGGATGGTGTGTGACTTGGGAAGGGAATCTCTGACAGTTGCTGAAAACCAGTCATACTACTACATCTTCCACCATCTAATCCCAAGTTTTGAGAAGTCAAACCTGGCTTCTTTCCGGCCTGTGTATTTCAGTCCCATGCTGAACCAGCGGGGGTGAGTTCAACAAGGCATCTTTCTGAGACTGAAAGCCTTGAAATAAATACCACAAAAAAAATGAAGGCGGTAGCCCGAGAGCGCAGCTGGTTGGAGCATCAACATTTGGTGCATTGACATGGTGGAATATGATTTCAGAAGCACAGCTGCTAGCTTGAAATGCATCACCATGGGAGGTTCAGTTTTAATGTTACGATGCATATTCATTGCAAGCCTGTGTTATAAAACAAAGTATACCAAGCCACACCAGGAGGCGTTAGGGCAGATGGCCAAAAGCTTGGTCAAAGAGGCAGGCTTTTAAGGAGAGTCAAAGGAAGAAAGAAAGGCAGAGAAATGGAGAGGTTGAGGGAGGGAATCCCAGAGCTTAGGGCCCAGGCAGTTGAAGGCATGGTGGCCAATGGTGGAGGAATTAAAATTGGGTATACTCAAGAGGCCAGGATTACAGAAATGCAGATGTCATGGAGGGTTGTTGGGTGGGAGGAGATTAGTTAGGGAGTGGCAAGGCCATGCAAGGATTTGAAAGCCAGAATTTTAAAATCAAGTGTAGGTCAGCAAACTCAGAGATGATGGGTGGACAGGATTTGATAATCGTTAGGGCAGAGTTTTGGATGAGCTCAAGATTACAGTGGGTAAATCATGGGAGGCCAGCCAGCAGTGCATTGGAATTTTCAAGTTTAGGGGGAAACAAATGTGGGTTTCAGCAGCGGCTGAGTTAAGGCAGAGGCTGAGTCGGGTGATGATAGGAAGGTAGAAACAGGCGGCCTTAGTGATGATGTGAAAATGTGGTTGAAAACTCATCGCGGGATCAAATACAACACCGAGGTTGTGAATAGCCTGGTTCAGCCTCAGCAGTTGCCATGTAGAGAGCAGCGGTGTCGATGGCGAGAGTTTGTGGCCGGTACCAAAAACAGTGGATTTCAGTCATCCCAGCTTTTAACTGGATGAAATTTCTGCTCATCCGTTACTGGAATTCAGACGAGCAATGTTGACAAATCAAGAGGCAGTGGACGGGTCAAGAGAGCTGATGGTGAGGTAGAGCTGGGTGTTGTCAGTGTACATACGGAAACTGACGCTGTGCTTTTGGATGATGCCACAAAGCACTTCATGGGAACATTATCAAACAAAATCTTACAACATGCTGTGGTGTTTCCTACATTATAAAGGTGGCTATTCTTCAAAATATACTTAATTGTCTGTGGATTGCTTTGGGAGGTCTGCAGTCGTGAAGGGTGTGATATAAATGCAAGTTCTTTCTTTCCTTGTGAAATAAAGTTAAACGTAATCTGTTGATTTGTAATGTATTGCATTCTAATTCTAATTTGACAAGGGTGACCATCTTTGAATACAGATCAAGAAAGACTTTCATAACCACACTAGTTTTAACCAGCACTCTGCAAACTGGAACAAAAACAGAATTACCTGGAAAAACTCAGCAGGTCTGGCAGCATCGGCGGAGAAGAATGAGGTTGACGTTTCGAGTCCTCATGACCCTTCAACAGAACCAGTTCTGTTGAAGGGTCATGAGGACTCGAAACGTCAACCTCATTCTTCTCCGCCGATGCTGCCAGACCTGTTGAGTTTTTCCAGGTAATTCTGTTTTTGTTTTGGATTTCCAGCATCCGCAGTTGTTTTTTGTTTTTAACTCTAGTTTAGTCAGTTAGCATTGTTCTGCCTCAGTTCGCCTTCACATAATAATAGAATCTACAGCACTGAAGGGGGCTATTCAGCCTGTTGTTTCTGTGCCAGCTCTTTGCAGGGACTGTCCCGTTCGGTCCCACACCCCAGTTTTGTTTCCACCCATAACCCTGCAAACAAGTTCTCTTCAAATACATGCCCAATTTGCCTTTGAAAGTTCCAACGGAATGTGGTTCCACCACCCTTTCAGCTAGCATGTTCCAGATCATAACCACCTTCTTTGGGAAGAAATTTCTCATTTTCCCTCTAGTTCTGCCAGTAATTTTAAATCTGTGACCCCTTGCTTACTGACCTACATGCCAGGGGAAACAGGTTTCTCCCTCCTTGCCCTGAGAAAAAACCCCTCATAACAGTAAATACTTCTGTAAAGTCACCTCTTAATCGTCTCTGCTCTAAGGAGGACAATCCTAGCTTCTCCAGTCTCTCCACATTTCTGAAGTCCATTATTCCTGTTGTCATATTGGTAAACCTGTTCTGTACCCCTCCAAGGCCTTGACAGCCTTCCTAAAGTGTTGTGCCCATAATTGTACAGTTAAATTAGTATGACTAATGATCCAAGCCACAGCAAATTCTGATGAGGGTAATCTTCAGGCAGGCTGTCCCTTTAAGAGTGTATCACAGCATTCTGTCATACGGCTTCCCTCTTCCCTCTGTGTCCTACTGAGTGTCCATGTGCTGTCACCTAATTGTTCTTCTGAGATGGGCTGAATGGCATCATACTGTTTTCATTCAAGTGACAACTGCGGTGCATCTATTATTTATTCATTTATATGAGTTTCAGCTGTAAACGCTTCTTTGCATATTTTTTTGTTTCTATTAAATATCATGGAACTGTGCAGGCCATGATGTAAAAAGGCAATGCAGGCGTTTGAGCTGCCCGTGTACTGTGCTGCTTTCAGACAATCATTAGTCATGCAGTACGCAATCAGTCAGGCAACCCACAGGGACACAGTCCGTGACACTAAAGAGCTGATGTGAGGGGCACTTGGGGAATATGGCTCTCTCAGAATCTGTGTATCCTTTCCCCGGTTACAACAGAGCTTTTGGGGTGAGGAGTGGGGGTGAGATTTGGGGGAAGGTATACCAAACAAGCACAGAACCATACCAATCTCAACAACAAATTGTATTTATACAGCACCTTTATATTAGTTAAATGTCACGAGACGTTTACAGGAGTGTTATCAAACAAAATTTGACATTGAGCCACACAAGGTGACACATGTCACCTGTCCTGATATTAGGACAGGTGACCAAAACATTAGTCAAAGGAGTAGGTTTTAAGAAGTGGAAAGAGAAATAGAGGTGCACTTTATAAATTCAAGTTGTTGTTGATGGTCTAGAGCTGTTTCCGGCAACGATAGAAAGATACCAGGTGCGTTTGAGCTAAATTTATCTTCGAGCAGATGGACATGTTGCTCCACACAGTTTAACACTGCAGCTTCTTATCAGATGGTATGCAAGTTGCCAAATCCAACGTACAATTTGCCCGTGAACATTAAAGTCTGACCTGCCTTAAGATGCTGGCTTTTCACAGAATTTGCTTGGTTAACTACCCTTGACGTAGCCTCACATACATTAAAGGGAATCTGAGATGTCCTCGAAGCATGACTGAAGGGATCAAACGTTCCCGCCGATTCATCGGAATCCCTGACTTCTGACCGACCGCGGTGGAGAAGGTTTACTCTGGAAGGCGCACCGAACACATTGAGAGACTTCATTGGGAACACACAGAAGTGAAGTCGAGGCTTCGGGGAGAGCGCACAAACCTCCAAAATCCTCATCTACCCCAACCTTCAGGCACCATCTGCCCTGCATGTGGCAGTGTCTGCAGATCGCACATTGGACTTATCAGCAAGTTATCCTCAATCCCGAGGACTGCCTAAGAAGAAGAAGGAAGAAGAATGGGAATCAATGTATAAGAAAGAAATAGCATTTTATAGCGTCTTTCACAACCTCAGGTCATCCCAAAGTGTTTTACAGCCAATTGACTGTCACTGTTATAATGTCGCAAGCGGAGCAGCCAATTACATACAGCAAGGTCGGACAAACAGCAATGTGATAATGTCTAGATAGACTGCTTTGATACTGTTTGGGGGATAAATGTTGGTCAGGACCTTATGCTGTTCTTCAGTCAATGCTGGTGTGATCTATTATTTCTACATGAACAAGCAAAGAACCTCATTTTAACATCTCATCCAAAAGACAGCATTTTGAACAGTACAGTGTTCCTTCATGTTATATCCTGCAGTGACACATGAATCTACAACCTTCTGACTCAGAGACAAGAGTGCATGTAACTGAGCAGGTGTATACTTATGCGTGTTTGTGAACATCTGGGTGTACATGTTCACAAACACAAAATAAGTTACCAGGGTCAAACCCTGCATCCTCAATCATCTTTGGCAGACTTCTTTTTGTTCTGATACCAAACTCTATAAGATGAAGAACCTTACATTTGCGTTTCAGCAAGTCACGGAACAGATTCCCTTAACACTTTGAAACCAGTAGTAAAAGAAAGACTTCCATTTATATGCCTTTCCTGAGAACACCCCAAAGCACTTTACAGTGAATGAAGTACTTTTGTAGTGCTGTCACTACTGTAATATAGGATATGGGTTGGCATTGCAGGCAAGGCAACATTTATTGCCCATTCTTAATTGAGAAAGTGGTGGTGAGTCGCCTTCTTGAACTGCTGCAGTCCATATGGTGTAGGTACACCCACAATGCTGTTCAAGAGGGAGTTCCAGGATTTTTACCAAATAATCAGGGAAGGAATGACAATATAGTTCCAAGTCAGGATGGTGTGTGACTTGCAGGGGAACTTGAAGGTGATGCCGTTCCATGTGCCTGCTGTCCTTGTCCTTCTAGGTGGTAGATAGAGGTTATGGTTTTGGAAGGTGCTGTCGAAGGAGCCTTGGTGAGTTGCTGCAGTCCATCTTGTAGATGGTACACACTGCAGCTATTGGACGGTGGAGGGAGTGAATGTTTAAGGTGAAGGTTGCTTCGTCCTGGATGGTGTTGAGCCTCTTGAGTGTTGTTGGAGCTGCACTTATCCAGGCAAGTGGAGAATATTTCATCTTGCTCATGACTTGCAACCTTATGGGAAGCAGCTGAAGGTATTTTTGGCCTAGGAAACTACCCTGAGGAACTCCTGCAGCGATGTCCTGGGGCTGAGATAATTGGCCTCCAGCAACCACAACTGAATCCTTTGTGCTAAGTTTGACTCCAATCAATGGAGTTTTCCCCCAATTCCCAATGACTTTGCTTTTATTAGGGCTCCTGGGATGCCACATTCAGTCAAATGATGTCTTGATGTCAACCATTATCCTTATTTATGCAAAGGGCATAATTTAAAATTATTCTTCCAAGAATACCAGTGATGGCAATGCCTTGAAAAACATACTGGCAAGAACTTAAAAATTATGACACATAATGTGAAAGATGCTTGCAGCTTCATTAACTTTGGAACTTATTAATGTAAGAGCACAGTGGTTAGGAAGGTTCGGCTTTCTTTGAGATAGAGTGAGCAAGGACAAATTTCTAAGGAAGTGGTAAAGTGGATGTTGGAGTAAGAAAGGTTGGAGAGATAGGGGTTGGGTCAGAGAACAGATAGTATGTGATGGATACTATCGGGTGCTGAGAACTAATTAAAGTAAGAAAGCAGAGGCTGGGACAGATCTGGGGGTGGGAAATATGAAACTTAGTTAACAGAGAATATTGGACCCATTGGAGATAGAGGTTCTTCACTAAAATCATCAAGATTGTATTTGGAAGCAAAATGTGAGGCTACAGAGGAAGCTGGAAGAGGGGCAGGAAGGAGGATTCATATAATCAAAGAGAGATAGCAGAAGAAGTGGCTACTGTTGTGATCTTTTGCTCTCAATTGCATTCATCCTTCCATTATCATGCAGGAAAGGACATTAGAAGGACTAAAGGAGAATATAAAAAAAGATTGGGAGATAAAAGGGCACTTTATAATTGCAGGTATATGAGAATAAGGATGTAGTTAAGGTCAATAAGGGGTGAAGGCAAATGTGTTGTTTTGGAGGAGGACATTATGGCAGAGATATGCATAAAATACTTTCCAATAGTGATGGTGAAAGTGAGAATAAATTGAACTAGAGGAGGATGTGTAGCAATCATTAGAGATAATTGGAGAAAAGGAATTGTTTCTGAACTAAACTAGCAAAATCTATTAGAAGCTAATAGCCAACTCCCAGAAGTTCTGAAGAGATGTTTGTCTCAGGATGCTTCACATTGATTAAAGACTGTAAATCCTGCGATGAACTGAATTTCCTATTGAGGAAAGCCATTTGCAAAAATATTGAATGCTATGCAAACTGAACTCCAGGTAGAGCTAGTCCCACTAGGAAGAGGGCTGAAAATTGGGGTGTGGGGGGGAAATATTGGCCCAGAAATTCCGATCCCCAGGGGGGTCATACCCCGGAGGTACCCCAGAAGATATGCTGGGGGACCACAACCCCACCCCAGAAGGCCCCAAGCAAGGACTGTACAGGAATTGCCTGGGAGGTTTAAACTTCCGATGGGCAATTACCTTGCACTGGGAACCGTCCGCTACTCCGATTTAAATCAGAGGACTTTGGATGGTTCCGACTCTCTTAGCAGTATAGTTACTCTGGAATAGTTAGAAGGATTTAAACCACTTTAAATCCTGGGTATTTATAGTACTGGCCGACCACACCACTGTCCCACCACCCCCAACGACTGACTACTCCCCTTGATTCCCTAACGGAACCCCTGACTATATCCCCGACTAACACCCCCCCAGAACCCCTGACCACCTCCCCACCCCTCCAACTATGCCCCCAACCCCCAACTACCCTCATGATCCCTCGACCATCCCCTGAACCCCCGACTACCCTCCCAAACCCGCCAAACTACACCCCCACTCCCCTGACTACCCCCCACACCCTGATCACACTCCCACCCTCTGACTACCCTTCCACCCTCCCAAGTATCCTCCCCACCCCACAGCTAATCCCCCACCCCCTGACTACCCGCCTCCCCTCCGAATACCCCATCTCCCCAACTACCCTCCCATTCCCCCCCAAACTACTCCCCCCACCCCGCTAACCGACTATCTGACCCCCCCGCAACCCATACTACCCGCCTCCCAACTCATCCGACCCCCGAACCATTCTGCCCTCTCACCATACCCCCCCCATCCTACCCACTTACCTTACACACTTACCTTCTCCCTGGCTTCTCAAAGAGCCTGGGACCTTTAAACTTACCTGGTTTGCAGCAGCTAGTGCCTCTCCCCAACATTGCCGCGCTAGACTGGGAGGATTCCTGAATAGCTGCACTGCACTTTTCTCACCTGGCCTGAGTCAGAAGGTCCGGTGAGAAATGTGCAATCCGATTCCAGCATAAGTGAAAAGGAGCAGAGGTCTGGCACATTACCTGCAGCAAAGTAAATATTCCAGTGAGTTCCCTATATTGGCCATTTAGTTCAGGCAGTTATGTCTAGTTGAATTGATGAGATTAACTGAGTAGTTAGTTAGTTAGTCCTGCTGGACTTCATTAACTTTTTTTAATATTGGTTCAGAGGAGAGAGATTGGGGGATTTATTTTTAATGCAGTGAGTTATGATGATCTGGAACACACTGCCTGAAAGAATGGGGTCAACTGGATTCAATCTTAGGTTTCAAAAGCGAATTGGATAGTTACTTGAAGGGGAAAAGTTTTTTGGGCAACGGAAAAATAGCACGGAGCTGGATTAATTTTTCAAAGAGCTGGTATGGGGACAATTGTCCGAAATGGCCTCCTTCTGCACGGTTTCATCCTGTGATTTCTGGGCTTTGGGTGACTTGGGCAAGGCTGCATTTACCGCCCATGGCGATGGTACCTTTCTCCTTGCACTGACCCAGGCCGTGTGGTGATGATGTTGCCCCGATGGTGTCAGGTAGGGAGTTTCATGCATTTTGGCCCAGTGATGGTGCAGGAATGACGATCTGTGTCTAAGTCAGGATGGCATGTAACTTGCAAGATGGCGTTGCAGCTTTGTCCTGCATTGCGAGACTCATAGAGCCAGGAGGTGGTACCTCCTGACGATGAATGACGGTGCGGAGCAACTCAATAAAGGCTAACAATATTAACTCTTCTAACTTCAGCATCCAAACATGCAAAGTAGCAAAATGCTTCCAGTAGCGAATGTTTTAATAATTGAGGTGTAGCGCCTCACTGTCTCTTTTAGCAGAAGACACCAAAAGCACCAAAGACAACTATCATCTGAATAGTAACAACTTGCATTTATATAGCACCTTGAACAGAGTAAAACATCTTAAGGTGCTTCACAGGATTTAACAGCCAAATACACCAGGTGATGTTAGGACAAGTGACCAAAGGCTCTTTGGTTTTCAGGAGCATCTTAAAGGTGGAGAGGTGCAGAGACAAAGAGGTTTAGGGAGGGAATTGAATTTCAGAGCTTAGGGCCTAGGCAGCTGAAGGCACGGCCGCCAGTGGCAGCGCAAAGGAAATTGGGGATGCTCAAGAGGCCAGAGCTGGAGGAATACAGAGTTCTCAGAGGGTTATAGGATTGGAGGACTTTACAGAAATAGGGAGGGACCGAGGTCATGGAGGGATTTGAACACAGAATTTTTACAGCACAGGAGTCCATTCAGCCCATCGTGTCTGCACCAGCTCTCCGAATGAGCAATTTAGTTAGTGCCATTCTCTCGCCTTCTCCCCATAACCCTGCACACTGTTCCTTAAATAAAAGCCTAATTTCCTTTTGAATCCCTCAGTTGAACCTGCCTCCACCACACACTCAGGCCTTAACCACTCATTGAATGAATAGTTTTTTTCATATTGATTTTGCTTCTTTTACGAATTTCTTTAAATCTGTGCCCTTTCGTTCTCAATCCTTTCACAAGTGAGAACAACTTCTCCCTCTCTACTCTGTCCAGACCCCTCATGATTTTGTATACCTCTATCAAATCCACTTTCAATCTTCTATTCTCAAAGGAAAACAGTCCCAACTTCTCCAATCTGCCTTCATAAATGAAGTTCCTCATCCCTGGGACAATTTTCGTGAATCTTTGCTGCACTCTCTCCAATGCCTTCACATCCTTACTAAAATGCGGCACCCAGAACTGTACACGATACTCCAGCTGAAGCCAAATGAGTGTCTTATACAAGTTCAACATAACCTCCTTCCTCTTGTACTCTATGCCTCTATTAATAAAGCCTCGGATACTGTACACGTTATTAACCATGCTCTCAACCTGTCTTGCCACCTTCAATGACTTATGCACATTTATATCCAGGTCCTTCTGCTCTTGCACCCTCTTTAGAATTGTACCTTTTATTTTATATTGTCTCTTTATGTTCTTTCAACAAATATGAATCACTTCACATTTCTCCATATTGAACTTCATCTGCTACCTGTCTGCCCATTCCACCAACTTCTCTATGTCCTTCTGAAGCTCTACACTATCCTCCTCACAGTTTGCAATGCTTCCAAGTTTCATTTTGAAATAATGCCCTGCATACCAAGGTCTAAGTCATTTTAATCAGGAAAAGCAAGGGTCCCAACACTGATCCCTGGGGAACTCCACAACAAACCTTCTTCTAGGGGAGGAGGTGGCGTTGTGGTATTGTCACTGGACTAGTAATCCAGAGACCCAGGCTAATGCTCTGGATACCTGGGTTCGAATCCCACCAAGGTGAAATTTGAATTCAACCTGGAATTAAAAATCAAACGGTGACAATGACAATGTTGTCATAACCCACTTGGTTCACTAATGTCCATTAGGGAAGGAAACCTGCCGTCCTTACCCGGTCCGGCCTACACGTGACTCCAGACCCACAGCAATGTGGTTGACTCTTAATTGCCCTCTGAAACGGCCTAGCAAGCCACCCAGTTGTGTCAAACTGCTACAAAGTCTATAAGGAATGTACCCGGCACTCAGCATTGACCTAGGCAATGGAAATGACAAACACAAACTCAGCCCTGTCGACCCTGCAAAGTCCTTCTTACTAACATCTGGGGACTTGTGCCAAAATTGGGAGAGCTGTCTCACAGACCAGCCAAGCAACAGCCTGTCAAATAATAACCCAGACACCACCATCACCATTCCTGGGTATGTCCTGCCCCACCGGTGGTGGCACAGTGGTATACAGTCGGGGGAGTTGCCCTGAGAGTCCTCAACATTGTCTCTGGACCCCATGAAACCTGCTGATTACCACGTACTGCTCCCGGCACTCCCAGCTGATGAATCAGTACTTCTCCATGTTGAACACCAATTGGAAGAAGCACTGAGGGTGGAAAGGGTGCAGAATGTATTCTGGGTGGGGGACTTCAGTGTTCATCACCAAGGGTGGCTCGGTAGCACCACTACAGACCAAGCTGGCTGAGTCCTATAGGACATAGTGCTAAATTGGGTCTGGTGGTGAGGGATCAAACAAGAGGGTAAATCATACTTGACCTCATCCTCACCAAACTGCCTGCCACAGATGCAACTGTCCATGACAGTATCGGTAGGAGTGACCACCACACAGTCCTTGTGAAGATGAAGACTGAAGACTGGCATCTGTGATTCTGGGGACCTTCATAGGAGGCTGAGATGGATCATCCAATTGGCACTTCTGGCTGAAGATTGTTGCAAATACTTCAATCTTGTTGTGTGGCACTACCAATGTGCTAAATGGGATAGATTTTGAACTGATCTAGCAACTCAAAATTGAGCAACCGTGAGGCATTGTGGGCCACCAGCAACAGCAGAATTGTACTCAACCACAATTTTAACTTCATGGCCCAGCATATCCCCCACTCTACCATTACCACCAAGCCAGGGGATCAACCCTGGTTCAATGAAGAGTGCAGGAGGGCATGCCAGGAGCAGCACCAGGCATACCTAAAAATGAGGTGTCAACCTGGTGAAGCTACAACACAGGACTACTTGCATGCCAAACAGCATAAGCAGCAAGCGATAGACAGAGCTAAGCGATTCCACAACCAACGGATCAGATCTAAGCTCTGCAGTCCTGCCACATCCAGTCATGAATGGTGGCGGACAATTAAACAACTCACTGGAGGAGGAGGCTCCACAAATATCCCCATCATCAATGATGGGGGAGCCCAGCACATCAGTGCAAAAGGTAAGGCTGAAGCATTTGCTACAATCTTCAGGCAGAAGTGCCAAGTGGATGATCCATCTCAGTGAAGGTCCCCAGAATCACAGATGCCAGCCTTCAGCCAATTCGATTTACTTCATGTGGTATCAAGAAGTTGAAGGCACTGGATACTGCAAAGGCTATGGGCCCTGACAATATTGCGACAATAGTACTGAAGACTTGTGCTCCAGAACTTACCACACCCCTAGCCAAGCTGTTCCAGTACAGCTACAACACTGGCATCTACCCAGAATGTGGTAAATTACCTGGGTATGTCCTGTACACAAAAAGCAGGACAAGTCCAACCCGGCCAATTACCGCCCCATTAGTCTACTCTCGATCATCAGTTAAGTAATGGAAGGGGTCATCAACAGTGCTATCAAGTGGCACTTGTTTAGAAATAACCTGCTCGCTGACGCTCATTTTGGGTTTCGTCAGGGTCTGTCAACTCCTGACCTTATTACAGCCTTGGATCAAACATGGACAAAAGAGCTTAACTCCATAGGTGAGGTGAGAGTGACTGCCCTTGACATCAAGGCAGCATTTGACCAAGTATGGCATCAAGGATCCCTAGTAAAACTGGAGTCAATGGGAATCAGGGGGAAAACTCTCTGTTGGTTGGAGTCATGACTAGCACAGAGGAAGATGGTTGTGGTTGTTGGAGGTCAGTCATCTCAGTTCCAGGACATCACTGCAGGAGTTCCTCAGGGTACTGTCCTAGGCCCAAACATCTTCAGATGCTTCATCAATGACCTTTGCTGACTTTCCTTCCATCATAAGGTCAGAAGTGGGGATGTTCGCTGATGAATGCACAATGTCCAGCACCAGTCACGACTCGTCAGATACTGAAGCAGTCCATGTCCAAATCCACCAAGACCTGGACAATATCCAGGCTTGGATTGACAAGTGGCAAGTAATATTCACACCAGACAATGACCATCTCCAACAAAAAAGAATCTAACCTTCTCCCCTTGACATTCAATGGCATTACCATTGCTGAATCCCCCGCCATCAACATCCTGGGAGCTACCATTGACCAGAAACTGAACTGTACTAGCCATATAAATAATGTGGCTATAAGATCAGGTCAGAGTAACCCACCTCCTGACTCCCCAAAGCCTGTCCACCATCTACAAATCACAAGTCAGAAGTGTGATGGAATACTCTTGACTTGCCTGGATGAGTGCAGCACCGACAACACTCAAAAAACTTGGCACCATCGAGGACAAAGCAGCCCATTTGATTGGCACCCCATCCACAAACATTCACTCCCTCCACCACCGACGCACAGTGTCAGCTGTGTGCACCATCTACAAGATGCACTGCAGCAACTCACCAAGGCTCCTTAGGCAGCACCTTCCAAACCAACGACCACTACCATCTAGAAGGACAAGGGCAGCAGACATATGGGAACACCGCCACCTGGAAGTTCCCCTCCAAACCACTCACCATCCTGATTTGGAACTATATTTCCGTTCCTTCACTGTTGCTGGGTCAAAATCCAGGAACTCCCTTTCTAACAGCCCTGTGGGTGTACCTACACCACATGAATTGCAGCGGTTCAAGAAGACAGCTCACCAGCACCTTCTCAGGGGAAGTTAGGTATGGGCCCAGCCAGCGACGTCCGCATCCCATGAATGAACAAAAAAAAAGCCTGAAAAACATCCATTAACCACCACTTGCAGTTTGCTATCACTCAGCCAATTTCATACCCATGTTACTACTTTCCCTTTTATTCCACGAGCTATAGCTTTTCTCACAAGTCTGTTGCGTGGTGTCAAATGCTTTCTGGAAGTCCACATATACCACATCAACGGCATCACCCTCATCAACCCTCGCTGTCGCCTCTTCAAAAAAACTCCAGCGAATTAGTTAAACATGATTTTCCCTTTAGAAATCCATGCTGGCTTTCCTTAATTAATCCTCATTTGTTCATGTGAGTATTAATTTTGTCCTGAATTATTGTGTCTAGAAGTTTCCCCACCACCGAAGTTAAAATGACTGGCCCTGTAGTTGCTGGGCTTATCTTTATACCCTCTTATGAACAAGGGTGTAACATTTTTAATTCTCCAGCCCTCTGGCACCACCCCTGAGTCTAAGGAAGATGGAAAAAGTAAGAAAATGTTAAATTAGGGCTCACTTTCAGGATGGGTCATCTTCAGTTGTACAAACTACAACCTGTTCCTGCTGCTCCCCAGCTTCACAGCAGGGGGTCTGAAGTATTCATAGTTAAACTAAACAGGCGGCGGCATCAGAGTTTGTTACAGCCCCAACCTTGCCCCCCCCAAACCAACCAACCCCCCCCCCCCCCCCCACCCCCACCCCACCCTCCTCCTTCTAAGCTCTCCCCTGGTGTTATTTTAGACTGATCCAGATGGTCCCACAGTTTAATGGGTTCCATTTCTCAGGTTGGTAAGGAAGAAGAGGCTGTGATTAAAAACTGTGAACGGAGCTGCTTAAAATCCCCACGTGGTTGCCTTCTGCCAGAGTAACAGCCTCTTTCACACACGCTGTATAGTATTTCTCTGGTTCAGTCATTATCCTGTCTTTGGTAGAAGGGAGATTAAACAGTCAGCCTTCTGCGTGTGACTATTATGCGAACATTATAGTCTATGGAGTGGTTTTAATTGAATGGGGTAATGATATAAAATGTTCACTTCTAATTTGGTCGCCTCTTCGATTTGAAGAGTTTGAAAATAATTCTTTTCTCCTCCATTATTTTTACTCTTCCCTTTTCACTCCTCTCTCTTTCTTCTGGAAGACACTGATACACCCTGGGGTGCAATTCCACAGGCAACTCGACCAAGTAGTCATTCCTCATGTGTGCCTAGATGAAGATTGATAGCAGCCTATTTAATTGTGAGGGAATCAAGGCCAACCCAAAACCTGCCCTCGTCCAACATCGGCACTTTCTAACAGAGGCCGCCAGATAAAAAGAAAGAACTTGCATTTCTGTAGTGCCTTTCACAACCCAGGATGTCCCAAAGCTCTTTACAGCCAATGAAGTGCTTTATTCTTGAAGTCTATTGAAGTGTAGGAAATGCAAGAATATCCCACAATTAGTGCTGTGATAATGAGACTAGGTGATATACCTTTTTGTTAACTCATGTCGGTTGAGGGATAAATATTGTCCAAGTCACTGGGTAGAACCCTCCTGCTCTTCTTCGAAATAGTGCCACAGGATCTTTTACATTCACCTGAAAGGGTACCTGGGGTCTTGATTTAAAGCCTGATTGAAAGTTGGCACCTCTGACAATGCAGCACTCCACCACATTCATGTTCAGGTCTCTGGATTGGGACATGAACCCACAACCTTTTGATTCCAAGGTGTGAGTGTTACCCACTGAGCCATGGTTGGGAATAGGGACCCAAATTGTGTTCTTTTTTTCTTTAACCCTCCCTCTCCCTAGCACAAGGGTGCTGAAGAAAATTCTAATGCACCTACTACACCTTGGCTGAGAACAGGTAATTCGGTACCGCAACCTGGGTCATTCCTGGGTCTCTATAACCACCAGTCCAGTGCATTTAGCTGAGGAGAGACCAGTGGTGAGACTGCAGAAAATCATTGTCAATTAACCGTTTTTAGAAATCATCCTGTAACTGAGGCTCATTAACAAAATTGTCAGATGTGTGGCTGTCAACCATTTCCTATTAACACACTGGCAGTGAACTGGATGTTCAAAGTGTGCCAGGTCTGTGAGTTGCAGCTGCAGGCAATGGAAATTATCTGGATTTGTTCCAAATACGTTGTTCTGTTTTTGAATTGGGGGCAGATGGTGCAGCAGTGGTAAGGTCACTGGCATAGTAATCCAGAGGATGCTCTGGAGACAAGGGTTCAAATTCTGCCATGGCAACTGTTGGCATTCAAACACGATCAATTGATTAAAATCTGGAATTGAAAGCTAGTCTCAGTAATGGTGACCATGACACTATCATCAACTGTTGTAAAAACCCCATCTGATTCACTCATGCCCTTTAGGGAAGGAAATCTGCCATCCTTACCCGGTCTGGCCGACATGTCACTCCAGACCCACAACAATGTGGTCGAGCCTTAACCGCCCCCTAAAATAGCTGAGCAAGCCACTCATTTCAAGGGAAATTAGGGATGGGGAAACAAATGCTAACCTTGTCAGCGACACCCACATCCTATGAAAGAATAAAAAATGTTTCCTCTTTGCCATAAGTATGAGCTGAGAGAACGCTAACTTGTAACAGTTTACAGACGTCCATTGAGAAATTCGTTGTAAACAGCAGGACAGGGTTGGGGTTTGCTGGGGATGGGGGCAGAACGGAAGCAGTGGAGTGCCCACGGAGAGAAATTGATAGTCAGATCTTGTAGGCGACAGGTCACGTACACCGACCGCACTGCTGAAATTCCAGACAGTGTCGCACTTATCCCGAGACCTGGGCTATAGTCCAGCGCGCATAAGTTAAAATCCCGCCTTAGGCAGTTTGAGAATTTGAATTTTCCTTGGAAAATCTATCAAGACAAAGTTGGTGTCAGTAGAAAGTGACTGTGCAGTTGTCAGATTGTCATTTTAAAAAACTCAACTGGTTCACTTAATGTCCTTTTGGGGAAAAAAACACTTGCTGTCCTTGCCCAGTATAACCTATATGTGATTAAAAGGGTTTTATTTTGAAAGTTAGGATCTAAATTTTGACAAGTAATTTTAATAGTAAACAAAACAAGTACTAATGTCACTGTGACCCCGGCTCAGTGGGTAGCATCCCCTCCACCACAGTGGCAGCAGTGTGTACCATCTACAAGATGCACTGCAGAAACTCACTGAGGCTCCTTCGACAGCACCTTCCAAACCCATGACCACGACCATCTAGAAGGACAAGGGCAGTAGGTACATGGGAACACCGCCACCTGGAAGTTCCCCTCCAAGCCACTCACCATCCTGACTTGGAAATATATCGCCGTTCCTTCACTTGTCGCTGGGTCAAAATCCTGGAACTCCCTCCCTAACAGCATTGTGAGTGTACCTACACCACATGGACTGCAGCAGTTCAAGAAGGCGGTTCACCATCATTGGCAATAGGAACAGGGTGGGCCCACTGAGAGCCAGCCCCCTTTCCTTGCTGCCAACACCCCCCCTCCTCCATGTGGCCCCGCCCTCCGCCATCATCTCTAGCTTGGGATCCAGCGACAATCCAAGCCTTGGTTGGGTTTCATACTGGCAGCAACCACCTCGCCTGCTGTTCAATAGAGCTGATTCACTGGCAGCTCTCGGTGGATGTGACTTCTGCCCCCAGAGCCCTTGATCACAGGGGAAGCCCCACCATTGACCTGTCAAGTGCCTAGGTGGTACAAGATGGGATGGGTCTTTCTGAGGCAATGCAAGACTCTCAATGGCCTCACAAGCCGATGGCCAATAGGTCAGAGGACCAAAGAGGTAGGTTTAAGGAGCGTCTTAAAGGAAGAAAGTAAGGTAGAGAGACAGAAAGTTGAAGGAAGGGAATTCCAGAGCTTGGGGCCTAGGCAACTGAAGGTACAGTCACCATTGGTGGAACGATTATAATTGGGAATCCATAGGAGGCCAGATTAGATGAGCACGGATATTTCGGATGGTTGTGGGGCTGGAGGAGATTGCAGAGATAGGGAGGGCCAAGGCCAATGGAGGGATTTGAAAACAAGGAGGAGAAATACAAATGCAAGTCTTTCCAGTTCACAAACAATAGTGGCACCCTAGTTAGACACATGGTCTCGGAAAACCCTGGAAGCCTTTCAGCTGTGCTTGCTTTGGCTTTAATTATTCCGAATCTATTCAATAAATATGATGGCCACTTAGCTCACTGGCTCTATACTTTTGACTGCCTCTTTGTTACAGTTTTGAGGTTGCTAAAGTTGCTCGGTTTTGGTTCTCTCATGTCTTTCACAATTCACTGGGTTTTCCCTAGTAATTCCACTTGCCCTGGCTTTTCAGTGGAATTTCTGAATGGGACCATGTTAACAACCAGAGAACCTTGTTTTAGATTGCTTTTTCTATTAGTTCTATCCTGCATCTTCACAAACTCCTCCTTGAAATTCTCATCCATGTGCTCAAATCCCCCTATTCCCTACCTCAGCAACTTCCCCTAGCCCTACAACCCTCTAAAATCTCTGCGCTCCTCTGATTCTGGCCTCTTGTGCATTCCAGGTTTTCATTGCTCCACCTTTGGCGGCCATGTCTTCAGCTGCCTAGGCCCTAAGCTCTGGAACTACCCCCCTAAATCTTTCTCGCCTTTCTATCTCTCTCTGTTCCTTTAAGATGTTCCTTCAAACCTACCTCTTGACCAAGCATGTGGTCGCCTCATGTGGTTCAGTGTCAATTTTTTTAAAATAAAACACCTTGAGGTATTTTACTATGTTAAAGGCACTATAGAGGGGAATTGAATACAAAAGTTATGCTTCAGTTGTACAGAGCACTGATGAGATCACATCTGGAGTATTGTGTACAGCTTTGGTCTCCTTATTTGAGGAAAGATGTTAATGCATTAGAAGTAGCTCAGAGAAGGTTTACTAGGCTAATACCAGGAATGGACAGGTTGTCTTATGAGGAAAGGTTGGACAAGTTAGGCTTGTATCCACTGGTGTTTAGAAGAGTAAGAGGTGACTTGATCGAAACCTTTAAGATCCTGAAGGGGTCTTGACAGAGTAGGTGTGGAGAGGATATTTCCTCTTGTGGGAGAATCGAAAACCAGGGGTCATGGTTTAAAAATAAAGGGGTCGCTCATTTAAGACAGAGATGAGGAGAAATATTTTTTCTGTCAGAGGGCTGTGAATTTTTGGAACTCTCCTCCTCAAAAGGCGGTGGAAGCAGAGTCTTTGAATATTTTTAAGGCAGAGCTAGATAGATTCCTGATTAACAAGGGGGTGAAAGGTTATCAGGGGTAGGCAGGAGGTTATAATCAGATCAGCCATGATCTTATTGAATGGCGGAGCAGGCTTGAAGGGCCGAGTGGCCTACTCCTCCTAGTTCGTATGTTCGCATATCAATGCAAGTTGTGTTGTCTTCAAAATTGATGTAAAAACACAACATTCTTTTGGAATTTAACTGCCAAAAAAGTTTATTAAGCAGTAATAGAAGAAGCAAAGAATAACACAACCATATTTATATACCTCTGATAAAAATCTTACCTCTCATGGACTTCCATGTTTTTGTCACACTTCTTGTTCAACGTTTTTCAATTATCAATTTTTTTTGCCCCCAGTTATAATGTGAAATATCTCTGTAGCCTTGTCTCTCTGCACCATGTGGCTACACAATTCCTCAGAAATATTCTCTAGAGTTTAGAAGAATGAGAGGCGAACTCATGGAAACCTACAAAATTCTAGATTGCTTCCGCAGGTCGGGGAATCTAAAACACGGGGGCGCAGTCTCAGGATAAGGAGCCCATCATTTAGTTACTGAGATGAGGAGGAATTGCTTCGCTCAAAGGGTTGTGAATCTTTGGAACTTTCCACCCCAGAGGGCTGTGGATGCTCCATTGTTGAATACAATTTAGACAGATTTTTGGTCCCTCAGAGAATTAAGAGATAGGGAGAACGGGCGGGAAAATAGAGCTGAAACCCAAGACCAGCAGTGATCATATTGAATGGTGGAGCAGATTCGATGTGTAGTTTACTCCTGCTCCTATTTCCTGTTTTCTTGTGAAAGTTTTCTGGAATCTTCCTTCACCCAATATTTTTCTGCTAGGCAGCTTAGATTTCTCAATAGCATGATGGCATTTACTCACAACATCATCTTTTGTGCCTAGTAGTACTTTCATTATGGTTTTTGCATGAAGGCTTGTTCTCCCAATAGCTTAGATTTGACATTTTCGCTCAGAGCGGTGGCAGTGTGAAGGGAATTTAGATTGTACAGCCTGCACATTTGCAGCATACCTAATTCCCCAGGTTGCATCAGTCGCCTGTGCTGATGGGATATTTTGCCTCAGCCTCTGAAAGTTTCTGCACAAAAAGTTTTCAAAATTATTTGAAAGTAAGCTTTTACTTTTTAAAAAGCGTGGAGGCAAAATTCACATGGAGTGCTTTTATTTTTCAAAAGAACAAGGAAGTTATACTTGGTTCTATCTACATGCAAAAGAGAGAGAAAAAAAATAGCAGTATTATGATCACACCTTTTTGGAACTCTTTTTGTGTTCATCAATCTTTAGAAAGTGAATGAGAAAGAGTGTGAGGGAAATCAAAGTATAAACAGAGTTTAAAGTGTAATGTTACCTCAGTTTTCATAAATTTGGATTCTGAAGCCAGCTCATTGCCTCACCTGTGCCTTGTCAATGTTAGAAAAAGTCAATGCTAATTGCCCCGTACATGGGAGACAGAGGGAGAGAAAGATGTAAGTACACAGAGAAGTTAATTCTTTCCTCAACCTAATTGGTTACCTTTTTGAACAAAGTAAGTATTTTATCACAATCACTGTTACTTATGGAATGCAGTAGCCATTTTGCGCACAGCAAAAATAACAAATGCAAATCTATTTTCACTGGTATTGGCTAATGTCTTCAGCCTCCAACATAAACTCTGTACCCTTACCATTGATTCCTTTCCCCTACCCGGCCACCGTCTCACGTTGAACCAGAGTGTTTTCAACCTTGGCATCCTATGTGATCCTGAACAGAGCTCCTGATGCCTTATCTTCACCATCATCAAGATCGTCTACTTCGGCAGCATTGCCTGTGTCTGCCCTTGCTTCAGCAGATCTGCTGCTGAAACACACATCCATGGTTTTGTCACTTCCAAACTTGACTATTTGAATCCATTCCTGGCTGGTCTTCTATCCTACGTAAACCTCAGCTCTTCAAAAGGTTTGCTTCCTATATCTTAACTTGTATTAACTCACCTTCACCACACCCCTGTGTTCACTGACCTACATTGGCTCCCAGTCTCCCAGTTCCTGAAATTTTCCACTTTCATCCTTGTGTTCAAATCCCTCCATAACCTTCTCCTCCCTATCTGTGCCTTCCAGCAGCCATACAACCTTTCAAGATCTCTACATTTCTTCAACAATGGCCTTTTGTGCATTGCTCACTTTCTTTGTCCCACTATTAGCGGTTCTAAGCTCTGGAGGTCCCTTCTTAAAGTCTCTGTCTCTCTACCTCTCTCTTCTTCTTTAATATGCTCCTGAACTACTAAAATCCACTTTGAAGGATATGATGCTTTTGAATGACTATTCTATATTAGCCTCTCAATGCCAGCATCAAACACTCACATATTAGGTAGCGCATAGGCTCAATGTGAAGCAATGGTCTCTCAATTCTACCCCAACGACCTACCTGCAACATGAATTTCACTGCGCCAACAGTGAGATTTTTTCTTTGACCTGCAACAGCTTCTAGGCTTTGGATCTTTTTTTTAACTTTAGGTATTTTTAGCTTCTACGTATCTAAACTACTTTAGTGGAGCAGACTTGAGGGACCGAATAGCCTACTTCTGCTCCTATTTCCTATGTTCCTATGTACTTCAATGAGTGAGCCTTCATTCCACACGCTCCAGAGAGCTTTAGATGCATCTCGGTAATTTCCTGGAGTGCTCAGACAGTCCGCGTCATTTGATTCCAACTGCTGTTTTATCATGCTGTCATAACTTGATCCACCTTGTGGTGGTTAGCTCAGGGTAACACGTTCTAGTCTTGATGTATCTGTCACGTTGTGTTGTCCACCTGTGGAAGTTAGCCTCCCTGAAACCTAAGACCTGGAATTCCCTCCCCAAACCTCTCAGCCTCCACCTGTCCATCCCCTTAAGATGTTCCTTAAAACCTACCCCTTTGACTATAAGTTTATCCAAATATATCTGGCTTGGTGGCAAATGTTCTCTGTTTACAGTCCTGTGAATGGGGCTTGGGACATTTTACTACGTCAAAGCTGCTGTGTGGATGAACTTGTTGCTGTTGTTGCTACTCAGCAGCTCTTCCTTTGAATCGCTTGAGAGCATTTGCCCTCACTGCTACCAGCAGCATGGTCCAAAAAAGGATGTTTATTGATGAAGCATTCCATAGTTCTGCTAAAAAAATGTAATAAATAATGCATGACATCCCACCCTTAGCAAGATTTATGAAAAAGACTAAATGAGCATCTGTGCTTTGTTTCTGAAAACATTTCCATTTTGTATAATTCAAGAATCTGCTAGTTTTTCCTCTGTTCTCACGAACACTAAAATAAGATTCTCACTGATTTTTTTCATTCTTTCATGGGATGTGGGCATTGCTGGCTAGGCCTGCATTTGTTGCCCATCCTTAATGTCCCTTAAGAAGGTGGTGGTGAGCTGCCTTCTTGAACCACTGCAGTCCATGGTACACCCACAGTGCTGTTAGGGATGGAGTTCCAGGATTTTGACCCAGCGACAGTGAAGGAACGGTGATATATTTCCAAGTCAGGATGGTGTGTGACTTGGAGGGGAACTTCTAGGTGGTGGTGTTCCCATCTATCTGCTGCCCTTGTCCTGCTAGAGGTTGCAGGTTTGTAAGGTGCTCTTTAAGGAACCTTGGTGAATTCCTGCAGTGCATCTTGCAGATGGTATACACTGCTGCTACTGTGCATCAGTGATGGAGGGAGTGAATATTTAAGGTGGTGGATGAGGTGCTAATCAAGCGGACTGCTTTGTCCTGGACAGTATCGAGCTTCTTGAGTGTTGTTGGAGCTGCACTCATCCAGGCAAGTGGAGAGTATTCCAGCACACTCCTGACTTGTGCCTTGTAGATGATGGACAGGCTTTGGGGAGTCAAGAGGTGAGTTACTCGCTACAGAATTCTCAGCCCCTGACCTGTTTTTGTAGCCACTGTATTTATATGGCTGGTGCAGTTAAGTTTCTGGGCAATGGTAATCAGCAGGATGGTGGGGGATTCAGTGATTGCAATGCCTTTGAATGTCCAGGGGAGATGTTAAGATTCTCTCTTGCTGGAGATGATCACTGCCTGGCACTTGTGTGGCGTGAATGTTTCTTTCCAATTGTCAGCCCAATATCAGTGGTACATTTATAATGATGACTAGCTACTGTGAGCCAAATTCATAAGTAACTTTCAAGTGAAGTCGAGATGGAGAGTAGGGGATAACTGCACCATTGCACATGGAGGTAATTCAATCTCCATTTCAAAGTCTATATATTCTTTGCTTATTTTTATAATCCCAGTAGAAAAGCCTAAGTTAATGCTTTTGAGGTTTCTTGCAGTGACATAGCTATTCCTGGCCAGATTGGTACTGATTGGTTGCTTCCCCCATCAATCAGCTATCCTCCACTTGCCGCATGTTTTCTGGAGAAATAACCCTGCTTTTATCGGGATCCTCTGTACAAGAACCTCTCCCTCCAGTGAGTTGACAAACAAACTATCCTTTCCCACCTGACCTGGCTGCAAACCATGTGCCCAGTGACCCACCACATGCAGATTCCAACCCTATACTAGCCTCTAAGATATGTGCAGTGCCAGTACCTGAGCTGAGGCTGAGAGTGTCAGCTCAAGTGATGGGGCCTCTTTAGCAGCACTGTGCTGTTGCTCGTCCATAGGGCTCAGGACATTCAGTGTTCCTTGTCCTCCACCAACTATGCTCTGTTTCCTCCTGTTGTGGGACACCTTGTCTTGCAAGAGAGATGGAAGTTTATCAATGATTGTGTTTGAGTGATGTGCCTGCCACAGCTGATTAAGCTGGTGGTATGTGGAGGGAGTGAGAGGTGGATGTGAGGCTGGCATCATTGGTAGGTGTGTGAGGGTGAGCTGGAAATGTTAGGCGAGAGTCCCAAGGGCCAGGGAGTGCTGCTGAGTGAGTGATGGAGGTGTTGTGTTTTGAGCAGTGTGAGAGGTTGGTGGCATGGTGAGTAGATGTCATGTAAAGATGCATTCATTCATGTGAGTTCATTTCACTTCTTGTGGCACTGCTGCCAGGTTCTCAGTACTAGAGTCCAGGAGTTAACCTCTACAGTAACCTCCTATTCCTTTCTGAGGGTGGTATTAGGGCCTTAGGGCCTTCCTGGCCTTCAGTGGAGTCATGGCACCTCTCCTCCTGTCAACCTCCACCATTAAGGCATCCAGTGCCACCACATCCCTGACCCTGGAACCCTCTCTCTACCTGGTGTTTCCAATTTCCTTGTTCACAGTTGCAGTAATAGTATAATTAATTGCAGCTTTCCTTTAAAAGGGACAGACTACCTTTAAGAGCATAGAGGGTGGCTGCGCCATCTTATTAGCAAACACTACTTGCTCCCTGCTGAGTGCACAGGCAACCATCAGGACTCGAAATACTTAGCCCAACACTGCAATCAGGGAACTGAGGTGGCAGCACCAAATCTGTGTGCTGCCTGCCTCCACCTCAATGGGCCCAGGCAGGTGGCGAATTGCAGCCCTGAATGCTATAAAATAGACTGCTCATTGTGAGTCCTGCCCTGCCTCCAACCCATTGACTGACACGGAGGAGTAAATAGAAACTCTGCACTTTTGATATAACTGCCAATATAAACCTGCAAAATTGTCATTCTACCCTCCCACCAGTGACAGCTGCAGCCTGTTCACCTGGGGGGGGGGGGGGGAAAGAGTACATTCACCTGAGGGAATAGTACAGACACATTGCAGACTGGTGGCAGCTGTTTGCTCGCTCACTATACCCCACAGCGTCTCTTACCATGAAGGTGGGCAGCAGATCAGTTAGCGGCAGCTCTTTAACCACCCCACCCCGAACTCTCCACTTCCTCCACACCCCCAACCCCCGCCCCGGTGAAGTTGAAAATGAATCCCTGCCAATTTCCGTTATCAATTTGGACTGAGAAATTCAGACTGAAAGAAAAGCGATGGGGAAGCATGTGCAGATGCAATGCTTTCAATAAATTACAAGGATCAGCAAAAGCAATGTCCATTTTTATATAGCACCCTTAACATTCCCAAGGTGCTTCACAGGAGAAAAGTTGACACTGAGCCACATAAGGAGATATTAGGACAGACGACCAAAGGCTTGGTCAAAGAGGTAGGTACTTGGAACATCTTAAAGGAAGAGAAAAGGGAGGTAGATATCTCGCTAATTGCCCCAGCTCCACATTCCATCCCCTCCCCCGCACTCTAAACCTACTGCCACAAAGCAAAGAGCTCTGCTGCTTCTATTAATAAATGTAGCAGTTCCATAGCAAAAGACGCACTGCAAAATTATCCTGCAGATTTGCTTTGAAATCACCAGAATAGCAATTTTGCTGTCTGGGAGCCTGCTTGATGAAGGGAAGCTCCATTAAATACCAATTAGGATCAGATTGTTTTGGCTCAGTGTACTGCCAGTCAGTCCCCAAACACACAAAAAGACATTCACTGATATGGGAATTTAATAGGTGTGCGCCACAAGAAAGTTCTTTTATTAACTCCTAATTTATCCCTGAGTAGTGGTATAATCAACCTCATTGAATGCAAGCCCATGTTATCTGCATATGCAGTTTCTACATGACAGGATCCTACTGTGTAATGCCCGATTTGTACTTGCCTCATGCTCTTTATGTTGCTTATTTCATTCTTCCTACCCCTGTCCCTGCCCTCCAATTCATACCAGGCTTAAAGGAAACGGCTTGTGTTTCTGCAGCACCTTTCATGACCTTAGGACATCCTAAAGCACTTTCAGCCAATTTTTGAAATGCCGTCGCTGTTGTAATGTTGAGAAACACAGCAGTCAATCACAGTACAGCAAGCTCTCACAAACAGCAGTAAGATAATGACCGGTTAAACTCTTTTTTTCGTGATGGTGATCAAGGGATAAATATTGACCAAAACACCGAAGAGAACTCTTTGAAACAGTGACGTGGGATCTTTTGCGTCCGCTCGACAGAACAGATGGGGCCTCAGCTTAACGTTTCGTCTGAAAGAAGGCACCTCCGGCAGTACGGAACTCTCTCAGTACTGCACTGGGAGTGTCAGCACAGTGGAGGTGGTCTTCAATAAAATGTATTTCATTGAGTGTAAAGCGCTTTAGGATGCCCTGGGGTTGTAAAAGACGCAGGTTCGACCTTTCACTGTCCTTCTCTCTCTGATACCACACGACGCCTTTACAAATGAGCCAACACAGCTTGCAATTTGTGGCTTCCAGTCACTCCCAGTTGAGTTGAGTCCGTCGACGAGGTTACGAAAACTAGCCTTCTGCCCCCAGGAACAGATTTGCTCTATGCTTGGAAAAGAGCAATGAGAATTTGTGAGGGATCTGCTGTTTGCGCTGTATCTGAAATGTTGCCAGCGCTACAATAACAAGTGGAGATCACTCAGATGGAACTCTCTGTTGTGCTGTCCTTACTTTTGAGTATCAGGTATCAATATAAGTTTAGCTTTGTGAAAGAATATGGCATGTTGCCTTTCATGCTTGTTGTGTACTTTATCTCTGCCGGTGAGAGTGATTAAATCCAGGCTAGAAATCTACCCAAATAGAAGTCATTAGCATGGAACAAGAAGAAGAGATTCTCAACTCACTGCCTTCCGAACATTGTCTTAATTTTACTCCCTGTTGCTACCAAATATTATGCACATCTGCCAGTCCCTGACTTGAAGGGCCCAAGGCAACACAGAGTGGAGAGCCACACCCTGCAGAGCGACAGCTGACTAGCTAGGCAAAGAGTGGCAGAGTCTGCACAAAATTATTAATAAGCACTGTAACTGAATCACTTTAGATACTGCGGGATTTTAAAAAGAGCTGCAGTTGCCAATTAATCAACAGCAATCTTATTGCAATCAATAAATAACAAAAACTTACATTTACATAACACCTTCAACATAGTTTAAATGTCCCAAACGCGCCATTGATGCATTATCAGATAAAGATTGACATCGAGTCATGGAAGGAGATGTTAGGGTGGGTGACCAAAAGCTTTGGTCAAAGAGTTAGGTTTTAAGGAACATCTTAAAGGAGGAGGAAGTGGTGTAGAGGTTTAGGGAGGGAATTCCAGAACTAAGGGTCTCTGCAGCTGAAATTGCAGCTGCCAGGCAGCCAGAATTGGAGGAGTGCAGAGATCTCGGAGGGTTGTAGGGCTGGAGGAGGGTACAGAGAGAGGGAGGGGAGCGAGACCATGGAGGATTTAAAAATAAGGGTAAGAATTTTAAAACTGAGGCACTGCTGGACCTGGAACCAATCTAGATCAGTGAGCACAGGGGTAATAGGTGAACAGGACGTGGTCCAGGCGAGGATACAGGCAGCAGAGTTTTGGATGAACTCAGGTTCTTATTCACTAGTTCTTGGAGCTGAGGTCCCAGCTAATAAAAGCTTTGTCTGAATAGCGTCTAATCTTCCCTCTCAATTAGCGTGGTAGCTTCCTGTCTTTGATGTTGTGTACACTATAAGGGGTAGAATTTTGCCCTTGGCATGCAGGATCAACAGGAGCAGGCGGGAAGCCGACCACCGCCCGCGATCGGCAGCGCTTCGCGATTTTAGGCGGGTGAGCCAATTAAGGCCCACCCAGCGTGACACACGAGAGGCAATGCTGAGTGCTGCCTGTGCGGGCGGGGGGAGGAGGGTGAGCTGCATGCATGCGATAGAGCGCTGAATAATCTCCCTGAAGCATAGAGCTGCCTCAGGAAGATGAAGAATATATTGAAAAAATTATTAAACAACAGAAACGTTTAATGGAACACGTCCCCTCACGTGACTCTGTCACATGAGCAGGGACATGTTACGAAAAGTTAAAAGTTTTTATTTCATTAGTATTTGATTTTGGAAACCTCATCCCGCCCGCGAATGAGGTTTCCAAAAAAATGCAAAGGTCACGTGGCCTTTTTGCCTGCCCGTCAGCCGTTAGGTTGAATGGGCAGTGAAAAATTAAGCACGATTGATTGTTTAATGGCCTTTACGGGCCTTTTAATAGTCAGCGGGAGCGATGCTGGCTCCGACGCACACCTGCCGACTGAACTATCACGCGACTGCGCGTTGACGTCGGCACGCTCAGCTGACATCATCACGCGTCATTTCACACATGGTCTGGTCGGGCATGTGCCCACCCGCCGAGCTAAAATTCCTGGCCAAGATGTCTATTCACAGGATACCTATTGGTCCAGACATACTCTAGGCGGTAATTTCATGGCTGACATTTCTCTCCAGTTTTCACCTTTGTGTTGTTTTCTGCTATATCGTGCTGGATGACTCCACAAGCAGAAACCATTTTGCAATCAGCAGGATCTCACAAAGACGGATGAGGTGAATGGCCAGTTACAACAACAACACCTTGCAGCCATATAGCACCTTTACAGTAAAACGACCAAAGGCACTCCACAGCAGTGTTATCAGGCAAAAATTAATACCAAGTCAAAGAAGGAGGTATTAGGACAAAAGCTGAGATAAGTTTTAAGGCGCATCTTAAAGGAGGAGAGAGAAATAGAGGGTCAGAGAGGATTACGGAGGGAATTCCAAAGCTTAGGGCCTAGATGGTTAAAGGCAATGGTAGAGATGAAGGAAGTATGAGATGGCTAAGAGGCTAGAGTTGTAGAAAACGCAGAGTTCTCCAAGGACTGTAGCACTAGAGTTTCAGCCTTAGCTTTGTGCTCGAATCTCTAGAGTGAAACTTGAACCCAAAATAATCTGACTAAGAGAAAAGAGAAATACTCACTGAGCTACGACTAGGACTCCTGAGGTTACAAAAGGCACTATATGAATGCATCTTCTTTCTTTCCCTGCACTATTGTTTTAAGACTTCTCCTGTCTTGTCTTGCAGGGAAGTGGATCGGGATTTGGATGGCCATGTCAGCTTCAAAGACTTTGAGATCGTCATGCACCATGAGTAAGAAGCTAACAAAACCTGGAGTGAGGAAAGATATTTCAGCTCTTTCAACCCAACTGCTCCATAATGTATGGACAGTGATCTTGGGAGGGAAGCCATTGCTCAGCCAGAAGTGTCATTAACTGCAGTTTATATACTTCATATTCTACATCTGACTGGAGGGATGATTGATGCTACAAATGGTACTTTCAGGAGGGAGTGACACTCACAAATTGTGTATTGCCAGGAAATCATAGCTTTGTTGCATTGAATACAATAAACATATGATTTTATATATTCCGTACGTCATATCCCACAGTATTGGTGGTGGATGCAAAGTGAATGGTTTACCTCTTATACCATCTACAGTCTCATGAAGCCCCTACACCCCCTACCCCCCGTCCAGGCTATATTACCCAGTCCCAAAGCCCAACTCCTCTCCCACCTAGTCTCTCTCACAACCTTCAACCTCCATTCTGACCCCAGTACCCCACTGACCTTAGTCTTTTTCCTTAATCCCAGACTGTGACAAAGCCATGTTTGAGCTGGCGGTGTGAGTTAAATGTTGCAGGCAAAATTAGATGTTCTGTTGGAACAGTGAGAATTTTCTGGCAAATTGCAACCTTTCATGTATCTATAATTGAGTCATAGAATCTTATTTTAAAGTGACATGTGTAACATATACATGTCTGACAGGCAGTCGTGAAAGTGCGAAACAGATTTAGAAGGATGATAGTTGCTTGGTAGTACAGAACTTGAATATTGCTGAAAAGAGAAGACGTGTTGCTGAAATTCTTCATCTTGCACTCATCAGGGCAAATGTAAGAAGGGCGGATTTACGAGAATGCCAATCAGCAATCTTGTAGATAGGGTCCTATCCATTTGCTCACCTCGCAAGCTTTATGCAGAAATAGAGCAGATCAAAGCTCTCCTGTGGGATAATGACTATCCTGATCAGATCATTGTTCGTCGTATATTGTGCAAACTGGCAAATGGGCCAAAGGCCCCCACTTTTGGGCCTGAAAAGTGCCCGGTCTACCTCAAATTACCCTGGAAAGGCAAAGTATCTCAAAAATTTGAACAAGTTAAGCAAGCCATTTTATGCTACTACTATGCAGTGATTACACGAGTGGTATTTTCCACTAACAGAATGCTGCTGAGAGTCCATAAAAACATTCTGCCTATCAGGACGTGTATGAATTTCGATGCTGGTGTAATGACAGGTACGTAGGCCATATGTCCCAACGATTGGATGATGAAATCAAACAGTATGTTTTTTCGGTTGTTCGTAGTAGGCAGAATACAGACCATGGTCAACCAGCCCTCGCTTGCTAAATGCAAAACAAAAAGTCTACTGTTAGATGTGATTCTGTGTTTGTGCAGCACTTACTGAACAATCCTGAGTATGCTAATAGCCACACTAACAACCAATTTATGATAATCAGGCGAGCTTGTAACTTGGCTGATCTATGCTTGCTATAAGTGACAGGGACCCATTCTCTGGAAACAAAAGGAATATGCTCAAGCTTTGCACCTTTTTTAAATTCCCCAGGAGCGTAGGGAGCCTTTGTTCTCCATTGTTATCTCCATGGCAACGCCTCGGTCAATCAGAGTCAACTTGCCAACCAATCAGCACCCTTTTCTCATGTAGTATACATTGTTGTGATCATTTGAAATTTGGTATTCTTGCATTTGTCCTGATGAGTGCAAGATGAAAAGCTTCAGCAACAGTCTCTCTTTTCAGCAATATTCTAGGATAATACTCCAAACTGAGAGGCAGGAAAGGCTGAAGAATCTGGGTACTTTTCTCCAAAATAAAAAGCAAGAGGCTGAGGAATGACTGATTGAGGTCTCCAAAATTCTGAACAGTTTGATCAGATAGACGTAAAGAAGATGTTTCCTCTTGAGCTAGGGCCGTAAGTATAAGATAGTTGCCAATAAATTCAATAAGGAATTCAGGAGAAACTTCTTATCCAGAAACTGGTTAGAATGTGGAATTCACTACCACGGAGTAGTTGAGGTGACTAATATGGATATGTTTAAGGGGATGCTAGATAAAACGCATGAGAGAGAAAGGGATAGAAGGTCATGCTGATCGGATAATTGAAGGGGAGGAGTGAGAAGGCTGGTGTGGAGCATAAATGGCAACAAAGGCCTGTTGGGCTGAATGGCCTATTCCTGTGTTGTAAATTGAATTACATTCACTGGCAGAGAGCTGTTTATTTTATTGGAGTGAAAACATTTTAGCCGCGGTGAATGAATGCAGCTTCAAAGGACAGAGGTGACAGGCCTGTCAAGCTCAGTGTTTGTAACAGATTCTGAAAATTACACCATGCTCTGAGACACTGTGTGACAGCAGTGCCTTATTATCAATTCAACCATCTGAGATCTCTGCACTCCTCCAATTCTGGCCACTTGAGCATCCCTGATTGCAATTGCTCTACTATTCGTGGCTCTGCCTTTAGCTGCCTGAGCCCCAAGCTCTGGAATTCCCTCCCTAAACCACTCTATCTCTCTCTCTCTCTCTCTCCTTTAATATATTTATTAAAACCTACCACTTTAACCAACCCTTTGGCCACCTGTCCTGACATCTCCTTATGTGGCTCAGTATCTAATTTTGCCCTCTGAAGCATCTTGGGATGGTTTACTATGTTAAAGACACTATGTAAGTGCAAGTTGTTGTTGTTTTTCAAATAAGTGTTAAAAATAAAACTTGTTGAGAACAATCCAATCTTTTTGTCAGTGACAGTTCAATTAAGTTAAACACCCAGATGCTATAGATGCTTATCTGATAATAGCCTCTTCATACAATATAAGGAGGTACAAGTGCAACTTAAAACTAATCTGCTATGCATGCTGATGTTAATATTGCACTTTATAGACCTAGAGGTATATAAATCCTGGTATTAATTATCGTATTATTGCAACAGTACTCTGGAGAGATGGTGATTTGTACTGGGAGGGAGTTACTTGAAATTGTACCTGCAATTTACTTAGTGATATTCAATTGGCTCTCCCACTTGACAGAGCAAATTTTAGATTTGCTTAATTAGTAATTGAATGATATTTCAACTTCCACAGTGGTGCTGTCACAGGTAGGACTCCACAGAAAACACCAAACCATGAGCAAGCTGAGAAATCTGAGTGCGTTAAATGAATCAATGTAAATTACTTTGACTTCATTATTTCTGAAATTCAGTGTGACAGCTGTCGTCTAATCTAAGTACATGTGTTGCATTTCATTACAGGCTCCGAAGCTTAATAAAATAATCGATGCATCTGCCCATATTAAAATCTACCCAGATCTGCAGATAACTTAATTAAAATAATTTCCTTCAATGACCCTGTGCAGTTGGAATGGGCCTGAAAGATTCATGTGCATCTCAGAAATGGTTCCAGGAATGTGAGGAATAATTCCTGAACGTTGGAACTAGCAGGGTAGAGCAAAGTTACATGAATTCAGATCATCCTCAGCCTGATCTCCCAGAGGTTAATAAGCTTGTACAACTTTAATTGGAATGTGCTAAATTCCTCTCCAACCCGCTTTTCGCTGTTACCTGGGTTCTGTCTTTAGGGAGCTGAGAAGAGTCAGCAGCTGGCAGGCAATAATGCCAGTGATTATGCCATATTTGTATTTATTAACTCTACTGTCAATAAATATGTTGCATTAATCACCAGGCAAATGATCAGAGGACTAGAGTCAACACACTTTCACTGTCACCTCACTTGGAGAACTGGGTGAAGAGTAGAGACCAGTAACTTCTTTTTAAAAAGTCCCAGTTCTTTACTAAAAGAATGAAGTCACAAAATTCCACAGTTTAAAACAGAAGCATTTTTATTATACAAGAGTCAAACAAAGCAAACACTAAATACCCTCAGATAACCTCCTATACTCTAACATCCAAAATCGACATAAGTTAAACATGAATTAACAGGCAAATTGTAGTCGAATATAAACTATAAATGGCAAACACAACCATGACAGATCTTATGAATTGGTCAGCAGTCCACTCAGATTTTGGTGATCACAAAGGCCGGGATTTTCCATGCCCGCTGGCGTCAGGCCTGTTCCATGGCTTGAGCAGACAATGTGGCGAGAAGGCCAAAAATCGGTTTCACAACATTGTGAAACCAGTTTGTGATCGTCTGCTCAGCTCGTTGACGGCGGGCTGCATTTCCCACCGTCAGGCGTCCGGAACCTTATTGTAATACATCTGCATATCACTATAAGGCCAGCCCACTGGAATCATTCCCCCGCACTGGATTGTCTGCCCACATCAGCAGGAAAACATGCCGGTTTGCTTCACAACAGCATGTACAGGCTGTGCACTTGGCATACTGCACTTCCCTCGGGACTTCAAGGTTTGTTTGCCTACTTTGCTTCGGCCAGCACTCACCGTCATCAACGCCAGGCTTCACAGGCAGCACCACATCACTCTTAGGGGTCTCACGGGCAGGTGAATAGCTACCAGATCAGCTGTATGTGGGTAGCTTTTCAATGGCTACAGGGCTAGAGCTTGCTTGGGGAAGGGGGAGAAGTGGCCTCAGGCAAGGGAAGAAGCTGTAGGACAAGAGCTGTACTGGGTAAGGAAGGTATCCCTGGGTGTGTGTGGGGGGCACAAATTGATCTGTGCAAGTGGCCTCAAGATGGCGAGGGCTGAGGATGCAGTCTCCAGAGGAGGTGACGCCAAATGGGCATGTGAGGGTATGTGTATGAGAATGGGTGGTGGTGGTGTCCTTTGAGCTGGCAGTGAGTGAGATGCCAGTGAATGTGTGATGGGCTTGAGTGTGTGAGTTTAGAGTGATGAGACGGTTGCTATACCCTGGCTGCACAGATGAGATTATTCATCCTCTATCTGCATTGGATGGCCAACCTCTTCTGTGCAGCATTGGCACTGATCACCACTGCCATCACCTACCAAGCCGGAGTGGTAATGTAGCTGCCCCTCCTGCGACTAGAGCTGGGGTAGAGGACATCACAGCGGGTCTCCACGATGTCCAAAAGGCACTCAATGGCTGCAGTCTTCTTGCCTTTCAGGGCCATGTCATGTTTGCTGCAGTCCTGGGCTGGAAGCACTGAGCGCGGCTGTACTTTAAATGTGGTGTCTGGTGTGATGAAGCAGCGAGGTGTTGGCGTGGTGGGCGAATTACAGCCCACCCGCCATCAAAATGGTGTGTATCCCGGGAATGTATATTTAATGCGGAGGGTTTGGGATGATACGGTGTGAAAAGCCGCCATTCTGACCGGCGGCTAAAACGTTTTTCCCACCCTCTACCGCACCTAGTGTAAATCTGGGACAGTTCCGCCCAAAATCCTTCAAAATTCTATCTTCCTCATGAAGATTTTCAGCTCCTCTCCTTCGAGGAACTTGTCTGATCCCCAGCTGACAACAGCACAAAACTAACCCGTATTCCACAGCACGGTCTTCACCACAAATGGCACACGTTTGCAGAACCTTCTCAACTGGGGCTGGATGGCGTAAGTCCGCCAATGTCACCTTCAGGTAACAGAGAACAGCTGCAGCAACTTAGTCTCAGCTTCTGGATTTTGGAGTCTGCCTTCTTCAGCTTGACCGTTCTGCACCACTAGGCTCATCAACTGCTACGGCCCAGCTCGGATTAATCTGTGCCCTTTTGAATCTTCCAACCAAGTTCAGTCTACCCAAAAGGTCTGGTTTCCAAATCTCGGTTTGTTTCTCTTTCCCCTTAGAAACTTAGGAGGGTCGGTTTCCTTTCAGTGTTCCTCTTTTCTGTTTCCAGTTAGGGTCTGCCTCAAGAAGCACGGGTTCCCTCACAAGCGGTATAAACAGCTTAAAGGAAGCATTAATTAAGAACAGCAGCTACTACTGAGATTGTGGGCTTGAGCTGAATGGAGTCCTCAAAATCTCTTTGACCAAACAGTTAACCATCCGTTCTAATATTCTCCTATGTGGCTTGGTGTCAAATCTTGTTTGATAACACTCCTCTGGAGTGCCTTGGGAATTTTTACCATGTTAAAGACACTGTATATAAATGCTAATATTGTGTTCGAAGTTGTAATGCAGTTTATTGACCGATGCTTTAGGTTACTCAGGGATACAGAGACATGAGGGAGGAAGAAAAGAAGGATAAAACAGGAAGGATGACTAAAACAGAGTTGAGTCACACATTGACTGGGTGTTTTGATGTGTCCAAACATTAAGGTTTTATTGACCGGCTGTGACAGCAACACACTGTGCTTCAAGGCACTAATTGCTATTATTTGGACTTGGAATTGGTGGGATAATGAGGAGCCTGTGGACAAGATGGTTGTGCCTCAGTCACTGGCCGCAAACTGGCTCACAGCAAGTTGGAACAGTTACAGAATGACAAAAGGACAATATGTTTCTCCTATGAACTGCAACTTTTAAAAAAAAATCCACTGTCAATTTAATCTGCTGGAAGATGTGGAGGATTTAATGTCAGAGTTAAAAATCACGTAGCAATTTGACATCCAGGTCCTGTCTAAACAACATCAACCCATTCCTTAACTCTCGAGATCTAGGTAAGTGGCAGCACGGGGTGTGGGGTGGGGGGAGTTCAGGTCTATTTTGCGTGACTGCCAAAGTTCGGTTTGACTCAGAAGTTCCTGGTTGTGAAGCAAAATATGGGGGATGACCTTTTGTGCACCTTGCCATAAGCAGAACATATTAAAGCTAGCATTCCTTATTCTACGGTATGAGATACTGTCCGCATTTGGGTCTTGACAGACAACCAGGAGGGTAATGGGCAATCTACACACCCCCTACCCCCTGCCCAGCCCCAGCTTCAACCAGTGCAATTCTTAAGCCTGGCAGACAGAGGTCCACAAAAGCAGCCCAGTTATAACTCTTTGTTTCTCCTTCTTGTTGGGAAATGCCAAGTGAAGACCAGACTGAGGATCTGATCAGTGTGGATGAGGTAATAACATCCATTCAATTACGGACAGACGCTTGAGAAACATGGGCCAGGATCTTACGGCTCCGCCACGGCATGTCGCCCCCTGGTGGATGTGGCGAGCCATTTACATCTCCATTCAGTTCGGCAGGACCGTAACAATCCGCTGGGCGGGAGGGGCCATAAAATCCCGGCCATGATATATTTGGGTGTTAGTCATGGCTCAGTTAGTAGCATTCTCAACTGTGTCAGAAGATCGTGGGCTCAAGAGACTTGAGCACTTAATCCAGGCTGATCAGTCTCCCTGTACAGTGTACTGAGGGAGTGTGGCACGGCCGGAGCCTGACTTTCAGATGAGATGCCAAACCGAAGCCCTGTTTCCTCTGTCAGGTGGATGCAAAAAATTCCCATGGCCCTATTTCAGAGGTAAGCAGGGGAGGCCAATCCCTCAACTGAGAAATGCTGCATTATTGGAGGAACTTCTTTCAGAACTTTAAACCCAGGTCGTCTTCCTTCTCAGGTGGATGTAAAAGTTCCTGTGACGCAATTTGAAGAAGAGGCGCCAAGTTCTCCCAGTGTCCCGTTGCATCTGTCAGGAGATCATTCAGCCCATGTGTCTGTGCCAGCTCTATGGAAGAGCTCTGGAATTAACTCCATTTCTTCCCCCACCTCCCCCACCACCCCACTCTCTTTCCCCATAGCCCTGAAAGTATTTACCCTTCAGGTATTTATCCAACTCCCTATTGAATCTGTTTGCACCACCCTTTCAGGCAGTGTGTTCCAGATCATAACACCTCACTGAGTAAAAATAAATTCTCTTCATTTCCCTCCGAACATTTTTTGCCAATTATCTTAAACCTGTGTCTTCTTGTTACCAACCCCACTGTTAGAGGGAATAGTTTCTCACCATCAATGCCCTAATGATTTTGAACATCTCGTTTAAATCATCCTTTTACTTTCTCAGTTCTGAGGAGAATATTTGCTTTACATGTACCTCCTTTCTTTATTGTAACGTATTGAAGCTGTTGGGAGTCAAGGAACAAAGTTAAAAAAGGGTCAGCCACATGCTTTGTTAGCTGGATATAAGTGAATCTGAATTTAAGAGTTTTGTGAAGCTTTATCCAGAAATAAAGAGACACTATGAGCAGTGAAGCACCCGCTAAGTTTGCTCGAAACGATATCATTTCAAAGGAAGACAAATTATTTCTCCCATTTTGTTAGTTACATAGTTAACAGGTGGAATTGTCCCAGATTTGCACTAAGTGTGGTAGCGGGGCAGCTAAAACATTTTACCCACCAGCCACCATGGCGGGTTTTCATACCGTATCGTCCTAATCCCATCATATTATTTATACATTCCTGGGAAACACACCATTTCCATGACGGGCGGGCTCTCATTCGCCCGCCACGCCATCACCTCACCGCTTCATCATGCCAGACGCCATATTTAAAGTCCAGCTGCGCACACACATCTCAGTGCTTCCAGTCTACTGCTGCAGGGAAGATGTCCATGAAAGGCAAAAAGATTGATGTTTAATGACATGTCACTGGAATGCCTTTTGGATGCTGTGGAGGCCCACCGCGATGTCCTCTACCCCCGCTCTGACCGCAGGATGGGCAACGGCGTGACCCAACCAGGCTTGGGAGGTGGTGGTAGTGGCGGTCAGCATCAATGCCCTGCAAAAGAGGACAGCCACCCAGTGCCACTACAGGATGAATGGTCTCATCCATTCCGCCAGGCTAACTCACTCTTCTCTTCCCTCTCAACTCACACACTCACAAACCCATCACACATCCACAGGGATCTCACACCTCAAGGGATAACACCACTAACTCTACCACACACACCCTCACATCTCCATCAGGCTCATATCCTCTCGAACTCACATCCTCATCCTGTCCATGGCTCCGCTCACCACACAAACATTCCACGCAGGGCCATGTGTCCTGTTCACAATCTCTCCATCCGTTTTCATGCAGGAGAAGCCTGCTCTTATCAGCAGGAAGAGGTCCAAGACACGGGTCGGAGTGGCCCAAATTATGCCCCCCCCCACTCACTTTGAGGAGCGTGTCATCGTGCTGACTGGTGAGGATGTTGGCCCCGCTTACGGCAATGGTGGCTTTACACCCACCTGAGGATCCTGCACCACATTTTCCATCGCTCAACGCAGCTGTGAGTGTTCTCTCTCCTGCATTTGACTCTGCTGTTATGCACTACTTATCTCTACTTTGGTTCACAGGGAGCTCTGCCTTGGGACCAGCAGCATCAGCCAGCCAGTCCCTCAGCTCCATCCACATCCTCATCTGCAGCCAAGAGGACACCTTCTCCAGTGAAGAGCTGGAAATAAGCAGCCCAGAAGACCTGTCACCTCAGAGGGAGCAGGCGGCCCACGAGGGATAAGTGTGTGTATGGCAGGGCCTTTTGGAACCTCGTGCAAGCACTCTCAAATGCACGCGGATCCTTCACGTTTCACACTCATCTCAATGTCCTGAGCATTTTGAATGCTGCCTGCTGGGGATTGCTTTCAGTTGTCCATCTGAGCTGACCTGCATCTCCATCCACCCAGTGATCACACCCCCGTGGAGCACCTGATCTCGCCCATCACGACTCTGGTTTCACTTTCGATTTGGACAGCATGGTGCTAATTCAGTTTTACTTTCGCTTTCCCGTCCTTTACCCTCCCCCACTCACCCATTTCCTCTCCCCATCACAGTTGACACCTCCCCCCCACCCACCCCCCACCCACCCCCACCGCCCCGATATCAAGGTAAAGGCCGCCTATCTGCTTCACCTGTCTGCCAACTGTAAGGTTGGACGGGCCATGAAAAATTGCAAACAATTGCGCCATTAATGGGCTTAATTGCCCGCTTAACTGTCGGCGGGCATGCTTCCGATTTTTGGGTGCGCCCGCTGAGTGAAATATATTGCGAGAGTGTGATGACGTCGGGACCCGACATCCTCTCAGACGATTTTACGGCCAATCGGGCCGGGTGCGTGCCTGCCCTCGGAATATAAAATTCTGCCCCTTGTGATGAGGAGTTTCACATTCTTTACCCATAGTCTGGCTAAAGAGGTTTCTCCTGAATTTCTTACTGGGAACTGTCTTTTATTGATGTACGCTCGTTTTGGATTACCCTTCGAGTTGAAGCATCTTCTCTACGCTACCCTTTCGTAATCTTAAAGACCTCTGTCAGGTCACCCCTCAACATTCTCAATCCCAGAGAAAAGACCAGTCTGTTCAGTCTTTCCTGACAGGTACAAATTCTCAGTTCTGGTATCATCCTATAAAATGCATTTTATTTCCTCCATTAGGTCTCCCTGGGCAACGGGCAGTTCTCTAGCTGAGATAGCAGGTCCCCTGCTCCCAGCCCTCTACCCGCGTCAGTTTGCAGCTTGTGACATATCTTTTGATTTTCTGCTCTATTCTTAAAAGATGGTACGTTGCCTGGAGAATTCCAGAGTCAAAACAGTCAGACTAAAACCAGGAGGTTACCCATGGAAAAGTGTGCTGCTGTGTTAGACAGAGGGGTTTTAACCTGACCCGCTCCTGACGGAAACCAGGTGAGTAAGTAGTTCACTTCAACCGGGTGATATACTGGCCAACGTCACACCTGGTTCCCATCACTTATCATTTGAATCTGCCCTTCCTGAGCAGGGAGCGAAGAACCTAGATGAGGCTCGGGAGGTCTGGGTAGTGGGGCGTGTGTAAGAGGCTAGAATTGGAAGAACGCAGAGTTCTCAGAGTCCTGGAGAAGGTGACAGAGGTAGGCAGGGGCGAGGCCGAGGAGGAATTTCAACAGGACTTCCAGATCTGTTGCAACTCCTGCTGGAGTTCAGATAATCATCATAGAATGACACAGCATGGAAGGAGACCATTTGACCCATCATGCGTGTGCCAGGCCTTCGAAATAGCCATTTTAATTAGTCCCACGCCCCCTTCACTTTCCCCCACAGCCCTGGAATATTTTCCCCTTTGTCCAATTCCCTATCGAGAGTTACAGTTGAATCTGTTTCTACCAGCTTTTCAACAGTTCATAACAGCTCTCCGTAATTGGTTTCTACTCATGTCCCCTCTGGTTCTTTTGCCAATTAACTTAAATCTGTGTCCTCTGGTTACTGCCTCTACAGCCACTGGAAACAGTTCCTCTTCATTTAATCTATCAAAACAATTTGCGACTTTGAATGTCCCTATGAAATCTCTACTTAAACCTTCACTGCTCTAAGGAGAGCAACACCAGCTTCACCATCCCTTTAAAGGTCGGTTTGACAAATTCTCAGAACCCAGAACTAATTAGCTTGTAGAAATCATGGGCTGAATTTTCCCCCCGTCGGGGGTGAAGTTGAAGGGCGGGGGCGCACAGGCACGCTTCCGATCGGGGGCGTGGCGCCATTTTACATGGGCGGGCCAATTAAGGCCCGCCCAGCGTGACGTCCGCACAGAAGCGCTAAGTGTAGCCTCAGGGAGATGAGCTGTAAATGTAAAAAACCTAAAAATAGAAAAAATAAATTTCCCTAACGTGTCCCACCATGTCACAAAGTCACATGAGTTGGGACATGTTCGTAATTTTCATAAAAACTTTATTAAAATTTTTTAAACCCTACATGAAGCCTCATCCCGCCCGTGGATGAGGTTTGGTGCTTTTTCTAGTTGCCACCAGAGCTCCTGGCCTGCCCGCCAACCTTAAGGTTGGATGGGCAAGTCCTTTAATTACTTAATTGACTCTGTCAATGGCCTCAATTGGCCATTAACAGGTCAGCGGGCACACAGCTGATTCCGCTGCGCCCCCGCCTACCTGAAAATTTAAACGGGGCGCGGTAATGTCGGGAGTTCCCCCCGACGTCATCACATGTCATTTTACGCATCGGCGAGCAGGCCCCACCCCCGCTCGCTGACGCGTAAAATCCTGCCCCATGAGCTACTGAGGGAGTGCTGCAATGTCAGCGGTGCCGTCTTTCAAATGAAAGATTAAACGGATTTGTCCATTTCTCTAGACATTAATAACCCTACGGACTATTTGAAATGGAGTACGAAATTTCTATCTGTGCTCTGGCCTCTAGAATTAATGCATAATTCATTTCATTGCAGTTGGATAGATTGCTTCCTATCTCTCTAACCTCATACAGACCTTCAACTCTCCGAGATCTCTGCCACGGTCCATTACTGACCTTATTTCCACTGCTTCAGCTGCCTCGACCCTAAGCTTTGGAATTCCCTCCTTTTTTGGCTCAGTGTCAAGCTTTGTTTGATAATGCTCCGATGAAGCACCTCCGAATGTTTTATTGCATTAAAAGGTGCTATAGAAATGCAAGTTGTTGTTGTGAACCTGTCCGCCTATCTACCTCTCTCTCCTTTAAGGCGCTCCTTAAAACTTCCCAGCTTATCGCCTGTCCTAACATTTACTTAAGTGGCTCGTTTTTCAAATTCTATTTAATGACACTCCTATGAAGTGATAAAAATGCAAGTTGTTAATATTCAATTGCAGAGTGTATCAGAAATGAACTTGATGCTGTTCCTGCCCATGCCCAATGCTCACACACGTGCACTTTCAATTTGGGACTTACTGACAGTGATGAGGAGCAGGATCCCCTGGTTACTATTAGATCTCCCTGGCCCAGAAGAACTGTGACCAATTGTTGCTAACTTGACACAGATCAGTGATCGAGTGAGAGACTTTGCTGGTCTGGATAGGTCAGTGTGCTGAGTGGTGGATTTACCCACTGGACAACAGAGAAGCTTCAAAATCCCTTTATTTTATTGAAACTTGTTAGCGCCTTTAACAAAATAAAACATCCCAAGGCAGTTCACATTACGGCAAAATTTGACACTGAGCCACATAAAGACTTTTGGGAGGGTGTTGGTTACAGAACAGTATGTCTTAAAAAAGTCTCTGTAGTCTTCTGTGGGTTAACTGTAAGTCTTTATGAACTATTAGAACTATTTACACATGTACAGTAAAGGGTACAAGCTAGAAGTTGTCTCCATGCTGAGGTCTGTACACATCTCCGCTCAACACCACATTGACCCTGGGTCTGGGTCATGACTCTCGTTCCTCCGGCCTGGGTATTCTGCTGCGGGGAGGCAACTTCACCGTCTCCGAGGTCAAGGAGGTGGTGGGCGGGCGACTCCTCGTAGCAGACGTAATGTACAAGAACGCTCCACTCCGGTTAATTAACGTGTACGGCCCGGCACAAGGGGCTGAGCGGCTGGAGGTTTTTCAGCATCTCCCACTGCTGCTGGCGACCTCCAGGCCGGTCATTCTGGGCGGGGACTTCAACTGCATCATCGATGCGGCTGGACGATCCGGCAGGGCCGGAAGCAGATTGGACGCTACGTCCAGATCCCTGATGGAAACAGTTAAGGATGCCAAGCTGCACGACGTCTTCAGCAACCCTGCAGACGGAGCGCAGCGTAGATACACCTGGTCGCGGCCAGACGGGTCCATTCGTTCCAGGATAGACTTCCTGTTTGTGTCCCGTGCATTCACAGTCAGATCCACCGACGTCAAGCCGGTGTTCTTCTCTGACCACTGCCTCCTACTGGCGGACTGCCACTTGGAGGAAGACCTGAGGGTGGGCAGGGGGGCATGGAAGCTAAATGTGCAACTGCTGACCCCAGAGAACATTGAGGAGCTCAAGAGGGATTACAAAGGTTGGAGAACCGTGAAACCCCTCTTTGAGTCCCTGACACACTGGTGGGAAGTGATCAAGGGAAGCATCAAGAGGTTTTTCATCCTCAAAGGCACCCAGAAAGCTAGAAAGGAACAGAGGGAAATGTCCCGACTCCAGGAAAAGATGCAGAATCTGCTCCGGCTGCAGTCGATGGGGGTCGATGTCAAGGAGGAGCTCCAAGAGGTGAAGGGCCAGCAAGCCTCGCACTTTGCCTCGGAGGCCTCCAAGATCATCTTCCGTTCCAGAGTCCGCTCCGTGGAGCAGGATGAGACGTGCTCACGTTTCTTCTTCCAAAAGGTACACAGAGAGCGCTCTGTGATCAGCAGCCTGAAGGAAGAAGACGGCTCAGTAAAGTCATCACGGTCCGACATTCTGAGGATCAGCAAATCCTTTTATGCCGGACTGTATGACGTGAAGCCCACGGACAGCACGGCCTCCCAGTCCTTCCTGTCCTCTATCACGGAGGTCCTAGACCACAGTACGCGGGAGAGCCTAGACAAACCGCTAACTCCTGACGAACTGACTAAGGCCCTCGAGTCCTTCGAGAAGAGTAAAACCCCCGGAAGCGACGGCCTGCCGGCGGAGTTGTATTCGGCTCTGTGGGACTTGATCGGCCCAGACCTGCTAGAAGTGTACGAGAGTATGCTCCTGGCCGGCAGCATGTCAGAATCCATGAGGAAAGGCATCATCACCCTCATCTACAAGCACAAGGGGGAAAGGGAGGAAATTAGAAATTGGCGACCCATTTCACTGTTGAATATGGACTATAAGATTCTGTCCAAGGTCATCGCCAACCGGGTCAAATCCGCTCTGGAATTGGTGATTCACCCTGACCAGACCTGCTCTGTGCCAGGCAGGAAGATCTCTGACAGCCTGGCGCTGCTCAGGGATACGATTGCCTATGTACAGGACAGGGGTGTGGATACCTGCCTCATCAGCTTGGATCAGGAGAAGGCCTTTGACAGAATATCGCACACCTACATGGGGGATGTGCTCTCCAAAATGGGCTTTGGGGAGGGAATTCGAAATTGGATCCAACTGCTCTACACTAACATCAGTAGCGCAGTCTCAATCAATGGGTGGGAAACAGATAGCTTTCCGATTAAATCTGGAGTCAGGCAGGGCTGCCCTCTCTCGCCTGTCCTTTTTGTGTGCTGCATAGAACCCTTTGCCGAGTCCATCAGGAAGGATCCGGGCATAAGAGGAGTGACGATCCCAGGCAGTGGAGGCACTCAGGTAAAAGCCTCCCTGTACATGGACGACGTCGCCGTCTTCTGCTCGGATCCGCTGTCGGTGCGCAGACTGATGCACATCTGCGACCAGTTCGAACTGGCCTCGGGAGCCAAGGTAAATCGTGGGAAGAGCGAGGCCATGTTCTTTGGGAACTGGGCTGACCGATCCTTTGTCCCCTTCACTGTCAGGGCTGACGGCCTGAAGGTGCTGGGGATATGGTTCGGAGGGACCGGGGCATGCGTTAGAAACTGGAAGGAGCGAGTGGCTATGGTGAAAAGGAAACTGGGCATGTGGGAGCGACGCTCCCTCTCCATTGCGGGTAAGAACCTGGTCATCAGGTGTGAGGTACTCTCGCTGTTGCTGTACGTGGCGCAGGTCTGGCCCATTCCACACTCCTGCGCGATGGCGATCACTCGAGCCATCTTCCGCTTTATCTGGAGGTCGAAAATGGATCGTGTCTGCAGGGACGCGATGTACAAGCCTCTAGATAAAGGGGGAAAAAACGTGCCCAACATCGCCCTCATACTGATGGCCACCTTTGTGTGCGGCTGCATCAAGCGGTGCGTAGACCCTCAGTACGCAAACACCAAGTGTCACTACGTGCTGAGGTTCTACCTGTCCCCGGTGTTGCGAAGGATGGGTCTGGCCACGCTGCCGCGGAACGCTCCAAGTAGTTGGACCGCGCCGTACCACCTGTCCCTGGTGGAAAAATTTATGCAGAAAAACACCTTTGACCACAAGTCCATCAGGCAGTGGTCAGCACGTAACGTCCTAGAGGCCCTGAGGGATAAGGAGAGGGTGGACCCTGTGGGATGGTTCCCCGAGCAGACTGTCAAAGTCATTTGGCAGAATGCCTCATCGCCAGAACTTTCCAACAAGCACCAAGACGTAGCTTGGCTGGTGGTGAGAAAGGCCCTCCCCGTCAGATCCTTCCTACACGCCAGGAGTCTCACCCCCTCTGCACGATGCCCTCGAGGTGGCTGTGGTGGGGAAGAGACCGTTGTTCACCTCCTTGTGGATTGTGCCTTTGCAAAGAAAGTCTGGAGAGAGATGCAGTGGTTGCTGTCGAGGTTCATCCCGAGCAGTTCTGTGACACAGGACTCTGTGCTCTACGGGCTGTTCCCAGGGACACACACCGAGACAAACATCAACTGCAGCTGGAGGATCATCAACTCGGTGAAAGACGCGCTTTGGTCTGCCCGAAACTTGTTGGTCTTCCAGCACAAAGAGTTGTCCCCGACCGATTGTTGCGGACTGGCACAATCCAAAGTCCAGGACTACGTGCTGAGGGACGCACTAAAGCTTGGGGCAGCTGCCGCAAAGGCGCAATGGGGAAGGGTCGCTGTCTAAGACCTTTCTACCACAGCGCACCGAGAGACTGGGAACTGTTTAGAGCCCCTCGGGCTGTACAGATCAAAATGAAAGGCTGTAAATGACTGTAATATTGTTTGTACTGATGCACCTGGTGATACATTTTGTAAAAGTTTAACCTGGATTGTACCCTTGTAATGTTGTTTTTGAAATGGTTTTGAATGTGATTGAAGATTTTTATGAATAAAGTATATTTTTACAAAAAAAAAAAAAAAAATGTGCCTTCTTACATCACTGTGTGGGCGGTACTGTACTCAGTCCCACATTAACCCTATATGTGCCAGACCCTTATACCAGAAAGACACATTAGGCCAAATGATAAAAGCTTGGTTATAGACACAGGTTTTGAGGAAAGTCGTTTAGGAGGAAAGAGAATTGGAGAGGTGGAAAGGAATTCCAGAGCTTAGGGCCCAAGCAGCTGAAGGCACTGCGACCAATCATAGAGCAATTAAAATCAAGAATGCTTAAGACGCCAGAATTCAATGAGTGAAGAGACCTCGGAGAGTTGTGGGACTGGAGGAGATTACAGAGATAGGAAGGAGTGAGGTCACAGAGGGATTAGAAAACAGGAGTGAGAATTTTAAACAAAAATAAAAATACCTGGAAAAACTCAGCAGGTCTGGCAGCATCTGCGGAGAGGAACACAGTTAACATTTCGAGTCCGTATGACTCTTCAACAGAACTAAGTAAAAGTAGAAAAGAGGTGAAATATAAACTGGTTTAGTGGGGGGTGGGACAGGTAGAGCTGGATAGAGGGCCAGTGATAGGTGGAGATAGCCAAAAGATGTCACAGACAAAAGGACAAAGAGGTGTTGAAGGTGGTGATATTATCTAAGGAATGTGCTAATTAAGGGTAGAAAGCAGGACAAGCAAGGTACAGATAGCCCTAGTGGGGGTGGGGTGGGGTGAAAGAATCGAAATAGGCTAAAAGGTACAGATAAAACAATGGATGGAAATACATTTAAAAATAATGGAAATGGGTGGGAAAAGAAAAATCTATATAAATTATTGGAAAAGAAAGGGGGGAATCGGAAAGGGGGTGGGGATGGAGGAGAGAGTTCATGATCTAAAATTGTTGAACTCAATATTCAGTCCGGAAGGCTGTAAAGTGCCTAGTCGGAAGATGAGGTGCTGTTCCATCGAGTTTGCGTTGAGCTTCACTGGAACAATGCAGCAGGCCAAGGACGGACATGGGGGCATGAGAGCAGGGTGGAGTGTTGAAATGGCAACCGACAGGGAGGTCTGGGTCATGTTTGCGGACAGACTGAAGGTGTTCTGCAAAGCAGTCACCCAGTCTGCGTTTGGTCTCTCCAATGTAGAGGAAACCGCATTGGGAGCAACGAATGCAGTAGACTAAATTGAGGGAAGTGCAAGTGAAATTCTGCTTCACTTGAAAGGAGTGTTTGGGCCCTTGGATGGTGAGGAGAGGGGAAGTAAAGGGGCAGGTGTTGCACCTTCTGCAGTTGAATGGGAAGGTGCCGTGGGAGGGGGTTGAGGTGTAGGGAGTGATGGAGGAGTGGACAAGGGTGTCACGGAGGGAACGATCCCTGCGGAATGCTGCCGGGGGGATGAAGGGAAGATGTGTTTGGTGGTGGCATCATGCTGGAGTTGGCGGAAATGGCAGAGGATGATCCTTTGAATGCGGAGGCTGGTGGGGTGATAAGTGAGGACCAGGGGGACCCTATCATGGTTCTGGGAGGGAGAGGAAGGTGTGAGGGCGGATGCGCGGGAGATGGGCCGGACACAGTTGAGGGTCCTGTCAACCACCGTGGGTGGAAAACCTCGGTTAAGGAAGAAGGAAGACATGTCAGAGGAACTGTTTTTGAAAGTGGCATCATCAGAACAGATGCGACGGAGGCGAAGGAACTGAGAGAATGGGATGGAGTCTTTACAGGAAGCGGGGTGTGAGGAGCTGTAGTCGAGATAGCTGTGGGAGTCGGTAGGCTTGTAATGAATATTGGTGGACAGTCTATCACCAGAAATTGAGACAGAGAGGTCAAGGAAGGGAAGGGAAGTGTCAGAGATGGACCATGTGAAAATGATGGAGGGGTGGAAATTGGAAGCAAAATTAATAAATTTTTCCAGGTCCAGACGAGAGCATGAAGCAGCACCGAAGTAATCATCGATGTACCGGAGAAAGAGTTGTGGGAGGGGGCCGGAGTAGGACTGGAACAAGGAATGTTCCACATACCCCATAAAGAGATAGGCATAGCAGGGGCCCATGTGGGTACCCATAGCCACACCTTTTATTTGGAGGAAATGGGAGGAGTTTAAGGAGAAATTATTCAGTGTGAGAACAAGTTCAGCCAGACGGAGGAGAGTAGTGGTGGATGGGGATTGTTCAGGCCTCTGTTCGAGGAAGAAGCTGAGAGCCATCAGACCATCCTGGTGGGGGATGGAGGTGTAGAGGAATTGGACGTCCATGGTGAAGAGGAGGCGGTTGGGGCCAGGGAACTGGAAATTGTTGATATGACGTAGGGTGTCAGAGGAATCACGGATGTAGGTGGGAAGGGACTGGACAAGGGGAGAGAGAAGGGAGTCAAGATAGCAAGAAATTAGTTCCGTGGGACAGGAACAGGCTGACACAATCGGTCTGCTGGGACAGTCCTGTTTGTGGATTTTGGGTAAGAGGTAGAAGCGGGCCGTCCGAGGTTGGGAGACTATGAGGTTAGAAGCTGTGGAAGGAAGATCTCCAGATGAGGTCAGTAACAGTCCTGGAAACAATGGCTTGATGTTCAGTGGTGGGGTCATGGTCCAGGGGGAGGTAAGAGGACGTGTCTGCGAGAATTTTAAATTTGAGTTGTCCCTTAACCAGGAACCAATGTAGTTCAGCAAGCAGAGGGGTGATGGGCTAATGAGATTTGGTATGAGTTAGGACACAGGCAACAAGAGTTTTGGATGACCTCAAATTTACACAGAATAAATTGTGGGAGGCCAACCGGGAGTATATTAGAATAGTCAGTCTGGAGGTAACAAAGGTTTGGATCAAAAGAAATAGCAAATTCCAAACTAAAAGCAAAGAACATTTAACAGATAACGCTTCAGTACAGGTAACTGAAAGGTTCAACGAGGTGTTAAATTCCTTTTGAGTCCAGTTGTTTACAACCTGGCTACAATAAGTGCTACTATACTCACTACCAGCTGCATACCAGCACTTTATGATGTGGCCCTAAAACATAATGATCCTTCCGCAACCTTCCATGTGAGTATAAACAGTGTGTGCCACTATGATCAGATAAATCCACCCTTTCCAAAGATTAAATCTGCGACCAATAGGGCCCATGTGAACTAGCTACAATACAAGGAATGATTACAACAGCAATGACAACAACTTGCATTTATATAGCACTTAGGACGTATTAAAGGTGCTTCACATTGAGTGCATTTTTTAAACAGTGGGCATTGCTGCTATTATACCACCTCAGAATCTATCCAGGCGAATTTAAAGCTGTTTACAGACCTGAATTTTTATAGTCCCTTTACCTCAGAACATCTCAAAACACTTTACAGCCAATGAAGTACTTTTAAAGTGTAGCCATTGATGCAATGTAGGAAACACAGCAGGCAATTTACACACAGCAAGATCCCACAAACAGCAATTTGATAATAACCAGATAATCTGCTTTTTAGTGATCTTGGTCGAGAGATAAATATTGGCCAGGACACCAGGGGAGAACTCCCCTACTGTTCTTCAATATAGTGCCACAAAGCCTTTTACATCCACCTGACAGGGTGGACAGTGCTTCGCCTTAATGGTCCAGAGGCTGGTGCCTCTGACAGCACAGCACTCCCTCAGTCCTGCACTGGTGTGTCTGCTTAGACTTTGCGCTCATCTTTGGGGTGGGGCTTGAACCCACAATTTTCTGACTCAGAAGCAAGTGGGCTACCCACTGAGCCAAGCTGACACCTACAACTTCGCACACTATTGTTAGTAGCTGAAAGAACACAGACGAAGCTGTTAACTCAGGTTTTATCTTTGACAACATTTTTCTTTGTCTACAAGCTTGCCTCTTGCCAACATCACCAAATAGATAACAAAAACAGAATTACCTGGAAAAACTCAGCAGGTCTGGCAGCATCGGTGGAGAAGAAAAGAGTCGACGTTTTGAGTCCACATGACCCTTCAACAGAACTGAGTATAGTTAGGAGAGGGGAGAAATATATGAAATATGTGGACTCGAAATGTCGACTCTTTTCTTCTCCGCCGATGCTGCCAGACCTGCTGAGTTTTTCCAGGTAATTCTGTTTTTGTTTTGGATTTCCAGCATCCGCAGTAGTTTTTTGTTTTTATCACCAAATAGATATACAGATAAACCATGACTCCCTTATCTATCAAAAATTTGTCTAACTGTGACTTTATATCTACTTTTCAAACAAGGAGACCAAAACTGTAATATCATTAACTAATATATAATAGTATTAGAAGCACCTCAGAGAGGGTTCACTCAACTCATTCCTGGGATGAAGGGCTTACCTTCTAAAAAGAGGTTGAACAAATTGGGCCTATACCCACTGGAGTTTAGAAAAATGAGAGGTGATCTTAGGCAGGGTCACAGATTTGTGATAGACAAGGGAGTCAAAGTTTATGGTGGGGGCAGACAGGAAAGTGGAGTTGAGACCACAACGAGATCAGCAACGACTTCATTGAATGGTGGTGCAGGCTCACAGGACTGAATGCCCTATTCCTGTTCCTAAGTCCTGTGTTCCAATGTATGAAAGAAAGAATGAGAATTTTAAAATAGAGGCTCTGCTGAATTGGGAGACAATGTAGGTCAACGAGAACAGGGTGAACAGGACTTGGTGCAAGTTAGAACACTGAAGGAATAGAAGCTTTTAAAATGGTGTCCTCTCGCAAATTATACAGTTTGTTACTTAATTTCCTGTTTCTTCACAAGTTATTTTGCAAAACAAAAATCTGTGAAGAGAATTTCAAAGGCTAGAAAAACGCCTTTCACCACCTCGAAATGTAAAGCATTTTACAGCCAATGAGCTAGTTTTGAAGTGCAGTCACTGTTGTAATATAGGAAACTGCACAACCAATATATGTACAAGGGCAGTCCCAAAAACAGCAATGAGATAATGACCAGACAATCTGGGTTTTTTAATGATGTTTGTTAAGGGATAAATACTGGTCCCTGGACACAAAGGAGAACTCCCCTGTTTTTTCTTCAAAGTAGTGCCATGGAATCCTTCATATCTATCGGAGGGGGCAGAGAGTTTTCCAAAGTAGCACAGGGGTGTTCAAGCCAATATTTTTCCTTCGGCCAACATAACTAAAATATATTATCTGGTCATTATTACCTTGATAAAAACAGAATTACCTGGAAAAACTCAGCAGGTCTGGCAGCATCGGTGGAGAAGAAAACAGTTGACGTTTCGAGTCCTCATGACCCTTCGGCAGAACTGAAGTATAGTTAGGAGAAAGGTGAAATATAAGCTGGTCTAAGGTGGGGGGCGGGGGGAGAGAGAAGTTGAGGGTGGGGTGGTTGTAGGGATAAGCAAGCAGTGATAGGAGCAGATAATCAAAAGATGTCACAGACAAAAGGATCAAAGAGGTGTTGAAGGTGGTGATATTATCTAAGAAAAGAGCTAATTAAGAACGGATGGCAGGATACTCAAGGTACAGCTCTAGTGGGGGTGGGGTGGAAAGACTAACAAAGTATTAGTTGTAGATTTAAAAATAATGGAAATAGGTGGGAAAAGAAGAATCTATATAAATTATTGAAAGAAAAGGGAGGGGGAAGAAACGGGGTGGGGAAGTGGGGAGGGGGAGTTTAAGATCTAAAGTTGTTGAATTCAATATTCAGCCCGGAAGGCTGTAAAGTGCCTAGTCGGAAGATGAGGTGCTGTTCCTCCAGTTTGCGTTGGGCCTCACTGGTACAATGAAGCAAGCCAAGGACAGACATGTGGGCAAGAGAACAGGGTGGAGTGTTAAAATGGCAAGCGACAGGGAGGTTTGGGTCTTTCTTGCAGACAGACCGCAGGTGTTCTGCAAAGCGGTCGCCCAGTTTGCGTTTGGTCTCTCCAATGTAGAGGAGACCGCAGTGGGAGCAACGAATGCAGTAGACTAAGTTAGAGGAAATGCAAGTGAAATGCTGCTTCACTTGAAAGGAGTGTTTGGGCCCTTGGACGGTGAGGAGAGAGGAAGTGAAGGGGCAGGTGTTGCATCTTCTGCGTGGGCATGGGGAGGTGCCATAGGTGGGGGTTGAGGAGTAGGGGGTGATAGAGGAGTGAACCAGGGTGTCCCGGAGGGAATGATCCCTACGGAATGCCGCCAGGGGGGGTGAAGGGAAGATGTGTTTGGTGGTGGCATCATTCTGGAGTTGGCGGAAATGGCGGAGGATGATCCTTTGAATGCGGAGGCTGGTGAGGTGATGAGTGAGGACAAGGGGGACCCTATCATGTTTCTGGGAGGGAGGAGAAGGCGTGAGGCCGGATGCGCGGGATATGGGCCGGACACGGTTGAGGGCCCTGTCAACGACCGTGGGTGGAAAACCTTGGTTAAGGAAGAAGGAGGACATGTCAGAGGAACTGTTTTTGAAGGTAGCGTCATCAGAACAGATGCGACGGAGGCGAAGGAACTGAGAGAATGGGATGGAGTCCTTACAGGAAGCGGGGTGTGAGGAGCTGAAGTCGAGGTAGCTGTGGGAGTCGGTAGGCTTGTAATGGATATTGGTGGACAGTCTATCATCAGAAATTGAGACAGAGAGGTCAAGGAAGGGAAGAGAAGTGTCAGTGATGGACCATGTGAAAATGATGGAGGGGTGGAGATTGGAAGCAAAATTAATAAATTTTTCCAGGTCCCGACGAGAGCATGAAGCAGCACCGAAGTAATCATCGATGTACCGGAGAAAGAGTTGTGGGAGGGGACTATTACAACAGTGACTGCACTTCAAAACTAGCTCATTGGCTGTAAATTACTTCGGTGCTGCTTCATGCTCTCGTCGGGACCTGGAAAAATTTATTAATTTTGCTTCCAATCTCCACCCCTCCATCATTTTCACATGGTCCATCTCTGACACTTCTCTTCCCTTCCTTGACCTCTCTGTCTCAATTTCTGATGATAGACTGTCCACCAATATCCATTACAAGCCTACCGACTCCCACAGCTACCTCGACTACAGCTCCTCACACCCCGCTTCCTGTAAGGACTCCATCCCATTCTCTCAGTTCCTTCGCCTCCGTCGCATCTGTTCTGATGTCGTTACCTTCAAAAACAGCTCCTCTGACATGTCCTCCTTCTTCCTTAACCAAGGTTTTCCACCCACGGTGGTTGACAGGGCCCTCAACCGTGTCCGGCCCATATCCCGCGCATCCGCCCTCACGCCTTCTCCTCCCTCCCAGAAACATGATAGGGTCCCCCTTGTCCTCACTTATCACCCCACCAGCCTCCGCATTCAAAGGATCATCCTCCGCCAGTTCCGCCAACTCCAGCATGATGCCACCACCAAACACATCTTCCCTTCACCCCCCCTGGTGGCATTCCGTAGGGATCGTTTCCTCTGGGACACCCTGGTCCACTCCTCCATCACCCCCTACTCCTCAACCCCCACCTATGGCACCTCCCCATGCCCACGCAGAAGATGCAACACCTGCCCCTTCACTTCCTCGCTCCTCACCGTCCAAGGGCCCAAACACTCCTTTCAAGTGAAGCAGCATTTCACTTGCATTTCCTCTAACTTAGTCTACTGCATTCGTTGCTCCCAATGCAGTCTCCTCTACATTGGAGAGACCAAACGCAAACTGGGCGACCGCTTTGCAGAACACCTGCGGTCTGTCCGCAAGAAAGACCCAGACCTCCCTGTCGCTTGCCATTTTAACACTCCACCCTGTTCTCTTGCCCACATGTCTGTCCTTGGCTTGCTTCATTGTACCAGTGAGGCCCAACGCAAACTGGAGGAACAGCACCTCATCTTCCGACTAGGCACTTTACAGCCTTCCGGGCTGAATATTGAATTCAACAACTTTAGATCTTAAACTCCCCCTCCCCCCATCCCCACCCCGTTTCTTCCCCCTCCCTTTTCTTTCAATAATTTATATAGATTCTTCTTTTCCCACCTATTTCCATTATTTTTAAATCTACAACTAATACTTTGTTAGTCTTTCCACCCCACCCCCACTAGAGCTGTACCTTGAGTATCCTGCCATCCATTCTTAATTAGCTCTTTTCTTAGATAATATCACCACCTTCAACACCTCTTTGATCCTTTTGTCTGTGACATCTTTTGATTATCTGCTCCTATCACTGCTTGCTTATCCCTACAACCACCCCACCCTCAACTTCTCTCTCCTCCCGCCCCCCACCTTAGACCAGCTTATATTTCACCTTTCTCCTAACTATACTTCAGTTCTGCCGAAGGGTCATGAGGACTCGAAACGTCAACTGTTTTCTTCTCCACCGATGCTGCCAGACCTGCTGAGTTTTTCCAGGTAATTCTGTTTTTGTTTTGGATTTCCAGCATCCGCAGTAGCTTTTAGCTTTTTGTTTTTATCTCTATTATTACCTTGATGTTTGAAGGAGCTTGCTTTACGCAAATTGGCTGCTGTGTTCCCTACATTGCAATGGTGACTATTCTTCCAAAACATTACTAAATTTGCTGTAAAGCGCTTTGGGTCATCCCAAGGGCATGAGAGGTGCTATATTAATGCAAGTCTTCTTTCCTTTTTCTCCAGTTACTTTCTAAGGAGGCTGCTTTTCACGCATGAGCCTGAAAATGGAGCATCAAACAGAATCATGTTGCAATAGGAACCGCTGGACAGAGATAGGGAGCAGAAACCCTGAATGAATTTTTCTATTCCAGGCTTGGTGAGAGGGGAGAGGACAGCAGGGGGACCCAATTGCAGTGCCTTACTGCTTGCCTAGCTGGACATTTATGTCCTGGAAGACTCCAGTGACCAAGACTCTGAGTTACCAGTAGAGTTTTTTTTTGCTGACACAGTTTCAACAGTAAACAATTTTTTTTCACATCACCTTGAAAAAAGTCACAGTGTACACTAAATGCATGAGTCAGTCTCTAGAGTTGCATTATGTTTGTTGACACAAAGACAATGGTCCACTTAGTTATTAGTCTGTGACAGTATTGTTTACAGCACTTAATCAAGCGCTCCATTAAGGCCAGTTTATAGAATCTGAACCTCTTCTCTTGTGTTGTCTTCAATCTCAATACAATCTCCAGCCACAAGCTCAATCAGCAAATGTTAATTAAAAGCGCAACTAGATGAGACATTGTTGAAAAACACAACACTTTTGTGTTTAGCCTAATTTGTAGAGATGGATAGTGTTATCACAGATAGGTGGAGTTATTCAATTTGTCACATATATACTGACACTAAAAGCTGAATCAATAAAGGAACCCTTAAGGCATATTCATGTTATGCATTTTTCCTGTGGCTGTATCTGCTGAACCTCATTTCGATGCCAAGTCCCCAAAATAAATTACATCCCTCAACTGTGTTAGTTGGTGGGGAAGTGGAGAAATTTTCAGCAAGATGTTAGGTCCCTATTTTTAAATGAACCAATAGAGAAAATATTGGGCGTCACTCAGGGAAAAGGCATCACAAGGGCCTCCTCAAACTGATATAGACTTAAGTGTGAAATCCAATTAAGATCAACTCCCAGTTTAAACGACAACATTATTGTCTGGTCGACATGACACCCATTCCTTTGTGGTTCCCAACAGTCATGGAAGGCCCCAAGTGTACCACACTGCCTGTCCCTTCAGCTGTAGCCTATTGGGAAGCACTCTCACTTCTGGGTCTGAAGGTTTTGGGTTCAAAAGCAATTCCAGAGACCTGAGCACATAACCCTGACTGATGCTCCCACTGCAGTACTGAAGGAGTGCTGCATTGTCAGGGGTGCTGTCTTTCAGATTTAACGTTAAACTGAGGCCCCATCTGCCCTCTCAGGGGGATGTGAAAGATCCCGTGACATTAATTTGAAGAAGAGCAGGACAGTTTTCCTCAGTGTCCTAGTCGATATTTACCTCTCAATCAATACCTAAAACTGATTATCTGGCAAACGTGAGTTTGCTGTGCACAAATTGGCTGCTAAATTTCCTAGATTACAACAGCAACTACACTTCAAAAAGTACTTCACTAGTCATTAAAGCTCTTTGGAACGTCCTCAGGCAGTGAAAGGTGCTATATAAATGCAAATCTTTCTTTCTCCATCCAGGCAAGGAGTAGAGCACAAGCAAGAGAGACATGCAGCTTTGAGATGTTTTAAGGTGGTCAAATTAGATCATTTATGGTTTTTCACTTGCAACAGGTAGATTTGGATTGCACGGTGTTGTCCAAAGTTAGCTTAAGCATTAGACCCACCAATAATTTTAATTTTTTTCTGACTTGTTTTGAGGACTATTAATCCCTCTCTGCCAAGGCGTCAGCATTCCTGACTATAGAAAGTTATAGAAAGGATGATGCAGCATAGGAAGAGGCCTTTTGGCCTGTGTCACTGCCGGTTCTCTGAAATGGTTATCCAATTAAACCCACCCTTCTGTTCTTTCTCCATTGTCCAGCAATTTCTTTTCCTTTTCATTATTTATCCAAATCTTTCGAGAAGGCTACTATTGGATCTGTTTCCACCACCCTTACAGGCAGTGCATTTCAGATCATATGAATTTCAACCTTATTTATTTTGTTCAGTCTTTCAGTGACCCACATGTTAAAATGTAAACCAGTCTTCTCAGTTTTTGGATGCTGATGGACTTGCTGTAAAATTATAGCAGGTTTTCCTTTCCTCCTTCGTAGTGATAAATGTTAGTCATGGGCAATGTGGCCTCTTTTCACTTCCATTTTAAGGATCAAGTATTTGTAAGTAAGGTGGAATAGCCCTGTTACCTGTAGGGGCAATCTCCGAAACACCACCCCCCACCCCCCCCACCACCCAACAATGTATTTCAATCGCAACAGCATTCCTGCTGCATCTGGATGATAGGATTCCATTCTATTCCAGCTACCTTTGTGGCCACTCCAAGTGAAGTGTCATTTGATTCCAAATTCAGATGGATTTGTCCAGTGACCCCTCCCTGGATTGTCAAAACCCAATTCACATAGCGGGCAGATGGCACTTCTATCCCATTGATCTCCTGTATGGATCAATGCTATCCCATAAAACTAGCCTCCGTAATGGTGACCTTGAATAACTATCATCGATTGTCGTAAAAACCCATCTGGTTCACTCATGCCCTTTAGGGAAGGAAATCTGCTGTCCTTACCTGGTCTGGCCTACATGTGACTCCAGATCGACAGCAATGTGGTTCACTCATAACCACCCTCTGAAATGGCCTCGCAAGCCACAGTTCAAGGGCAATTAGGAGTGGGCATCGCCTGCTGCCTTTGCCAGTGACACCCACATCCCATGAAAGAATAAAGAAATATTTTCCAATAACCAATTGTTGGAGCCCCTGACCTATTATTTGATGGTATTTCTGGGTGTATTTCAATGCATCAATACAAGTAACTCACCTGAAGCCAAAACACTAACCTGAACAGATATGGATCGTTTCTTTGGACAGTTTGAAGTTAGTGTTTCAGTTTCTGGTGATTAACCTATGTAACTGTATTGAATTAACCCCAGGTATTCTATTGGAAAGCCAGCTGTGAGTTTGTCCTAATTTGAACCTCAGTCAACTGGAAAAGTAGAAAGACTCGCATTTATATAGCACTTTTCATAACCTCAGAAAGTCCCGCAACACTTTACTTTAGGAGTGTAGCCACTGTTGTAATGAATGTGGCTGTTGCTTTGTGCACAGCAAGCTTCCATAATTATCATTGTGACGAGACCAGGTAATCTGTTTTTAGGAATGATTGTTGCAAGATAAATATTGGTTACGAAAATTGGGAGAAATTTCCAGCTTTTCTCCAAAATATGGGGAGGCGGTGGCATAATGGTATTGTCACCGAACTAGTATTCCAGAGACGGTCTGGAACGCGCTGCCTGGGAGGGTGGTGGAGGCGGTTTGCCTCACATCCTTTAAAAAGTACCTGGATGAACACTTGGCACGTCATAACATTCAAGGCTACGGGCCAAGTGCTGGTAAATGGGATTAGGTAGGTAGGTCAAGTGTTTCTCATGTGTCGGTGCAGACTCGATGGGCCGAAGGGCCTCTTCTACACGGTGATTCTGTGACTCAGGTAATGCTGTGGAGGCCCAGGTTTGAATACCACCACGGTGAAATTTGAATTCAATTGAATTGGAGTTAAAAGTCTGATGATGGCCATGAAACCATTGCCAATTGGTTCAAAAACTAGTCTGGTTCACTCTTGTCCTCAAGGAAAGAAAATATGCCACCCTTACCTGGTCTGACCTACATGTGACTCCAGACCCGCAGCAATGTGGTTGACTCTTAACTGCCCTCTGAACAAGGGCAATTAGGGATGGGTAATAAATGCCCACATCCCACGAATGTTTTTTTTAAAAATAGCGTCTTGAAATATTTTACATCTGTCTGTGATAGGATCTTAGTTAAACATCTCTTTGAAAAATGGCACCTCCAATGGTGCTGCACTCCCTCAGTATTACTCCCAGATTTTTTGTTCAAATCTTTGCAGTGGGTCTTGAACCCACAACTTCCTAACTCAGAGGCATGAGCGTTATCCCTCAAGTTACGGCTGACGACTCAAGGTTAACAGTATAACTCCTGAATCAGGTCCAACCTGACACCAGAAGTGAGAGGCCAATGTTTGGGATGCTGTCTCACACCCACACCAATTAACACCAGTGTTTAAAAAGTGAACCCAAGGATCGCAGGTGCACTCTTTCAACATACACAGAGATGCTCCCGTCTGCGTTCTTAACAAGATTTTAGATTTGCTGGCTGTGAATGGAGTCAGAGTTCTCTCTCTTCGTAAGAATTGAATTTAGAGTTAGGGAGTGAAAAGAAGCTACTTGTGCCTGGCCCTAATTTTGTAACTACTCGTCTCAGACCACTAATTACTGTATAACTGCACCACCGAAGCCTATTGTTACTTTGCCTCTTGAATTAATGTATCTGGCAGTCTTGGACTTAAACTAGTTGGATTGTAATTGCTATGCTGGTCAGGTTAAATACAGCTAGAGAGGTGTATGGAAACAATCGGTAAGCATCTTTTCAAAGCAAAGACTAACCAATCCATGCCAATGACTACAGCACATTGCCATAGTCTGTGCTGTGAGGAGAACAAAAGTGAGAACCATAGATAGTCTGCTGTGTCCTTTTATTACAGAGTACAACATTGGGGCTTTAAAGGAACATCAAAACATAACCCAGGCTGGCACTTCAATACTGAGAGAGTGCTGCACTGTTGGAAATGCAGTCTTTCGGATGAGATGTTGAGCCTGAGGCTCCATCTGCGCTCTCTTCTTGATGTAAAAGATCCAGTAGCACTATCTTGAAGAAGAGCAGGGTGGTTCCAACTAGTGCCCCAGCCAATAATCTTCAAAAATTAAAAAATCAGATTATCTGGTCACGTTGTTGTTTGTGGGAACCTGCTGGGTGCAAATTGGCTGCCATGTTTCCAACATTACAAGAGTGACTACATTTCAAAAAGTACTTCATTGGCTGTAAAGTGCTTTGGGACATCCCAAGATTGTGAAGAGTGCTATATAAATTCAAGTTATTTCTTTGTGTAGGCATTGGAGGGGGTTCATCAGAATGATACCAGAGCTTTAAGGATTAAATGATGAGGACAGGTTGCCTTGAGGCTGGTATTCCCTTGAATATAGAAGATTAAGGGGTGACCGAATTGAGGTATTTAAGATGATTAATGGGTAGAAGGTGGGGGAGTCCAGAACAAGGGATCAAAGCCTTAAATTAGAGTTAGACCATTCAAGGGTTGATGTCAAGGAGCATTTCTTCACCAAGAGGCGGTGGAAATCTGGAACTCTCTCCCACAAAAGGTTGTCGAGATTGGGGGGGGGTCAATCGAAAATTTAAAAACTAAGATTGATAGACTTTTCTTTTAGGCAATGTTATCAAACCAAGGCGGGTTAATGTTCTTTAGGAAAGGAAATCTGCTATCCTTACCCGGTCTGGCCTACATGTGACTCCAGATCCACAGCAATGTGATTGACTCTTAACTGCCCCTCTGAAATGGTGTGGCAAACCACTCAGTCCAAGGACAAATAGGAATGGGCAACAAATGCTGGACTTGCCAGTGAAGTGCACATCCCATGAAATAAAAAAAAAATTTAAAAAATGAGTTAAGATACGGATCAGCCATGATCTAATTGAATAGCAGAAAAAAAAAATACTGGGGGTGTCCTTAAAATTATGAAGGATTTTGACAGAGTAGACTTCGAGATATTTTTCCATTTGTGAACATAAGAGGCAATAAGAGATAGTCACAAATAAATCCAAAAGTAAATTCAGGAGAAACTTTTTTTGGTGGTTTGAATGTGGAGGTTCCTGCCACAAGAAGTACATGAGGTGAGCAATACATATGTATTTAAGCGGAAACTAAGAACATGAGGAAGAAAGGAATAGAAGGATATACTGATTAGGGGAGATGAAGTGGGAGGTGGTTTATGTGGAGCACAAACTAATTGGGCCAAATGGCTTGTTTCTGTGCGGTAGGTTCTATGTTATAGGCTCAAAGGGCTGAATGGCCTACTCCTATATTCCTACTGGGGAGAAGCCAATTCTTCCTCTGCAATTCATGTGGTGCAAACTTTAAAGAACATGTTCCCAGCCTTATGGCCAAGCACTGAAGTCTAATTAATGAAGGCCTATTGATTTCAGAGTCTTTTATGAGAGATTCCACGTGGTTTATAATTACAGACATGTTGGCCTTCATCATTGGTGCATAACAACATCACATTTCAAAAGTTAACACTTTGCAGAAAAGTAATCAGGCTGTAGTTTCTAGAACCCACAATATGCCTGCAAGAGCTTCCCACTATTTAGGTTAGAAGGATTTCAGCACTGTTATGTATAGGTGTAGGGATTTAAACAGTGCTAAAATAAGAACACACTCATCAAGAATGCACTCATAATAATTTAGGGGTGTTTACACTATTGGAAATAATCTGTAGCTTTCCTCAACTCAGGACTGCGGGGAGAATTTTCACTGGTGAAAATCGGGAACGCATTCTGTTTATCAATAAAAATAGCCGACAGCTATAACAAATTGCATTTATGTAGCACCTTTAATTTAGTACAACATCCGAAGCTGATTTGTTGGAGCTTTATAAAACTAAATTTAACATCCAAAAAGCTACAAAAGGAGATATTAGAACAGGAGTCTAAAAGCATGGTCAAAGTGGTAGATTTTAAGGAGCTGCTTAAAGAAATAGAGAAAGGTAGAGAGGTTTAGGGAGAGAATTGCAGAGCTTAGGGCCCAAGCAGCTGAAGGCACGGCTGTCAATAATGGAACAATTAAAATGGGAAATGTACAAGAGAGTAGAATTGAAGGAGCTTGAAAACCACGTTCCTTGGAATCTGTGAATATTAACATAGAGATTCTGAATGTGTTCATCTCCTGTTACCTTGCCTACATATCGGTAGAGATGAGATACCCTTCTAAAACAGTCAGATTAACACCTCCCTCAAAATGGCAGAAAAGGGAATGTTATAGCAAGAGGCTGTGGGGATCTGAAACTCTCTCCCATAAAAGGTTGTTGAGATTGAGGGTCAATCGAAATTTTAAAACTGAGATTGATAGACTTTTTTAGGCAAGGTTATCAAACCAAGGTGGATTAATGTTCTTCAGGGAGGGAAATCTGCCATCCTTACCTGGTCTGGCCTACATGCAACTCCAGATCCACCCTTTAATCTTCCATATTCAAGGCATTACAAGCCTCCTCAAGGCAACCTGTCCTCATAATTTAATCCTTAAAGCTCTGGTATCATTCAGATGAACCCCCTCCAAGACTCATACAAAGAAATAAGTTGAATTTATATAGCACCTTTCACAATCTTGGGATGCCCCAAAGCACTTTACAGCCAATGAAGTACTTTTTGAAGTGTCATCACTATTGTAATGTTGGAAACATAGCAGCCAATTTTCAGCCTCTTCTTATTTGTTTCCATTTGATTCCATTCATGTTGTGCAATAAGAGCAGTGTGCTGAATGGCAGGACCCTAATTGTGTTCACTGCCCAGTCACTGTGGGTGGTATTTAATGGAGGTTACAAAGCCTCACCTCCCAACTGGAGAGCCACTGAGAGCCTGCACCCTCTCTAAGGAAAGGCCCACCTCATTAAGTGGGACTTTCAACTGCACAGCGGTGGGCCTTCCTGGGATCAAAGACCCTGGGAACAGAAAGCTCGCCCATCGATTGCTGCCGGCCAATCAGAGGTGTGGGGTCAGGAAAATGTCTGCTCCATGCAGTCTGGACCCTGTCTGCACTGACCCTGTGTCTGCTCCATGCAGTCTGGATCCTGCCTGTACCTACCCGTGTCTGCTCCAATCAGTCTGGACCCTGTCTGCACCAACTATGTCTGCTCCATGCAGTCTGGACCCTGTCTGCTCTGACTGAGTCTGCTCTATACAGTCTAATCACAGAATAACAAAATTTTAACGGCACAGAAGGAGGCCTTCTGGCCTGTCGTGTCTGCACTGGCTCTCCAAATGAACATTATGACCTAGTGCCATTGCCTTTTCTCTGTACCCTTGCATACTGTTTTTATTCAAATATCATCTAATGCCCTCTCAAATGCCTCTATTGAACCTGCCTCCACCACACCTCCAGGCAATGCATTTCAGACCTTAACCACTCGTTGTGTGACAAAGTTTTTTCTCACGTCACATTTGCTTCCTTTGCAAATCATTAAATCTGTGCCCTCTCATTCTTGATCCTTGTGCAATCAGGAACAGCTTCTCCCTATCTACTATGTCCAGCCACCTCATGATTTTGAGCATCTCTATCAAAGCTCCTCTTAGCCTTCTTCTCTCCAAGGAGAACAGTCCCAACCTCTCCAATCTATCCTCATAGCTGAAGTTTCTCATTCCTGGAACCGTTCTTTTAAACCTCTTCTGCACTTTTTCCAATGTGTTCACATCCTTCCTATAATGTGGTGCCCGGAACTGTACACAATATTCCAGCTGAGGTCCAATGAAGGTCTTATATAGATTCAGCATAACCTCTCACTATGCCCCTATTAATAAAGCCCAGGATACTATATGCTTTATTAACAACTGCTCTCTCTACCTGTCCTGCCACCTTCAATGATCTATGCACATATGCACCCAAGTCTTTCTTCTCCTGCACCCCCTTCAAAATTTCACCCCTTATTTTAGATTGTCTCTCCATGTTCTTCCTACCAAAATGCATCACCTCACACTTCTCCACATTGAACTTCATCTGCCACCTATCTGCCCACCCCACCAACTTGTCTATGTCCTCTTGAAATTCCACACCATCCTCCTCATGGTTCACAACACTCCCAAGCTTCGTATCATCTGCAAACTTTGACATTGTCCCCTGCACACCAAGATCTAGGTCATTAATATATATCAGGAAAAAAAAGAGTCCCAATACCGACCACTGAGCAACTCCGCAACAAATCTTCCTCCAGCCTGAAAAATATCCATTGACCATTACTCTCTGCTTTGTATTTTTTAGCCACTTTTATATCCACATTGATACTGTCCCTTTTATTTCATGAGCAATAATTTTTCTTACAAGTCTGTTGTGTGGCACTGTGTCAAATGTCTTTTGAAAGTCCATGTACACCACATCAACATCATTACCCTCATCGACCTTTGTTACCTCTTCAAAAAAGCTCCAGCAAGTTAGTTAAACACGATTTCCCCTTTAGAAATCCATGCTGGCTCTTCCTCATCAAAATTCACATTTTTCTATGTGATTACTAATTCTATCTTGAATGATTGTTTCTGGAATCTTGCCCACCACAGAGGTTAAACTGACTGGTCTGTAATTGCTGGGCTTATCCCTAAAACCTTTTTTGAACAAGGGCGTAATGTTTACAATTCTCCAGTCCTTTGGCACCACCCCCAATCCTAGGGAAGACTGAAAGATTATGACCAGGGCCCCTGCAATTTCTACTCTCACTTCCTTCAATATCCTTCAATGCATCTCATCCAGTCCCAGTGCCTTGTCAACTTTAAGTACTGACAGCCTATTCAACACTTCCTCGTTGTCAATTTTGAACCTTTCTAGTGAAAGAGTTTCCTCATCTGTCACCATGGCCTGGGTAGCATCTACCTCCTTGGTAAATACGGATGCAAAGTATTAATTTAATATCTCAGCCATGGCCCTTTCGTCCATGTGTAAATTCCCTTTTATGTCCCTAATTGGCCCTACTCCTCCTTTTACCACCTTTATATGTCTATAGAAGACTTTGGGATTCCCCTTTATGTTGGCTGCCAGTCTTTTCTCATAATCCCTCTTTGCATCTCTAATATGCTTTTTCACCTCCCCTTTGAACCATCTGTATTCCTTTTGGTTCTCAATTGTATTTTCTACCTGACACCTGTCATAAGCACACTTTTTCTTCTTTATCTTAATTTCAATCTCCTTTTTCATCCAGGGAGCTCTGGATTTGTTTGCCCTACCCTTCCCTTTTGATGGAATATACCTTGACTGTGTCTGAGCCAATTCTATTTTGAAAGTAGCCCATTGTTCAGCTACAGTTTTTCCTGCCAATCTTTCATTCCAGTCTCTGGAATTCCGTTCTTGCCCTATCAAAGTAGGCTCTTGTCCAGTTAATTATTCTTACTCTGCATTGCCGATCGTCCTTTTCTATCATCATCCTAAAACGTACAATACAATTATCACTGTTCCCTAAATGTTCCCCCAATGACACTTGATCGACTTGGCCCACCTCACTTCCGAGAACCAGGTCCAACAGTGCATCTTTTCTTGTCGGATTGGACACATACTGCTGTAGAAAATTCTCCTGAACACAAGCTAGGAACTTTCGCCGCACTTTACACTACCACTGTCCCAGTCTATATTCGGGTAATTAAAGACCCCCATTATAACTACTCTATAATGCTTGCATTTCTAATTTCCCTGCAGATTTGTTCTTCTATGTCCTTCTCACCATTTGGCGGTCTATAGACTACACCAAGCAATGTAATTGCACTCTTTGTTCCTTAGCTGTAGCCAAATTGATTCTGTCCTTAAAGCCTCTGGGACACCCTCTTTCTCCAGCACTGCAATGCTCTCCTTAACCAATACTGCCATCCCTCCTCCTTTCCTATCTCTTCTGAACACCTTGCACCTGGGAATATTTAACACCCTGTTCTGCCCTTCCTTGAGCCAGGTCTCGGTTGTTATCACCACATATTTCCACGTGGCAATCTGCACCTGTAACTCCCCAATCTTATTTACTATACTCTGTGCATTCACATACATGCACAGTAACCCTGATTTAGATTTTGATACTTTCTCCCTTGCCTCGACTTTACCTATTAACTTACTATTCTCTATACTAGTGCTATCTGTCCCTCCCAGTATTTTGTGCACCCTGGTATTCCTCTAATATTTTCTCTTGGTTCCCACACCCCTGCCGAGTTAGTTTAAAGCCCGCCCAACAGCACTAGCAAAATGCCCCAGCAAGGAACTCAGCCCATCTCTATTCAGGTGCAACCCATCAGGCTTGTACAGGTGCCAACTCCCTCAGAGCCAGTCCCAGTGTCCCAGGAATCTAAAGCCCTCCCTCCTGCACCATCTTTCCAGCCATGCATTCATCTACCTTATCTTCCCATTTCTGTACTCACTGGCACGTGGTACTGGTAGTAATCCGGAGATTACTATATTTTGGTCCTGCTTGCTAATTTTCTACCTAGCTCCCTAAATTCTGATTGCAGGACTAAATCCCTCTTCCTACCCAATTTATTGGTAGGAATATAGACTACAACCTCTGGTTGACCACTCTCCCCCAGAAGAATGTACCGGAGCCGCTCTGTGACATCCTTGATCCTGGCACCAGGGAGGCAACATACCATCCTGGAGTATTCTCTTCGGCCACAGAAACGCCTGTCTGTTCCCCTAACCAATGAATCTCCTACCACTATAGCTCTTCCTTTCTTCGCTCCCCTCCTGTACAGCCGAGCTGTTCGTTGTGCCACAAACTTGGCTCTGACTGCACTCCTCTGACTAACCAACGCCCTCACCAGCTTCCAAAACGTAAAACCGATTTGTGAATGGGACCCCAGGGGACTCCTACACCACCTGCCTAGTTCTCTTGGACTGCTTGGTGGTCACCCGTTCCCTCTGTCTCTAGGCCCTTAAGCTGCGGTGTGACCACCTCTCTGAATGTGCTATCCACGTAGCTCTCAGTCTCGTGGATGCGCCACAGTGACTCCAGCCGCCGCTCAAGCTCTGAAACCCTGAGCTCGAGTTTCTGCAGCTGTCAGCACTTCCTGGACATGTGGTCAGCTAGGACACTGGTAGCATCCATGACTTCAAACATATTACAGGACACACATTCTACTCGACTGAGCTACCCTGCCATGTCTTAACTCTACTTCCCTCATATTAACATTAATCTAATTTGGATTATTTATATCACTTTATTAAATTGCCCCTAGATTTCACTTATGCCTGGCGCTTCTCAGTTAAAACCAAGTATAGCAACTTGTTTAAAAATATTACACCTTTCTAATTTACTCAGCAGTTCCTACTTACCAAGGCCACTGCTCTTCTTTCTGAGGAAAGGTAGGAAAAGAAAGGAGCACCTCCTCCCTTCTCACCGAACTCCCTCAGTCACCAAATTCCAACTGAAGAACTCGACTGCAGCCAAAAACAGCACTATAAGATAGTCTTCTTTTACACTCTCTGAACCTAGCCCCTGAAAACCTGATTAATTGAGTTACCTAATTAACTAATTGCAGCTGCAAGCAGAGCCTGTATGAGCCCTGTTTTAAGGCTGGAATAAAACTCACCTTCTTCCAACCCTAACAACAACTTTTAGTTAATTGCTAAATTAAAGAAAGACTAGACTTTAGATGGAGTTTAAGGGTTAAATTCCCTCAGTTACCAAACTCCAGACCCTGTCTGCACTGACTGCATGTGCTCTATGCAGTCTGGATTCTGTCTGCACTGACTGTGTGTGCTCTATGCAGTCTGGATTCTGTCTGCACTGACTGTGTGTGCTCTATGCAGTCTGGCCCCTGTCTGCACTGACTGTGTGCGCTCTATGCAGTCTGGCCCCTGTCTGCACTGAAACAAAAACTGAAAAAGCTGGAAAAACTCAGCAGGTCTAACAGCATCTGTAGAGAGAAAAACACAGTGAACATTTCAAGTCCGTATGACTCTTCTTCAGAGCTAAAGAGAAGTAAAAATGTGATGAAATTTATACTGTTTCAGGGGGTGGAGCAGGATAGAAGGTCAGCGATAGGTGGGCGCAAAGGAGAGATTGACAAAGATGTCATGAGCAAAAGGACAAAAGGGGTGTTAATGGTAGTGGTGAGGGCTAAAGGAGGTGCTAATAGTGGCATAAAGGTAAGAAAGCAGAATGTGATAATAGTAGGACAAGGGTAAGCATTCTGAAAATAACAACATAAACAAGTGAGAGATAGCCCTTGTGGGGATGGGGTGGGGGGAGGGGATGGTGGTGGGGAGAAAAGATTGAAAATAGGATAAAAGGTGGCGATAAAACAATGTATAAATGAACAAAAATTAAAAAAATAAAAATAAAAATAAGTAGTTAAAAAATATAAAAAATAAAAATAAAAAAATAAAAATGAATATTGAAAACAGGTGGTAAAAAAGGGGTAAGGAGAGAGGAGAGAGTTCATGGTCTGAAGTTGTTGATCTCAATGTTAAGTCTAGAAGTCCTAATCGGAAGATGAGGTGCTGTTCCTCCAGTTTGCATTGGGCTTCACTGGAACATTACAGCAGGCCAAGGACGGACAAGTGGGCATGAGAGCAGGGTGGTGTGTTGAAATGGCAAGCGACAGGAAGGTCTAGGTCATGCCTGTAGACAGACTGAAGGTGTTCTGCAAAGCAGTCAACCAGTCTGCATTTGGTCTCTCCAATGTAGAGAAGACTGCATTGGGAGCAGCGAATGCAGTAGACCAAATTGAAGGAGGTGCAAGTGAAGCACTACTTCACCTGAAAGGAGTGTTAGGGCCCTTGGATAGTGAGGAAGGAGGAGGTAAAGGGGCAGGTATTGCACCTCCTGCGATTGCATAGGAAGGTGCCGTGGGAGGGTGCATTAGGGTTAATGTTGGGGGTGATGGAGGAGTGGACCAGGGTATCCCGGAGGGAACTGTCCCTATGGAATGCCAACAGGGGGGTGAGGAAAAGATGTGTTTGGTGGTGGCATCATGCTAGAGTTGGCAGAAATGGCGGTGGATGATCCTTTGAATGTGGAGGCTGGTGGGGTGAAAAGTGAGGACAAGGGGGACCCTATCATGGTTCTGGGAGTGAGAGGAAGGTGTGAGGGCAGAGGCTTGGGAGATGGGCTGGACACCGTTGAGGGCCCTGTCAACTACTGTGGGTGGGAAATCTCAGTTAAGGAAGAAGGAAGACATGTCAGAAGCACCGTTTTGGAAAGTGGCATCATCGGAACAGGTGCAATGGAGGCGAGAGAATGGGATGGAGGCCTTCCAGAAAGCAGGGTGTGAGGAGCTGTAGTCGAGGTAGCTGTGGGAGTCGGTGGGCTTTAATGAATATTGGTGGACAGTCTATCACAAGAAATTGAGACAGAGAGGTCAAGGAAGGGGAGGGAAGTGTTGGAGATGGACCACGTAAAGGTGATGGAGGGGTGGAAATTGGAAGCAAAATTGATAAATGTTTCCAGGTCCAGACGAGAGCATGAAGCAGCACCGAAGTAATCATCGATGTACCGGAGAAAGAGTTGTGGGAGGGGGCCTGAGTAGGACTGGAACAAGGAATGTTCCACATACCCCATAAAGAGACAGGCATAACTGGGGCCCATACGGGTACCCATAGCCACACCTTTTATTTGGAGGAAGTAAGACAAGTTTAAGGAGAAATTGTTCAGTGAGAGAACAAGTTCAGCCAGATGGAGGAGAGTGGTGGATGGGGATTGTTCAGGCCTCTGATCAAGGAAGAAGTGGAGAGCTCTCAGACCATCCTGTTGGAGGATGGAAGTGTGGAGGGATTGGGCGTCCGTGGTGAAGAGGTGGTTGGGGCCAGGGAACTGAAAATTGTTGATATGACGTAGGGCATCAGAGGAATCATGGATGTGGGTAGGAAGAGACTGGACCAGGGAAGAGAGAACGGAGTCAAAATCGGAAGAAATGAGTTCCGTGGGGCAGGAACAGACTGACATGATCGATGTACCGGGAAAGTCCTGTTTGTGGATTTTGGGGAGGAGGTAGAAGTGGGCTGTCTGGGGTTGCGTGACTACGAGGTTGGAAGCTGTGGAGGCAAAATCTCCAGAGGAGATAAGATCAGTGACAGTCCTGGAAACAATGGCTTGATGTTCGGTGGTGGGGTCATGATCCAGGGGGAGATAGGAGGACATGTCTGAGAGTTGGCGCTCAGCCTCTGTGAGGTAGAGGTCAGTACCCCAGACGACAACAGCACCACCCTTGTCAGCAGGTCTGATAACTGTCTACACTGACTTTGTGTGCTCTTTGCAGTCTGAATTCTGTCTGCACTGACTGTGTGTGCTCCATGCACTGAGGATCTTTTGCAGAGACTCTGGGTGCTTTATGCTGTCTGGACCCTGTCTACGCTGACTGTGTCTGCTCTATGCAGTCTGGATTACTTGCACTGACTCTGCAGGCTCGACGCAATCTGGATTATTTACACTCAGTGTGTGACTTCCATGCAGCCTGGATTGTGTCTGCACTGACTGTGTGCTCTATGCAGTCTGGATCTTTTGCACTGACCATGTGTGCTTCTGTGCACTGTGGCTCTTTTGCACTGACTGTGTGCTTTATGCACTATGGATCTTTCGCACTGACTGTGTGTGCTCTCTGCAGTCTGGAACTTTTGCATAGATTCTGGGTGCTCCATGCAGTCTGGACCCTGTCTGCATTGACTGTGTGTGCTCCATGCAGTCTGGACCCTGTCTGCACTGACTGTGTGTGCTCCATGCAGTCTGGACCCTGTCTGCACTGACTGCGTGTTTTCCATGCAGTCTGGACCCTGTCTGCACTGACTGCGTGTTTTCCATGCAGTCTGGACCCTGTCTGCACTGACTGCGTGTGCTCCATGCAGTCTGGACCCTGGACCTGCACGCGGCGCTGTGACGCTCCTTGTGTAGGACCCTGCGTCACTACGCACGTGCCGTGTACGCTGCCGCCAAAAGCGCGTCGCTAAGATGGCGGCGGGTCCCCGGGCCGCCTCTCCATTGGTTGCTGCTACGCTATCGGGCGCCATTCCCTTCGGCCTGTCCCCTCCCGCCGGGCCGAGCGGTCCGGAGGCCGCACTGGGGGCCGGGGCGGGCGGGGAAGGGTGGAGTTCACCTCAGGGAATTGTCGGCCGCTTCGAGCTGCGGGGGTCCGGCCGGCGGGGGAGGCTTTTCCGCCGCCCCTCCTGCCTCGTCCGGGGGTCCCAGGGCGGCCTGAGGCGGAGGGAGGGAAACCTCGGCCGGATTGTCTCCTTGGCGACGGCCGGGGAGATCGTGGCGTTATTGAGCGATTTTTTCCCCCCCTCCTCCTTCCTCCTCCTCCCTCCCTCTCTCCTCACTTTCTTTTAATATAAGCACTTTTTTTTCCAGGGGGTGGGGAAAAAAAAACCTCGAGTGCTGGGGGAAAAAAAAACCCTTGTGTGTTCGTCAACAGCCATCTTCCCATGACATGAAGTGTAAGTAGACAAAAAAAAACAGCTGTGTGTTTATATATTACATTGCTGCACTGTAAAACATTGTTTCCTATAAATTAGAATTTATCTCTCCTCCACCTTTCCTCTCTCCCTAACTAAGTGAATTTGCAAACCCAGGAAGGATTGAGGAGGATTTGAATAGTTTCACTCTTGTTTAATTTGCATTTTTTGCCCTTTTTTAAAAAAAAAGAAAAAGTCCACCCCACACCCTCCCTCCCTCCGACTCTTGTTTATATATCATCTACTTAACGTGGTTTTGTCCTTGGAACACAATCCAGTTTCTCTCTCTCTCTCTCGCTCTCTCTCCCTACCGCTTTTATTTGTTGATATTCCTTGGTATTTTATTGAAACTTGGACTCTTGACATTGCAGCCTAAGTTTGGTTTGAATGCACCAAGTCTCGTAGGGAGGGAGGGAGGGAGGGGGGGTGTGTGGGACATTTCTGAATCTTTAGAAGAGCGTTTGCCAAAGTTGGGATTATCATTGCTCTGGTTGGAAGCAGCTTTAAACATTTGCACAGCCAGCGCATCGTATTTAAGTACAAGCCTTTCCCCTCTTGTACTATCCAAGCTTTAAATTCTATTAAGACTGTTAAATAAATATTTTTTTAAAGGAAAGGAGCACTGCTTTTACTCTTTCTGAGTGGCATGCTGTTCAATGTTTGTTTTTCTATAGTGGGTAATTGTGACTGTCCACATTTTCCGCTCTCCCTGCTGCGCATATTCATTCTTTTAAAGGCTTTTTTTTGTCCTTTCTTGTCTTTGAACATTCTCTGGGCCGGTCTTTGGAACATTCGTCCTTCCTCTCATTTTGAGGTGTTACTCTAGTGTAATGTAATTGTATTCCTTTCAATCTCCTATTCTACAGGGAACAGTGTTTTGCTGAATACAGTACAGTAGTCAACACCGCAGTGTCCTCAACCTCTGTCCTTTATGGTACGATGATGGTTTTACCCCTGTGATAGTGGGAGCAAATCCCCAATCCATTGGTTGTCATACCAAAGGGCATTGTGTGTTATAGTGCAAACTCAGTTTGATATTCATTGTAAATCCTTTTGTTAACTCCGCATTTATTTTGTCTCCCGGATCTTTTTTTTTTGTCGTGGCTGATCTAAAGAGAAAATGCAACTTGTAGAAAGGGGGAAAATAACTGCTTCATGTATTTTTTTTTATTTCGCATGGAGATGTGCAAATGTCACGGCCTCTCCCCACGGAAGCCTGTTTTTGGTCACACTGGGGTTGTTTTCCGTACCTTAACTCGTAGCTTCAGCAGATACTACTTAATCCAAGGTGACAAGGCAACTGTTTCCGAGTGGAGACAACTCCAGAGAATGCCAAAGCCATGGATCTGCCACTTGACCTTTTGACACTTAGGTGGTCGAATGAAAAGATGTACCAGCAATTAACCCAGATTATAAAGTTCACAAACAGCTCCATGATTTACACAATCCGTTTGAACCAATGCATAGCGGCGCCTTTCAGTCTCGCAGCGCTGCAGATGTTGTCTGTATACAAGACTGCAAAACTGGATGAACAACGTCGATGCGTTTACTGTCGTCTGTTGAAAATGTCGCTTATCCTATCTAAAGACTACCGATGCTTTAACAGTTTCGCACTCTTCCAAAAATAGAAGGCAAGGGATTGTGGGCAGGAGTCTTGTGATTTCTTGCAGTATAATGTAAACCAGATGCTATGTGTGGAGGAATTGCCACGCAGTCCAAACCGTGTACAATGAAATCACTTGCGCCCACTTCGTAGGCACGGGATCTGATTACTGACTGTCGACCTTAAATTGGATGCTTGTTTTGAAACGAGCCGAGGGAACAGATTTTGATGGCTGGGTTGTACGAACGTTAAATCGGACAGCACAACAAAGACAGATTCAGCATTTTTTGTCTCGGCATGCTAAATACGTTTATAAAACGGGTATATTTGGAAACAAGTCAGTCGGGTGTATGCTTTTGCAGTGAATTCTAAGGCGTGTTCCTCCAAATAACTGGACGATAAGCCAAGTATGTTTTTGTTGCACTGTTTAATGTATACAAAAGCCCATTCCAATGTTTTTCAACGTAGTCTCAAACTTCCCCAGATCAGCAATATCTGTTGTTTACAAATGACAGTCATGTGTGCTTCAGGTTAATTGCATACAAGGAATTCAAAATCAACCTACCCTTTATGTACCGGGACTACAGTTGGAGGCATTCAACTACCGGGACGCTGTAATATTTGAAAATAAATTTGATCTCATTGAAGTAATTGCCCACCACAACTTTTTGAAGTGTTTTTCTTTTTATATTTTACCGTAACTTATTAAGAACATGGTCTCGAATTACACATTACATTTTGCCAATAAAACATTTTGACATTTAAAAAAAACATTTAAATATTATAATTAAATGTGTGGGTTTGGGGTTTAGTAGGATATGTTACTATAAAATTATATATTGTATTAATTGGGATTGCATTACTAATGTTACAGATTGGGATGAGGAGATGAAATGCTTTTTGCAAGTTTTTCAACAAAATTGCATAAATCCTGATTATGTTAAAGACAATTTGCTCCTTAAATCTAGGTATTGAATGTAAAATAATGGCATTTTACTCTCGTTAAGTGTTTTTAAATTGATCTAATAAAAGTGCACTAAGTACTATTAAGCTCCAAAGGACTGAATGACTACTTCACATGGAGGGATTAGTTATTTCCACCTACTTATCCTTAATGTAACTTGCTCCGTTTGACATAATCCGACCTCTTGAATTTCAAACTGTTTGCATACAAATTGTAATGAAAAGAGAGAATAAAAGAGCAGTGATCTCTGTATTAGTTACATGAAGTGATACAGTAATTGGACAATGAGTAGGAAGGTGTACACTCAGTCAGGAGTGGTTGCACTCTATTTTGGCAAAAGGAAATTAATCACTGCTAGATTTTGTGAAAAAAAAAATCCTTTCAGATTGCCATAAATTAGTGCTTTGAGAAGCCTCCCTGCACATGAGCAAGTTTTTAGTGTATCTAGCCCAAGACTAACGGTTCCTTCTAATCCTTTTAAAAACGTCAAATATCATAAGTTAAAATTTCTCCAGTGAAGTGAGCTCCACTTCTTGACCCTGTGGCTTAAGAGTCTAGACTTTGGGCTTCATTCGGGTTGCCCTCCTCTGGACCTTCTCTGTTAAGGGACCAAAACTGGACACTACTTTCAGTGCAACTATAAGTATTGAATTCTTTTAGCTGTACACTCTTAAGTACTTTATTGCTTTCTCTATGTGCTTGCAACACTGGTTTAGGACCTTTAGAATTTGACACCTGTGACCCCTTCAGGTCCTTGCTCACTCCACAGCTGTACGCAGGTATACTTACATGATGTACATGTGTCATTTAACTACCCAGATTCAAATACATTACTCTTCACTTATCCACACTGAAGGATGTTTGCCACACACTGGCCAGTTCCCTAGTATCTCTACATTAGCTTGTACCCTATTTATTGCATTGCCTTCAAGCTTAGACACTCTGACAAGCCATCGTCATGTGGGTGATTGTAGCTGAGCCTCATTGGTTCCTTACTGAATTTTCATTTTTCTATTGTGAATTACTGGATATGGAATAGGAGTGGGAATCCTGTTTGATTAGTATTTTTCTCCTCTTCCCTGGCCATTCCTTTCCCGACTGAGGTTCTTGTGGAGCAACTGATATCATCTAACTCAGTGATCAGAGGTGGAATAACCTTACAAGCACAAATACTGCAGATCCTGGAAAACTGAAATAAAAACAGAAAATGCTCAATGCTCAGCTGGCCTAGCAGCATCAGTGGAATAATCTTAGTCTGTATTGCTCAGAACGATAGAAAGCAGTATATCTATTTACTGTCACCTGCAGAAGCCTTTGAATGTCAACTTGAATAGAATTATAGAATGGTTACTACACAAGAGCATTCAGCCCATCAGGTCTGAGCCAGCTATCTGTGATAGGAAGTTAACTACTGCTGCACCCCTGCCTTTTCACATTAGCATTGCAAATCTTTGCAGCAAATTATCCAATTCTTTTGAAAATAATGATTGAATCTGTCTCTATCACACTCAGGCAATGCATTCTAGATCTTAACCACTTGCTCCGTAAGAAGATATTTTCCTCCTGTCCCATCTGGTTCTTTTGCCAGTCACATTTTAAATTGCTGTTCTCTGGTTCTCAAACCTTTCTCCAATGGGAGCAGTTTCTCCCTATCTACTGTCCAGAACCCTTATGATTTTGAACATTTCTATCAAATCTCCACTTGATCACCTCCAAGGAGAGCATCACCAGCTTCTCCAATCTATCTTCATAGCTGGTCCTTAGAACTGTTCTGGTAAATCTTTCCTGCTCCCTCAATAACACCTTCACATCCTTCCATAAGTGTGGTGTTCAGAATTGGGCACAATTTTCAGTCGAGGTTGAACCAGAGTTTTATAAAGGTTCATTAAAATTTCCTTACTTTGATACTCTATGCCTCTGTTTATAAAGCATAGGATAAAAGCAAAAAACTGCGGATGCTGGAAATCGAAAACAAAAACAAAAATACCTGGAAAAACTCAGTAGGTCTGGCAGCATCTGTGGAAGGGAGCACAGTTAACGTTTCGAGTCCGCATGACTCTTCAACAGAGCCCAGGACTCTTCTGTTGAAGAGTCATGCGGACTCGAAATGTTAACTGTGCTCCCTTCCACATAAAGCATAGGATCCTGGATGCTTTATTAACCATGTTCTCAACTTGCCCTGCCATCTTCAGTGCTTATGAGGGCATGAAGACAGAGCTGCCTAAAGTGAACTGGGAAATTAGGTTAAGGTATAAGTAGCGATGCAGCGGCAGACAATTAGATATTTCAGGATACTCAAAGATACGTTCCAGTGAGAAAGAAAGGGTCGAAGGGAAGGACACACCTTCTGTGGCTGACTAAATAAGTTAAAGAAAATTGAAAGAAAAAGTGTATAATTCCACAAAGATGGTCAGAAGTTTGGACAGAATATAAAGAACAGCAAAGAATGGCTACAAGATTAATAAGGGAGAAATTAGAATACGAGAGAAAACTAGCTAGAAATAGGTTTCTATAGGTATTTAAAAAGGAAAAGAGTAAACTGAGCTTTGGTCCTCTCGCGAGAGAGAGAGAGAATGGGGAATTAATAATAGAAAATAAGGAAAGGGTGGATAAAAGAGACAAAATATTTGTTCAGTCTTCACTGTAGAGGATACAAGTAACATCCAAGAAATAATTGTGAATCAGCGGGTGAAAGGGAGGGAGGAATTTAAAACAATTACAATCACCAGGGAAAGAGCACCAAGAAAATTATTAGACTAAAAGCTGACAAGTCCCCTTGTTCTGATGGACTTCATCCTAGGGTCTTAAAAGAAGTGGCTGCTGAGATAGATGCGTTGGTTTTTAATTTTTCAAAATTCTCTTGATTCTGGAGGGTCAAAATGGAAAATAACGAATATGACTCTATTCAAGAAAGGAGGGAGACAGAAAGCACAAAACTACAGGCCAGTTAGCTTAACATCTGTCATAGAGAAATTATTGGAATCTATTATTAAGGAGGTTATAGTGGGGCACCTAGAAAATTTCAAAGCAATCGGACAGAGTCAGCATGGTTTTGTGAAGGAAAATCATGTCTGACTAATTTGTTGGAGTTCTCTGAGGAAGTAACAAGCAACATGGATAAAGGGGAACCTGTGGATGGATGTGCTGTACTTAGATTTCCAGAAGGCATTTGATAAGGTACCACTTCAAAGGTTGCTATGCAAAATAAGAGCTCATGGTGTAGGGGGTATCATATTAGCACGGATAGAGGATTTTTTTTATTCATTCATGGGATGTGGGCTTTGCAGGCTGGGCCAGCATTTATTGCCCATCCCTAGTTGCCCTTGAGAAGGTGGTGGTGAGCTGCCGCCTTGAACTGCCACAGTCCATGTGGTGTAGGTACACCCACAGTGCTGTTCGGAAGTTGAGTTCCAGGATTTTGACCCAGTGACAGTGAAGGAACTGCAATATGTTTCCAAGTCAGGATGGTGAGTGACTTGGAGGGGAACTTCCAGGTGGTGGTGTTCCCATCTATCTGTTGCCCCTGTCCTTCTAGATGGTAGTGGTTATGGATTTGGAAAGTGCTGTCAAAGGAGCCTAGGTGAATTACTGTCATGCAGCTTGTAGATGGTACACACTGCTGCTACTGTGCATCGGTGGTGGAGGGAGTGAATGTTTGTAGATGTGCCAATCAAGCGGACTGCTTTGTCCTGGATGGTGTCAAGCTTCTTGAGTGTTGTGGGAGCTGCACTCTTCTAGGCAAATGGGGAGAATTCCATCACACTCCTGACTTGTGCCTTGTAGATGGGGAGTCAGGAGGTGAGTTACTCATCGCAGGATTCCTAGTCTCTGACCTGTTCTTGTAGCCAGAGTATTTATATGGCTAGTCAAGTTCAGTTTCTGGTCAATGGTAACCTCCAGGTTGTTGCTAGCGGGGGATTCAATTATGGTAATGCCATTGAACATCAAGGGGTGATGGTTAGATTCTCTCTTGTTGGAGATGGTGATTGCCTGACACTTGTGTGGCGCAAATGTTACTTGCCACTTGTCAGCCCAAGCCTGGATATTATCCAGGTCTTGCTGCATTTGGACATGGACTCCTTGAGTATCTGAGGAGTCGTGAAAGGTGCTGAACATTGATGATTGCACAACGAACATCCCCACTTCTAAACTCATGATAGAAGGAAGGTCATTGATGAAGCAGCTGAAGGTGGTTGGGCTGAGGAACTCCTGCATTGATGTCCTGGAGCTGAGGTGACTGACCTCCAACATCCACAATGATCTTCCTAAGTGCTCGGTATGACCCCAACCAGTGGAGAGTTTTCCCTCTGATTCCAGTTGACTCTGGTTTTGCTAGGGCTCCTTGATGCCACACTCGGTCAAGGGCAGCCACTCTCACCTCACCTTGAGAGGTCAGCTCTTTAGCCCATGTTTGAACCAAGGCTGTAATGAAGTCAAGAGCTGAGTGGCCCTGGCGGAACCCAAACTGGGTGTCAGCAGGTTATTGCTAAGCAAGTGCCACCTGATAACACTGTTGATGACCCCTTCCATTACTTTACTGATGATGGAGAGTAGACTGATGGGGTGGTAATTGGCTGGGTTGGAATTGTCCCGCTTTTTGTGTACAGGACATATTTGGGCAATTATCCACGAATAGATGCCATTGTTGTAGATGGACTGGAACAGCTTGGCTAGTGGCCAAGAAAGTTCTGGAGCACAAGTCTTCAGTACTATTGCCGGATTATTTTCAGGACCCGTAGCCTTTGCACTATCCAATGCCTTCAGCCATTTCCTGATATCACGTGGAGTGAATTGAATTGGCTGAAGACTAGCACCTGTGATGCTGAGGGAGGAGGCCAAGATGGGTCGTCCACTTGGCACTTGTGGCTGAAGATTGTTGCAAATTTTTCAGCCTTACCTGGGCTCCCCCATCATTTGAAGAGGGGATATTTGTGGAGCCGCCTCCTCCAGTGAGTTGCTTAATTGTGCGCCACCATTCCTGACTGGATGTGGCAGGACTGCAGAGTTTAGATCTGATCCATTGGTTGTGGGATTGCTTAGCTCTGTCTATCACTTGCTGCTTATACTGTTTGGCATGCAAGTTGCCCTGTTTTATAGCGTCATCAGGTTGACACCTCACTTTTAGGTATGCCTGGTGCTGCTCCTGCCATGCCGTCCTGCATTCTTTGAACCAGGGTCGATCCCCTGGCTTGATGGTAATGGTAGAGTGGGAGATATGCTGGGCCATGAGGTTACAGATTGTGTTCGAGTACAATTCTGCTGCTGCTGATGGCCCACAGCACCTCATGGATGCCCTGTCTTGAGTTGCTAGATCTGTTCGATATCTAACCATTTTAGCACGGTGGTAGTGCCACACATCACGATGGTGGACTTAGCGGCGGTCTCTTCTCCCGATACTGTCATGGACAGATGCATCTGCAGCAGGCAGGTTGGTGAGGATGAGGTCAAGTTTGTCTTTCCCCCTTGTTGGTTCCCTCACCACCTGCCGCAGACCCAACCTAGCAGTTATGTCCTTTAGGTCTAGGCCAGCTCAGTCAGTAGCGGTGCTACCGAGCCACTCTTGGTGATGGACACTGTAGTCCCCCACCCAGAGCATGTTTTGCGCCCTTGCCACCACCCCCAGTGTTCCTCTAAGTGATGTTCAACATGGAGCATTGATTCATCAGCTGAGGGAGGATGGTACATGGTAATCAGCAGGAGGTTTCCTTGCCCATGTTTGACCTGATGCCATGAGACTTAATGGGGTCCGGAGTTGATGTTGAGGACTCCCAGGGCAACTCCTTCCCGACTGTATACCACTGTACCGCCACCTCTGCTGTCCCACTGACAGGACAGATCGGGATGGTGGTGTCTGGGACGTTATCTGTAAGGTACGATTCCATAAGGATGACTGTCAGGCTGTTGTTTAACTAGTCTGTGAGGCAACTCTCCCAATTTTGGTACGAGCCCCCAGATGTTAGTAAGGAGGATTTTGCAGGATTGACAGGGCTGAGTTTGCCGTTGTCGTTTCCGGTGCCTAGGGAAATGGAATGTTGGCCTTTATTTCAAAGGGAATGGAATATAAAAATATGGAAGTCTTGCTAAAACTATACAAGGCACTGGAATACTGTGAACAGTTTTGGCATTGGGGGCAGTCCAGAGAAGGTTCACTAGGTTGATCCCAGGTATGAAGGGATTTTCTGATGAGGAGAGCTTGAGCCTGTACTCATTGGAGTTTAGAAGAATGAAGTTACCTTATTGAAACATTAAAGATTCTTAGGAGGCTTGACAGGGTAGATGCTGAGAGGTGGTTTCCCCTTGTGGGAGAGTCTAGGACCAGAGGGCATAATCTCAGAGTAAGGGGTTGCCCATTTAAAACAGAGACAAGGAGGAATTTCTTCTGAGGGTAGTGAACCTGTGGAATTCTTTACCACAGAGGGCTGTAGAGGCTGGGTCATTCAGTATATTGAAGGCTGAGATAGACAGATTTTTAATCCGTAAGGGAATCGAGGATTATGGGGAAAAGGCAGGAAAGTGGAGTTGAGGATTGTCAGATCAGCCATGATCTCATTGAATGGTGGAGCAGACTTGACGGGCCGAATGGCCTACTTCTGCTCCTACGTCTTATGGTCAATGCCGAGTAGTCTGCCCAGTTTCATTTTTTCTTTTTTGAGGCTTTGTAGTGGTTTGATCTGACTGAGTGGCTTGCTTGGCAATTTCAGGGGGCAGTTAAGAGTTAACCACATTGCTGGAGTCACATCACCAGGTAAGGACGACAGATTTCCTTCCCTAAAGGGGCATTAGTGAACCAGATGGGTTTTCACAACAATCAATAATGGTTTTAATTCCCACCATCTGCCGTGGTGGGATTTGAACCCAGGTCCCCTGAGTGTTATTCTAGGTTTCTGGATTACTAGTCCAGCGACCATACCACTATGTCATCACCTCCCCCCGACAGAGTGCATTGGTTAGCTAACAGGAAATGGAGAGCAGGCATAAATGGGTTGGCAAGATGTGATGACTGGAGTGCCACAGGGGTCAGTGCTGGGGCCTCAACTATTTACAATTTATATCAATGACTTTGATGAAGGGACTGAATGTATGGTTGCTAAATTTGCTGATGACACATAGGTAGGAAAGTAAGTTGTGAAGAGGACATGAGGAGGGATCTGGGTGTCCTGGTACATTAATCAGGGAAAGTTAGTATGCAGTACAGAAGTGGTTAGGAAGGCAAATGGAATATTTATTGCAAGGGGAATGGAATATAAAATTAGGGAAGCTTTGCTACGGTTGTGACAGGGCGTTAGTGAGACCACATCTTGGATACTGTGTACAGTTTTGGTCTGCTTATTTAAGAAAGGAAAAAAATGTGTTAGAAGCAGTTCGGAGAAGGTACACTTGGCTGATACCTGGGTTGGGGGGGGATTATCTTATGAGGAAAAGTGGAGTTTAGATGATTGAGAGGTGATCTTATTGAAACATATGAGATCCTGAGGGGACTTAACAGAGACTGAAAGGATGTTTCCCCTTGTTGGAGGGATTATAACTAGAGGATACAGTTTAAAAATGAGGTCTTCCATTTAAGACGGAGGTGAGAAGAAATTATTTCTGAGGGTTGTGAATCTTTGAAACTCTTCCACAGGTGGAGGCAGGGTCAATGAATTTTTTTTAAGGCAGAGGTAGATAGATTCTTGCCTAACAAGGGAGTCAAAGGTTATTGGGGTAGGCAGAATGTGGAGTTGAGACCACAATCAGATCAGCCATGATCTTATTGAATGGCAGAGCAGGCTCAAGGGGCCAAATGGTCTACTTCTGCTCCTAACTTGGATGTTCATATTGTGCACAAATGCCCCAGGCGCCTCTGCTCCTGCACCCCCTATAAAATGATTTTATTTTATATCATCATTCCTCCTCCTTACCAAAATCTATCACTTTATACTTCTCTGCAGTAATTCTCATCTAACACGTGTCTGCCCATTCCACCAGCCTACGTCTGTCAAAGTACCAGTGAATCCTACACCCTGGGCAGGTGTGTTTCAGTTTTCACTTGCACAGCCTCTCTGTTTTAATAAGCAATCAATGTAAACTTTAACTGAATAAAGATTTTAAAATTTGTCCTCTAATTTTCTTCTAAATAATTTTGAAAAACAACAGAGCAGAAACTGCTTGAAGATAAAGAAAGTTATACCGATTGCTTAAATGGCACTAATTTATCCTGGGAAATTGGTTATGCTGTAAATGCCCAGTCTGCACAATCTTCATTCCGCTAACAGAATCACATTTCCAGGCAAAAATACTAAGTCCAAATCTGAGCTTTTGAGAGAGACTGAGGCGTTCGAGTAAAAATTGAATGAAAAGTACACCAAAAGCAATTTGGATAATTTCATTAAGTTCTTAAATATATACCTGCTAAGAGAAACAATACTGGGCAATTTAAAAAAAAATTGAGATTAGTGTGAGAAAAGATAATGTAGCACTTTGCAGTGACATGACAGGGAGCTGTAACAGGCACTTGTTGATATCAACATTGGAAATTCTGTTAAAGCACCCCCTGACAAATTCTGTCAAGTACGGTTGAGCCCAGACATTACCACATTGGAATTTCCATAGTAAATTTTTACGTAACAATTTTTATGTAATGTTACAATGGAATGTAGATCCAACTTACTAATTTAAATATAAATTAGTGTGAGAATGCTCCGGTGGTTGTATTGCCTTGTATTGGAAACTGATTTGGGATTTCTCAGAACCATTGTGCTTAATGGGTGGGATTTTTAATCCATCTGGGTACTTGTGTTCATTCTGAAAGTACTGGGTTTTGAATGCATTGTAAATTGGGAAATCATTTTCTTGCCCTTTCTGAATCTGCATCTCAATCTACAAATTATTGCAATAGGATTCATGTTTTTTGATGTACAATTTTTGGAGCTGACATTAGCATGTTTTCGTCCCATTTAGGCTGGCTTAAAAGTGGAACCCTAAAATTTAGAAAAAATTGCCAAAATGTAGTCCCACCTCATCCCCTGTGCTGTAACTAACTTTTAAATGTAATGGTTTACACTATGTTCTCCCAAATGGCAGCCCATAACTTATGAAAGTACATATAGCTTTTATTATATCGCAGTACCTTTATTGAGTTATACGAACTGTACTATGAAAAATTACTCCGACTAATAGAACTAAATGTTAAGGTAGTTATGAAATCAGGATGTTTTTACATTTGAGCAATTAATTTTTTTTATTCATTCATGGGATGTGGGCACTACTGGCTAGGCCAGCACTTATTGCCCATCCCTAATTGCCCTTGAGAAGGGGGTGGTGAGCTGCTGCCTTGATCTGCTGCAGTTCACCCGGTGTAGGTACACCCACAGTGCTGTTAGGGAAGGAGTTCCAGGGTTTTGACCCAGTGACAGTGAGGGGATGGCAATATAGTTCCAAGTCAGGATGGTGAGTGGCTTGGAGGGGAACTTCCAGCTGGTGGTGTTCCCATGTATCTGCTGTCCTTGCCCTTCTAGATGGTTGTGGCCGTGGGTTTGGAACGTGCTGCCTAAGGAGCCTTGGGGAGATCATGCAGTACATCTTGTAGATGGTACACACTGCTGCCACTGCCTGTCCGTGGTGGAGGGAGTGCATGTTTGTGGATGGAGTGCCGATCAAGCAGGCTGCTTTTTGTCGAGCTTCTTGATTGTTTTTGGAGCTGCACTCATCCAGGCAAGTGGAGAGTATTCCATCACACTCCTGACTTTTCCCCTGATCCCTGTTGATTCCAGTTTTGTTAGGGCTCCTTGATGCCACGCTCTGTCAAGGGCAGTCAGTCTCACCTCACCTCTGGAGTTCAGCTCTTTTGTCCATGTTTGAACCAAGGCTGCAATGAGGTCAGGAGCTGAGTGATGCTGGTGGAACCCAAACTGAGCGTCAGTGAGCGGGTTATTGCTAAGCAACAGCCAATTGATAGCATTGTTGATGATTGAGAGTAGATTGATGGGGCGGTAATTGGCTGGGTTGGATTTGTCCTTTTTTTTGTGTACAGGGTGTACCTGGGCAATTTTCCATATTGTCAGGCAGATGCCAGTGTTGTAGCTGTACTGGAACAGCTTGGCTAGGGGTGCGGCAAGTCCTGGAGCACAAGTCTTCAGTACTATTGCTGGAGTGTTGTCAGGGCCTATAGCCTTTGCACTATCCAGTAACCTCAGCTGTTTCTTGGTATCACGTGGAGTGAATCGAATTGGCTGAAAACTGGCATCTATGATTCTGGGGACCTCTGGAGGAGGCTGAGATGGATCATCCACTCGGCATTTCCAGCTGAAGATTGTAGCAAATGCTTCAGCCTTGTCTTTTGTACTGATGTGCGCTGGGCTCCCCCTACATTGAGGATGGGATATTTGTGGAGCCGCCGCCTCCAGTGAGTTGTTTAATTGTTCACTACCATTCACGACTGGATGTGGCAGGAATGCACAGGTTAGATCTGATCTGTTGGTTGTGGAATCGCTTAGCTCTTTCTATCGCTTGCTGCTTATGCTGTTTGGCACACAAGTAGTCTGTTTTATAGCGTCACCAGGTTGACACCTCACTTTTAAATATGCCTGATGCTGCTCCAGGAATGCCCTCCAATGATAGAGTGGGGGAATATGCTGGGCCATGAGGTTACAGATTGTGGTTGAGCTCAATTCTCCTGTTGCTGATGACCTACAGTGCCTCATGGATGCCTAATCTTGATTTGCTAGATCTGTTTGAAATCTATCCCATTTAGCATGATGATAGTACTACACAACACAGTGGACGGTATCCTCAATGTGAGGACAGGATTTGGGTTCCACAAGGACTGTGCTGTGCGGTGATCACTCCTGCTGATACTGTCATGGACACGTGCATCTGTGGCAGGCAGATTGGTGAGGTTGAGATCAAGTATGTTTTTCTCTCACCACCTGCTGCAGACCCAGTGAAGTGGCTATGTCTTTTAGGATCAATGACGGTGCTACCGAGCCACACTTGGTGGTGGACGTTGAAGACCCCACCCAGAGTACGTTCTGCACCCTTGCCACCCTCAGTGCTTCTTACAATTGGTGTTCAGCATGGAGGAATACTGATTCATCAGCTGAGTTGGGGGGTGGTGCAGTACGTGGTAACCAGCAGGAGGTTTCCTTGCCCACGTTTGACCTGATGCCATGACATTTCATGCGGTCAGGAGTCGATGTTGAGGACTCTGAGGGCAACTTCTTCAAGACTGTATACCACTGTGTGCCACCACCCCCGGCAAGTCATTTTGCTGGGTTTATCCTGCCGGTGTGACAGGACATACCCAGTAATGGTGATGGCGGTGTCTGGGGCGTTTTCTGTAAGGTATGATTCTGTGAGCATGACTATGTCAGGCTATTGCTTCACTTGCCTGTGGGATAGTTGCCCTAATTTTGGCACAAGTCCCACAAGGAGGACTTTGCAGGGTCAACAGGGCTGAGTTTGCTGTTGTCGTTTCCGGTGCCTAGGTTGATGCTGCGTGGTCCGTCCTTTCATTTCTTTTTGCAGTAGCGGTTTGGTACAACTGAGTGGCTTGCTGGGCCATTTTGGAGGGCATTGAAGAGTCAACCACATTGCTGTGGGCCTGGAAGCACATGTCGGCCAGACCAGACGAGGATAGGGGATTTCCTTCCCTTAAGAACATTAGATGGGTTTTTTACGACATCATTAGACTTTTAATTCCAGATTTGTATCAAATTCATACTCGATAGTAGGATGGGTGGATTCGAACCCGGGTCCCCAGAGCATTACCCCAGGTCTCTGGATTACTAGTCCAGTGACAATGCCACTGCCTCCCCTTGTAAGCATGCAGCTTCAAGAAGCTGTTAACTTTAATAACGAAGACTTGAATATTTGTCTCATGAATTGTTACAAAAGAATTTGATTTTGAATCAATGTGCGAATGTCTGATTAAAATGTCCAGCATGGTGAGTGATTTGTATGTAGGAGTTGCATAATATGCTCTGCATAACTCTGCATGATCAGCCCGTAGAGTATTGAACAGATAATTCAAATAAATGAGCAACTAGTGTAAACCAAGATTGGTTTCTGTTGACTTTTCCAGAATCAAATAACACCAATAGGAAGACCTGCTAATGTTTGCATTAACATTTGGGTAAATTCAGACTATTTGGAAGCAACAGTGATTCGCTGTGATGGGTGCAGCGAATGTCCAACTTTTTAAATTGAGAAACCTAGGGAAAAGACAAAATTTATGGTACAGAACAGCACAAGGTTGAAAGTAGTAGGAGAGAAGATGTAGTGTTTAAAATTGAAGGAAATAATCGATTCCATCAAACTTTTGCTCAACAGTGGATGGTCCTAATTAACTCTGAGATAGCATGTTTGTATATCACTGGAGAGAAATTCATCAATACTAACTCAAGAAGCTGGGTCTGCACCTCAGCCAAGGAAAGCTATTCTCAATAAAAGTCTGGTGTTTTGCCATGACAAGTACAACAAATGTGGCACCCAAAGTTTCATATGCTAGGCTTCAAGTCCTACAGTTGGCGAAAGTAATCCTTGTGAGGTGATGCATCCTGTTAACTGCAGCATAAATTACATAACAGAACTAAGTGTGAAATTCTCATAATCTTTTGGATTGAAAAACTGGACACAGTCTTTAATGTTTTTGCAAGCAAGTTATTCCTCTTCTACCCTCCAATTTTTGAGTCTACGTGGCCTCTGACTATTGCTGTTCAAGTCGAGGAGGGCTTTCTCCTAGATCTTTTGTTAATGTTCTTTGGTTGATTATTAGGACGACAATCCCACCCTACTCACGCCCAAAGGAAACTCCATAAGGAAATGATGCAAAATGTCTCGTTTTTCAGTGCTAATCATCAGGAATGGGGCCAAACCTGCATCTGCTATTTCCATACCTTGCAATGAAGGATAATTGCTTTTTATTCAGCGATGCATATATTTTACACAGGCATCAGTGTGTACTTGCAGGTTGCTTCTTGAGATTTTATTTAGTGAAAATACTTCTCCCTGATTCAAATGGTTCCTTTCATTTCATCATTTGGTTGAAAATAGTTCCAGCATTCAGTTTCAAAGTTATGATTTTGTTGAAGCCCTCCAGTCCTGTGGTTATGGATTTGAAATCCCACTGTGACTTGATGTTCCCATTTCACTTCAGAGTATGAAATTCCCAGCCTCCTTCTACCCCAAGGCATGCTAGCAATTGCAAGGCCAGAAATAAAACCTTTATCTGCCCTAAGGCCATGTAGAAATGCTTGTCACCTGGAATGTCTCATTCTTGTGTTGACATTTTCTGATTCTGACTGTTAGTGCTGCACGGTATAGGGGGGTTCTAGACCTACAAGTGTACTTAGTTATGTGTCTGTTAATGAATTCAAAAGAGTGAGACATAAGCCTGGCTGCACGTGTTTTTAAATAGAAAAAATTGATTTGCTTTGTCAAGTGAGGGATGTTTTTGAGGAGTGGACCTTGAGTGCCTGATGCCAAAACTAGATGACCACTGGTACACTTGGATTAGATGCAGAGTAAACTTTCAAAGTTTACCCCACAGTGCAACTTAATTTCAACCTCAGGAAAGTGCCCATATAACTGCTAATGGATCACCAAGTCAACCTTTGGCCACCTTGAACGAACTTAAATTGTAGGCAGTGTTTCCATGTAAGAATGGTGTGGAGAAGCTTGTACTTAATGTTCCTTGTGGGCTACTATATATCCAATAGAGATTTCTCCTGGACAGAAATGTCTGCCCAAATGATCACTGGTATATCCTGGACTCTATCTTTGGCCCCCTCCTTTTTGATTAATGCTTTCCTTTGGTGACATCATCCAGAGTCATGAAATGAGGTTCCATAGATGTGCTGATGATACCCAGCTTTACGTTTCTGCCCCTTGATTCCACTTTTGCTGCTCAAAACTTCAACTGCCTATCTGGCATTGTCTTTGAAGGATTAAACTTTCCATTGGCTTAGGCAAGACTGAATGCAGAACCTTAGTATTGGTTGACCCCAAGCTGTTTGCTTTCTACATGAGTTTTGTCACCAAGGCTGTCTCCTTACCATCTTTCTCAGCCTTGCCTCACTCAACTTCACAGACCCTATTCCTATGTTCTTCCTTGTAGCTTTTGCTTTTCTGATGCTGGCCTGCTGCTTGCTTCCTGCTCACTCTGCATCCCTGCCCTCTGGATCTCTCTCACAAAATCCCTCTGTCCTGCCTTTTCCTTTTTCTGTTTCCAAAATTTTATGAATGACTTTCCGTTCCCTCCATGCCTAACTCAATTCTACTTGTTCTTTCCCACTTGCTCTATGTCCCATTTTTTCCCTTCTTTGTGAAGTGTTTATGATGCTCATTAGTCAGCATGACACCATAAATCGTTTAGACCCTGACATTGGTCTGTGCTAAAATTCGTGATTGGTGTTTGAAAGAAAATTACCATATTTTGGTCACTTTTTGTTCCCTGTTTCTCTTGCTATCAAACTCCCAATTTTCATGGCTTCTGCTTCTATGGCCCAGCTCCAGTACTGATCCATTCCTGCAAATCAGCCCTATTATTGCTCATCTACCTATCCCACTTTGAGCACTCTAGCTCCCTTTACTGCCTCATGCCAAAGACTGCCCCCAGTAACCCAGTCTCACTCTTTTGACCTGCTTCCTAGTATTCCAGTTGATGGCCTCTATCCCTAAAGCTCTTCTTTTCACTGCCCAGTACCATGCTGACAGTCTATAGCCTGAAAATCCCTTTTTCCTACTTTTTCCCCCAACCACACTACCCTGCTCGCTGTTTTCCAATGTTAGAACTGAGAAATGCTGCAGGGAATTATCTGGCATACTACAACATGTCGTTCTATCTGAAGGATATTCAGTGGCAGGTGCTGCAGTATTATCATGTTTTGTTCTGCAGGTCATAGTTTCTGACCAATAATGTATACATTTGCTGTGCAATAATACTATACTATTTGAGTCTTTCAAGCTGTGAAATTAGAACCTGGCTTCTGCCAGTTTTAAATTGGTCTTTTTTTCTGAAGTTCAGATTCAGTGCAGTAAAGGTGAGTGTATTATCTCTATTTGGTGTATTGATGCTACTTTGATCAGTATATTTCTTTTAATTTTTAAGTCCTGAATTCATTTTGGTAGATGAAGTTAAAATGTTTCTCTGATGCAACAGGAAGATTCTTAACACTCATTTTGTAATCTTAGTTTCATGTACACATACCTCATTCCAATTTTTTATTAAATAAAAACAAACATTTCTGGTAACATAAATCTCTTTCAATTATATTTTTGTTGCAATTATGTTTGAGATTATTTCTGGTACTTTATCTTTAAATTTAGGATAAATGAAGGGTGATCATGTGACCTATTCTGAAGTCTGCCTGACAGTAAGCATGGGTGGTTTGATTGTTAGAAATCAAAGGAAGGCTTATATTGTTCTGCTGAGACAGTGCAAGGTATTTATGCTTGGAGGCAATGGCAGCAGTCTGAGTTTATAAGGAGTAGGTTTTTAGTCTCCCAAAGTCCCAGAAAGATGTTATAGGTATCAGGTTATAAACAAATTGGTGCTGTGAACTGTCCATATACTTCTAAGATGAAAGAGAGGGAATCAAGGATAGCTAATTACCATTTCTACCTGAATGAAAGGTTAATATGTTATAGGGAAGAGGGCAGAGGAAGCCATTTTTGAGATCAGTTTACAGTTACAAATCAATAAATATTGCAGACATACAGCAGAAGTTGTTTGTGGTCAGCAGAGAGAAATAGCTGCTTGACTTTGCAAGCTACTATAGCCAGATGCAGGATGGAGACGGTCTCTAGTCAGAGATGCCTCCTGCAGCCTTCTACAGATTTTGGGAAATTTGTTCTGGCATCACTAGGAGGAAGAAAATCATCAGAGCAGGCTTTACTGCTCTGAAACTCTCCGAAAACTGAGGAAAGCGTCTGGAGACGGTCACTCGAAGTCGCTACTCAGCGAAGCGGGGATACGGGAGCCTGCTGGGAGCAACTGTGGATTGTTTGCATCTCCATGGAATTACAGTCTTTATAGCGCTAGGTGATAAATATAAAAGGGGAATGTTTTTCTTTATAGTTTAAAGTATAAGTTTTATACAAAAAGAAAATAGTGTTTAGTCAATAGTGCTCTTATCAAAGTCACAAAGGACATTCTCTGTGGCTGCAGTAAAGATATACTCTCCCTCAATGTCCTTCTTGATCTGTCTGTAGCCTTTCACATGGTTGACCACACCATCTTTGTCCAAAACCTCTCCAATGTCATCTAGCTATGTGCGACTGCTTTCCCCTATTTTCATTTTTATTTATCTAATCGTACCTAGGGTATCACTTGCAATGGCTTCTTCCTGCTCCTGCACCATTTTCTCTGCTGTCCCTCAACAGCCTATCCTTGGCCCCCTTCTATTTCTCATCTACATACTGCTCCTTGGTGATGTCATCTGAAAGCACAGGTTTAGTTTTCACATGTATGCTGATGACACCCAGCTCTGCCTCATCACCACCTCTCTTGAATTCTTCACTGTTGCTAAATTGTCAGACTGTTCATCTGACACCCAGTACTGGATGGGCAAAAAATTTCCTGTAATTAAATATTGGGAATAGTGAAGCCATTGTTTTCAATCCCTACTCAAACTCTATTCCCTAGCTATCGACTCAATCATTCTTTGGCAGCAGTCTGAACCCAAACCATACAAAATAGGAGCAGGAGGAGGCCGCTCGACTCCTTGAACCTGCCCTGGCATTCAATAAGTTCATGGCTGATCTGAATGTAACCTCAACCCCATGTTCCTGCCTACCCCTGATAACCTTTCACCCCCTTGTTAATCAAGAATCCATCTAGCCCTGCCATAAAAATATTCAAAGACTCTGCTTCCACCGCCTTTTGAGAGAGTTCCAAAGAGACTCAACCCTCTGAGAGAAAAAAATTCTCATCTCTGTCTTAAATGAGTGACCCCTTATTTTTAAACAGTGACCCCTAGTTCTAGATTCTTCCACAAGAGGAAACATCCCCGTCATATCCATCCTGTTGAGACCCCTCAAGATCTTAAAGTCTATTCATAACCTTGGTGTCTTATATTTGACCGCAAGGTGAGCTCCTGATCACACATTCGTGCCATCACTAAAACTGCCTATTTACACCTCCATAACATTGCCTGAATTTGACCCTGTCTCGGCTCATCTGCTGAAACCCTCATGCGTGCCTTTGTTACCTCTAGACTCAGCTATACCAATGCACTTCTGTCTCCCACATCCTATCCTTTGTAAACTTGAGGTCATCTAAAATTCTGCTGCCTGTGTCTTAACTGACAGTAAGCCCTGTTTCCCTATTACCCCTGTGCTCACTGACCTACATTGGCTCCCAGTCAAGCAACATCTTGATTTTAAAATTCTCATCTTTGTTTTCAGATCCCTCCCTTTCTCTGCAATCTCCTCCAGTTCTACAATCCTCATATCTGTGCTCATCTAATTATGGTCTTTTGACGATTTAGTTGCATAGGTCCTAAGTTCTGGAATCCCCTCCCTGCACTGCTCCGTCTCTCCACCCTTCTTTCCTCCTTTCAGACACTTCATAAAACCTACTTATTTGACAAAGCTTTTAACACTATGCAAATATAAATTGTTGTAAAACAGTTTGCCCATCGACAGTGAGGCAAACCATTCAATCACTAATGCAGCATAACTTTTCCATTACACTTCTAATTATTCTCTCCTTCATTTTATTCCTCGATCTATTGGGCAGATCAGCCAAACAAAAATCAGTGAGTCATGTGCACCGTTGTGGATTGCATGGGATTAACTTCTCCATCTCTTCTATTTCATCATTGATGACTTGGGGGGAGGAACTGCATCCTGCAATGTTAATTATGGGGGAAGCTGGATAGTCCCAATCTGAAGTGGGGATCTTTGTATTGCTTGAAGTGGGGCTGTTAGCCTACCTGCAGTATCAAGCTGTTCAGCTTCATCAAACTACAGGTGGGTCAGAGTAGCCAAATTGTAGAAGTTCTTAATGCTCCCAGTTAGGTTTGGAAACTTTTTAGGTATATAAGCCAATCCAGCCATCCTACCAAGCCAAACGAGATCTTGGACTTTTTGAGTGTTCATAGGTTGATGGTGTGAAACCGAGGAGCAAGCAGATGAGAGCATTAGCATCAGGGAGACTGCAATCTAGTGGCACCATAAAAGCAGTTGATTTAAATTTTCTAATTTTAAGGGAGAGATGAATGTTGCTTGGAAGAAACGCTGAGGGCTCCAGGGGCACACAGTGTTCTGAGTGAGTGAAGGATTTCCATGTCCATCACCAAGAGTGGCTTGATAAAACTACTACTGGCCAAGTCATGGAGATCTTGGCTGCCTGGCTGGGCCTGCGACAGGTGGAGAGAGAATGGACGTGAGGGAAAATCTGCCTGACTTTGTCCTTGCCCCTGTTGCAGATGCATGTCCATGATAGTATTGGTAGGAGTGACCACTGCGCAGTTCTTGTGGTGACAAAGCCCTATCTTCACACTGAGGACACTCTCCATTGTGTTGTGTGTCAGTACCACAGTTCTAAATTGGATAGACTCAGAATAGGTCTAATAGCTCAAAACTAGGTATCTATGAGGTGCTGTGGGCCATTAGCAGTAGCAGAATTGTATTCCAGCATAATCTGTAAGCTTGTGGCCTGATATATCCTTCATTCTACCATTAACATCAAGCCAACCCTGATTTAACGAGCAGTGTAGGAGATCTTGATAGGAGCAGTAGCAGGCATATCTAAAAATGAGGTGCCATTCTGGTGAAGCTACAAACAAAACTAAGCATTCCCACAACTAGTGGACCAGAACAGTCCCGCCACACCCAGTTGTGAATAGTGATGGGCAATTAAACAACTATATAAATAATGGGAGGAGACTGTACAAACACCTCTATCCTCGATGATGCATGAGTGCAAAACACAAGGCTGAAGTGTTTGTAACCATCTCCAATTCTGCTGCCTGTGCTCTAGTTTGGTGTGTTATATAAGCATTTGAGTCCAAATAATTTACCTAAATTCAAAACAGTAATCTTTCCAACACTAACCTTGGAGCAGAGGAGATTGAGGGGGACATGATTGAGGTGTATAAAATTATGAAGGGCATAGATAGGGTAGACAGGAAGGAACTTTTCCCCTTGGTGGAGGGATCAGTAACCAGGGGGCATAGATTTAAGGTAAAGGGCAGGAGGTTTAGAGGGGATCTGAGGAAGAATTTTTTCACCCAGAGGGTGGTGGGAATCTGGAACACTCTGCCTGAAAGGGTGGTAGAGGCAGAAACCATCATAACATTTAAGAAGTATTTGGATGTGCACTTGCGATGCCATGGCATACAAGGCTATGGGCCTAGTGCTGGAAGATGGGATTAGAATAGTTAGGTACTTGTTCGACTGGCGCGAAGGGCCTTTTTCTGTGCTGTAGACCTCTATGACTATGTCATCCCTCTTTCCTGTCATGCATAACTTGTTTTCTACTAACCGCCATTTTTTCTCCATTCCTAGGGCTTACAGTGAATCTCAACAGCTTTACACTGAAGGTACTTAGGCTTTGATGGCTTGAATGCATTTACCGAGAACTTTGTTTCTATGGTTAGCATGTGTGCAAATTAAACTTGGCCGTTTTCATTTGAGGTCAGAATATGGCAAGGCACAAAACAGTGAATCTAGCCTGAATAACTGCTTCCTTTTATGCTCAGCAATTCTGGACGATTTTCAGTGGGTTGAATGTAGTATAACTCTAAAGATTTAGACCACAATATCAGTCAAAAGATTACTGCCAGTAGGTCAGTCTAGGGCACATCTAAATGTTGTGGTAGAGGGTTACCTTTATTGGCTATTGATGAGGCAGCTCAGACTTGTTCTTCTGACATACAGAACTTTGCATTGGTTGATATTGTCACCTCTGAATTCTTACAATTTAACAACGACCACACTTCAAAAGTACTTTGGTTGTGAACTGCTCTCAGACGTCCTGAGGTTGTGAAAAGCACAATTTAAATGCATAACCTTTCTATTTTTTTGAATGAAGGATAGGTTTCTTAGGGTTCCGAAGAAGAGTGATATTGGACTTGAAACGTTAACTCTGTTTCTCTGCCCACAGATGCTGCCGGACCTGAGTTTTTCCCATTTTCTCTTTATTTAGGTTTCTTTAGGGTTTCTTGATGATTTTAGGGAATGAAGATCTTCTGTTTGACCTCTGGTCTATCTAATTTATATTAGATCATCTGGGACAGAGGTATATTTGATAGATAGCTTCCATGTTCCGGGGGAAGGGGGAGGGAAAAAGGTTGTCTTTCCCCTCATGCCCAATTTGGGACCCTTAGTGGAAAATGAACTTGTGTGGGTGTTGGGCAAAAACAGCATTGGGCTTGGCTGTGAAACTTCACTTCCACAGTGGAATAGTCCGTTGATATTCGTGTCCAGCCTTGAGTAAGGAGCAGCCACTTCAGCAATGTAGCAGAGAGCTGCCAATCCTATCATGAGATCGTAAGAATTAGTGGCAGGAGTAGGTCATTTGGCTCCTCAAGCCTGCTACCCATTCAATAAGGTCATAGTTGATCTGATTGTGGTCTTATCTCAATTTTCCTGCTTTCCCCCCCCCCATAACTCTTGACTTCTTTAGAACAAAAGTTTGCTTGACTTAGCCTGGAATATATTCAATGACCCAGCCTCCACTGCTCTTTGGGAAGAGACATTCTGAGAAGAAATTCCTCCTTGTGTTCGTATTAAATGGGAGTTCCCTTATTTTTAAACTGTGTACCCTAGTTCTAGGTTCTCCCATGAGGGGAAACATCTTCTCAGCATCTATCCTGTCAAGCCCCTTCAGAATCTCTATTTCAATAAGATTACCTCTCATTCTTCAAAATTCCAATGACTATAGGTCCAACGTGCTTAATCTTTCCTTGTAAGGCTAGCCCTTCATCCCAGGAATCAGCCTAGTGAACCTTCTCTGAACTGCTTCCAATGCAGATATATACCTCTGGTAAGACCACCAAACAAAATTGTACACAATATTCTAGGTGTGGTCACGCCAAGGTCCTGTACAGTTACACACCATCCCTCTTGCAATGAAGGCAAATGGAGGGCCCTTCTATGGAGTCCTGCAACAGCATGAGTCTGCATCTTCTGGAGTGGGGGAAATTTGGGGACAAAATTACGTGTGAGATCTATTCAAGCTGAGGAATTCCAAGAATTTTGGTGTAACCATAAATTTAGTATTTCCTGAACGTGAGCTATTGGCAGCCTACCTTCCCAGTCCCCAGTAATGATTTGGCAGATTTCCTGACCATTTTTTGGAAGGATTTATTTTCCATGTTACAACTGTTGTGCACAAATTGGTTACTATGTTTCCCTAGATTATTATAGTGACTACTTTTTTAAAAAAAAGTTGTTCATTAGTTGTAAAGTACTTTGGGATGTCCTTAAGTATGAAAGGCACTACATAAATACAAGTTAATCCTTTATTTTACAAATTTTTCCTGCTGCATAGTATAGTACAAAATCTGCTTCCATACTGCATGGCTCAAAGATTGCTTTTTGAATAGATTTTGTCCAGTACCAAAAGTTCCAACCATAATCAGTTAATTCTTTGTAGCAGAAGGGCTAGTTGGGTGAATGATGAGAGTTGGTCCTGGGCTGATTTGCATGAATGCTGAAGCCTCAAGTGTGCATGCAATTCAAAACCAAGGACTGACCCTCCACATGTCCGTAATTCATCCCCTGACCATCTGTTATTGTGTACAAAATATACAAAGCACTTTTCCATTCCTGTTTTCCTTTGTGACAGATCGCTAGTGTTGTCTGGGTGAATGGAGTGCACAAATGAGGATGTAGCTGCATAGTCAGTGCTGAATAATAACTTGTGCCAAGAGTGTGACAGAACAATGCCAGATGGAAACATTTTTTTTTGTTTTTCTTCTATCCCAACTTTGAAATCCTCAGTTTTATATATGGAGTCAAAACTACCTATTGCATCCAAAATGTTTCATGCAAGTGAATGTTAAGATATGTTTTTGTGAATGTGGATGAAGCATGTTGCATCAAATTTGCCTAAATCAGTAATTAAAATTTTGATTATCTCTTGATCGTGGGCAACACAGATCTAGTTTGAAATATAGTGCAATCTGGGGGGTGAGGGGGAAAGATGTACCCGAACAACCTTGATCGTAAAACAGGTATTGAACAACACACAGCCATTGTGAAATGTTAAGTGGTGTGTGGTCATCTGCATAGAATTTGAAATCTAGACCTTGAATATTAGAATGCGGTAGCAACATGAATCCTTTTGAATTATGGTCTGGAAGGATGGCTGATGAAGGTACTTGAACTAGCACATGTTGATAATAGAGCAAAAAACGAGAAGGTGGTAGCTAGATGACCTGATAGAATGAGGTGGGTGGCACTGTTGGAGGGGACCAGAATGGGGTGGCTGCACTGTCGGATGGGGACCAGAATGGGGTGGGTGGATTGTCAAGGGGGCGGGGGGGACCTCAGAATGAATCCACCTAAACCCAGTCGGACAAGGTTTTGGCCACCAAGCCCCAGAGTAGAGAAGGGAGAAATGGAAAATCTAAAAAGTATTTTGGGCGGTTTGGAGTGGGGGTGGGGAGTCGGGGGAGTTGGTGGTGGGGGGGGGGGGGGGGGTCGGGTGGAGATGGGTGGCTTGTGAAGAGATCCACAAATAAATGTACGCTTTCTTTTACTCGTTCCAGGGATGTGGATGTTGCTGGCTAGGCCAGTGTCAGGAAATAGAGATAGTTTAAGTATCTCATATTTGTATATGTGGGTGTTAGGAATGAGTTTTCACTTTAAAGTTTGTTTGATTTGTATTTCTGTATCTGCGTATTAAGAAAGGTCAAATGAAATTTTAGTTTCACTTTAAAAGGCTGCTTGCATTTCTAACGAGTTTACTGTAAACAGACGAGTAGAAAAACAGTGCTGATGCCTAGTAACAGGGGGCCAGATAGGCAGGCTCCTCCCACAGAAATACACAACTAAAGAAACAGCAGTTTTAAGTTCAGTTGAAGCCAGGACCCAGGAGAGACTGGACACTGGGAGAGGGAACTGCAGATTTCCCATAAGAACAAAAAGGTCCCAAGAGAAGAAAAACCCCAAAAATCCAGTTGTGGAAGAGGGGAAAGTCCAAAGGAGATCTTGTAGTCAAAAGAAGGACAGGAACCTGGGAAAAGGTCCTGTTAAGTGAAGTTAAAAGTGAGGGGCGGAGATGAAGGCTCCAAGCTTCAGATTTAAAGTGAAAAGAGCTTGCAAGAAGGTTCAAAGAGACAACTGAAAGTCTGTAATTCTTTGCTATGGGCACGTGAAGCAGCGGTGTACTGTTAAGGCTGAGTTGGTGAGAGAGAGTGCATGTAAGACAGCTTGAATACATGTGATGACCCAGGGAAGAGGAACATCAGGAGAGTTCAAAACCCTGGAGGCGAACCCTTGCAGAAGGCTTCTGAGAGAAAGCAGTCGATTTGGGAGAAAATTCTAAAGCGAGGTCTTGGAGATTGGAGATTGGAAACCCTTGTGTGAAGGACAGAATTCAGTGAGACTGGTTAGCTCACAGTGTGACAAGTGTCAGGGAGGAGTTGAGAGATCCATAGCATCTGTTTGAGGTGGCATCTGTCACTTGATCAGAGTGTGGTGTCTCTGACTACAGGGTACCATAGGTTTATGTGGGCTGGGTACTTACTGTGTACGTTAAAGTATAAGATAGCTTTTGTAACTTGTGTTATCCTTACGAATCTGTATATATCTGTAAAGGTATAGTGGGTGAAGGAGTGTTGTAATATAGCTCATCTCTTGTTGAATAAATGTTTTATTCTTTTGTAGAGGTTCATCAGCTGACTCCTGTGACTCTGTTCAGTAATTACTCTCCACGTATTTAAACAAACAAATAAAAGTTAAGATCTATCAGGCTGGGTTTCACCCTGGAATCAGGCTTGTCCAGGGGTATTCTCAGCTGGGGATCATAACAGCTAGCATATATTACCCATCCTAATTGCCTGTGAGAAGGTGGTGAGGAGCTGCTTTCTCGCACTGCTGCAGTCCCTGTGGTGTAGGTGCACCCACAGTGTTGTTAAGGAGGGAGTTTCAGTATTTTAACCCAGCTTGGAGGGGAACTTACAGGTGGTGGTGTTTCCATGTGTCTCCTGCCCTGATCCTTCTAGTTGGTGATGGCTGAGAGTTTGGAAGGTGCTGTATAAGGAAGCTTGGTGAGTTCCCGCAGTACACCTTGTAGATGGTGCACACTGCAGGAACTTACCAAGCCTCCTTAGCGAATATAAAAAAAAAGTCTGTGTCCTATAGAGCGGTACCATTTTTGCCCCTTTTTTGGAAATATACAAATGCTGTCACTTCAGCTGTTGAAAGTGAGCAACATCTTTTCCGAAGCATTCGGGGCGGGAGCGTTAGGACCCGGAGGACATCTCTCAGCCCCGTGTGGTGCGATGAGTTGGAAAAAGACAGAAAGGGAATCGAGGACGCATTAGCGTGCGGGCTGTGATTTTTTTTTCCTTTACTCTGGTTGGGATATTATTTGCAACTCCGAAAGGATTTTAAAAAAAAAAATAACACTGAAGCAAACCAGTATGTGAGGATTACCGGGAGGAATATGAGATGGAAGTCGTTGTTTTGTAGCCAGGGCGGATGCGGAGTGGACTAGCAGCCAGGAGCAGAGGCAGAGAGAGAGAGAGCACGGGATTAAAAAGGTTACTAAATCAGCATCTCAGTCAAGGTTTTAATCTTTGCTGGCCAGCTCTGATTTCGTTAATGTTCGCAGGCGCCTGGGCTTAGCTGCACGTTTTGCTGTCGCCGGTTCTCGTTGCTGCAGTGCACGATTTTTAATTCAACACATACCTGAGTGATGCTTTCAAAATATTTCTACATCGATCCGATCTACCGTGAAAAAAAAAAGAGCTCGCCAATGCTAAAACGCTCACAGCGGTTGTTTATCTTATTGTGGGTGACCCTGTGCTGTACACACACGGTGGCTGATTCAGGGCTTGTGTGCAAGCCTCGTTCCTTTTTTTATTTTTTGCAGTCGTGTATCTGTAAAATCCGTAAGGGACGAGCTATTCCGTTGTTCCCTGTGGCGATTGTCATTTATGATGTGCTTCCAGTTCATTGAGACCAGAGATTTGAGCAATAGCAACCAACACTTTCAATTTATTATTCTCGCTTCCTGAGTTGCCTTGATTAAATAACCGCATGTCCTTCGCTCGTAGGCACCGTTGTTACAGTTTTGCCCTATTCAGTATATCGGAGTGGTGGTATTCACTTCCCTTTTCACAATACAGAAAGAAATTAGAATGTTTAAACTGACCTGATGGATGCTTGTTTGGGCTAGTGATTTTTTTAAAAAATGCCTCAACTTTACAGTACACGGTTGCTAAAAATACAATAGGTATCGGATTGTATTAGTTGGTGGAGTGTTTGTAACCCAGTGAGGGAGGCTTAAAATAGATAAAGATAGTGATCGTTTTTCAGCTTTATTCTGTGTTGATTTTTCTTACGGGGGAATTTAGCGCTTTTCATGTCTTGAAACATATTTATAAATGTAGGAAGATACTATCTTACCATATGAAGTGAATGAAGCACTGCCTAACTGTAATCCCTCAGGTTGTCTCCCTCCAGTCATCTTTCAATTTTCTTTATTGTGCAAATTCTGAACAGTTCAGAAAGTTGGACTCAATATTTATAATCAGCTGAGATATTTAAAGGAGGCCCATCTCCCTGTTCTGATGGTTCACGTCGATGCTAAAGATCCTATGGGACTATACGAAGATGAGTAGGGATTTCTCCTTGTGTTCTGGCCAGTTAAACAAACGATTGAACAGTCATTCATCTCCTGGCTGTGGGAAATTGGTGCCAAATTTACTAGATTTTAAAAAAGCAATTTTGTGTAAAGTGCATTGAGGCAATTAAAATAAATGACTCCCAGCACTATAGTGTTCCATTCATGTAGGCTTAAATATACATGATACTAAGATCCATTGCAACATGTATATCAACTTCTTATTTCTCACTATTTCAAAAATGTGGAACTCCATGCCTCTGATCTTCCTCCTCCAACGTGGGTGATTTTAAAACCCAAACTAGGCGGCACCTTAGCACTGCTTCTTGATTTATCTTGCCCTCTGCAACAATTTTCAATCTTGTTGACTTGCTGGACAGCTTGTTAGTTTTGACTCCTTTTTGTTTTGCACAGGTTTCTTAATTTAAAACAATTTGGCTCTTTAGTATACGGACGTTTTATTGGAGGCTCCAAGGTGACTTCATATATTCATAGCTGGGGTTACATTTCATGCTCTGTTGTTACACGTGTCTCCATCTGTATCTGTCTGAATGTTTGTATACATTAATGTTACCACTTTTGCCAAACCACAGCATATATAGCTTCTGTCAGATTTTTCATGAAGGATTTTAAGTTTGCATCCTATTGTCCTATGTTGGCGTAATACTTCAAGGAACTAACTGTGTTAAGTGTATTTTTGCGCCTAATTTCTGTCTTTAAAACAAATGCTCTAGCCCCTCACGTGCTTTGCCTCACTCATGTTGTTCCCCCCCCAGGCAAATTATTTCCTTCTCTCAGCTGGACCTTCTTGGAGAGGTGTCAGCCTCTTATATTCTGATAATTTGTGCTCCCCAGGTTAGCACCATACTTTAGCTGTACAGGGGACCCAGTTTTATGTTTTTGTGTTAGGGAGAAAATTTCCCAAATAATTCCAGAAGCTTCCTTACTATATCTCCACATGGTATGTATGTAAAACTTTCCTTTCACTACTTTTGTGTGCTGCATCCGTTGACTATATTGTGTTGGCAGGTTAATGACCAGGTTTGACGAGACAGAACTGAGTAAGGGTTGATCAACCAAAAAATTTCCCTAAAGCATTGTGTATCAAGTAATAAAATTCAGGAGTTATATTCTCTTCTCTATTCGCAATATTAGTGCTGAAGTGGAAAAGGTTGTTACGCAGTATTTATTTGAAAGTTACTTTGTGTTTAATGAATATCTTATTTTCATATTGCCATAAGTTTTGCAACAAAGTTGGTGCTTTGATACCTTCTATTGTTCAAAATATTGAAATTTAGTTTTAAAAAGTATTGGAGTAGTTTTGGCATGACAAATTTTCAAATTTTCAATTTTTCAAGTTTTCAAATCACAAGGTTGAGAAATTATGAATTTAATTGAATACCCTTTCCCCAAAAATAGAATTTATGAAAGCTAACTTTTAGTATCGATATTGTAACAATGGAGTAAGACTTCCCCTGTGTATCTGGTGGGGCAAAATCATAAACATAATTACAAATATCTTTATAATTTTGCTGCACCTCAGGTGCAGAAAAAGTCTTGAGTGTTTCTGTGTTCAATGTTTATGTATTATTTGAACTTTCATGTGTTTCGCGTAGCCCAATCTATGAGAAAAACATGTTCCTGTTTATTTCTAATCCTAAATGCTATAAATAAATGCTGTGTCAGAAGCCGTCACTATTGCACACTTTTGAGAAGGGGGATATGGTATTTAACAGTAGAGTGGGACAGGCCTCCTCTGGTCATTAACCACCATAAGCTGACTTGCATGTTGCAGTGTGTTTTCTAATGGCTGCTATTTAAAAAATAAAATCCATACCTTATTGATATTGTACCAAGGTCAATATTTTGAGTACATTTTATACATAAATGACTTTTTGGTTTGTAGATCTGACAAAATTACCAAGGCTCCAAAATTCATAAGTGCTGTTTCAGAAAAAGCAAATTTAGAGACATGAACACTGGAATGAGACCACCTAATGAACATGAGAGTCTTATAATATCTGCAAAATGTAGTTTACAGCTCATGAGTGGCCACAAAGGCCTTGTTAACCAGATTTGTGATTTTTGTTTTTTTTTGAAAGGTGAAAGGGGGAGAGAGAGAGAGAGAGAGAAAGGAACTAACTGTTTACATTGTCAAGGGAAATTGTTTTGAAAATAATTTGAAATGCTATTTTGTATTGTTTAGAAAGGATGTATTAGGTTGCCAGAGGGGTACAATTTTCACTCCAGTTTGTAATTTTATTGGAAGTTGGCATAATGCAGCTTAAATGAATACTACTGTTCCAGTAAACAGATATCTACATCAGGTAATTTGCATGACATCTTTCACACCCTCATACGAGCATACAAATTTTGACAACAAGTAGGAGATTCGGCCCCTCGAGCCTGCTTCGCCATTTGATAAGGTCATGGCTATTCTGACTGTGGCCTCCACTTTCCTGTCTACCCTTTCTACCCTTTGACTCCCTTGTCAGTCAAGAATCTATCAAACTTGGCTTTAAAAATATTCAGCGACCTTGGTTTCACCACTCTAGGGAAGAGAGAGAGTTCCACAGACTAACAGCCCTCTGAGAGAAAAAGTTCTCATCTCCATCTTAAATGGGAGACCTCTTATTTTTAAACTGTGTCCCCTAGTTCTAGTCACTCCCACAAGGGGAAACATCCTTTCAGCATCCACCCTGCCAACTCCCCTCAGGATCTTCTGTGTTTCAATAAGATTACCTCTTATTCTTCTAAACTCCAATGGATAGAGGCCCAACTTGTTCCATCTTTCCTCAAAAGACAAGCCTTTCATTCCATTCATCAGCTGAGTGAACCTCCTCTACATTGCCAATTCAGTTATATCCTTTTGTAAATAAGGGGACCAAAACTGTTCACAGTACTTCAAATGTGGTTTCTGTGGCCCTGTAGCAAAGCTTCTCTACCTTTATATTCCATTCCCCTTGGAATAAACAACAATATTTCATTTGCCTTCCAAATCACTTTCTGTACCTGCATACTAACTATTTGTGATTCATGTACCAGGAAACCGAGATCCCCCTGTACCTCGGAGTTCTGCAATCTCTCTTCATTTAAATAATATGCTGCTTTTCTATTCTTCCTGCCAAAGCGGACAAGTTCACATTTTCCCATATTATACTCCATCTGCCAAATTTTTGTCCCCTTAACTTACCTATATCCCTTTGCAGACTCCTTATGTCCTCTTTGCAATTTGCTCTCTTATCTATCTTTGTGTTATTAGCAAATTTAGCAACCATACATTTGGTCCCTTCATCCAAGTGATTGCTGTAGATTGCAAATAGTTGAGGCCCCAGCACTGATCCCTGTGACATTCCACTGGTTACATCTTTCCAACTTGAAAATGACTCATTTATCACTACTGTTTCGTGCTAGCTAACCAATCCTCTATCAATGCTAATACGTTACCCGCTATACCATGAGTTTTTTTGTTTAGTAACCTTTGATGCAACACCTTATCAAATGCCTTTTGGAAATCCAAGTAAGCCACATCTACAGGTTCCCCTTTGTCCACATTGCATGTTAGTTCCTTAAATAACTCTAATAAATTAGTCAAACATGGTTGCCCTTAAACAAAACCATGTTGACTCTGCCTGATTGCATTGAGATTTTCTAAGTGCCCTACTATACCTCCTTAATAATAGATTCTATGACAGATGTTAAGCTAACTGGCCTGTAGTTTCCTGATTTCTGTCTCCCTCCTTTCTTGAATAGAGGAATCACATTCACTATTTTCCAATCTGATGGAACCTTTCCAGAATCTAGAGAGTTTTGGGAAATAGAAACGAATGCATCTATTATCCCAGTAGCTGCTTTTAAGACCCGAGGATGAAGCCCTCAGGACATCCCAATGTGCTTCACAGCCGATTAATTACTTTTAAAGGGCAGCCTCTTTTTATGTACTGTACGCGAATGTGGCACACAGCCTAACGCAGCAAGGTCCCACAAACAGCAAATGAGATTAATGATTAGTTAATCTGTTTGGTAGTGGTTGAAGGAACACAAAAATAAGACCACACGGAGAACGGTGTAGAATTCTTTTGCCTTTTGTGCAGCTGTACTGTAAATCAGAAAAATGACTTTGTTGCAATTAAGTTTTTTCCTGCCAATCTTTTGTATATCTTTAGAATCATAGAATGCTACAGCGCAGGAAGAGGCCGTTAGGCCTATTATGCCTGTACTGGCTTTTTGAAGGAGCTATCCAAGTAAGAGAATGTTACATATGCAGTCGTAAGCTCCTTAATCACCACAATTTCCTTGCAGTTTTTCCTAAAGTATTTATCTAATTTCCTTTTAAAATTGCTATTGAATCTGCTTCTACCACTTTTCCAGGTGGTGCATCCCACATCAGAACTTGCTGCATTAAAAAAAAATCTCATCTCCTCTCTGGCTCTTTTGCTAATTACCTTAATGAACCTATATGAACCTAGAAAAATTTAATAATTTTGCTTCCAATTTCTACCCCTCCATCATTTTCACGTGGTCCATCACTGACACTTCCCTTCCTTGACCTCTCTGTCTCAATTTCTGGTGATAGACTGTCCACCAATATCCATTACAAGCCTGCCGACTCCTACAGCTCCTTACACCCCGCTTCCTGTAAGGACTCCATCCCATTCTCTCAGTTCCTTTGCCTCCGTCGCATCTGTTCTGATGATGCCACTTTCAAAAACAGTTCCTCTGACATGTCTTCCTTCTTCGTTAACCGAGGTTTTCCACCCACGGTGGTTGACAGGGCCCTCAACTGTGTCCGGCCCATCTCCCGCGCATCCGCCCTCACACCTTCCTCTCCCTCCCAGAACCATGATAGGGTCCCCCTTGTCCTCACCTATCACCCCACCAGCCTCTGCATTCAAAGGATCATCCTCCGTCATTTCCGCCAACTCCAGCATGATGACACCACCAAACACATTTTCCCTTCACCCCCCTGGCGGCATTCCACAGGGATCGTTCCCTCCGTGACACCCTGGTTCACTTCTCCATCACCCCCTACACCTCAACCCCCTCCCACGGCACCTTCCCATGCAACCGCAGAAGGTGCGACACTTGCCCCTTTACTTCCCCCCTCCTCACCGTCCAAAGGCCCAAACACTCCTTTCAAGTGAAGCAGCATTTCACTTGCACTTCCCTCAATTTAGTCTACTGCATTTGCTGCTGCCAATGCGGTTTCCTCTACATTAGAGAGACCAAACGCAGACTGGGTGATCGCTTTGCAAAACACCTTCGGTCTGTCCGCAGATCCTGTCAGACCTGCTGAGTTTTTACAGGTATTTTTATTTTTAATTTTGTTTTCGTCTGGTTACTACCCTTCCTGCTAGAGTAGGAAGAGGGAAGCTATCAAAACCCTTTGAGATTTTGAGCACTTCTCCTAAACCATTGTTTAACCTTCTCTAGTCGAAGGAAATAACTTCGGTGTATCCGCAAGCAAGACCCAGACCTCCCTGTCGCTTGCCATTTCAACACTCCACCCTGCTCTCATGCCCACATGTCTGTCCTTGGCCTGCTGCAATGTTCCAGTGAAGCTCAACGCAAACTGGAGGAACAGCACCTCATCTTCTGACTAGGCACTTTACAGCCTTCCGGACTGAATATTGAGTTCAACAACTTTAGATCGTGAACTCTCTCCTCTATCCCCATCCCCTTTCTGATCCCCCTTTTTTCCAATAATTCATATATATTTTTCTTTTCCCACCTATTTTCACTATTTTTAAATGTATTTCCATCCATTGTTTTATCTCTAACTTTTAGCTTATTTCGATCCCTTCCCCCCCCCACCCCACCCCACCCCCACTAGGGCTATTTGTACCTTGCTCGTCCTGCTTTCTACTCCTAATGTTACCTATTAGCACATTTCTTAGCTAATATCACCAGCGTCAATGCCTCGTTGTCCTTCTGTCTATGACATCTTTTGGAATCTCCACCTATCACTGGCTCTCTCCAGCTCTACCTGTGTGTGTGTGTGTCTCTCTCTCTTCCCACCACCACCACCCCCCCCAGCCCAAACCAGCTTATATTTCACCCCTCTCCTATTTTTTCTTAGTTCTGTTGAAGAGTCACACGGACTCGAAACTTTAACTGTATTCCTCTCCGCAGATGCTGTCAGACCTGCTGAGTTTTTCCAGGTATTTTTATTTTTGTTTTCGTCAGGTTACTACCCTTCCTGCTAGAGTAGGAAGGGGGAAGCTATCAAAACCCTTTGAGATTTTGAGCATTTCTCCTAAACCATTGTTTAACCTTCTCTAGTCGAAGGAAATAACTTCAGGTTGTCTAGTGATTTTATATAAGTGAAGTTCTGCATCTCTGGTGCCATTCCAATGAACCTTAGCAAAAACTCATAGAAACTGAGCAATTGTTGAAGTTTGTGTTTTTGATTTAGCCAAATACTCTACTTTCTGGGTAAAAGTCCCCTGACTTTGTGCCACTAAACTTCTAACTGCTAACGATTTTGATACTCAAGTTGTGGTCTTTTTTACGTTTATCATTTTTATGTCAATTAACTAAAATTGAAGCTCTTATTTATTTATCATTTTCCCCATTTTAATTTGCAATTCATTGATAACTTCTCTTAAGGTTTTGGGAGGAGCTGTCAGGACAGTTATTGTTCGTTCTAGAGTTTGGTGTGCTAAGTGGGAAGAGGGTAACAAAGAGTTGGAGGGAGAGAAACGCATGGAAGAATGTGGGATACATGCATTGATGTTTATTGCTTGCTGCTACTCAAAACCAGCAAAAGTACAGTACATGCCAATAGGTTCTGTTTGAATGAACTCTGGATTAAACAAATAATGAAACTGCTGAACTTTTTCAGTGAAGCCGAATCAGTAGATGGGAATGCACACTGCTTTTAAATTTGAGTTCAAAGGATTCAGAACTGGGATAGTCCAAAACAGGAGTCCTCGATTTGTCCTAGTTCCTAAGATAGCAATGAGTGTGTTTTAATAAAATAGATCTGATAAATTACAGGCTACTAACCAGTAACGTTTCCAAATACGACCTGATCTGTCTTTGGGATGGGGGCACATAAATAAGTAAATGCATTGAAACTAAACGTTTGATGCCTGGTGAGAGTGGTAAATTTATTGCAATGTCTATCTTTGCCAGTGATTATTGAATGAGTTCCGTAATGTATCTGTATTTATTTTCTGGGGTTGATTTTGTGGAGTGATACTATTGAAAATAAATGACTGCTTTGAGATTTGAAGAACCTTTTGTGTTTCTTGAAAGGAGAGGATATCATAATTAAGCTGTTAAAGTATTTTTGAAATGTTTGATATGTAGGTGAATTCAGTTATTGAGTTTAATAGAAAGGGTTGCCCACTGCCCAGCAGTCTATCTGGGCTGAATTTTGTTTTCTTCGTGCCTTCGGGTGTATTAATTTCATTAAATCACAATCATTAAAGTAGTACAGTACTGAAGGAGGCCATTTGGCTCATCAAGTCTGTGCCAGCTCTCTTGTAGAGCAATCCAGTTAGTTCCACTCTCCTGCAATTTTTTCTCCTTCCAATATTTGTTTAATTCCCTTTTTAAAGGCGATCATTGAATTTCTATCCACCACCTTATCTGGTAATGCAATGTTACCTAAAGTTTTTCCTCATTTTGCTTCTGGTTCCTTTGTCATTCAACTTAAATCGGTGCCCTCTGGTTATTGACCCTTTGGTCATTGGAAACAATTTATCTTTATTTACTCTATCTAAACCTTTCAGGATTTTAAACACCTCTATTAAATACCTTAGCCTTCTCTGTTCTAAAGAGAATAACCCCAGCTGCTTCAGTCTAACCACATAACTGTAAGCCCTCCTGCCTGGGACCATTCTAGTAAATCTCTTCTGTACTCTCTCCAAAGCACTCTTTGCCTCGAATTAGATGGAATGCTCAATTTGGGATGAATTATTGTTTTATGTAATTTTATTTCTGTTTGAATACTTGGTGCGATGGTATGCTTTATTTGCGATGTACTAATGTATTGCTTATATGTGAAGTAATTGTGACACGATGCTCAGCTGCTGCAGCTCTTCTCCCTCCTTGTGATAAAGCCTTTTATTGGAAACTCTGAAATCCACATAGTGCTTAATGTTTATACCATCTACGCAGGTATGAATTACATAAGCACACTTAAGACTTGCTCCTGACTCAATGGCCATTTCTCCTGGGTCAATCCTTTCAAATCCACAAAACCGAACATTAGACAAAAATCTGCTGCAGCTTGAATTCTTACAAAAGATTGTTTGCTATTTTTGATCCTGAACAGAGTTTGCTCCATTCCCAAAGTTTAAACCATGCCCTCTTGTGGAAGAGATACTGTTGTCAAGAGGCTTGTGTGACTGCAAAAGACGTGTTTGGATTTGCTCATTCGTGCTGGCACAGGAAGTTCAGGGTGTCCAATAACTAAGCATATGCACAGTTGCCATGGAGATTAAGATAAGACACCCCCACCTCCTTAAAAAGGATATCTGTATTTCTGTTCGGATGCATGAAGCATTAGCCTCTGCTCATTTTCCCATGTCAACTGTTGAAACCCGAGTATATGCCTGTCAAATGAAGGTCATTTATTCAATTGCTGACGTGGTACCACAACTTTAGTCAGCAAGGTTTTTCCCTTTTTAATCATAAGAAACATTTAGTTATAATGTTACATATATTAAAAGAAAATGTAACTAAAGCTACAATGAAGAATTCAGTTTATATTCTCCTAGTGATAGTTAACAGAATTGTTGCAGAAAGTAAACTGACCTAAATGTGAAACTTGCTGCAAGACATTTGCATGGAGAAATCCATTTTGGGCAGCTGTCCAGGCTCTGTGTAACGGTCTGCACTGTTCGTGTGAATGCACTGCAGCTGAAGTCTCAAATCAAAGGTTGCGTTTGCAAAGTTCTAACCTGCTCTTTGAAACCTGCAGCTTAGGCTTTTTTCATGGGAGGGTATGGCTCATGGTTTGGCTTTGTTTATTTGTCTATTGGTGTACAATTGGTTGAATAATGATCAGCTGCACGTATACAGCATACATTCAAAGTAAATTTAAAATGAACAAAATCAACTCCTTTTTAAAACAAAAAAATACCACCATAAGAAGAGCATTTTGGTAAACCTAGTAAAGTAACTGTTAAATTGTATACAGCAATTTTAAAATTTATTTGGGAAGCTTTTAATCTTGCATTAAAAAGAATGCACAAATAAAAATGAAGCCTGACAGCAGCATGTGTAAGTTCAAGGATTTCCTGTTGGTGGGAGCTGCTTTTTTATCTGAGGGAAGGTCTGTTGGCAGGAAATGTGTCAGTCACTTGTTTTCTCGAACTGAAGGAAGTGAAAAGGATTCGATGACTTGCTGACTGTGTGCGCCGTTCCCTTCTGTTTTCAAAGCATTTTTAAAAGAAAAAGGGTTTGTTTTTCCACTGCTGTATAACACCATTCAATGGCTTTGATCTTCACACCTGAACCTGGAGTTTGTGGAAACTATACTTGGAGAAAGTGATGCCGTTTTCTTCTGCTTAAGAGGTATTGAAGTCTCAATGTTTCGGTATCTTCAAACTGAAAGTATGTTGAACTATGGCTACTGTCAAAGGTCCTTGTTTGCATCAGTGTTTGACATTCTGAAAATAATTGAACTATCGACGCCGGAGCAGCTGTGGAAAAGAGTTTTGAGTGTAGTGGGTTTGCACACTTGGCTGTTAGTGATTGGAAAGACATTTACTTAAGTCTCCAGTTCCATGCTGCTGCTCTCAGTGGTCCGCACAGCAGCCATATGTTGAAGTAGCTGCCTGAGCAGTACTCTGTGGTATATAACCAATTTGTGTTTCTTCTAAAACCTTCATACTTCAAGATGTTCTTTATTTCTCAAAAAGGACTTTTGTATATAGATTTTGGGAAGAACTGATTAATAATGTGAATTAGTTTGATTTTTTTCCCAGATGAATCTCCCAGTTTCTAATTCTAAAATATGTTTTCTTGTTTGGCGAAAAAATAGACTATGTAAACTGAAACAAAAATCTATAGATGCTAAAAATGTGAAGTAAAAAAAATACTGGAAATATTCAGTAAGCCTGGTAGCATCCAGGAAGAGAGAAATGGAGCTAATGTTTCAGATTGATGATTACCTTTCATCAGAGTGAAGTATAGTTAGGAATGTAATAGGCTTTGAACAAGTAAAAATGGGAAAAGTGGGAAGAAGAATAAAAGGGAAGGTCTGTGATAGGGTGGAGGGCAGGTGAGATTAAATGACAGGAAATTTCATGGTTCAAAGCCAAAAGGGAGTTGTAATAGGACAGCAAACAAAAGATGTCTAGATGAGGTGTGAATGGCAGGATAGCCACTGTCTGAATGCAAAGTAAAGTGATTAAGAAACAAAAGAAAAACTTAACCAGCAAAAAAGTAAACTAAATAGGATGAGATGTTATGATCTAAAATTGTTAAACTCCGCATTGAGTCCAGAAGGCTGTAAGGTATTCAGAAAAGGTGAAGTGCTGTTCTTTGAGCTTCATTGGAACACTGCTGCAGGCCAAAGGCAGGTCAGAGTGGTAGCGAACTGGAGAATTGAAATGACAGGAGCTTACGATCACACTTTACTGAATGGAGATGTTCTACAAAGCGGTCACCCAATCTGTGTTTGGCCTCCCCAATATAGGGGAGACCAGATCATGAACAGCGAATGCAGTATACTAAATTGAAAGAAATAAAACTAAATTGCTGTTTCGCTTGGAAGGGGCGTTTGGGAACTTGGTCATGAGAAGGGAGGAGGTGAAAGGTCAGGTGGTGTATCTCCTATGCTTGCAGGGAAATGTGTCATAGGAAAGGGAGAGATTTTGTGGGTAACTGAGGAGTGGACCAGGGTGTCACTGAGGCAATGGTCCCTTCATAATTCTGAAAGGGGAAGGGAAGGAAGACGTGTTTGGTAGTGGTATCATGCTGGAGGTGGCAAAAATGGAGGAAGATGATCTGTTGAATATGGAGATTGGTGGGATTGGAGGTGAGGACAAGGGGAACCCCATTGCTCTGAGTGGGTGGGGAAGGAGTAAGAGCAGGAGTGTGGGAAATGGAATGGAATGGGATGTGGTCAAGGGCCCTGGGAATCCTCGGTTGAGGGAAAAGATATTTTGGAAGTGCTAGTATGGAAGATTGAATAGTCTGAACAGATGTGATGGAGAATCTGAGAGCATGGAATGGAGTTCCTACAGGTAGTGGAGTGAGAGGAAATGTAGTCAAGGTAGCTGTGGGAGTACCATGAGTATGGTGGGTAGCCTCTGAGAAGTGAAGGATGGGAAGGGGAGATTCTTAGTTGAACCAGGAAAAGAGGGGAAATTGGAAGCAAAGTCGTTGGTATTTTCCAGTCCTGGATGAGAGCGAGATGCAGCATGATACAGTCATCAATGGAATGGAAAAAGAGGTGAGAGAGGGGGGCCTGAGGAGAACTGGGACAAGAAATGTTCCACATATCTCACTGAAAGGCAGGCATATCTAGGATCCATGTGTGTGTACCCATAGCCGCATCTTTTATCTGGGGAAAGCGAGTGGAGTTGAAGAAGTTTTTTAATGTGAGAACAAGTTCAGCCAGGCAAGGAGGAGGTGGTTGGGGACTGATTGGGTCGAGTAAATGGGAATGGTGGAATCATTACCAATAGCTGTTATCTGGAATAAATGGGGGCAGAGGTTATGATCTGAAATGGGTGAACTTAATGTTGGGTCTGGAAGACTGCAAAGCCTCTAACTTAGAGGAAATGCTATTCTTCGAGTTTGTTGAGCTTCTTTGGAAGAGTTTAGGGAACAGACTATGGAGTAGGGCAGTAAATTAAAATGACAAGTCATCAGAAATCTGGGGGTCACGTTTGCAAACTGAATGAAGGTGTTCTGTAAAGTGGGACATTTGTTTTCCCTGTAGAGAGGAGACCGCATCTGGAGCAGTGGATGCAGTGTATTAGATTGAAAGCACAAGTAAATTGCTGTTTTACCTGGAAGGTATGCTTGCAGTCCTGGACAATGGGAAAGGAGGATGTTAAAGGGTAGGTGTTGCATCTGATAATGTATACTATTTGTGGGAAAGGACAATATTCTTTTGCCAGTGGTTCTACAGATTTGACATTGGTTTAGATTACAGATTTGATTTAGCGTTTAACTTGATAAATATTTCACAAAAATGAACTTGTTTGGGGTTCGTGCAGGAGCACTATCCTATTCATTTTCAATGTGTGTAAGCATTGAGGGAAAAAATGATAATTGAAAAAGCTGTTTTTACAATCTGTTCAAATGTGCAGCCAATGCTTAGTTACAAAAGGAGAAAAAATTTCGAAATGTATCTTTCAGGGCTAAGATTCTTGATTCTTTTGAATAGTCATTAAAATGTCCACGTAATATAAGTAGTCATTCTTACTACCTGTTTTTAGTAATGCAATTTTATTTAACTCCTTGCAGTATTGCTTTTAATACAGTTTGATGTCATGCTTGCACTGATGTATTTAGTTCTGTATATTTTTCTGGATCATGTCGTATTTAACTTCCTTAGCTGACTAGTTACTAGATCTAAGAATAGTCTTTATTATATGTGACTTGTATTTATCACAAGACACTGGCCTCACTGTTTTAAATGTGAATCTGTCTGAGAGCTATTTGTGTCAGATGGGTATTTGCTCACATGCCTTAAATTCCCATCCTTCGCCTTCAGAAAGCATAAGTAAAATGGTATTGCAGGAGTAACATTTGCCATTAGGTCATTGAGTGAATAATAATAAGCTGCATGTCATTTTGTTTTTCATCCTTTTATGTTTCCTGATACTTCATTCCCAAGTCATTTTTTCAGAACCCAGCTGAGCATCATCAAATCCTCACCATTAAAAGTCAGTTGTAAAATGAGGGTGTCTGAATTGTTTAATTTGCTCTTCAGATACTTGTCTTGCAGAGGTTCTGTTTATCCTCGACTAACGTCTTCTATATTACCCTTTGAGATCTTGATCTAATATTTTAAGGATCTTGCTTCTTTGATGTAAAAACAAAGTGCTGGAAAAACTCAGGTCTAGCAGCATCTGTGGAGTGCAGGAGAGAGAAACAGAGTTAACGTTTTGAGTCCGATATGGCTGCTGTTTGACGTTAACTCTGTTTCTCTCTCCACAGATGCTGCCAGACCTACTGAGTTTTTCCAGCACTTCGTTTTTATTTCAGATCTCCAGCATCTGCAGTATTTTGCTTTTATCTCGCTTCTTTGAGTCTGCTGACATTAAGCAGAATATTCAGGCCTGTGTTTTACCACCAAAATGTATTTGCTTAAATAAATCTATACGTTTGAGGACTTAAATTTTGATCAAAAATGTAGCTTGATGTAGAGCTTCTATGAAGGCCTCAGCATTAATGTGTGGGTGAATACCAAACAGTGCATTTACTTTTTAAGTTGTACTCTGACTTTTTGAAATTATATGGTTTGGAGTTGCTTTCCTTTACTTGCCAAATGAAAATGTTTGAAGGAAGTAAACTGTATAAAGTTATAGTAACTTGCACATAACATTAAGATTGCAAGTAGGTATCACTGAGTCTGAGTGGTTACAAAACACTACTCAATAAACAGTAATTGTATAGTTATCAAAATCAGTGTTACCAAACCATGATGAGATTTCTTTTCCATGTACTTTTCCTTGCATAGACATGCAAAGGAAAAATAAAATTATCTATTCTCTTGAGGTTGATTTATATACTCTAGACAGTCGTAACTTATTAAATAAGGCACCAAAGCTACCTTATCCTTCAGTTAAAACTTTCATCTTGTTAAAGGTGACAGTGAAGAATGAGATAAGCTAAATGAGTTAAATCATGATGAGGACAAGCAAGTGTTGAACTTTCTGATAGAATGAAATATCATAGCTCCAGAGATTGACCCGGATATCTTTGAGGAACTGGCCTGCGTTCTGCAGTAAATTACTGACATTGTATTTCTGGACTTGAGAAGCTTGATACCATCCAGGACAAAAGCAGCCCACTTGATTGGCACCCCACGCACCACCTTAAATATTCACTCCCTCCACCACCGGCACATAGTGGCAGCAGTGTGTACCATCTACAAGATGCACTATAGCACTCAGCAAGGCTCCTTCGACAGCACCTTCCAAACCCAAGACCCCTACCACCTCTAAGGACATGGACAGTAGATGCATGGGATCAGCATTACCTGGACATTCCCCTCTGAGTCATACACCATCCTAACTTGGAACTCTATCATCGTTCCTGCACTGTCACTGGGTCAAAATCCTTTCCTAACAGTGCTCTGTTGTACCTACACCACATGGCCTGCAGCGCTTTAAGAAAGTGGACCACCACCTTCTCAAGGGTAATTGGGGATGGGCAATAAATACTATCATAGCCAGTGATGCCCACACTTCATGAAAGAATAAAAGCAATCCCTTTTTTTCTCTCCCTGTTTTCCTGCCATCCACCTCCACACCCCATTTCACTTTCCAGGCAGGCAGATTCCAGCATCCTGAAGTTATTGTCTGGGTGTAGGTTTGATATATCTGCACACTTATCAGTTGATCTTGTGTAACTGAACAAGTCTGAGTTTTACAAAGCTGCCAGAGATCCTCAGAACTTGTACGAAGTCCTGCACTTCATCTGAATTGTACAACATTCCTGATCTCAACATCCATCTTGAGTTTACTGGCAGTCATTTTGAATTGGGAAGCAAAAGTGATCGTACAACCCTGAAAGATATAATTTTCTTATCCTGTGAGTGTGGTTTCTTATTTTGTTAATTATTTGTTTGGGAATGCAGGGAATTGACAAAAAATCTCTTCAGGCACTAGCACAAACGGGGTTGTTATAGTGATTGAACAATTGTGTTGCTTGTTCATTCTAAAAGCTTTAAAATAAATAGTTATTTATAATTACTAGTTCCTTATCCATGGCTTGGACAAAAATGAAAATGTATTTTTGTAACATTTATTGCCTATAACACTTTTTGGTATGTTGCATTGCTTGTGTGTAATGAAGAGGCAAAAAACTGTCAACCAAGCACCTTGCATTTGTGTTTATAGACATGTAATTAGGTGTTTGTAAAACTCTAATTTCCAGTTGGTGATGAAATTATTTTTTTTAAATGAGTAGTAAATAGAATTGTTTTCATCCACTGCCTCTTTATGATAGCCATCCAGTGTTCTAAGTGTTGTATTGGGCATTGATCAGCAAATGAATATCCTTGATCTCTGCACTCTTTCTGACTGGTTCATCCAAATATTGCAACTTAGTTATATGGCAATAAAACAGAATCTTGGAAACAATCCTCCTCCTGGTTAAAGTCAAGGCAAATGACATGGTTACCATCCATCTTCTTTCTTGCATCTGATTATTCTTTGCTTAAAAAACTCGCATTTATGCTGCATATTTCATATTTTCAGGATATCCCAGTGCATATCATAGCCAACTAATTACTTTTGAAGTGTTGTTATGTTATTGTGTAAGCAAAACAGCAGCCGATTTATACACGGCAAGATCCAGAAAGCAACTAATTAGATGAATAGTCAGTCAATCTATTCCCTCTTGGTTGAGGGAAGAATGTGGACTAGGAGGGAGACATCCACATGAGTAGGAGGACAGGGTGAAAACCTGAATTTCACGTCTCAGCTGATAGACTGTGCCTAACCATATGACCAAAACCACATTAATTGTTGAGGTTTGGTGCTAAACAGATGTCACATAGCAAACTCCATTCCCCAAACTGTGAAACAAGTACAGTCTCCTTATATGCCACATGTTAGCACACTACCTAAGTACTAAGGAATCACAAACAAAATTGTTCTAGAGATGGGAGAGATTAAGTAAACCCGTCAGTTTTGCAATTTTCTTGTAAGAGGTTCATTGCATGTGAGAGATTAATTTGTTGCTTTGACTAAGATTAGAGCGAGGAAAGAAATTGAAATAATTCCATGGCCTCTGTGTTTATAAATTAATAAACTCTATACTCTATTTCTAACAGAAGTAAAATCCTTTTTTTCATTTTGTTGGTTGTTAGTCTAGACAGTGACCTGCAAGTGAACTGCTAAGTTTCTAAATGCTGTCATGGAGTCTGCATCTGATTAAGCTCTGCTAAAAATTAGACTATCAACAGTTATGATTAGCAGGAGCCAATTGATACAGGAAAGCGAATGGGTACAATTTATTATTGGTAAAGGCTGATTTGTAAAATGTGTTATTGCTGTATTTGGTACTTCAGGATTTCCCAACTTTTGATTCTTTGTGGGTCGAAGTATTCTCTTGTGCCATAGAGCATTAATTGCCCTGTAAATATATTTTTCCATTAGTTTACATGTTTCTCAAGTTACTGACTTTTCTAATGCTGCTTGGTGTTCCTGTTTAATGTTCATTCACCAATGAGACAAAACACTTTTTAAAAAAAAACCTTTCCAAGAAAACCTTTCCAAAGCTTGAAGACTGCAAAATTCAAGCGAGGCAATCCAGTAAATTAATACTAATTGTAAATAACTGAATTACCTGGCGTTTAAAGACTGGTTTTCCTGAGGTTAGGAGCAGCCAGTGGTCAGCCCTACTATAGTGGTTCATCCTAGCGGATTGAATGGAAAGGAGAAATAGCAAACACAAAGTAGAAACCTCTTTGATGCACACAGCCTAATTTATATAGTTACAACTGCTGAATTTATAATCATTTCTACTCTGAAGAGAGCTCCACTTAGTGTTTCACAATATTCTGGTCTAGGAATGTTGGCTAATGTTTTGAATAGGTCATTTAATAAGCTATTTTGGAAAATTTAATTATAAACATCATAGAATTGATTTTTTAAAACTCAATTTCACCGTAACTTTGTATACTCACTATTCTTGACCACCTTCTCACAGTTGGGTTTTTAACCTGTAATATTCAAATTATATGCACTCGCACAAATCTGAACAATACCAAATTTGCATTGAACTTTATACTATTCTGATACTGTAAATGGTTTGATTTGTTAAAAATTTGAACATTGAACTCCTCTGTTTAGAAACCAGTATATGAAAATATTGGTTGTCATTACTGAAGGTGTAAATATAGGATTATGCAAAGTAGTTTAAAATATGGATGGTTTGTATGTTGAGCTGCGGATTAACTACAGTTCCAACGTATAGAGTACATCTGTTTTGACGATCATGGAGTAATAGATTTGTTATAGACTTGTGCAAATCTGGAGTTTGAATTGTTGTTCTCTTGTTCCGTGTTTGCATAAGCAATAGGCCTTTGTGTTGCTAGTAATGTTACTCTGCATCAGCATAGAGAAATATAAATGTTGGGAAGTATTGAGTTATTCAGTTTGAGGAGTTATTCAGTTTGAGGAGTTATTCAGTTTGAGTTGCCTTAGTTAACATTGAACATTTTGTGCATAAATAAAGCATGAGACGGCTTTAATATTTTGTCATAACACCTTGACGCAGAATATTGTAATGTAAGATACATGATGTAGGATACAGAGCCTCTGTCTAATTATACCTGTTTCCTTTAGTTAAATGTTGGTGCTCTTGTTAAACTTGACATCTAGATGTGGTATTCTGCTGACCTATACTTTCCCACTGAAGACACCTTTCAAGCTAATGCCCTTACCTTTTAAAGGTGCAAGGTTATCTAGACTCTTGTGGATAATTTGTGTCACCTATCTGGCTTATCACTTCATTGAGTTTCACTTCACTTCTCACCAAATCTGTTCTGCTTTTGGTTTCACTAACATTCTCTTACACTGCCATTTTTGATGAACCCTGTTATTCATTGGAGTAGCTTGTGAGCCCATTGAATGATATTACAACATTATAAGTTTGTGGCTGGTTTATGTCGGTATCTAGGAATTTTGGATAACTGCCAATCCTACTTATTGCACTTAAGTTCTTGTCACACTGTACTTTCCTTTCTAGCAGAAGGGGCAATAGATTTTAGGAGGATATGGTGGTGGAGCCATTATATGTTAGCTAGATTATTATGAATGCTGAACCCACCTTGATTATTCTGCAGGGTGGATTTGCAGACTATCTGCAGCCACTGTGCATGTTGACATTGTACTTTTTTGTGAAACTTTTACCTGAGAGCTGAGAAACCGACTTACAGTTGGGTTGCTTATTTAAAAAAGGGTTTCAATACACGTTTCTCAAGATTGTCTGTGTTTGCTTTGGCCAGCTTCATGCTAACATAAATGGAACATTGCATCTTGTAAGGTTTGAAATTAAAAATTGACAGCTAATGCATTTACTCAATTTTTGATCGAGGGATGAGAACAGTTTTTAAAGTTGATTGCAACTCTGAGAAAATTATAGTAAAACCTGCCTTAAAGCTCATTTAAGTATAGAGAAAGCTTGTTTATTGTGACCTTGTAATATCCACTCATCAAAGCCTTGCTCTTAACATGCATGCATTACAGAGTGTCACACTGAGCGACAGATGGAAGGAAAAGGTAGTCATTTAATGCTGGGTGCTTGAAATTTGACCTAGAATTCAGAAACACTTTTCAATTTTCAAAGTTGCCATACCAAAACAGCAATTGAATTCTGACCTGAAACTGTGTACTTAACAACGATCAGACTTTGTGCCCTAACAGAGGCACAACTCTACATTAGCAGCAGATTAGTACAATTTGCATTTTATGATGGTGTAATGCTGTTGCTTAAAAAACAGACAAAAACGTTTCCTCCAACTTGATGTGAGCAATGTCTAGGCAGATCTGTTTGAATGGAGTGACCTACATGTGCTTGTTGCTAACACTGAATATCTGAAATAAGTGTTCCATTTCCGTGCCATAACTTCACTCACTTCGGTGAACACAAAAATTGGGGGAAATAAAGCATAAAATGTTGAGTGAATTTTGCTGATTAAAGGTTATCAGCTGTGCTCTCTCTTGCCTTTGAGTCGCATGGTTGGAGATTTTTTTTTGTTTGAAATGGAGTTTTAAAATACCTGAGGAGAAGAAAGTCGCTCCCATGAAGGGCTACAACAAACCTTGAATAAAGCACCAGAAAAGGGTAAAAAGCAAAGAAAGTTGAAGAAGAGTTACTCCATGTACACCTTCAAGAAGCAGGTTAACCACAACACTGGCATCTCCTCCAAGGTCAGGAACGTCATAGAACTCCTTTGTGCAAAATATTTTGGAGTAAATCATGGACAGCACTTCTTGCCTTGTCACTTACAAAAAACGCCACGCCGTCAGCTCCTGTGAGTTCCAAACCAGTGTGCTGGAGGCTGTCCAGGGAACTGGCCAAACAAGCTGTGCTCAACAAAAGGCTGTGACCAAGTGCATCAACTCCCAAGTAAAGCTTCACAATGTACTGGGAAAACAAATCTACTACAAGTTTTGAACACAAAATCTAGGCTGACATTTCAGTGCTGCACTGTCTTTTGGACGAGACATTAAACCAAGGCCCCATCTTTCTTCTCAGGAGGGCCTAAAAGATCCCATAGCAATATATGAAAAAAAAGCAGGGGAGTGCACTGGACAATTTATCCCCCAAATGAGATCAATAAAGCAGATTACCTTGATCCTTATTTCATTGCTGTTTGTATAACTTTAGTGGGCCAATTGGCTGTGACGTTTCACACATGACCATAGTGATTACATTTAATAGGTTGTAAGGCACTTTGGGACGTTCCGAGATAGTGAAAGATGCTATATAAATGCAGCTTTCTTTTTATTGTCATGTGGAATATATATATATAAATTTTAAAAATGTAATAAAAAGATATATAAACCGTTTTAGCCTGTTTTGAGACTGATCAGTACCTTTCTTGATGTGATGAGCCTGGGAGTTAGGTGCAGGAGGAAGCTGGTTCAACCCATCTCTTGACAGCCTTTAGCCCACACCTTAAAACATTTCTTTCCAAAGAAAAGTAGAAATAAAGTGAAAAGGAAGTTGTATGCTCCCTGGTGACTTGTTTGATAGAAATTCTTCAGCCTGGCTCACAAGGAAAATATTCTGGAATGAGATCAAATAAAATAACATTTGTGAATAGTTAGTGGAAAAATCTTCATTGCGATGCTTATTATGGATTTGATTTCAATTCTAACTTATCATATCAAAGTCAGATAGATTTGTTTAAAACTAAACATCTGTCCATTATTTTTCTCTCCGGGGAAAGAGAGAGAGTGCGGAAGCCTGTTGCTGAATAATTAATAAACCGATCAGTACAAAGAGTATAAGACAAAGCATGTGTGACACAAAAGCAAAATACTACAGATGTTGGAAATCTGAAATAAAAACCGAAAATGCTGGAAGTACTTGGGTTGGGCAGCAGCATTTTAAAAAACATTTATTCATTCATGGGATGTGTGCATCACTGGCTAGGCCAGCATTTATTTCCCATCCCTAATTGCCCTGTTCAGAGGGCTTTTTTTTAAAAGAGTCAGTCACATATAGGCCAGACCAGGTAAGGATGGCAGATTTCCTTCCCTAAAGGACATTAGTGAATCAGGTGGGTTTTTACAACAATCGACAATGGTTTCATGGTCATTGGACTTTTACTTCCAGATTTTTATTGAATTTAAATTTCACCATCTGCCGTGGTGGGATTTGAACCCAGGTCCCCAGAGCATTACCCTGGGTCTTTGGAACATCAGTCTCTGGACTGGTATTCCAGAGGCGCAGGGCTTAGTTTGTGTTAATTTTGTATTCCCCTAGTGTTATGCTGCGTTCTGCTATCTTTTAACCACTACATCAGTCCTCTATTAATTAAGAGCATTTTTGGAAAATAAAATCTTGGTTGGGAGGTGGAGGAGCAGGGGAAGTGAGATGAATCACTTGCTAGCAACTTGACTTTAGTTGAGCAAGGTCTTATATGTGTTCTATACAACAATTTCCATTTGTATAGCATCTTCAACACAGTAAAAGCTCACAAATGCTGCACAGGAAAGTTATTAAACAAATTGACACTAAGCCCCTTAAGGCAACATTGGGACAAAATTGTTGGTTAAAAAGGTATCTTTTAAGAAACACTTTAGAGGAAAATGGAGTGGTCAAACCGCGGAGCGGTTTAGAAGTGGAATTCCAAAGTTCAGGGCCTTGGCAACTAGGTACATGGACCAATGGTGAAGTGAAGAAAATTTGGGATTAGAGAATAGAATTGGAGAAGGGCAGAGATCTCGGAGGGATATAAGGCTGGAGGAGGTTAGAGGTGAGGAGACACGAGGCCATGGAGGGATTTGAAAATGATGGTGGAAGTTCTAAAACCAAGGCAGTGCCGGATTAGGAGCAGTGTAAGTCAGCGAGCACAGGAGTGATAGGTGAATAGAATTTGGTGCAAGTTAGGACACGTGCTGCCGAGTTTTGGGTGTCCTCAAGTTTACGAAGGGTGGAAGATAGGCAGGTAGGGGATAGACCTAGTTAGATAGGCAAGTCTACAGGTAACAAAGGCATGCGTTAGGTAAGTTTGTAGTATCAATACTAAATTATTCTCCAGAGGCAAAGAGCAGATTGTCAACTCGGATTCCATGTATTCCATTTTTATTGCCCGTTGTCTTGTATTGCCTGCCTTGACTGAAGGAGTGAGGAGGAAGCCACTCTGTCAGGCTGAAAGGTCTGCTTATTAATAGCAGGAGTCAACAGTGCCCCAGTCTCAACTTCAGCTCCCTTCTAAACATTGATCTTGACTATGTTATCAAAATTGCGCAAGACCATCAAAAAAAAATTCCGATGTGCAGTGTTTAATTTCAGAAGTTTTATGTTCTTGAAAGCAATGTGACATAGAACTTAAGTTCAAACAGAAACATTATACACAGTGAATTACATTCAAAGTGCAAGAGTGACTGTTCCAGAAATTTGTGGTGTTTGGGACAATTTTATTGGCAAAGTAATGCACTCTGATACAAAAACAAAATACTGCAGATGATGGAAATCTGAAGTAGAAAAATGTTGGAAATACTCAGCAGATCTGGCAGCATCAGGGGAGAGAGAAACAGAGTTAATGTTTCAGGTCTGTGACCTTTCATCAGAACTTTGATTTGCTGCAAAATATGAAAATGAAGTATGGGACTTCATATTCCAGTTCTGCATTATGTTACATGATTAAAGTTAGCCAGTGGCTATTTTTCGTCTATACAGGCAATTTACAGAGTTATTTGCCAACATGACTTGAATAACCTTGAAATTTTGCCAAATATCAGCTTTTAAATAAAAGTGAAATACTCTTGGGATTTTCAACTGTAGATTAATCATTTTAAAATGGTGTGCTGATTGAAATGCATTCAGAGCTGATCAGCATAGCCCTTTAGTTATATGATTCTTTACTAAAATAGGAAAAAACTCTGGATACAGCAGCTTTTCTTCCATTCTTTAAACCTTTTCTGGATTATGTACATTTTGCACAGCACAGTAAACTGACCATTGATTTTCCTTTTCCTTCCTCAGAAGGGAAGTGAATGCCCTATACTTTTTCTTTCCAATGTACTGTTCAGTCTGCTTTAAAACACCAAAAATGTTTTGTCTACTAGGGCTAGAATATCAAAATTATTATCAAGAAAACCTCCTTACTGACTTAGCAGAAGTGGACGTCATTATTTTGGATCCTTGGCCCCCATGGATTCCATTTGAAAATGGCACAAAGTACCCCAGTCTCTGCACATGGACATTCCTGGCTCAGTTTATTATGGTTGATCACTAATTGTATTACCAGTTTGCCAAGAAATTTGTATGTTTGGGTCTGGGTTATATTTGAATCAGAATTTCTGTAAACTGGGGATTTGCAAATCTTTGTACCACAGCCTATTTAATAATTCTGTAATTCAATCTAAACAAAAACAGCAGAAAACGTATCACAAAACCGTTGAATAGAAGTTAAGATTTCTAACATTTATTACTGTCTGCAGGTTAAATTTGATAGTTTAATGATATTTTCAAGTGCTGATCTTTTATATTTAGAACTGGATAATTGAGCTTTCCTCTGGTAAAGATTTCATGTTTAAATGTTGAACATGGAGTTTAGGTTGTATACATGAGTGAATTTGTTGATCTGGTGTCCAAATCTATCTTAGAATCAGGTGTACATTTACACCTGGTTGTAAGAGGCATTTGTTTCCTTTCACTACTGGAGAATTTAGATTTTAAAAAAACTGGTGAAGATTTGTTGCTGGTGGGCTCTATCTGAACTCTTCATCGTGTTCATTTAAATATGTATTCCCAGCTGATTTGGCCATCTAACTTTACACAGTGATTCCCTTGTTCTATTTTCCTTATTTTGAAATGTATTATCTCTCAGTGCCTTTCCCTAGGTGGCACATCAAAGCATGACAGTACCAGCTTAGTCTTCTCATTTTCCTTGGCAGACCTGTCAAACAAAATGCATGGTGTAGATTAAATTTGAAATACTCTTGGTAATCCATGTCAGGCTTTCTTTGCTTGTAAATTAAATTGTTCGCTCCATATACCAGAGGGTACAGCTTATCTCGATGGGTCCTGGGAAAGCAGTATGCACATTGAAGTGCTGCAGAGTTGTAGATACCATATTTGTCTCATGGAAAGCCTCAAGACCTTGCATCATCATGCCAGTTTGCTAAAGGTTCTTTGGCAACAAGATGTGTGATGTGAGGAGCAAAAGTTGGCATGAAGTCTTCAGTCACTGCAGGGATTGATTAGATTAGTCAGGCACTGGGTATTCTGTTACTTAACCTGACTTGTCCAGATTTTTGCATTTCTTTTTCAGGTTTCTTGTTGGGGTTGGTAGGAGTGGGTGGTGGAATATTAAATTGTCAGTGTCAGTTGATCTTGGATAACCAACTTCAATATTACTACACTGTTCGCTACGGGGCAGGCATTTAGAAGAAAAGCAAAGTGATGTTCTTTTGGTCATAAAATACCAGTGTTTAGTCCTTAGACAATTGGAGCAAACAAAATAAAGCAGACAATAGTTGGAACAAGATTATTGTCATATTGGGGTGCATGGCAGAATTTTGCACTCTGAGGAGCTGTTTGCCCCAGCCTGGTTGTACAGAATGCCTTTCTACCCTGATCTGTGTTGTACGTTGCCTGTATCAAAATAAACTTGTGTTGGGTCAGTATGTCAGCTCAAACTTCCATCAGAGTTCTGAAAAACTGTGCAAAATGCAGGAGGTGAGTCACATTGCAGGCACTGTCAATTGTTGCATAAAATGCTGATACTGCAAAAAGCCATTTCAACTTGCCAAATTTACCTTGTGCGTGAAGTTGTAATTTAAAAAAATGAACATATCATGTTTCCAACATCAGTCAACATGATAAACAACCACAGTTGAGCTTAAGAAATCTAGTCATTCCAGTTGGGTATTGCAGAGCGTCCATCAGTACTGAAAAGATGCTGAGAGGATACTGGCACTGCATTGTGCTGAGGACTTGGCAATTTGAATTGACACCATGGTAGTACTGAGAATACCTTTTAAGCCCTTAGAAGCCAAGAGTTCACTGGCAGAAAGAGTAATATGTCTCCACAGACTGGTGCCAAACTCTTTATAGATTAAGGACCGATTACATCTGATTCCTCCAAGGAGGTCATAGTTGCCTATTAACAAGGGTCACCTTGGATTAGAAATCCTTGCACTGCCTATACATTACAACTGAAGCAATCCTATCATGTCATCCTATGAATATTAGGAATAGTCAAACAAAGCATAAATATCCCCAGGGCTGATCATTGAGAGGCTTCCAATCCTGGGCTATCTTTGTTCACCTAACCGTACACTGTGGGAGGTGGGTAATCCACCGTTACTGTTCAGGTTTTTTCCTGACTTTCTTTTAAAGTGTGGTGGTCATGATCACTGGACCAGCAATCTAGACAACATCTATTTGAATTTAGCTTTTAAACTATCTGCAATTAAATGATTGAAAGATTAAACAGTACGCCTAGGAGGGGCAGAGGGGGAATTGGGGCACAAAATAAATAGAAGACCAGGGAAGAGGAACTTTAGATTTTTTTCCCCCAAAGGGAACTCCAACATAGTTTGAGATCTATGTGGTCTTGAGGCTTAGCTCTTTAAAAGAAGGGCAATTCTAATTCTGCAGTTAATACAAACAGTACCTGTAAGTGGATTTTCAGTAATGCAACAGCATGATTCATCAATCCAAATGCAAAAATAAGTTTGAGTACGATATCCCAAATTCTCTGAAATTTAATCTGTATAGATCCGTGCTGATCCATTACTAGCCATTACCTTGCAACTTGAATAACATTCCAGTATATGGTTATGTTAATAGTTTGTCTACAAACACATGCATACATTGATAATCCCAGTTCTCCTACTACTGCAGGCTCTGAAACTTGAAAACCTGTTGAGGACCCCCACCCCCATGATTTGGAATTGAGAAGTTGGGTGCAATAATGAATTTTGCCTCTAGATGTCTTTAGATTTTTGCTGAATGTTAATGACAGGACAGCATTTCTTTTAGTTTTGTTAATATGGCAGGATCCCTGACCTATAAAACTTAAACATTTTCTAAAATATCTAATTGAGATGTCAACTCTCTATCAAAGACAATTATACCGTAACTGAAGCGCATGCTTCAGATTTTAATGTCATTGCAGAAATCCCATTCCAAAAATAAGTAATGATTACGGGACAGAATATCGTTATAATTGATTGAGTGGTACTTTGGTACTGTTAATCTCAATTTTTTGGCAGAAAGTTGCCAGCTTTACAGAAGCAAAATGCTGCTGATGCTGGAAATCTAAAATCAAAACAGAAAATGCTGGAAATGCTCAGGCAGCATCTGTGGAGAGAGAAATAAAGCAAATATTTCAGGTCAGTGACCTGTTTGTGCCTCCACAGCTGCTGCCTGACCTGCTGACCATTTCCAGCACTTTCTGGTTTAGCCTTTTTGTTTTTATTTTCTGATGCTGGTTTCTTTCTTGACTTCCCAGTGTTTTGCATGAACTTTGCTGCTTGTTTCTGTGTATTTTCTTTCCAAATGGGTGAGTGGGAAAACAGCACAGCAGTCGCTCCACAGCCTCTGGTGTCTATATTAATCCGTGGATTGATGATAAAAGGCCCAGCATGTAAAGGCATGTCTAACAAATGTGCATTTATATTTTTAGAAGTAAATATTACTGTCAAAGTTGCAGGTGGAAGTGCACGCACAAATAGCAGTGCTTCTCATCAATCATAATAAGACCTAAATTGAATTGATGCTTCTTGCCTTATGGTTGAATGTAACATCTTTTATCCGATATTGTTGCCTTGGTGTAAAATTTAAGAAACCACTGCGTCCTTTGCAATCCTCTCTCTATAAAAATATTGTGAAGTGATTAGGCATTTCCATTGTTTCAAACAATATGCTATTTCTGACACATTTTCAACCAACATTCTACCCTTCATAAACTTGAGGTCATCCAAAATTATGCTGCCAGTGACCTTACTCGCACCAGATGCCATTCACCATCATCCCTTTGCTTGCTGGCATATGTTGGCTCCTGGTTAAGCAACGCCTTGATTTTTAAAATCCTCCTAGTTGTTTTTCAGCCCTTCCATGCGCTCGTCCCTCCCTATCTCTAACCTTCTCCAGCCCCATAACACTCTCATATCTGCACTCAATTAATTCTGGCCTCTTGAGCATTCCTGATTTTAATTGCTGCACCAATGATGGCTATGGCAACTGCCTGGACCCCAAGCTCTGGATTTCAAACCCTGAACCTCTCTGTCTCTCTATCTGTTTAGTCCTTTTAAACTAACCTCTCTGACCAAGCATTGGGCCACATGCTGTAACATCAAATTTTGCCTATAACGCTCCAGTGAAGTTGCTTGGGATATTTTATTCTGTTAAAGCCACTAAATAAATATAAATTGTTATTGGTTTCTGATTTCTTTTTCCATGGTTGTTGACCTGAAAGACAAATTTACTTTTATAGCGAAACTGTCATGTCATGACACAGTAATGATATAGACCTTTTGCGTGTGCCCAAACAGACCGTTGAGCTCTCGGTTCAACATGAAAGATGGTACATCCAACAATGCAGAACTCTCTGTACAGGACTGTCAGCCTAGATTACCTGCTCAAGTTCTGGACTGGGACTTAAACCTGAGTGCTGCTATAGAGCCAAGCATACTATATGAGACAATAGAAACAGGACATTAGTGCCACTAAAATAGTGGGGAAAACCTCACTTGTCCTTCCCCAATTGGCCATCTCCATCTTCAGAAAGATCTACGACTGGAATGCCTGTCTGATTCAGCTATAGGCTCTCTTGCAAGGCAAATCAGGCTTGGACTCAATTGTTATTTTGGGACACAACTGGTTGGAGTGTGCACCATGCTGGCTCTGTCCACTTTCACCAGGTGGTCCAGATGAAGCAAAGCCCAAAAGATGCATGTGCTTCTGGGCTCCATGTAAATAATCTGGGCCACTCCATACTGGGTTCCCTCAAAGTACAACAGGCCTCTCATTGGCATTATTGGCCAGTAAACGCCAGTCTCGGCCTGGTAGAATAAGGTGGACTTTAGTTATCTTCTTGTATTCCTGCTCATTGTATTGCTGTACGAGTAGTAGTAGTTGTAGTCGTGAGGTAAGATATATTATTTTTCTTCGCTAAAGCTTGGGCTCAATTTAAGTTTTTTATTACCGGTGGGGGGGTGGGGGAGAAAAAAAGCAATGGAGCCGTAATCATTGGAATAACTGAGCCAAATCCATTTACTCAGTTTAAAATATCCTCATAAACTAAACAGCACTTTCTCAAAAGTAGGGCACACTGGGTGTGTGCTGGTCGTCATGCTCATAAAATTGCTGGATTGTATTCTCTGTTGCCATGGTGTTAACAGTAACCACAAACTTCAGCTGCTGACAGATGACTGCAGATCTGTTTGTGGTCAGGAAGATAGCTGAGTGTACATTAGCTGTTCTCCAGTTATAGCAACTGCATTTAGCTGTAAAACAACTATGACACAACTCTTGTTAACTGAAGATTATGAGACAGAAATTTTTAGCCACATTCAGAACTTGGAGAAAATATTTTATTTAATAATAAATACTGATGATGCTGGGAATCTTTAAATTAAAAAGAAATGCTCAAAACTCAGGCCAGGTAGTATCTGTGGAGAGAGAAACAGAGTTGAGGTTTCGAGTTGATGACCTTTTTCAGTTTTTGTTACTACTTTAATAATTGTGTTGAGTACTCTGATACAATACCTGATCCAGGTATGTTCTGTGTACTTGGGCTGATTTTAAACTGGAGGGAGTACATACATAGGAACAGACGAATTAGGAGCAGGAGGAGGCCATTTGGCCCCTTGAGACTGCTCTACCATTTAATAAGGTCATGGCTGATCTGATTGTAGCCTCAACTCCACATTCCTTCCTACCTTCTATACCCTTGACTCCCTTGCCAATCAAAAATACAGACAGGTTCACGATTATATTCTATTTCTTTAAAATTAATTTTTTCCTTGATTTGCCAAACAAATGTAAGGCCTTGGCTCCACTGACAGAATGGAGATAGAAAAAGTGCTCCGAGGTGCGCCTCAATGCTATTCTGAAAATGCACAATAGGGAGTGTACCTTTTTTTCACTCTTGTCAGCAGCAGAATTTGGTTTGTGAGCAATTGCAGCAGTAAATGAGTAACCATTCAATCTGCGGCATGCTGTCACCTAATGATTGAAGTTTCTTAAGTACATGTTCTGTGTTATCTTTCATCATCCTGTTATTAGATAATGTTAGAGCATCCTGAGATGACCCTTTGACCAGAAACTTAACAGGACCAGTGGCTACAAGAACAAGTCCGAGGCTGGGAATGAGTAAATGTTTAATTTTTTCCCCCTTGTCCCCTCTATAGTGTTGGCTTGTGATGGTTTTTGTCTTGTACGTGTGTGCATTTTGCCCCATTAAGATGTTGGGACATTTAGTAGTTGGTACTGAGACACTGGATTGAAGATTTCTCCTTTTTATGTTATTTTCAATTATTCCTTGCCTTTCTACTCTGCTTTCCCTACTGCCCGCCCCATCACTCTTCTGTGACCTGTGAATCCTTGGAGGACTTGATTGGGGTGGTGGAACAGCACAGGCTGAAGACCTCAGTAAGAATTGCTAATGTAATACTCAATTAAACTAGGGATGGACAGACCAGTGATTTCAAAAAGTGCTCTCTTGCTTTCTACCCTCAGGGTCAATCACGATTGATGAACCTGTGTGGAAATTCTTGAGATCGTTGAGGCTGTGAACATACAAACTGTCATTTCAGACCCCCTCCCCTTGTGTTTCAACAACTTCCCAATATTGTCACTCTCCATTTAATTCTTGTCATCTCAAGAATGTTTATCATTACATGAAATTAATATAAATAGTAATGTTGACATTGGCCATGTGCAATATGCGTTTAGCTCTTGCTGAAAATAACAATGCAGAAGAACAAAAGTAGTGTTGAGCCTTCGCATTTCCTGCCACTACCTTATAGTAATGATTTCTGACTTTGTATTGATGTTTGCACAGTTCATAAGTGTAGAACTAATTTTGCCTTATTTAATCTACCTGACTGAAAGCGTTTGTGGTGGCAGGAAAGGAGGTGGGGTGGGGTGGCATGATATATTTCTCTGGCTTGTCAACAACACTACCTGACTGACTTAAGTGTAATGAATTTCTTTGGCTTCCAGCAGTGTGTTCGAAGTGCCATGTTCCAAATTTTGCTCACCTCTGGAAATTGTAGGCAACCCAGAACACGCTATATATAAATACAAGAAGTTATATAACACTTGGCTAACTTGAGCTCATTTTAGACTTTCCATTAAATTTGAATTTCCTGATTTTGTTGCACTCGAGCTCCAAATGGTTCCTGTTACCAACTCAACCTAATTATTTTTAATCCCACAAGAAAAATACAAAAAAACACAAACTTGACCTTCACTGTACCAGAACTTGATTGACTCATCTCAAGGTTTTTCCCCAGATCGCAGCTTTATTTTGAGAGTCCAATTTCTTGTCATAAACTCAACAATCAAGACTGATTAACAGCTGTTTATTTGCTTCTACTCTCAAATTCTGACCCCGCTTTCATTTTGTTAGAAATTAATCTTAAACCACATTAAGCCCCTTCATTCCGTTAAATTGTGGCCAATCTGCACCGCAGCTCCAATGACCCACCTTTTATAAGTATCTCCCTTTATACCTTTACCTAACAAATCTAACAGCCCCTGTCTTGAAAATTGCAGTTCCACAGTTTTCTGGGGGAGTGACTATTTCTACCTGTTTGTGACAAGAAGTAATTCCCGATTTCACTTTTAAATGACTTACGGATATGCCCCTTTGCTCTGGATTCCCCTATCAATGGAAAGTTTCTCTGGTCCTGCCATATCGAAGCCCCTTATCATTTTAAACACCTTAATTAGATCACCCCTCAGATCTTCTAAAGTCAAGGGACACGAGCCAGGTTTCTGCAACCCAGTCTCTTAATTTAACCCTTTATGCCCTGGTATAATTTTGGTTATGGTTCCTCCAGTGCCTTTCTGTCCTTCCTGAGGTTCGATGTCTGAATCTGAACACAGTCCGCCTGATTGTCTCTGATCTAGCCTCTGAAGCATCATTGTGCTATAACTGGTGAACTTATTTTATTTTTTAGCCCTGTTCTCATCCTAATGAATTATCAGTGCCCCATAGGAGGTATGACTAAAATTGCAGTTGGCCAGGTGTAGCCTTGATGTTTTGTAAAGTTGCAGGTTTTGTTTGAGATTGGAAAGGAAGAAGAATATGCATATTACAGGGATTTATCGTATTTAGACCCATAATGATTTCAAGCTTGCTCTATGGCTCAATGCTACCTTGTTTTATGTAAAGATTTTCTGTTATTTGGTTAGAGAAGAGCTGAGCCAGCAATTTTCTGATTATTTTTTATCCAAATTCAGAGCTAATTAAAAGAGTTTTGTTATTCAGCCCAAGAATTCATGCCCTCCGCACCCCGCCAGAATCGATTTTCATGAAATTAATTTCTTTCATTATAAAGGTGTCACAATGCAATGAATTTTTAGTCCGGAAACAGCTGTTTCTCTTTAATCATCACTATAGTATTGTATATTCGATAAATGTTTCCATCAGTGAATGTTGAAGACAAGAATTGCGGTTGTTTGTTTTGCTTGTTTTATTTGTGTGAAAGTTAGACATTTGGGCTTCATGAAGCATTTATTGTAGAGACAGTTTGATATTTTACTAAGTGGTTATTCTCTGTGAGCTTTTGGCAGTCAACCCCAACAATCTATTTGACCACAGGAACGTTGAATTGAATCCTGCATTCACCTGACATAGACCATAGGTTATCATACTGACATGCCAGAGTGGGTTAGGTTTGTCGGAGCTGATTTTTTTTTTTGTGTTTGTCTAATTAGCATATCGTTTCTGTTGTATGATGAATTATTAGAATTGTATACATGATTTTCCTTCCAGCAGCTGTCAAGTGTCCTTGGGTGTGTCTTCCTTTCAAGGATCCCCCCACATAAGTTTGAAAATCATGCATATGTACCTGCTGACAATTATCTTTGAAGAACTAATCACTTGGTAGTGATTGTGAGTGGAACTTCCTTTTGTTTGTTTGATCTGGAGCGAAGGGAGGGATAAATGAGGGAAATTCAAGTGTTTGTAATGGATCTAGTTTGGGATTTTCCCCAACCATGTTGGTCACTTTCACATGCTCTCAGGAATTCCCCAAAAACACCTCTTAATCTAACTACGTGCTTTTTGTTTTGAACTAGCATCTGCTGACCAGTAGAAATTGAGAGTTTTTAGTTGAGCAGTTTTTATTTTATTCTTTCACAGGATGTAGGTGTCACTGGTTAGGCCAACCCTAATTGCCCTTGTGAAGGTGCTCCCCCGCCTCAGTCATTCCTTTGGCCATGTTGGATATTGCAAATTTGGCGTAGATGGTCCTCAAAATATGCTGAACTACCTTTAGGTGCTTGCTTCCACATGGGCTGGTCAGCTGCGATGTTTTCTCAAGAGAGATGGTCTCAGTGAGCAAGTTTGTCAAAACCTATGCCTACTGCTTGATAGCATGATTGGGCGTATTTGTGCCAGTGGTGACATGTCTGATACTTTTGCAGTACCCAACAGCTTAAACCAAGGATGCACTGTGGTTTCCCAACTCTTCAATCACCTCTTTGGATAGTGGAGAGGTTCAAGGGGCTGAAATGCCTACTCGTTTTCCTGTGTTCCTATTCTACAGGATTTTCTTTTGGTGGGGTGGAGGGAGGAGGATAAGCAGGATAAATTTGAGCACTTTTTAATTTAGCTTGAAATGTTTAAGATCGTAGGCCAAGATCAATATATGAACACACATAAAAAGAATGAATGGAATCTAGAAAAGGAAGGAATTTTTCTCTTTATTTACGGGATGCGGGTGTCTCTGGCTAGACCAGCATTTATTGCCCATCCCCAATTGCCTTTGAGAAGGTGGTGGTGAGCTGCCACCTTGAACCACTGTAGTCTCTTGTGTTGTTTGTATATACAGCCACAGTGCTGTTAGGGAGGGAGTTCCAAGATTTTGGCCCAGCAACAGTGAAGGAACGGTAATATATTTCCAAGTCAAGATGGTGAGTGGCTTGGAGGGGAAGTTTCAGGTGGTGGTGTTCCCATGTATCTCCTGCCCTTGTCCTTCCAGATGGTAGTGGTCATGGGTTTGGAAGTTGCTGCCTAAGGAGCCTTGGTGAGTTTCTGTTGTGCATCTTGTAGATGGTTACACACTGCTGCCATTGTTGGCCAGTGGTGGAGGGAATGAATATTTGTGAGTGGGGTGCCAATCAAGTGGGCTGCTTTGTCCTGGGTGATGTTAAGCTTCTTGATTGTTTTGTGAAGATGGGACAAGATGTAACATACTAAAATAGTACTTGAGAGTGCATTGATACTCTTATTGAGATCAATAATACCTGAACCAATGTATGCTGTCCCTAGACCAGTAACTGAGGATTTGTGGCTATTTTCACATCCATAAACGTGTAATACATGTTTCTGGCAACAGGTACACAATATTCCGTTTGACTGACTAACAGACATCCAGCATTGTCAGAACAATTTAAATGCTGGCCAACAGCCATTCCCAAATCTTTTTCCTCATCAGCTTTTGATGTGCTTTGCTTTGTAATCAAAAGTAGAATTTTCAGATTTGTATTGCTACTTTTAGATTTATTCATATCAAATGCCATATCTGAGTTGTTAGCGCCTCTGCTCTGTTGTTCAGTTTCTGTGAGAATTGACATCTTGCACAATTTTGTGTGGTTGGCAAACTATGAAGTTCTGAATTTTGTCTGGTTGTTCATGTTGATTGTTCCAAGAGCTGCTCTTGGAGAACTCTGAGCCACTTCTCCTTAAGTACTGACCACTTATAAACTAAATACCCTTGGTTTCTTATTATCTAGCCCGTGTTTAATTCACGTTATTTCTCCCTTTTATTCTATAATCCTTTGCCAGTACTGCCCTTAAACTTTTTAAGATCTATAACCTTTACTCACCTACACATCTAGCAAACTGATATGCTGTTGATCATTTGGCTGTCTGTCCAAGTTGTTTTTTTCCATTGAATATAGTTTACGTGTTCATTAGACCTGGAGCAAAATAGATACCTTCACCAAGCCTGCAAGCCATCTTCCTTGCAACAAAGTCTTCCATAAACATGATCATTGCAGCGCAATAATGAAACAAATTTGGCTTTTTGGCAAGAACATTGGATCACTTTGAGTTGTCTCCATTGCAAGATCAAATGAGCAAATAGTTACCATTTTATATGGGTTTGCCTGAACACCTTTGACTTTGGTGTAATTGGTTTCTGTCTTGTGTAGTTGTGGTACCTGAGATTTTAAATCTAACGCTTCTTAGTTGTAATGTTAACTTTATGACTTGTTGATCTTTTATTCTAATCTATATAAGTTTTCCAATGCGGTGGTGGGGTTTGGGGGATAATGCCATAGTTGTTGGTGAAGCTACCTGACCCTACTAGATTCTACAAGGTCAGGCCATTTAACCATTTTAGCATATGCTCTCTACACAGTTGGAATCTTGCTGAGGAAGTGTTGGGTGTTGCTGTAACAAGTGTGACCTGCATTCAACAGCAACTTTCATTCATAAAGAGCCTTTAATGTAGTAAAACATCCCCAGGCCCTTCACAAGAGCACTAGCAAACAAAATTGACATTGAGCTGGATGAGAAGTATTAGGACCAGTGAGCAAGAGCTTGGTCAAGAAGGTAGATTTCAAATGAGTCAGAGAAGTATAGAGAGGGAATTTCCTAGTTTTAAGACCTAGTCAGCTGAAGACTGCTGGAGCAATGAAAATCTGGGATGTACAAGCAGCAAAATTAAAGGAGCAAGATCTCAGGTTGTGTGGCTGGAGAAGGTTAGAGATAGGGAGGTGCAAAGCCATGAAGGGATTTGAAAACAAGGATGTCTGTTTCAAAACGAATGTTTTGCTGCACTGAGAGACTGATAGCGAGAACTATTGATGGGTGAACTGGTCTTGATGTATGTTAGGATATGGGCAGCAGAGTTTTGGATGAGCTCAAGCTTAGACTGCAAGGTATGAACATTTTTAGGAGCAACAAGAGGCCAAGGAAGTCCATCAAAACCTATCCTTTTTGGCTAAGACCTACCTACTTGTTTTCTTGCAATATCCCTCAATTTCTTTTTGTCCAATTGCCTCTTGACCCCATTTATATTACTCACTTTAATGAGGGCTTTCCTTGCAGCTTGTTCCATACACACATTATTGGATAGAGAAAAATCCATTTGAGTTCCCTTTTAACTACCAACACCCCAGTGAACATTTGTAATGGATCAACTTCAATTTATTTTATATGCTTGAAAACCTCATTTTTGATCAGTGCTTTTACTGACAAGCTTGAGCTTGGATTGTAATTTCAGTTTTAGACAAGCTCAAGGCCGAATGACTAAAGGAATCTGTAAAAGTTTTCTCAGCTGGAAAAATGTTTAACTTGATTAGACAATGGATTGTTTTGACACTTGCACATATGAAAGTCTGTTTGGGAATGCTAAGGTTTTATATCCTCTGTGGATTTTCATGTATTTAACAATAGTTGGTATGTTAGTTGTTGGTGAGTGGAACCCTCTTCAGAGACTGTGTTGTCATTTTGATTAAAGTATTTGGAATTCATTTCTTTGTTGCTAATACTCAATTTGTTTTATAGTCCAGAAACTCCTCTTTTCTGTCAATATTCCCTCCTCTCTCACCGAAAGCGTTGAGTTTTTTGCAGCATTATGGTTTGTTCTCTGGTTCCCCATGCAATTAGCTGTTATTTAATGTTTACCTAGTTGGTGTTGGTGCACGAGTCAACCACAGAAGACACCACTTCAGTTGAGCTTGAACCTGTCCTTGCTAAAGTTCATGTTTGTACACTTTCAGCAGAGGTATTGGAAAACAATTTGTTAAGTAGAATGGGTCTATATTCTCTGGAGTTTAAATAATCTAGTGATCCAATTGCAACATAAGATTCTGAGAGGGAATGACAAGGTAGTTGGGAAAAGGCGGTTTCACCTGGCTGGAGAGCCTAGAGCTAAGAAGGAGGTGGGTGACAGCGCCGGGGGTGGGGGCAGTGGCAGGAGGGCATGTCTCAGGATAAGAAATCGGATGTTTAGGACTGAGGTGAGAAATTTTTACTGAGGGTTGTAACCGTTTGGAATTCTCTGCCCCAGAGCGCTGTGGATGCTCTCAGTCATTGAGAATATTCAAGGCTGAGATTGATAGATTTTGGACACTCAGGGAATCAAAGGATATGAGATCTGGCAGGAAAGTGGAGTTGGGTTTAAGATCAGCCATGATTTCACTGAATAGCAAAGCAGGCTTCATGGGCCATATGGCTTACTCCTGCTCCCTTTGCTTAGGTTTCAATCTGGAGCAACCCAAGCTACCCCTCTTTTCCAAACCTGGAAGGCCAAGACCAATTTGTAGCCACCACTCTGGCTAAGAACAGTTAACTAGGGGCAAACCAAGACTTGAACCTCAAGTCCTCTAGTATTGTTTAGCTATTATAGATGAGCTAGACCATTCAACATTAGTTGATCCATTCATAAAGACCCTCCAATAATTCCCCTATTGCAGTATTTTTTTCAAAATTATTCCAGATTTTTTTGCCTCCTGCATTTTGGAACACAATTCCCTACCTTGAGCACTGTTTCCATGAAGAATGCCTGGCTATCATCCTGACCCTTTGCCCTTGTCCTACATCTGTAATGTAAATTAAAGCAGGAATTTGGTCTTTGTAATTTACCCTATTCTAAACCCTTGACCAGCTTGTAAACCTTTTTAAGAGAACGCTGCTCATTCACCTCTTCGAAGGTTGAAGAGGCCAAGTTTCTCAGGTTTTTCCTCTTTGCATAGGGACCAGCCTATGTGTTGCTTCCAACATGCAAATGCCTCCCCAAAATTAATCCTTAACTAACCTCACTAAAGTAGATCATCTGGCCGTTATCACATTGCTCTTTGTGGGAACTTGTGCGCAATTGGCTGCTGTGTTTTTTTAAAAATGCTTCACTTCAGAAGTGCTTCATTGGCTGTAAAGCACTTTAGGATGCCTTGAGGTTGTGGATAGGTGCTATATAAATTTATTGTCATGTCTTAGCCAGCAGAATTGGACAGCATCTCCACAGATGCTGCCAGACCTACTGAGTTTTCCCAGCATTTTCTGTTTTTAGTTCAATGTTCTGTTGGCTTTCTCCTAGCTGGGCCAGTCCAGAACATCTTTTTGTTACCTATGTTTGAGGGAGCTATATATACATTATCACAGAATCAGATTCACAGAGGCCCTTCAGCCCATCGAGTCTGCATCGACACATGAGAAACACCTGACCTACCTACCTAATCCCATTTACCAGCACTTGGCCCATAGCCTTGAATGTTATGACATGCCAAGTGCTCATTCAGGTACTTTTTAAAGGATGTGAGGCAACCCGCCTCCACCACCCTCCCAAGCAGTACATTCCAGACCGTCACCACCCTCCGGGTAAAAACGTTTCTCCTCACATCCCCCCCTCTAAACCTCCTGCCCCTCACCTTGAACTTGTGTCCCCTCGTGACTGACCCTTCAACTAAGGGAAACAGCTGCTCCCTATCCACCCTGTCCATGCCCCTCATATCTTGTGCACCTTGATCAGGTCGCCCCTCAGTCTTCTCTGCTCCAACAAAAACAACCCAAGTCTATCCAAACTCTCTTCATAACTTAAATGTTTCATCCCAGGCAACATCCTGGTGAATCTCCTCTGCACCCCTCCAGTGCAATCACATCCTTCCGATAATGTGGCAACCAGAACTGCACACAGTACTCCAGCTGTGGCCTCATCAAAGTTCTATCCAACTCCAACATGACCTCCCTACTTTTGTAATCTGTGCCTCGATTGATAAAGGCAAGTGTCCCAAATGCTTTTTTCACCACCCCACTAACATGCCCCTCCGCCTTCAGAGACCTATGGATGCACACGCCAAGGTCCCTTTGTTCCTCAGAACTTCCTAGTGTCATGCCATTCATTGAATACTACCTTTTCAAATTACTCCTTCCAAAGGATATCACCTCTCACTTTTCAGGGTTAAATTCCATCTGCCACTTATCTGCCCATTTGACCATTCCGTCTATATCTTCCTGTAGCCCAAGACACTCAACCTCACTGTTAATCACCCGGCCAATCTTTGTGTCATCTGCAAACTTACTAATCCTACCCCCCACATAGTCATCTATGTCGTTTATATAAATGATGGATAATAGGGGACTGAGCACAGATCCCTTTGGTACGCCACTGGACACACGCTTCCAGTCACTAAAGCAGCCTCCTGTCATCACCTTTTGTCTCTTACAACTAAGCCAATTTTGAATCCACCTTATCAAATTACCCTGTATCCCATGTGCATTTGCCACCTTTTTAAGTCTCCCATGTGGGACCTTGTCAAGGGCTTTGCTGAAATCCATATAAACTACATCAACTACACTACCCTCATCTACACACCTGGTCACCTCCTCAAAAAATTCAATCAAACTTGTTAGGCATGACCTCCCTCTGACATAGCCATGCTGACTATCCCTGATCAAACCTTGCCTCTCCATGTGGAGATAGATTCTCTCTTTCAGAATTTTCTCCAAGAGTTTCCCTACCACTGACGTGAGACTCACTGGCCTATAGTTCCCTGGCTTATCTCTACAACCCTTCATAAATAGCGGAACCACGTTAGCTGTTCTCCAGTCCTCTGGCACCTCCCCCGTGGCAAGAGAGGAATAAAAAATTCAGGTCAGAGCCCCTGCGATATCCCTTGCCTCCCTCAGCAGTCTGGGACACATCATATGGACCTGGAGATTTGTCCACTTTTAAGCCTGCCAACACCTCCAATACCTTGTCACTCCCTATATCAATTTGCTCAAGAACCTTGCAGTCCCTCTCCCCGAGTTCCATACCTTCACCTTCATTCTTTTGGGTGAAGATGGATGTGAGTTAGCAATTGAAACTGTAAGAAATCAATATTTATTAAAGAGTTGAATATGAAATTTTTGGATATAGTTATATTGAAGATGCATATTATTTTCGATGAAATATTCTACATTAGTTTTCATTGTGGATATGATTTCATCTGATAGTGAATTTGCAGTTTGTTTTGAATCATCGATATAGAACAAATATTAAAACTATTATAGATAATCTGAACTAATGTATTAGAAGATGTATATTTCTGCTCCTATTATAACGCTGAGTGTGTAGCAACATGCTTCTCTTTTTCTACCCTGAAGGGAAGTGTATAGCTCCATGTGTGTCACTAACTCAACCAGGTCACCATTCTTCTGATTAATAGTGGATGAGAGAGCCCTGGTTTTGTTTCCTGCTTCCTCCCTTCACCCAAGTTCTACAGATCAGGAACTATACAGATTGGGGATCATTCCATTCCTTTAGTGCAGGTTTATTGGTGCTGGATACAGTGTGAATGTGCTGTCACAGCATAGAATTTACTTTTTTTATATATTAACATGTAACTAGAGTTAAACTGCTTGACTATCGTGTTTGAGCTGATCTTTTATTACAGCACTGAACTAATACAACATTTGCCCAGAAAGACACATACAAATCCACATGAAAATATCCTAGATCAAAGCATTGGCATCTCCTGAATTATGTCGTTTTCAAAGATCTAAGTGACGTCTGTATCACTTGATCCATGTGGAGGACTGATACCTGCTGGACAGAACATTGACTTGTTTGATCGGTGATGAACGTCCACATAGTACCAAGGCCCAGAGGAAGCAGGTCAATGTCTCAGCCTTAAAACAATCCAATCGGAAAGCGGAATGCCAAGTGCAGCTTATGACCAATCTGGGAAACTTCACACTTTCAACTCAGTTGTAGAACAGTGGATTCAAATAAAGTCAGCTGTAATGGACTCCTGTGCCCAGACCATTGGGTTCGAGTATCGTCATCACCAGGACACTGGTTTGATGAAATATGTGACTTCATAGAACAAAGTTGAGTAGCCTTATTGCCTATCGGAACAACCCAAGGTGGCAACTCAAGAAAGCAGCATACCAGTAACTCAAAACAAAAATACCTGGAAAAACTCAGCAGGTCTGGCAGCATCTGCGGAGAGGAACACAGCTAACGTTTCGAGTCCGAATGACCCTTCAACAGAACAGTTGGTGGGAGGAGCAATTCAGCAGTCTGCTGACCATCATGACATGCAAATCTCTTTTGAAGATGCCAGGGCGACATAGAGGAAGGTCAAATGTTAGAAGAGCCATATGGACTTGAAACATTAACTCTGTTTCTCTCTCCACAGCTGCTAACAGAGCTGCTGAGTTTTTCCAGCATTTTCTGTTTTTATACCAGAAACTCTTCATTGTATTCATTGAGCTGACAAAATCATTTATGCCAGTAAATCATGAGGATCTGTGGATTATGTTCCAAAGATTTGGAGTCCAAGAACAACTTCACAGTCCTGCAATTGCTTCATGACGATATGATTGCAACTGTCTTGAGTGGGAGATCTGAAACAGATACCTTCAAAACGTCATTGCCCAGTGCACCAGATTTGAAAGTCATTCTTTCTGTTATGCAGAACTGAAGAGAGAGAGAGAAACTCGGCCTGTCCTTGAACATTGTCAAAACAAAACTCATATCAATCCACACCTGGTCAGCCAAATATTCCACCTCCCATAAATGTTAAAGGAGGGACTCTGGAATATGTTGAACACTTCCTCTTCCTCAGCAGTCACTTCTCTCAAAAGACCGCCATTGATGAGGAGAGCCAACATCGGATCAGCTGTGCCAGTTCAGCCTTCTGCAAATTGTGGCAGTGAGTGTTTGACAACAAAGGGCTCTGCAAGCCTACGAAAGTCTTAGTGTACAGAGCAGTTTTTGTCACCATGCTCCTGTACTGCAGTGATGCCTGGACCAAAAAAGACACATGTGGGTCCATTGCAGGCAGAGAAGGACAATTTATAATGGGAAATAAGGAAATGGCAGAGAAACTAAATAAATATTTTGTCTGTCTTCACAGAGGAAGATACAGAAATTGTCCCAAAAATACAAGAACCAAGGGACTAGTGAGCGTAAGGAGCTGAAAAAAATTAGGATTAGTGAAAAAATAGCACTGGAGAAATTAATGGAATTGAAAGCTGATAAATCCCTTGAACCTGATACTCTTCATTCCAGAGTGTTGAAAGAGGTGGCTATAGAGATGGTGGATGCATTGGTGGTCATCTTGCAAAATTGTATAGATTCTGGAACGGTTCCTGAGATTGGAAGGTGACAAATGTAACCCCATTATTTAAGGAACGAGGGAGAACTACAGACCTGTTAGCCTGACGCCAGTTGTAAGGAAAATGCTAGAATCTATTCTAAAGGCTGTTTTAACAGGACGTTTAGAAAATACTGTAGGATTGGGCAGAGTCAACATGGATTTATGAAGGGAAATCATGTTTGACAAACCTTTTGGGGTTTTTTGAGGAGGTAACCAGCAGAATAGATATGGGAGAACCAAGTGATGTGGTGTTATTTGGATTTCCAGAAGGCTTTCGATAAGGTTTCACACAGGAGGTTAGTAAACAAAATTAGACCATATGGGATAGGGTTAATATACTGGTATGGATTGAGCATTGGTTAACGGACAGAAAACAATCGGAAGAAACAGGACATTCTCAGGTTGGCAGGCTGTGACTAGTGGGGTACTGCAAGGATCAATGCTTGGGCCTCAGCTATTCATAATCCATATCAATGATCAATGTAATATTTCCAAGTTTGCTGGTGACAAAACTAGGTGGGAATGTGAATTGAGGATGCAAAGAGACTTCAAGGGGATTTAGGCATAGGGTGAGTGGGTAAGAACATGACAAATGGATTATAATGTAGAAAAATGTGAAGTATTCCACTTCGGTTGAAAAAATTGAAATGCAGAGTGTTTGAATGGTGAGGGATTGGGAAGTGTTGATGTCCAGAGGGACCTGGGAGTTGTTGTTCATGAGTCTCTGAAAGCTAACATGCAGGTGCCCAAGCAATTAACAAGGCAAATGGTATGTTGGCTTTTATTGCCAGAGGATTTGAATACAGGAGTAAAGAGGTCTTGCTGCAATTGAATACAGTCTGTGTGAGACTGCAATTGGAGTATTGTGTACAGTTTTGGTCCCCTTGCCTAAGGAAGGATATACTTGCCGTAGAGGGAATGCAGTGAAGGCTCACCAGACTGATTCCTGGCATGGTGGGATGTTCTTATGAGGAGAGACTGAGGAGACTGGGCTTGCATTCTCTCGCATTTAGAAGAATGAGAGGTGATCTTGTTCAAACATACAATATTCTTACAGGGCTTGACAGGGTAGTTGCAGGAAGGATGTTTCCACTGGCTGGAGGCGGGGGAGTCCTAGAATCTGGGGACAGAGTCTCAAAATAAGGGGTAGGCTATTTAGAACTGGGGTGAAGAGGCATTTCTTCACTGAGGGTGGTAAATCTTTGAAATCACTTGGAAAATGGCATTGAGGTAGAAGATCATTCATGATCTAGTTGAATAGCAGAGCAGACCCAAGGGCCAAATGGCCTACTCCTGTTCCTCTTTCCTGTGTTCCTATAAGAGCACTAGAGAAATTCCATCAGTAATGCCTCCATGACATCATCTGGATTCAATGGGAGGACTGTTGAACAAATGCTAGTGTTTTCCTCGAAGCCAGGTCCACAAGCATCCAGGCAAAACTCCTGCAAATTACGCTTCAATGGACTGTGTTCACATGGCTGAAAATAGTCTCCCCCGCCAAGTCCTGTTCTTTCAATTCTGAAATGGCCAACATTCCAGGGGAGGACGAAGGATCAAAGACACCCTGAAGCTCTCCTTGAAGCATGGCATCATTGACTTTAATGACTGAGAGGAGCTTGCTAACAATCACTCAGAATGGTGTCAACTTGTCAATCCAGCTTAAGGCTTTGAGTCCCAAAGTCTTAATGATGAGATAGAATGACAGCAGAGAAGGAAAGAAAATGAAGCAAGGAAATGCTTTGGATCCCACTGCCTCCTGGGATGTCATGCCCCATGTGCCCAAAGATTTGGTTGAAAATTGGCCTGCTCAGTCTGAAGACCCATGGCAGAGAAACGCAACCCTAGGTAGACATCATCCTGACAACGATTACAGTATTTTCATTAGGGCGCTGGAAAACTGACCTATCATTAACCTCTGTTTTATCCTCCACCACCACCCCCCTCCCAAACAGTACAGTTGTGCTTACTATGGAGTTTTTGGTGGTGGGAATGGGCCCAGTGTCAGCATTAGCCATTCACTGCTCAGAACAGCCAAATGCAGGTTAAAACCCCTTGTGCTATGTCCAAACCATCTTAGATGAGCACTTGTTACACCAGTGTGACAGTTCCCAAATGAATAATTGGTGATATTTTAAGCTTGGTATAGATGTGTCAAAACAATTTTTCAGTGATATAGACTGTAAGGACACAGGCTGTTTGACAGACCAGTTGCATTGCCTAGATTACTTATTTCATTACTCGAGTGGTACAGGAGTGATTGTTTCCTGTGCAGAATTTAACCTGTGCCTCTTTGAACTTCCAACCTTCAATTGTTAAGCAAGTAGCATCCATTCCTTTTTAATTAGGAGTTGATTGAAAAGCATAAATTGCCTTTTTGTGGGAATTTCAGCCATATATCCTCTTTTCTGAGATTTGGATGGGGCATTATGGGGTTGAGGAGGTAGGAAAATTATTTGTTCGAATCAGAAGTGTTGATTAAAGTTTGTTTATTTTAATGTGACTTCTAATTCAAGCTTCTGGTTCAGATAACCATCTTTACCCCTATGCTCTCAGTTTTGTTCCCACTTGCCATTTTCTCCAATGAAACCAAATTGTGGGTTTGTGTCATCATAACTTATTCCAGGAATCCATCTAAATTTTCTTTGAACTCTTAATGTGTACTGCATACATTTCAAAGGGAAAGAACTGGCTCAAATGGGGCATGATTTAGAAACTTAAATGCAGACAGGAAGAGATAAGTTAACTTAATGGACAAGCACAAAATGAATGAGCTACAAGCTTCAGTTTAGCCAACTCTCCCAACCATGCATGCAAATGTTTGATACGTTTGTAAAAACAATAGTTGGATGAATGTGATTCTTGGAACCACAGCATCTTACCCAGCAGTCATGGGACAAGGTGTTGTATCTCCAACCCTGATCATACTAAATAACACCCCAGTGGAAGTGGTTAGCAAATTCTGCTACTTTGGGGTCTTCGGTGACAGGCAATCTGTTCCTTGAAGCAGAGCTTGACACATGCATAGGGAAAACAGCTATCACCTTTGGCTGACTTGCAAAACGTGCATGGAATGACACCAAGCTGATGGTTTATAAGGTCTCTTTCCTCAGCGTGTTACTGTATGTGAAACATGGGGGATTATAACTACCAGGAAAAGAAGCTCAATAATTTCTATCTTTGCTCTCTGTGGTGCATTATGGATAGAACTGGCAGGATAAAATCACAGATATAGCAGTCCTGTCAAAGGCAGAGACCCCAAGTGTGTTTGCACAAATCAAACAGAGGCAGCTTCGGTGGATCGGCACATGCACAGGATGGAAGACAATCGCATACCCGAGAACCTTCTGTACGGTGAGATAACTGGAGCCGGATGACCAGTGGGACTCCCAAGGCTCCACTTCAAAGGATGCTTGCAAGTGTGGCATGAAGGTCCTAAGCATTGGCTATTGCATCTGGGAGTTACTAGCTGATGAAAGAAGGAACTGGCAACACCACCTGTGGGCTGGCACGTGCCACCACAATAACCAGTAGCTACAGCAGCTTGGCAACAGGCGCCAATGGTAAAAACAACCCACAACATCACTTGGCAACTTCACGTGCAGCGCTATCAGCAAAGGCGCACCACATGAAGACTCGTCACCTAAACTGGTCGTTTGCTGTGTGTTCATCATCTCTTGTAGACGGCAGGATGCTAACACAACACGTGCACACAATCAGAAATGGAGATACAATACCTTGTCCCATGACTGCTGGTTAAGATGCTGTGGTTCCAAGAATCACATTCAACCAACTAATGTTTTCAGAAAGATATCAAGCATTTGCATGTGTGGTTGGGAGGGTCGGTCAAATTGAAGTTTGTAACTCATTCATTTTGTGCTTGCCCAAAACATTTACTCAGAAAATGCAATTAGGAAAGGTTGTTGCTCCAAAGATTTGCCTGATTACTTTTTAGAAAATGGTTAAGTGTTTAACTTAAGGTTTTTCAGTTCCCCCAGGAGGTTTGAGTAAAATCCATGAAAATGTAAATTTATATTGTCTGTTTGAAGGAGCCAGCTTGAAAGGCCAAATGGATAAACCTTTATCTTTTTTTTAAAAAGTATTCAGCTTTTATAGGAAATTTCCATCACAGAGGGAGGCTACAGTTTAGGTTTGTATTGAATGAGGGAGTCTTGCTGTATAGTTATGTTCAGCCTGCCGTGTTGGTTGTAGTGGCGATGAGTTTCCACAGTGCTCTTACTGAGTGAGACTAATGAGGAATGCTGGGGGGTTAGTCCATTTCACATCCAATTACTTTTCTGTGTATAGTTGCTGTAATTATGCAGTCAAGTGGGACAGTCAGTTTCGAATAACATTCCATAAAAAGTAATGGAATTATCAGTTAATCTGTTTTTGCTGCTGTTGATTGAGGAATAAGTGTTGGCCAGGATGTTGGGAGAACATCCCTGCTTATCTTTGGGTTGTGCTGTGGGACCTTTATGTCCACCTGATCAAACAGAGCCTGGGTTTACTATCTTCTTTCAAAATGTGGCATTCAGAGCTATATTAAATCCTCAATTGGGGTTGAGCCCGGAATTTATGGGGAGCAAGCACTACTGATTGAGCCAAGCTGACCCTCAGAAGCAATGAGAAGGAAACAAAACATGATGCAAGAACAGTTGGAAAAATTGGTAGGAGAGAAACTCAAGCAAGAACTGAGGTATTGTGGTGTAGAAGATACAGACAGGGTGAGGGGTTGGATAGGAGAAATGGAGATCCACAAAAGGGGAGAAGAGGCAGGAACTGGCAGTTTGAAGAATAATACTTATTTTGAGGATTTTTGAGAAGGAAACTGGTGATGCATTATTATTTTTCTACATTTCCGATGCTAATAAACCTAGAACATGCAGGGCGATTGTTTTAGCTATTTGAATCAGTTGCTTGAAAGTTTGACAAAAAAAAATGACATTATCATGTGAAAAAATACAGAAACATAATTGAGTTGGCATTGACTTTCATCAAAGGGCGCTTTATAACTGGAGAATGTAAAAGGGTAATTTCACTATTGCCAATGAGTTTGAAGTTGCTAACTTTGAACCTAATTGTGCATTAAAGCTACGTTGTGCCTTAATCTCTCTCACTCACCAACTTAACTTACTACGTTGCACAATGTCTCCTTGTTCCAAGCTTGGAAGTATCAATTCCTCAAAGACAATAACATAAATGGAATGCAAATGGAATGGAGTTCTGATGGAAAATCATTGACCTGAACCATTAATGCTGTTGCTTTCTCCACAGATGCTGCCTGACTGGAGTATTTCCAGCATATTCTATTTATATTTCAGCATCTGCAGTATTTTGTTCTTAGAGATTGAGGGACTGATCCATGGTAGATGACCCACATGTACGTGAACTTTACAGTCACCATGTTGCTTGCTGAGAAGATTAGCAGTGCACTGAGCACCCTTTCATTGGCAAGTGCATAATCGGCCAGTTATTGAACCTTTTATTTCTGTTGGCAACCAACCATGTAGCTTGGTGATTGAGAACTCTTTTGCTGTGTCTGTGCCCATGCAAGTTCCACTGTGGTTTTTATCCCAATATACCTTCACTGCCTCCAAGAAAAGACAATTGATGAATTAGTTACACTTCTAATGGATTACAGAAGTTCAGATACTAGTGCAGTGAAAGTTCCATTCAGTCAATCTCTCAGCTCTCTCTCCCCTCTTGTCCTCCCTATTTTTTTTTTGTCCTCTCACCCTTTTCTCTTTCCCCTGCCCCCAACCCCCAACCTCCCCCAAAAAACTTTTCTGTGCTACATTGTAATACTGATCTTCGAAAGTGTGATTTTAACTTCCAGGTTATGTTTTTAGAAGTTTGGTCTAAAATCATTTAAACATTTGGAAAGTATTTGGAGTAAAAGTCAACCTTATTACTCAGAAGTTGTCCACAGTTGATAGATTGGCATTGACACCATCCTGATTGTAAAAAGTTATTGATATGAGTGGCACCTATCATCTTTGTAGGGGAATATCAGACAATGTCTGAATTTCAGATTACCCAAGTATAAGTATGGTTAATATTTACGTATTCATAGTCTTTTTTATGTAATTAGTGCATTGTGTACAAGTTCCCCCTCCGAAGCTGATAGCAATGTCCTTTTCTACACAATAGTCGCGCGTTTTACTGTAAAAAAAATTTCCAGCTGCATTCGAGCATGTGGGATGGTGTATAATCTGTATTGTGTAGCACTGGAGAATTTATAGCTGTTTAATCTGGAAAGATCAAATTTAAATTTGCGCAATGTAAAACCTGCTGTGGTACAGATTTTTAGTTCAATGGCATCTGCTGTAATGCAGAAGCTTGCTAGTTGCTAAGCAACTATATAGCAGGAGAGTTGTTGGATTTTTCTGCCACTGAGATGGAAAGCAGAGTGATCCACTGTTTTAGAATGGTTGGTTTCTGCTAATATGTCTTGTGTGTGTGGCTGGTTGCTTTCGAGAGCGGGGAGGTAGGGTGAAGAGCACAATGGGATTGAGGGTCTGATCCATGGTAGATGATCCACACATGTACATGAACTTTACTGACACCATGTTGCTTGCTGAGAAGATTAGCTAGTACGCTGAGCACCCTTTCATTGGCAAGTGCTTAATCAGCCAGTTATTGAACCTGTTATTTCTGTTAGCAACCAACCATGTAGTTTGGTGATTGAGAAGTCTTTTAGCGTGTCTGTGTCCATGCAAGTTCCACTGTGGTTTTTTCCCCAGCATCCTTGACTGCCTCCAAGAAAAGACGATTGATTAATTAATTGCACTGCACATTTCTGCACAGGCTTGCTGCACTCTGTGCTCAGTTAGCTCATGTCAGTCAAAGAGGTCCTACAATTACATTCAACATTTTTGAACTGAGAGTAGGGGGCAGTGGGGAGGGGAAATGGCAAGAGAATCAGCTGGTGATCCTACTCCTCTGACCTGTGCTAGAAAGTGTAAATGTGTGGAAACCGATTGACAACAGAATTGGGCTTGGCAGTTGTACTTCCATGGCTGAATAGCTTGCTGACTGACATAGGCTCATTCAGGAAGAATGACCACTTAGACAAGTGAGTGGCATAAATCATTGGCTGGTATTTTCCACTTGGTTGCGTTTGTTTTAATGGGTGGAAAATTGCTGGCTGGTGAGCACAGAAGCAGAAAATCCAGGTCACAGTCTTCAAAATGAATAGAAAATAAAATAAATGTATAAAAAGGCAAAATGTTGAAAAAACCAACTCTAATGCATTGTTAGAGAGTCTTTACAGTCAAGAGTGAGCCCACCCCCAGTCATTTGTGCAAGTTTTAAATAAGCATCGAGTACCTAAATAAAATCATGAATAATGCTGGAATTTTAGTCATTTCATGACGTTTTGCAACAATAAATCATACTTGACTATTTTCTGTGGGATGGTTAGTTTAATATATAGAATTTTTGTGATCTTTTTCTGCTTCTGTTGGCATCAGATTGCATTTGCTGCTTTTATGCCAAATAGTAATGGGTGGAAATTTCTAACATTTAATTCATTCTTTGTTTTCGGTTTGTGTAACATTTTTACCAAGATAATTGAAAGTGGTCAGTTGAAGTAACTGAAGAAGATGTCGAAGAACTGGTATTAGAGCTAAAAACTGGTAAGGGTGATTCATTGTTTTTAAATGCTAGTGAGACTAAAAGCAGAAAAGTCACCAGACTCAGATGGTGTGTATCCCAGATCACTAAAGGAGATTGGAGAGGAAATAACAAAAGGCACCAAGAGCGAATTGTGCCAAAGGACAAATGTTCCACCTCTAATCAGAAAAAGGAAATAAGAAAACAGGCTGTCTATTCTAAATTGGGGTGAATGTCTACAATTCCGAATGAGGTTAATTTCATAAAAATTCACAAGCTAACATGATATGGATTTGTGAAGTGTAGGTTACGCTTGACTAATGTAAATTTTGGAAGCTATCAATGTATAGATAAGGGGAATGGAATAGATGCTGTGTGTGTATATATATATATATATATATATATATATATATGGGTTTTCAGCAAGAATTTGATAAATTGACATAGAAGACACCAGTAATGGTAATGAAAATAAGCTAAAGGAAATTTACCTGCATAGCTACAGATGGCTCAGGAACAGAAAGCAGTGGATGTGAATGGATGTGGACAATAATGTGCTTCAGGGATCTGTGCTCGGAGCTCTCTTTTTCCGTCTATGTAAATGATTTGGATATTGGTACAAGATGATGATTACAGAATTTTACTAATTAGGATGTAAAGAAAACTGAAGAAGACAAGAAGATATTAATTATGGGCAGATGTAGCTCAATTCAGCATAGAGTTGGCATATGGGTGGCAGTACAGAGACATATAAAATGTTATAGTTACTAAAGTGGTGACAATATGTATACTGTAAATAAAGTTCTTAACAGAAGAGGATAAACAGCAAGATCTAAGAATGTGGATAAATGGCACTGCAGATTAAAAAAAAAAGGCTGTAAAGCGAAGATAGGAGTCTAGGTTTTTATATACCAACAGAGGGCGCTGGTGAGAAGTGACTGAAGCATTCTGGGAGAAGTCACCGCAGATACCGCGACTCAGGAGGGAATCGAGGAGAAGGACTCTTGCACTCAAAAGGAGGACGAGCATCCAACAGAGGGCGCTGGTGAAAAGCGACTGAAGCATTCTGGGAGAAGCCACCGCAGACACCGCAACTCAGGAGGGAATCGAGGAGAAGGACTCTTGCACTCAACAGGAGGACGAGCATCCAACAGAGGGCGCTGGTGAAAAGCGACTGAAGCATTCTGGGAGAAGCCACCGCAGACACCGCGACTCAGGAGGGAATCAAGGAGAAGGACTCTTGCAATCAACAGGAGGAAGAGCATCCAACAGAGGGCGCTGGTGAAAAGCGACTGACGCATTCTGGGAGAAGTCACCGCAGACACCGCGACTCAGGAGGGAATTGAGGAGGACCCACTGTCAAAGAACGGAATAGCCCCAAACATTACATTGCTGTAGTGTTTCCATTCCTCCCTCCTCCTCAAACCTAAAAAAAAAGAGAGGAAGAGGCAGTGCCTTCAGGAGTGCACCAGACCTGTGAGGGACACTCTTCTGAAAGTGGATTTTAAAGAAGAAGCAGCTGATTGGTGAGTAAATCCTGAGAGGAGCACCGGAGCGGGAGTATAAATCTAGCTTACCTCGGGGATTTGTGGCCTTGTCTCCAGGGAGGGAGGAGCACCGGAGCGGTGACCTCGGGACAGAGTAACTGAAGCCAAAACTGAAAAAGTGACATCACAGGAAAGCTGTGACCTGATTGGTTGGTAGGAAATCACCAAATTTGAAAAAAAAAGCACTGCAAAGCGAATTAATAAATTAATTATCTAAGTCGAGATGGCTGGGCAGGTGATGTGCTGTAGCTGTATGATGTGGGAGCTGGCAGATCCCATTGCGAGCCGCAGTGACCACATCTGCAGCAAGTGTTGGTTGCTGGAGGAACTCCGGGACAGAATTGATGAGCTGGAGTCCGAGCTCCGGACGCTGCGGCACATCCGGGAGGGGGAGAGTTACCTGGATGCTTTGTTTCAGGAGGCGGTCACACCCGGTAGATTGAGTACCTCAAGTTCGGTCAGTGGTTAGGGTCAGCAGGGTGTGATTGCAAGTGAGGCAGGTAGAGGGATCCTGTGTTCAGGAACAGAGGAGCCTCAGCTCTTGACCTTGTCCAACAGGTACGAGGCACTTGCTTCCTGTGTGGATGAGGAAGAGGGCTGTAGGGAGGATGAGCCAGCTGACCACGGCACCGTGGCACAGGAGGCCATTCAAGAGGGGGGAGCAAAAAGACAAGTGGTAGTTATAGGGGATTCTATAATTAGGGGAATTGATAGCATCCTTTGTAAGCAGGATCGAGAGTCCTGCATGGTATGTTGCCTGCCCGGTGCCAGGGTGAGGGACATCTCTGACCAGCTTGAAAAGATATTGGAGAGGGAGGGGGAGGATCCAGTTGTTGTGGTCCACGTCAGGACAAATAGCATAGGTAAGACTAGGAAAGAGGACCTGTTTGGGGATTATCAGGAACTAGGAACTAAATTAAAGAACAAGTCATCAAGGGTTATAATCTCCGGATTACTACCTGAGCCACGTGCAAATTGGCATAAGGGCGCGAGAATAAGGGAAGTAAACACATGGCTAAAGGAGTGGTGTGGAAAAGAGGGGTTCCATTTCGTGGGGCACTGGCATCAGTATTGGAACAGGAGGGATCTATACCGTTGGGACGGTCTCCACCTGAACCGATCTGGGACCAGTGTTCTAGTGAAAGGGGTAAATAGGGTGGTCAACAGGACTTTAAACTAGAAAGTAGTGGGGAGGGAAGGGTAAAACTCCAAGATGTATGACTAATGGGAAACAAAGCAGCAGGTTAGCGTGTGTGTGTGTGTGTGTGTGTGTGTGTGTGTGCGTGTGTGTGGGGGTGGGGGGGGTGGGGGGAGGGATTCAACTTCATGGAAAATTATGAAAAAACTGAAAAGAAAGGAGAGGCTATTAAAGTCCCCAGAACACAAAATAGGACAGTGTGTTTGGAAAGGGCTAGGAACCTAATTTCAAGCACATCAGATAAAGGGACGACAATGAGAAAGGGGATGGGAAATACAGGCCTGAAGGTGTTGTATCTGAATGCCCGCATTATACGTAATAAGGTAAATGAGCTCGTGGCGCAGATTGAAATTGGCAGGTATGATGTGGTGGGCATCACGGAGACATGGCTGCAAGGGGATCAGGACTGGGAGCTAAATATCCAAGGATATACATCCTATCGAAAAGACAGGCAGGTTGGCAGAGGAGTTGGGGTTGCTATGTTAGTAAGAAATGAAATTAAATCGATAGCAAGAAATGACGTAGGGTCAGATGATGTAGAATCTGTGTGGGTAGAGTTGAGGAACCGCAAAGGTAAAAAAAACCATAATGGGAGTTATGTACAGGCCTCCGAACAGTAGTCAGGATGTGGGGTACAAGATACACCAGGAGATAGAAAAGGCATGTAAGAAAGACGAGGTTACAGTGATCATGGGGGATTTCAATATGCAGGTAGACTGGGAAAATCAGGTTGGTAGTGGATCCCAAGAAAAGGAATTTGTGGAATGTCTATGAGATGGCTTTTTGGAGCAGCTTGTGGCGGAGACCACGAGGGAACAGGCAATTCTAGATTTAGTGATGTATAATGAGGCAGATTTGAAAAGGAACTTAAGGTGAAGGAACCCTTAGGAGGAAGTGACCATAATATGATAGAATTTACCCTGCAATTTGAGAGGAAAAAGCTGGAATCAGATGTAACGGTATTACAGTTGAATAAAGGCAACTACAAAGGCATGAGGGAGGAGCTGGCCAGAATTGACTGGGAGATGAGCCTATCAGGAAAGACAGTGGAACAGCAATGACAGGAGTTTCTGGGAGTAATTTGGGAGACACAGCAAAAATTCATCCCTAGGAAGAAGAAGCATACTAAAGGGAGGACGAGGCAACCATGGCTGACAAGGGAAGTCAGGGACAGCATAAAAGCTAAAGAGAAAGCATACAATGCGGCGAAGAGCAGTGGGAAACCAGGGGATTGGGAAGCCTACAAAGACCAACAGGGGACAACTAAAAAATAAATAAGGAGGGAGAAGATTAAATATGAGGGTAAACTAGCCATTAATATAAAAGAAGATTGCAAGAGTTTTTTTTAGATGTATAAAGGGTAAGAGAGAGGCAAAAGTGGACATTGGGCCACTGGAAAATGACGCTGGAGAAGTAGTAGTGGGGAACAAAGAAATGGCGGAGGAACTGAATAGGAACTTTGCGTCAGTCTTCACAGTGGAAGACACGAGTAACATCCCCAAAGTTCAAGAGAGTTGAGGGCAGAGGTGAGTATGGTGGCCATTACCAAGGAGAAGGTGCTAGGAAAACTGAAAGGTCTGAAGGTGGATAAATCACCTGGACCAGAGTTCTGAAGAGATAGTGGAGGCGTTAGTGGTGATCTTTCAGGAATCACTGGAGTCAGGGAGGGTCCCAGAGGACTGGAAATTCGCTAATGTATCCTCCCTGTTTAAGAAGGGAGTGAGGCAAAAGACAGGAAATTACAGGCCGATTAGCCTGACCTCGGTCGTTGGTAAGATTTTAGAGTCCATTATTAAGGATGAGATTTCAGAATACTTGGAAGTGCATGATAAAATAGGGCAAAGTCAGCATGGTTTCATCAAGGGGAGGTCATGCCTTACAAATCTGTTAGAACTCTTTGAGGAGGTAACGAGTAAGTTAGACAAAGGAGAGCCAATGGATGTTATCTACTTGGACTTCCAGAAGGCCTTTGGCAAGGTGCCGCACAGAAGGCTGCTCAGTAAGATAAGAGCCCATGGTGTTAGAGGCAAGGTATTAGCATGGATAGAAGATTGGCTGTCTGGCAGGAGGCAGAGAGTGGGGATAAGGGGGTCGTTCTCAGGATGGCGGCCAGTGACTAGTGGAGTTCCGCAGGGGTCAGTGTTGAGACCACAACTTTTCACTTTATACATTAATGATCTCGATGAAGGAACTGAGGGCATTCTGGCTAAGTTTGCAGATGATACAAAGATAGGTGGAGGGACAGGTAGTATTGAGGAGGCGGGGAGGCTGCAGAAGGATTTGGACAGGTTAGGAGAATGGGCAAAGAAGTGGCAGATGGAATACAACGTGGAAAAGTGTGAGGTCATGCACTTAGGTAGGAAGAATAGAGGCATAGACTATTTTCTAAATGGGGAGAGAATTCAGAAATCTGGAGTGCAAAGGGACTTGGGAGACCTAGTCCAGGATTCTCTTAAGGTTAACTTGCAGATTGAGTCGGTAGTTAGGAAGGCAAATGCAATGTTGGCATTTATTTTGAGAGGACTAGAATATAAAAGCAGGGATGTGCTGCTGAGGCTTTATAAGGCTCTGGTCAGACCATATTTAGAATATTGTGAGCAATTTTGGGCCCCGTATCTCAGGAAGGACGTTCTGGCCCTGGAGAGGGTCCAGAGGAGGTTCACGAGAACGATCCCAGGAATGAAAGGCTTAACATATGAGGAACGTTTGAGGACTCTGGGTCTATACTCGATGGAGTTTAGAAGGATGAGGGGGGATCTGATTGAAACTTACAGAATACTGAAAGGCCTGGATAGAGTGGACGTGGGGAAGATGTTTCCATTAGTAGGAGAGACTAGGACCCGAGGGCACAGTCTCAGAGTAAAGGAAAGACCTTTTAGAACAGAGATGAGGAGAAACTTCTTTAGCCAGAGAGTGGTGAATCTATGGAATTCATTGCCACAGAAGGCTGTGGAGGCCAGGTAATTGAGTGAATTTAAGAGCAAGATAGATAGGTTCTTGATTGGTAAGGGGATCAAAGGTTACGGGGCGAAAACAGGAGAATGGGGTTGAGAAACTTATCAGCCATGATTGAATGGCGGAGCAGACTTGATGGGCTGAATGGCCTAATTTCTGCTCCTATGTCTTATGGTCTTATACACAGGTATTACAATGCAGTGATAATGAATTTGTACATTATATTGATTAGATTGTATTGGAGTATTGCATCCATTTCTTGACACCCCTGTATAGGAAGGATATTTTGAGGTGTTGCAAACAGTGCAGCAAAGATTCACTCGAAGCTCATCAGGAATGGCAGGCTATGAAGAAAAGCTTTCACTGGAACACACTTCTTTAAGGGGCCTAATAATATTTTCAAGATTAGGAAAGATTTTGGTGATAGTTTCCACTGGTAACATGGCACAGATCACCACTAGAAGAATGCATGGGGAAAGTAAAGAATTTTTTACACATTGGAGAGTAATTAGGACTTAGAATGCTTTGCCACCAATGGCTATTGAGGTGGAGATTGTAGTGTTATCCAAAAATATATTGGCTAAAGATTTGTAAAAGAACAGTGCAGAATCACACAAGGAAATGGGATTGGAGTAGAAAGCGGTGTTTGAGCAACTAGAGCCAGAAGAGGTGAAACTGTGTGAATGGCCTTCCTATTATTGAAGTTCTGTGTATCTGGTGTGGCTTCATGTCATCTGGCAGCAGGGTTGCTGATAGTCTGATTTAATTTAGGGTGCTTGTTGGAATTATAGTATTTGTTAAAAGATAAAATTTTTTAAAAAAGTTCAGGCAGAATTTTTTGTCCTTGTAACTGGGTGTATTGGACTTCTGGGCACAATGCATAGAGGAGAATCAAATGGGGTGAAACGAATTGTCAGAATGAACCCACCTGATTTCCTTTCAATTTATTCATTTGAAAGGACAGCAAGTCAGACAGGATTCCTTTCGAGTGCGCAGCTCATTGCACCTGAAATTCCTCTCTGCTGTGCCCAGGCAACCTAACACACCCAGGTAGGGAAAGGAGCAGGACTGTCTGCCCAGTGCCCAGCAATGCTTGTAAACTGTTGGGACTAGGGTTGCAATGATGACATTTTAGATTTATTGATGGACTTTAGTGGAAGATTCTGATTTGTGACCCTCTAACGTGATGATAATAAGGGAACTGCCGGAAGAGGTAAACTCCAGCCCAAACAGGGAGATTGGATCCCAGTATTTGACTGGGAATGTTCATGTGCCCAGTGTATCCAAGGGATGTTTCATGTAGTTTTTCAGTTAAATACATGGTTTGGCCAAGAAGCCTCAGTGAGCTACTGGATATTCTGTACTTTGATAGGCAATCTGACCTACTGTTGCCTCTTCTGAGTCACTTGATTCCAGAGGCATGGTGCTGCATTCTCAGTGATGCATAGATGCACAGCCCTGAACCAGTAGCACTGATTTGAAGATTTAGACGTCAGTTTACAGTCTCGGCTGAGGCTTTTTTATTTATAATGGAAATAAAAATAGAGCTCCTACTTGTAGTATACAGGCAGTCTTTCTGAACTGTAAGAATATTTCAGCTTTTGGTAAAATAAACAAATTTTCATTTGGAATTTCTAATCCACAGTTATAAGTTCTTGAAGATTCTATTGCTTATTTCTTCTGTGCTAAATCCAGGAGCAGTAACAAATACAACATAAAGGGTCGGTCAGCCTTGGTTATGCATTGTAATGCTTGTTTTCTGTCGCTATATCTGTTCTGTGGAACAAGATGATGTAACTGAATCAATGTCAGGGCAGAACTCCCTCAGTACTGCACTGGAGTGTCAGCCCAGACTTGAACCCACAACCTTGTGATTAGAGGCAAAAGTGCTACCAACTGAGCCACGGCTGGCGCTATATGGCTGGATGTGTTGTGAAAGAGGCTATGTGAATTGGGTCCCCAATTCTGATGTTCCCAGAGATTTATCACATGACATTCTGAGCACATGACCTTGTGCAGGAAAGCACATTCTGAGCCCTGACTATGTTAAGCATCATGTTCTTGAGGGTACTTTAAAAAGGAGTGTTACTACCTAACTGTCTATAGACCATGTGATATTCAGTGTTTGGGATGATTTAAATCACAATTACTGTAGAGTTTACATTAATTTGATGCAAAATAGTATGGTCACACTGTTTATTTTGGCTCTGTGTCTTATAAGAAAATTCAGTTTGAACAGCAAGTAGTATTGAATTACTTAACGAGCATGGACGAGAGTCCATGCACAGAGTTCATCTTCCCCTGAAAAGTTCAAGAGATCTGCACCAGGTATATTGCACTGAAAACTATTCAGATTTCCTCCTGTACAGTCAGGTCAGTTGAGGTCAAGAGGTGTTAAGTTTCTTTCATAAGGGCCAAGCTGGACATTGAAGTGTCTCTGTGGAGTATTGATTGAAGCCACCTTATATATAATCTTCCAGTAAATTAGATGTTCACTACAAATGGGCTAAATGCTTCTGAAAATCATAGAACATCAGTAAACAATACATGTATTTTCCATTTGGGTGACAGGCTATTTGTTCGTTTACAAGGTCAAATCACATTAGGTGAATAAGGAAGACAATAGCTACACTAGGAAATTGAGCGTTTCTCATTTAGCCTAAACTGGGAGAATGACCTCCCAAATACTAAGCCCAACGAAATTACATTCCCTTTTAGTTTAATGGATGTTAAATGGAAGTTTTGTAGATTCCCTATTCATTACACTTGGATTTCTAATTTAGTTTCCTCTTCAGTTTCATCGGTTTTATATTAATAAGCAGATCAGTAGTAGTACACAACTATTTTTATAGACATATCTCAATTCAAAATGATGACTAGCTGTGAAGATGTAATGTAACTGAATTAGAAACATTTAGTTCACCAGAATCCGCTGCTTTTAGAATATGTGGAATAGCTGTAGGTTTCTTGATTATAGTAAAAATCTTTGTGTAATAACTTCATACAGATTTTTTGCTCAAAATTGTGCTGCTGTACCTTTCGAACCCCCTACAATGCAGGCCCAAATAATTAATAATCTAGTAAGCCTATTGTGACTTCTCTTGTCATAGCCTCTCTGACTAAGGAAGGCATTTATTCAGGTTGCTGGTTAAGATAATGAGTACACCTGCTTGAGAGTCCCAGTGGCAATCCAACAATAACAATTATAATCCTTTAAATACACTTGAGAAAGCAACTGCAATATGATGTGACAGCCGTACAATCTGATGATTTGATGTTCCTGTTTTCCAGATAAAGCTAGGCAATTTACCCTGAATTCATTTGTTGGATGTTCTATAGATTCGGGATGTTCCATTGTTCGTTTATCGCATCCCTTTTCGTTTTTTCCCTACCCCATCTTGTTTACTTACATTAGGTGTTTTCGGCAGTACTGAGATATTTGCTTTAGGTGATGGCATGTTCCATGTGTTTAGTTTAGATCTAACTGGTAACTTGAATTTTATGAAGGAGCTAATTAATATGCCAGTCATTGTTTTAAACATTTTAGTGACTCTCTTGCTGTACTAGATTATATCAATCCTATAAAGATTTTTGCACTATACAATACTCTCCACTTTTGTTGAAGAGTCATTGGCATCCTTCCATCTATGAAAGATGATGGACGTGCCGCAAACAATCCATTTTAGATGGGATGTCTTCATATGGCTCACATTTGCTGGTGGCTGAAGTGTTCAACCCTTGAGAGGCAGGCTCTGTCACAAGTGCCACTGAAGCTACTGAGCCATGAAGCTACTGAGTGTTGAAGTGGGTTGTTTTCAGTTTTGGTGTCTGCTGCCAAGCTGCTGTTATCCATTGGTTATTGTGGTGGTGCATTCCAGCCCACAGGAGGCGTTGTCAGTTTCCTCTGTTGTCAGCTAGTGACCCCCATGTGCAATAATCGATGATAATGGATAAATACTGTTGCAGTAACACCCAGGTAAATATTGTCCAGGATGAAGCAGTCTGCTTGTTCGGCACTTCACCCCCTATCTATATGTGAAATTTGGCTGCATCCTGTACCATCTACAAAATGCAATTCAGGAATTCACCAAGGTGCCTTCAACAGCACCTCCAGAGCCCCACCACCAAGTGGTGCATGAGAACACCACCACCTCCAAGTTTCCCTCCCAAGTTTTACACCATTCAGACTTCTCATGGAATCAGAACTTAAGAGCACAGCAACAGACTGTTTCGGGTGTCATGTCTGTACTGTCTCTGTGACTAAGCAGTCATGCTTAGTCCCACATCCTTGCATTTTGTTTGTAACCCTGCAAGTTCCTCATCGTCAAGTACCTGTCCAACTTTATTTATGGAATAGGCTTCCACAACCCTTTTTAGGCCAAGCGTTCTAGATTCTAACAACTCGAGTGAAAAATATTCTCATCATCTCTATAAATGTTTTGCCAATAATTTTAAATATTTTACCTCTAATTGTTGACCCACTTGCCAGGTGGGATAATTTTTCTCCACTTAATCTATCAAAACCTTTCATCTTGAAAATCTCTATTGGTCACCTCTTATCCATCTTTGTTCTAGGAGGACAGTCCTAACTTTTCCAATCTATCCACACAACTGAAGCCCCTCATCCCTGGTCACATCATGATAAATGTACGTGCCCTTACTAAGTTCATTTGGAGGCAGCCTTCTCTCACCCATCATTTCAAGTTGAGTAGTCTGACAGCACAAAATTGGCATGATAGAGTAGAGAGGTAGAGCTGTGTTTCTAGGGAGGAAGAGAAGGGGATCAGAACTGGAGGAGAAAATATTGTTTGAAATGTCAGTCAGCTATGAAAGTCAAGAAAGTGGAATGGTGTTAAGTGTGGCACCCAGAATTATCCACAATACTTCAAACTTGGGCATATATTCTGGTTATAAAATAATCAAAAGAAAGTTTGAGCTTGAGGTATATTTTGGTGTTGGGAGAAAATATGTGTAATAAAGGTAATGAGGAAATACATAGGGTTTGTTTATGTTTTTTAAAATAATCAATTGTTTTGTTGTTCCAGCAACAGGTGATGCCTCCTCCCTCATTCATCATCCATCTTCCCCAGGAACACCACTGTTTCTTTTTAACTTCTACCTTGCAGGTCCAGGTTTAGGTTGGACTTGATGCTCCTTTGCATTTTTGCCAAAGCTGATGAGCAGTTGAAAAAGTGAACAATTTTTTCTCAGCCCCTACACCAGGGATTTGCAAGCTGTTGAAACTGGGAAGGAGTGGATGAATACTCATGTTAAAACTAGTGACTGGGCCCCGTGAGTAGGCAGAAACGAGCTTCACTCTGCAGAAAACTCAAACACTCCCACAAGCGAAACAAAATCGTGTGGCACCACAAACAGAGACCGCCCATGCTCACTTCGCAGCCTTCAAGAACATACTCTGAATGCGTCAGTAGGGTAGGACTTGGGCAGAGGAGAATTATGCAGACTGTAGATAATATATGCTGTAACACTGTGATAAATCAACCACAGGCACTCCTGTCCTGGATGAAGATAATTATGTACTCTCCAGGAAATAAACTGACCTCCCCCAGCTACGCATGAGCTGCATGTGCCCAGAAGTTCAGTAAGTTTAACTAACGAGTAGTTGAGCAGTACAGACTAGATCTCTGACTTGAGTTGCCTCATTTTCAGTTTGGGTGGTAGGAATAGCAGAATAACTGGCCTCAAAACCCCCAAGTTAGAGAGGGGGAAAATTATTGGTATTCCTGTTCGAGTTGTCATCCAGCAATTCCTTTTGCAAGTGTACCTGTGTATGAATTATATCAATTGAGATTAAGTATATACATGTGAGGGGCATTGATTGGATGGTTACTTGAGCGCATATGAAGAGACACTTACTGACACAAGAGTTGAGCGGAGTCGAGTTGTCATGTTTCACTCTAAATAAATCTGTTTCAAGTAAAGACTGGCCCTGGTTCCTTCCTCCAACTGGCTATCAGGAATACACTGACATCACTAAGGATAAGAGCAACAACTTGCCTTCATGTTAAGTTTATATTATTGAATACATCTTGACAGATGGGAAAAGGAAAATCAGCAGACTCTCTGGTAATAGTGAGGTGATTAGAGGTTTGGTCAGAAAGACGGATTTTAAGAATGGAGAAGGGAGTGGTTTCAGGAGGGGGTCCCAGAAAGGAGATTGAGGTGGCAAAAGTTATGCCATCAAGGGAGCTTAGAGTTAAAGGATTGAAAGGTGTAGGAAGGGACGGTTAGAAGAAGTTGCAAAAAAGTTGAAATGGTGGAAAGATTTGAAGATAAAAATTTTGAATTCATTGTGTTGGGAATAGGAAACAAGCGTCAAATCATCAAGGAGGATAGAGTGCAGGTTTAGTTTGATGAGCAGCATCTTATGCAGGATAAGATTCCTGTGTCCAGTGCTTGTCAAATGCTGGTCATTCAAAACCAGCATTGTATTTCTTTACTGCTGTTGCCACCCCAGTTGTAGTATGTGCTCTGCAATGTAAAATAGTGGGATACCAAAGTAGGAAATTATTGTAGAATTGCTTCTGTTGAAACAGTTGTCCAATGTGAAGGTGAGATAAAGCTCTCCCTCGTCTGTTCCAACCTTTTAAGTTGCAAGTGTGTCGTGTTTCCACTTTCCATAAAGCCATAGCATGGATAGACGATTGATTGGCTGGCAGAAAACAAGTATACATAAATAGGTCTTTTTCTGATTGGCAGCATGTAATGAATGGAGTCCTTTAGGGGCCTGTGCCAGGGCCTCAACTTTTTACAATATATTTATACTTATATTTATACAATATATTTTACTTTATATCAATAACTTAGATGAGGGGAGCGAAGGCATGGTAGCTAAATTTGCAGACGACACAACGGTAGGAAAGTGCGTTGTGAAGAGAACATGAGGTTGCAGCTGGATATAGATAGGTTGAGTGAGTGGGCAAAAATCTGGCAGATGGCATATAATGTGGGGAAATGTGAAATTCTTCACTTTGGCGGGAGGAATAAGAAAGCAGAGTATTACTTAAATGGAGAATGACTGCAGAACTCCAAGCTGCAGAGGGATCTAGGTGTTCTAGTGCATGAGTTACAGAAAGTTAGCACGCAGGTACAGCAAGAAATTAAGAAGGCTGATGGACTGCTATTCTTTATTATGAGAGGAATTGAACATAAAAGTAAGGATGTTATTCTTCAGTTATACAGGGCATTGGTGAGACCACATCTCGATACTGTGTGCAGATTTAGTCTCCTTATTTAAGGAATCATGTAAATGTGTTGGAGGTGGTTCAGAGGAGGTTTACTACCTGGAATGTGTGGGTTGCCTTATGAGGAAAGGTTGGACAGACTGGGTTTGTTTCCACTGGAGTTTATAAAGAGTGAGGGATAACTTGATTGAGTATATAAGTTCCTGAATGGTCTCGACAAGGTGGACTTGGAAAGGGTGTTTCCTCTTGTGGGTGAGTCCAGAACTAGGGAACATGTTTAAAATTAGTGGCCACTCTTTCAGGGCAGAGATGAGGAGAAATTTTTTCGTGAGGGTTGTGCAACTTTGGAATTCTCTGCCTCAGGAGGTGGGGTCGTTGAATAGTTTTAAGGCAGAGGTAGATTGATTCCCTTGCAGAACAAGAACCTAAGGTTACTGGGGGTAGATGGGAATGTGGAATTCGAAACACAAGTAGATCAGCTATGACCTTTGTGAATGGCGGAGCAGCCTCGAGTGGCTGAATGGCCTATTTCTGCTCCTATTTTGTATGTTCATACTGAGCTTTCTACAGAGCTTAAACAGCGATTAGTGGAGCCACACTTGGGGCCCCAGGTTTTATCTTTGGGTTAGTAGTAGGGATACCACTGTTGACCTTGGTGAGCTTAGGTCAGGAAGGGTAATTCTGCTACTTCCTGTGTGCTACATGGTGATCCCTGCTGCAAGTTCATGCAGGTGGCTGTTTGCTGAGGGCCACATTGGGTTTGGCTGTGATGCACCTCATTGTCAAATAGTCCACAGGAGTTCAACATTATGAATTGCATGTGAAGAGTGCTCACTTAGGCAGTTTCCAAGAGAATGTACAACACTGATGGAGCTGCTGTGCTGCAAGACGACAGGAGAGATGGGGGAAAAAAGGAAGAGTGGAAGACCAAGTTGTGTTTTCCTTTTGCACGTGTAGTTGTTTGTCTCCAGTGCTGTGTACTTAGCCCTGAAATATAAGGTGAACTCCACAGGATGGGGAGTATCAGCAGATTGTAGAAGCACTTCTGTAATAAAGCAGTAAAGAGTGCTCTGTTTCAATGGCAATTGAACATACCTACACCACATGGACTGCAGCAGTTCAAGAAGGCTGCTCACCACCACCTTCTCGAGGGCAATTTGGGATGGGCAATAAATGCTGGCCTAGCCAGAGATGCCCACATCTCATGAATGAATTAAAAAAAAATGAGTGCACTATTGTGGTATTTGGCACCTGTGGAGGCTATTCAGGAGACTAGAGAATGGTCTTGGATTGCATAGTAGTGAATCTTTCCTGTAATTTCTCCATTTACACACAAGTGTGACCAATCCAATGAAATTTTGTGGGAACAGCTTAACTGTTTCCCAACCAAATCTTGGTTCTGTATCTTTACAGGCAAAGTGATGATATTAGTGTTATGTTTTTCCTCCCCTCATTTTGCATTCCATCTCATTGCTCCTGCTCGTGTTCAGTGTTGTTCCTTGCGTTCATGGATGGGGATGTAAATTTTAAACAGTATCATGGTGTGGTGAAAATTGCCAAGCTATTTTTTGATTTTTGGCAGCTGCATAGGCAGTTCAAAGCTTTCCATGTGCTGTCTGAAGGGATTGCCAGCTTTTGCCGAGGGAAAGCTGGGAACAAAGGAACAGGAGTAGGCCATTTAACATCTCGAGCCTATTCTGTCTTTCGATGAGACCATGACTGGTCTATCATATAGCTATATTGGGCTTTGCCCCATATCCCTTAATACCTTTTTTAAACAAAAATCTATCAATCTCAGATTTAAGATGAACAATTGAACTGACATAATTGCCATTTGCGGAAGAGAGTTCCAAACTTCTGCCACTCTTGGTATGTAGAAGTGTTTTGTAATTTTACTCCTGGAAGGCTGGCTCTTTTTTTAGACTATGGCACTAGTTCTGGATTCTCTAACTGGCAGAAATATATTCTGTGTATCCTATTAGTTTTATCTCCTTAATATTTTGAAAATTTTGATTAAATCACTACTTCATTTTCTAAATTCCAGGGATTACAAGCCTCATTTGTGTAATGTCTTTAATTTAACCCTGGGAGTCCAGGTATCATTCCTTCAAGGCCAGTGTATCCATCTTAAGGCCTGGTGCCTGGAATTGCTCACAGTACTCCAGGTCTCAATAGGACTTTGTATAGCTGAAGAATAAACTCTACCTCTTAGTTTTATTCGATTTGACTTTGATCATTTCCTGCACTTGTTCATGATCTTTTAATTCTCAATGCACCTGAATCTCCACTAGCTTCATCTAGAAAGTACCCTGTTCCATTCTATTTAGTTCTAAAGTGGACAACCTCTATTTTCCTACACTGAAATCCATGTCACAGTTTTTCCCATTCACGTTATATCTGTTTTTAATGAGCCTCCAATTACACAGCTTACAATACTATCTATATTTTTGTCATTGGCAAATTTGGATATGTGGCTTTCTATTCCACCATCTAACTTCATAATAAATGGTGAACAATTGAAGCCCAAGAACAGATTCATTTTTTTATTTAGAGATTTATATCGGTTTAATTTTCCACAATAGAAAACATGAAACAAAAAAATTACATTTTTCTTCAGACAGCTTTTGCGCAGGTCTGTATTTTCATCACTCTTTGCAGGGGAGAGGGAGATCGGGAGAGGCGGCTGTCGCTGGTAGTGTGCCAGCGGTGGTGAATCCCTTTACAGGCCCAGCTTAGTTCTTCTCCAGTGTCTCCTCTTGGAGTTGTACCTGATCTTGTTGCCAGTTTTCATACGGATCCACTGTGGAATTGGTCGGTTTTGCTTCATCTTCTTAGCGAGGAATCGCTTGATCCTGAAGGTTTTGTGGGATGGCATGGCCGAACCTCCACTCTGGCTGCCTCAACGGTGAAAAGACGAAAGAGCAAGAACAGATTCATGTGGGACACCAGAAGTCACCACCCACTAATTGGAGTACCTGCTTATTATCCCTACCTTGAATCTCCTGCCACTCGACCAATTTCCTAGCCAAGTAAATTCCATGAGCTTCAACCAATATTCCCTTTAAATTGTGCGAGCGCAGGGTAAAAACAGGCTGTGCACAAACAACATCCCTTTTAGATGAAAATACATGGCTGTGGGTCAATTCCTTATGGACAGTGGAATGTCACAACCTGACTGCATACAAAAGAAAGTTGAAGAGATCACTGGCTTCAACTTTAGCTAATAGTCACTTATGAGGGACTTTATCAAATGTCACCTGGAAGCCTGTATGAATAACATCCATAGACTTTCCTCTGTCCACTACTTTCACCATCTCTTCAAAAATTTGACCAGGCCTGCCAGGCATGATCTATCAGTTACAAAACCAGGCAGCTTCTTTTGGATTAGCTGAATATTCTCAAGGTGTTCACTCATTATCCTTAATTATAGACTTCAGGAATTTCCCGCCAACAAATCTTCGGTTAACTAGCCTTAATTCCCTGGTTTGTCCCTTTTGCCTGCCTCAAACAGCGGAGTGACAAGCACAGTTTTTCAATTTAAAGGAATGGTCCCCGACTTTAGAGAACTTTGGAAGGTTATCATTAGGGCATCTGCAATGATCCCCTACTTCCTTTCAAACCCTGGGATGGAAATGATCTCATTCTGGGGCTACGTCACACTTTAATGCCACTATTTTCTTCATGACTGTTACCTTAAGTTAAATTAGATGAATCCCCATTACTGATTCAATGTTAATTGCTTGGGATATCTAACATGCTATTCTCTTCCTCTACTGTAAATACTGATGTAAAGCAATATTCAACTGTTTTGTCTTTTCATTATTTTCATCTACAATATCAGCGTTCAGTTTTCAAGGGACAGTATTGGTCCTGTTGACCTCTTCTTCCTAATTGAAGTGCAAAATATTTTTGTGTTGGTTTGATATCCCTTGTAAGTTTATTTTATACTTCTATTTCTTTCTGTAGCTCTTACAAAAAGTGACAAAACAGCTAGTGTCTCTCCCAGTTGCCAGGATCTATGCTTTTTTTGTATTTTTATATGCTTTTTCTTTTAGCTTTATGTTGTTGTTCATGGATGGCTTTCTTGGCATGTAGAGCTCTTGCCTCTTAAGGGTATAATCTGGCTCTGTAACATAATCAATTTAGTCAAACGCCTCCCACTGATCTTTGGGCATTTTACACACCAACAGATTTGCCCGGTTGACTGTGGACAATCTCTGTGTCATCCCATTTAAGTCAGACTTATCTAAATCTTAGTAATTGTTTTGCATTTTTCTCTCTAAAACAATGTTCAATTTGACTTGTGCCCAATTAGAACTAGTTTAATACAACCCAGGCTCAATTTACTTTGGTTTGCTGTAGATGGGCGTTGGGGGCGGGGGGCTGAGCGTTGGTGGAGTGGGGGGGGCAGGAGCGGAGCAGTGGAGGGTGGGCTTAGTTCACTTGCATTCTTTTCACCGTGTTATCATCCTGCATTTTGATGGCCAGGAGCCCTCCTGTCTGGCCTCATTATTGCTGCGGCTGTTGAGAGTTGATTAAGCGTGGGTTAACTCATTGTATTTTATTTTATGAGCATTTGAGGCCTCCCAGCCACTTGCAGTCTCTCTCTAGCTTTTGTATAGCCAAAGCTAAATAGCCATTTTTAAAATAGCTCCACAATTGCAATGTTTCTGTTTTGCTAAATTATATATTTTATTTCCTGGCCATATTGTGTGCAGCTAGGATTATTTAATTGGTGTCGATACAAAATCTTGTTGATTACACCGGCCGGTATCACTAAACACAGCCATTTTTAAATTGTGCCATGGGACTGGAGACATGCCAAAGTAAAGAAGTGACAGAAGGACAAACCAATACATTAGAGACCAGTTAATCTAATAACAGTTGTAAGCAAGCTCTTCAAACCCATAATTTAAGATAAACTTAGTAAGCATTTAGAGAAGATTAGGTTAATCAAGGACAAGTTTGTTAAATGTAAGGCATGGCTGACAAATTTAGCAGATTGAAGGGCATGTATTATATATGGATTTTCAGAAGGTGTTTAATAAACCTTCAAGATGGTTGTTATAAAAATTTAGGTACCTGGTGTAAGCAGCATGGATAAAAATTGCTTGATGAACTGGAAACAAGGCTAAAAGCAAAATACTGCAGATGCTGGAACTCTGTGTTTAAAAACAAAAAACTGTTCTGGAGAAAAGTCATACAGACTCGAAACTTTAACTCTGTTTCTTGCTCCACAAATGCTGCCAGACCTGCTGAGTTTTTCCAGCATTTTTTGTTTTTATATTGGAAACAAAGGAACATAGCTTAGATTAGTCATGGCTTAGATTGGAGAAGTGTTGGAAGTGATGTAATCTTGACTGGTAGAGAATCAGTTGGTGTATATAAAAGAACCAATGTGCTTCTGTGGTGGAAGATATGTGGCTGATAACACAAAAGGGGATTTGTCAAATAGTGAGGAATGTTTTGAAATCTTTCAGGAGAAAAGCTTGCAATTTAATCCATAGAAATATCAAAGAATGAGAGCATTCCCTCAATGGAAAGATGCTGAAGGATATGGATGAACAGAGCGATTTGGGGATCAAATATATAATGTCCTAAAAATGTGAGTTGGCTGATGAAACCTCAGTTTTATAGAATGAAGAAGCAATTAATTTATAAAAAGACACTGGTTAGGCCACAGTTACAGTTTTCTTATGCTGCCTTGGGTGTTACATTATGAAAAGGACATTAAAGGCATAGAGAATGTACAGCATTAGATGTATCAGGATGAAGAAAGTATTGAGTGAAGAGGGGATGGTGACACTTTCTACTGGAAAGGAAAAAGCTAGGAGATTTAATACAAATTTTTAAAACTATGCACAAGATAGTGATAGGGTGAAATAGGGAAGGACAATTTCCTCTAGTTAGGGAGTCAGTGACAAGAGTGTCAACAATTTCAAGTTGAGGAAAGATTAGGAGAAATATCTTTGTATGAAGGATTGGAGCATTGACTACTCTGCCACAGAGCCGTTTTGGCACACATACCTTTTCAGACAAAAATTGACAGTCACAGGTTTTAGAGAGGGATCAGGGCATTGGGATTGCTTGAACAAAGGGACAAAATAGCTTCCTTCTGTTCTGTAAATTTAGCTGATTCTGTTACACATAACTGAAATTCTGATGATTCTTATTTACAGGCAATTCACAGTGCAATGGGAGAAAAAGTCCCTTTTCTGGACTCTGCACACAATTGTTTGAAATGAATCTTTTGTCCTCCCAAGGGAGAACTGAGACAATTGAGGGGATGGTGGGGGAATTTTAAGAGAGAAATTGTGCATGCGCGCAGTTGGTTTTGTTATTTGGCAGCTCTGCCATTTGGAAATCAAACCAGCATTCCACCAGTTCATAGTGCAATGCATTGAAGTAACAACTTGATGCATTTGATGTCCCAGGTGGAGTGGTGTATGTGGCAAAGTGATTTTTAAAAAAAAAGAAAATTCAAGTATGTGATATGAAATATTGACTTTTTCCCCTCTAGCCTTTCAGAACGATGGGGAGTGAAAAATGATGACGTTTCTGGAAACCTCTATTCCCAGGAAATGCTTTTTTTCATCTCACTAATCAATTTTGCTTGGGTTTCACTATCGGAAAATTGCTGCCTGTGTTTTCTTCCTAATTTTCTCTTTCCTGGTCTCTCTCCTTCCTTAACCTTTTTGAAACGTGAGCATGAGTTTTATAAGGTGCTTAATTTTTACCACAATTTTGACATTTCTTCCATTTATGTAGCAGTTTCATGTCAAAAATAGCAACTGGTGTTACTAAAATTGAACAAACATTGTTCCAAGACTTTTCAGGTTTTACTCATGCCAGCTAATGGCAATTGACTGCATGCCATGGTTGCCATTATAAGCAATAAACTTTAAAATGTAGAGATAAAGCATTCTGATTTTAATACTCTCACCTGGTTTTATGTATGAAGTACCATTGCCAGTCCATTGTATTTATGTTTATATTTCATAATCTCTTTACTTTGATTTCGGGAGACTGAAAAACGCACCTGGACTTTCAACATGAGAGCTAGATCACTGCCAAGGAATAATTGAAATTTAGCAACCTAAACTATATGCTAAATTGAGTGCATGCTTGATCGCTATAAACCGGCTTATTCTGTGTTCTCGCCTTGTTTCATCAGTTGACCTTTTACAGAGGCACCTTTGTTTGGATTACTGTTGGATTGTGTACACATTTCATTACGCAGCCATCTATTTTGAATGGCTCTGCATTAACGTCATACGCAGGACCAGGAACCAAGTGCTTGTGGGGGGGGCGGGGCTGGACGATTGAAATCGTCTAAGTGCAGAATCTAATTGCTTAATGCACTTGTGTGCAGTATGACCACTGAGAAATGTTCCAACTGCTTATTCATCACCTGACTTACTTGGACACTGTAAAGTTCAACCTCAACAGAGGGTGATTGTCAATCCCAGCAGAGTGATGTAGGAAAATTAAGTTACTGATAAAATTCAAGATTCGGTGTACAGTTCATACGATCTTTTATGACTTGACAACTTGAGAATTGAATCCACTTGAAGTGTTTTTTTTTTAGGTTATGTACTTTTCTGGATGTAGTTGCTTCCACTGTTTCTTCTTTGGACACAGTTCCCTATATTGTTAATTTATTTAGGTAGTATTTTCTTTACTACAAAGGGTGATGGCTAAGGCGAGTTCTGTTTTGCTCTGCACTCTAATCATAGATGGGTTTTCAGAGCAAGGCCTTGTCACAACAGCAATTTTTGCACACCTCCCATTGTCAGGCAGAGGAGGAATTTGTCCGGAATTTGAGAAAAGCTTCTCTCAACCCTGGCCAGGCACACTCCTTTTTTAGTGCAATAATATTTTATGGTAAAGAACAAAAATGACAGTTATCATGGTAGATTCTTTGTCCCTAACTTAAACCTAATGGTTTATGATCACTTGTTTGTCGTGGCAAATGAGAGCTCGGCTTGCTGCCAAAAAAAATCTTTGCAATTTGGCTTCTGTTTGCAGTTAAGCACAATAGGCAGTAATTTTAAAACTGCCAGGTACCAATTCATTAGTCTCTGTTTTTCCACTTAGTAATTTTAACTATTCTTTTTCCTGGAATTTTCTGTTTTGGCCACTTTAAAATCCCATTGAAATTGAAAAAAACAGAAGAAACCTAGACCAGAATTGATGTTGGCTTACATTTATATAAAAAAAGGACAATTTTTTATAAAGCACGAGGTTGAATGGGGAAGTGGGTGGACTTGCATTGATTATTTTCCCCTTTGAAACCATCCTATTGTACAACTAAGTTGTTGTCAACATTGCCTTGATCTGATCAATAATATGACTTGTGATTAGTTAAATAAACTAACATGTTATGGGGAGGGGAAGACAATTCTCTATCACTCCCACCCTCGCACATTCTTTCACACTCTCACAGTATAGTTCCAGTCATCCTAAGATTGTAAACATGAAGTGCCTCTGTGAAGGCCTTGGAACTTTTTATTACATTAAAGGCATTATATTCTTCTTGTTGTGACAATGTCACACTCCCTTGATACTGGACTTAAGTGTTAATTTAGATTATTGTGCTCATCAGGAGTTGGGTTTGCACCACTGACACTTTGTAGGCACAGTGCAATCAATCGAGCCAAATTGACAATTTCATTTCAGGCTTGAAAAAAATGCAAAGTGGTAAATGCATTTCTAAAGACGGTGTTTACAATTTTGCTCCACATAGTGTACTGAGCAAATTTCTTTCTTAGTGTAGGATTCTTTCAAAACTCATTAAACAAATGAGTATAGTAAAATTTTAACAAGCATTAATGAAAATTTGTTTTGAAATATAGGTGGAAATTATGATGGTGGGCAATTAACTTTAAGACATGTTAAAAGCTTAGGAGATTGTTCACAGTTTTGTGATATATTAATAATTGTGGATCTAATGGTGGAAATAAAAGTTTTGTACAATGCATTTTTGAGGCTGATGCCTTGAAATTGTCTTTGACAACAAAATTAGCCTCCGAGCTTTTTTGGCACAGATGATTTGCGAGGGCAACAAATAATTTTCCCTTTTCTCTTTTCTGCATTGCTATTGTCTTCCCACCTTCTTGCTCGCGCTCTTGCTGGGAGAGTTGGGCACAGAGCTTTGGTAGTGGTTTGAGAAGTACCATTCTCCAGAACAGTGATGCTGTTTTTGCACAGTGAAGTTGGGCTTCCATTGCCACAACCAAGTATTTCATCTTACAGCCCAGCATTACCACTGAAGAAATTTGACTGTTGCATGTTTTCAAATTTGATTGTCCAGTTGTGGAAGAGAGGATGTGGAGCTAAATGAGGCAGCGTGGTATTCTCTTTGCAGAGCTACCAAACAGTCATGGTAGGGACACTGCCTTATGAACATGTAAAGTTCACTTGAATTACAGTTTTTTTTTTTATTCACAAGCTGTCTCACATCTCCCACATACTTTCAGTCTTTACGTTAAGCATAGACATAGAGCATTTTAATATGTTCAAAACTTGAGCAGAATTCAAATGTATTATGACTTGTAAAAGGAAAGTCTGAACTCACCAGCATTGAACTAGCATTGTGCTCAGAGATCAGGTACTTTCCCCCTGTGTTTTACTTATTTATAGACTTGAGGTCATTATCAGAAGGATGGGTCCAATTCCCTTAAATGCTGCCCTTAATCAATCATGATTGACACCATTTCTTTAGGTGGGATGATTTGTGCTCTTTGTCTCTTTAGTTTGATTGACAAGAGTGACTTCAGTTGCATAAATAGTCACATGCCATATCAAATAAAAACTGGAGCTGAGACGTGCAAAAGAAGTCTTTGCTTCAGAGGCTACAACACAGATGTTAGTTGTGGCAATAAACTGTCATCCAAGCGGTTTAGAAACAATTGAACCATTCTTTCAATCATAACAATTCACCTGATCTTTTCTGTAACCCAGGGATAAAAGTTACAAATGGCATTTTTGTTGTAGCTTGTACTTAAATGCCACAAAATTCTACACAGACCAGCCAAATCAAAATACTCAATTTTTACAATGATGGTGTTGCTTTCTAAAATTCCTTCAGTAACTTTTTTGCTGAGAAGAAAGGACTTGCATTTCTAGGATGTCCAAAATACCTTGCAGTACTTTTCAAGTGTAGTCCATGACATGGTACAACCAGCGCATGAGGGTATTGATGACCGTAAACAAAAATAGCATTTATCAAGCACGTTTATCAACAATGCTCTTAGAGGAAAAAATGTACAGACATTCCATGTGTAATAAATTACTTGAAAGTACAGGGTAAGTGAGTCCGTAATTTATCTACAAGCTAAGACATAAATAACATTGAGATGCATGGTCAGTTCATCTGCTTTTAGGGTTGGCATTGAGGGAGGGAGTTGGCCAGGAAACTGGTTGAACTCCCTTCTCTATGAATAGATCTGTGGGATCTTTAATGTCTACAGGAATAGAGACTAGTTTAAAGTCAAACCTGAGGCTGATGCATCTGGCAATGCAGCACTCCCTCAATCTTTAAATGGAAGAGTAGCTTAGCTTGTAAATTCACCCAACTTACGCATAGTGATTAGCTACAAAACACAAGTGAATGAGCCACCAGATAATGAATTACATTTCTATCCAGGAAGATTGATTTGTAGGTTACCTTTTCTTCATTCACAGGACATGAGTGTCGCTGGCAGGGCCAACATTTATTGCCCATTCCTAATTTCCCTTGAGAAGGTGGGTGGTGAGCCACCACCTTGACAATGGAATGACTTGCAAGGCCAAAACAGAGGACAGTTAAGAGTCAACCCTATTGCTGAGGAACTGGGGTCACAGTTTGGCCGGACTGGGTAAGAATGGCAGATTTCCTTCCCTAAATTGATTATTAGTGATCCATACACCAAATTATTCAAAAAGCTGTAGTTTCAAGTACCACTCCTGGACTTGTGCACATAACCTAGGTTGACACTTAAGTACAGTACTGAGAATTTCTGCATCAACTGTGATATTAAAACAAGGTCCTTTCTGCCTGATCAAGTGGACATACAAACATGGGAGTTCAAAAACATCAGCTTGCATTTATAGTACCTTTAACGTGTTGAAAGGCACTTCACAGCAGCTTCAGCAGCAGATGGTCAGAGCTAGATTTTAAGGAGCATCTTGAAGGAGGAGAGAGATTTTAATAAATGTTTCTGGGGTAATTCATGAGCACAGGGCCTACCAGCAGAAGGCATGGCCGCTGATGGTGGAACATTGGAATTTGGGGTTGGGTAAGATGTCAATTAGGAAATGCAGAGATTGTTGAGGTTTGTAGGGCTGGAGGAAGTCGCAGAGATGGGATCGGGTGAGGTCATGGAGAGATTAAAACACAATTTAAATTTTGAGGTATTGCTGGATTAGGAGCCAACGTAAGTCAGCGAGCAAAAGGATGATTAATGAACGGGGCAGCAGAGGTTTGGATGAGCTGAAGTATACGGAGGATGGGAAGTTGTTCCCCCTGACTGGAAAGTCTACAACTACCACCACATTGAAGGCAATTAGGGATGGGCAACAAATGTTAAATGATCTCCCAGTACTGAAGGAGTTAAGTCAATGACTAAATTGACCCAGGATATGATGTAACTTGTACCCTGTTGTGATAAAGGTCCAGTTTTCAAACTAGAACATAGTATACCTGCAGTTGCATATTCATATTGTTTATGTATTTTATGCTTGTAACCCAGTTAAAAAAGCTCAAAGTTTATAGTATAGATATTCATAAAGTGGGGAAATTGAATCTATTTATAAAGGCCCTTTGTTTTATTGAGTTTTTGTGTCGAAAGTTGCTCGTGGATTAATCAAAAGAACAGAGCATTTAGGAGTTACACTTAGGCCAGACTGGGTAGTTTACCTCTCTTTGTGAAGCTGCCATTCATTATAGCAGTTGTTCCCAGAGTTGTTTTGTTTATTCTAATTCCCCACTGTACAGTGGGTAGGGTTTGTTTGTGCTGTAATTGTGTCCTGAGGTGAAACTGACATCACGCTGGGTGTTACTAAAATCAAGTTCTGAGAGATAGATGTTGCAGGAAGGGAAAGATTTTCACCAATCCCTCGTAGGATGAGCCTGCTTGCTAAACAGGTTACTGGAGAAAGATGTGATACTGTGGGCAGGTTTGTTGCCAATACCCTCGAGCAAAAAGGTGGTGGAATCCAAATGGCTGACTAAGTGGCAGCTAGTCAGAATTTGTTTTTTATGTCTGTTTTCTATTTACATTCATTTCCCTTGTCTTCATTACTGCTGTTTAAAATTGAGAAAATGAGGAAAATCGCTCAGAAAGAGCCTGAAATGAAAGGGTTAGACCAAGCCCCAGTGGTTAACCAGTTAACTAACTTCATGTTAGGTAGCAAAGTCCCCGAGTAAGTCACAGCTGAATAGCACTTCTTTTTTCTCTCTCCAAAGTGAGGGCTTGGCGTCTCTTGTTTAAAGTTTACTTTTCTGAACCCAAGTGGGATCAGTGCTGGTGGTGAATAATTTATCACCAGCATGAATGGGCTCATTAGTTGCCTTTTCAGAGTTTAAATGAGTTTTGTGGTTGTCATTACGCGAGCCTTCTGTTCGGCTGAAATGACAGTTTGGCAGTGTCCTTGCTTGTAACAGGGGCAGCCTGCCTCCTTTCATTCGAGGATTTGCTGTTGTGTTTTGCTAAAGTTGTTCAGAATATACAGCTAAGCTGCCCTTGCCCGACAACCCTCTTTGCTGAACAACATCAAGACCACTGCCGCAGTAAGTACTAAAATCTTTTAAGTTGACTTGTAGAAATGTATTCAACAATTTTTCAGTTTAGTTTTCTCCAGTATCGGGAGAGAATGGACTCTGGAGTTATTAGTTGATAGGGCATGGATTACTTTCTGAGGGAAGTGATCAATTGTAAACAAAGTGGCAGATTAGATGTTTGTGGAATTTGACCATTTGTTCAATTATTTGCATGGTGAGGTGTTATTATTTTTAATTAAATAATTTTCTGAGCACTGGGGCTGGGGAGAGATACTGTGGCTATAATTACTAATATCCTTTTGTACATGTTAAATTATTCGAGTACAGATAATATAGAAATCTGTATTTACAAAACTAAATCTTCCATTTAAAAGATACTGTCTGTAAATCAGCTGTTGAAATGCAGTTGATTCGAGCCAGGTGTATAAAGAGTTTTTTTTAAAAACTTGAATTTGTGTTATGCCTATCTGACCTCAGGATATCCCAATGCACTTGACAGTCAATGAAGTACTATTTGAAATGCAGCCACTGTTGTAATGTAGGAAACACAGCCTTGTGCAAAGCAAGCTCCCACAAAAAGTAATGAGATAAATACCCTGTTAATTTGTTTTTCATTATTTTGAGAGATGAATATTGGCCAGGGCACCAGTGAGAAAGCCTTTGATGTTCTTTGAAATAATGCAACATAATCTTTTAGGTCTACCTGAGAGGGCAGATGAGACCTCATTTTTATGGCTCCTTTAAAGATGATATTTGAAGTTGTAATATATTCTGATTTTATTGGTAACTGGTATTTATACAGTAAATTGAACCAATATTTTTTTCAGCTCCATTAATCATTTTTAGTAGTTGAAGTCTTCAGTCAAAGTAGCTGAAAGAATTTAGTACTTCATCCATACTATTGACTGAGTGGGCTAACGTACTACATGACTGGACCTAATAGCTGAATAAGCCAATCTTGGGCAAGGTGACATTGTCAATATTTCTTGATCCTCTAGGTGTCCACAATCGGTGACCCTTTAAAGTATATCCTGAGTCATGACAAAATTTGGCTTGGTCTGTGATGTTCTCGTCCTCATTCCTTGGGCCTTTCCATCAGAGTGGACCAGCCTGACGATGTTGCCTGCTCAAGTGGAGAATGGACACTTGGTTGAGAATACCAAAGAGGGCTGCTGATCCTGTAGAGCTGTACAGCAGCAGGAGTCCGGCGCTACTTCCAGTGTTTCTTACTACCTATTACAAATTACCATCCTGTAGGTACTGACTGCTTTGCTACATCTGTAAATCCTCAAGTTGCAGCAGAAAACACCTGTGATATATTGGCCATCTTTGCACACGTGAAGGACTTGTATGAAAAGTGTTAGCGTGAATTATTTAAAATAATTAGTTACATGAGTTTTAGACATTTTATATTTTACAACAGTGTTACACTTAATGATCTGATTTTTGCCTTTAAATCTTTGGTGCCAGAGGTATGTATCGCTTTGTGCAACTCCTAGTTGGATGTTTGCCTGTCTGTGTGTACACATGTGTTCTTTCTTAAATCTAGCTTAAATCCCCCTGCCCACTCCAACTCCAGTAACATGATGGTGGTAGCAGGTTTCAGCCATGGATTAGTCCACACTACTTGATGGATGACAGGAGAAATGATTAAAAGGAGTCCATCATAAGTGGAGTGCCTTGCTGGCATATTATATCCAGCACCTAGGCTAGAAACAACAACAAAAATTTACCGGCAGAAGCAAGAGAGGTTGGAGTGACCTGTAGCCTTGTGATCCAAATTGGAAGCTTGTTGTTGGTTGTGTGGCACACAGCTGCTTGAGTTAGCAGAAAATATGGAACTGGTAGACATTCAGATGGTGCAAGAGTGCAGATAATGAAAACTGAATGATGGAGAATGAAGCATGTTGTCTCTTTGCTGGCTAATTTGATTAGTCTGTCTGCTATTTATGAACAGAGATGGTGCTTAGAAATGTACTTTATGTAAATATCAATTCTGTGTTTCTCTTCATGCGCCTTCCTCCTTTAGCTTTTTCAAACTGCATTGTCCTTTGTACCTGGTCTGGATTCTCTTCCAGTTTTTTCCTCTCCCACTCCTCCTCTGAATATGTAGATCCAAACTGGGTTGCAGTGCCAATGGCACATGTGCCAACTTCCCTCTTAACTTTCCTAAAGCAAAACATTGGCATTTGTGTAATGTCTTTCAAGTTCCAAAGTGCAGCCAATTTACTTGTTGCAAGATCCCACAAACAGCAGTGCAGCAATAACCAGAGTTTGCGATCAGTAGTGAAGCAAGGGCACTTGTTGCTGACCTCCTAAGTAAGTCTGAGATCTGGCAGGAATTTCACCTCTCCTGCTATGCAGTGGAACTGCAACTGCAGCGTTCTTTACTGGGCATTCACAATGTGGAATTGGAGTGATGTCATCAGGCTGTCCAAGCAGACATCACATTAAAGGATTTTTACAGGCAAACAATCAGGAAATGAACAGTAAAATAAAACTTTCTTTTAAGCATAGAGCAAATTAAAGATTGGGCCATACACATGGTGAAGATAGAATCTAAAACATTCTGGAAAAACTTTTTCTAAAAAAAAGGCTAACTTAAAAAATCTTCTAATTAATCAATTAACAGCACTTCATGAATTACTTTTTCAGGGCCAGTTCTGTCGTTCATCAAATTTTAATAATCACATCAATTAAAAATGCATTGAAGCCTCACTGAACAAGGTCCAGCTTTTTAAGGGGTTTCAAATCATGATGTGGGAGTGGGAAAGCGGAAAATTTTGCTGATTTCAGTGATTGCCAGCTTGGGTTGGGGGTGGAAGTAGGGGTGGGGTCCACCCTGATGGACACATTGCAGCTTCAGGATTTCTGAGCTAATCTGTGCATGCACTATGTCCTGAAACTCTTTCGAGTTATCAACAGTCACAGATTGCAACTCTTTTTCGAGTACAATCACAGTTCTTGGTTTCTGGGAGTAGGACATGAACCCACAACCCTCTGATTCAAAGGCGAGGGTGCTATGAACTGAGCCACAGCTGACACCTCACTCACTACGTCCTGAAACTCTTTCGAGTTATCAACAGTCACAGATTGCAACTCTTTCGAGTACAATCACAGTTCTTGGTTTCCGGGAGTGGGACATGAACCCACAACCCTCTGATTCAAAGGCGAGGGTGCTATGAACTGAGCCACAGCTGACAGCTCACTCACTACGTCCTGAAGTTGCAGTCAGATTCATTCACCATTAACGCCCCTCTCCAAATCTAGCCCCATTGCCTCTCAGTGACTTAGTTGAGCGTGTTACCATTAAGCCAACCCTAACACCCAAGTAATCATTCTTCTTGCATGAGCCCCAGGCAGTCTGTTCAACAATGAAGGGGTTGACTGCAACCGATTCTGATGTTGTCTTTGCTACACACTAATAAGCAGGAGTTACAAGATAATTAGCCATTCTACCCCAGCTGACTAATTGAAGGTGAAACAATCATTGTCCATAGTGCAAGAATGGCTGATGACACTGCACCTGATTTTCCTTATCATTGAAGCCGAGGGAAAGGAAAGGTAGCCACCCTGTAAATTAGACTGCCCGTATCTGCTCCTCTAACACCGACCAACTTCACCTCCATATTTACTACTGTTCTTCATGCAGGAATATTTGAGCTAATTAATTATAGCATCCTAACCACTTCCCAGACTTGGGTACCTTTGGCACTCCTTTAGAGACTTGTACGTAATGTCAACAGCCTCTGAAAGTGCCACTCTTGAGGCTAACTAATGAGGAATGTTGAAGTGTGTGCAGAGTTGGAACATCACTGAATACTCAACTGGTGTCTGGGGAACAATTGAGTAGTCATGAGAGGAGGTTGCAATTTGAGCCCATGGGCTTTTTGTTTGTAGTGGCACACAAAATATTGAATTTCTGGAGGAGAGGTGGTCGGTTTTGAGACTGTTTCATGTTGCTCAGTTCATGGGCTGTGATTGAGCACTTAGTAAACTTCTATTTTCAGTTCCCTCCTCAGTAGATGAACCTAACCCAGCAAATGTGCTTCGCAACAAAAGAAAAGCACAAAACAAGTTCTGGTTCATACTAGTTAACCTTGGTTTGTGGAAGGTTATAAACAGTGCTTCAAAAAATAAATGCATTATTTTTTGATACGAATCACCTCCCAATGTTAGCTTAAATAAGTTGAACATTCACCCAGGAGTACTGGAGCAGGGCCTGTGATGGGAGCAGTTTGCTTTGTTATCCAGGACCCTCTATGCACTGCTACTGTTCAGTGATGATGATTGTGTGGAATAGGCATGAAGTTTGGCTTGTTGCGAGCTGGGAACATTTTCAGAGATTAGTGGCCAGTTTTTTCTCCTTTTGTATTAGCAGCAAGATATCTAGCAAGGTGAATGAAATATATCTTGGTTTCTTTTCCAGTTTTTCTGCCCCACCCACACCCTGTAAATTACACATCTGTATCTTTATCCAAAGCCAGATTAATGCACAAACTTTGAGTGTTTCCAGAATATTTGACTTCAGGAGCATTACAGATGAGCCACATTGTTGTTCACCTGCACACATGCACAATCCACTAGTTTACATGGAGCTGAGGCACTGAGCCACCTTGGTTGATATCTGTACACTCTGCACAGATCGAGCATTGAAACTAGGACCTTGTGTCAGGAACACTCTGAACAGGGGTGCTACATGTTTTTGTAGAATTGAAAGCTATTGCTGAAGGAATTTGTAATGTTCTGCTTTCATCATCAAGTATTTGATCAAATTCATTGTAGTATTGCTAGAGCACAAAAATCTCTGGGCACAAACAAGTGTTTTCCCTCCTCCAAATGAATTATGCCTAGTAAGTAAAGTTCAGCTGTTTAAAATTGCTTAAAGCAATGCTACTTTTCCCCTTGTTTCATGTGTTTTTGTTTTCCTATCACAGCCACAGATTCCAGTGTTTTGAATACTGAGTTAAGGTTACAGGAAATGTTCTGCTGAAAGTTGGTTGCAAAGTGCAAAAAAAATCGCAGTACAATGCTAGTCAAATCCCTGTGGACTAAGCTAGCAATAAGCAAATTAAGCACAAACAGAGCAGCAAGTTGCTATAGCAACAGTGCAACTAAATTACTTTACTGTCAGCCATGATATAATTTTCCTGCTTAGAGGCTCAAGGGACTTGAAGTTCCATTTGTAGCCAAAGTTATTTTGGCTCATTGGCATAGAAGACAGAGAGAGAGAGGGTGAAATCAATTTACTGATGATGTATGCATCTGGCCTAACTTTTCTTTCTGTTTTGCCTCATTAGGAGCCTCGGTCTAAATGGGTCCAGTCATGCCTCCCAGTAAGAAGCCAGAAGGCTCAGGAATTAGTGTTTCGAGTGGACTGAGCCAGTGTTATCCAGGGAGCTCACTAACCAAGGCACTCCAGGAAGTTGAAGAGCTGGACATTACGAGCAGTTACTTGCCTGCCATTCGTTTGGAAAGAGTAGCCATGGAGGATGAAGAATTAACAAACCTGAACTGGCTGCATGAGAGCAAGAACCTGCTCAAAAGTTTTGGGGACACTGTGCTTCGTAGTGTCAGTCCGGTTCAGGATATTGATGAGGATACCCCTCCTTCTCCTGCTCATTCTGACCAGCCCTATGATGCCAAGCAGAACCCTAACTGCAAACCTCCTTATTCTTTTAGCTGCCTCATATTTATGGCTATTGAAGACTCACCCAGCAAACGCCTGCCTGTTAAGGATATATACAACTGGATCCTCGAACATTTCCCTTACTTTGCAAATGCTCCGACTGGGTGGAAGAACTCTGTTAGACACAATCTGTCATTGAATAAATGTTTCAAGAAAGTAGACAAGGACAGGAGTCAGGTGAGCTTTCCATTTTTAATGTTTGTTTCCTTTATTTCTTTATTTGCTTGCATACTGCTTTGAGTCATTTGCGGCATTAACTTTCCTCAAAAAAATAAACATGCATATGTTATGCTTTTATGTGTGTGGTTTCTCGAAACTGTTTAAGCTGCAAAATGTTGAAAGTGTCTTTTCTGAAGTGGTCTTGTATGAATGAGCACAAACTGCTGTATATCTGCAAATGCAAATTGTTTAACCATCATAGTTAAAGGTTCAGCTAATAGGATTGAGGTAAATCAAAGCCAACTAGTTATGCTGGTTTCTGTGTCTTTGGAAGGAGATACACAATAGGATATTCCCTAGGCACCTGTGCTTTGGTATCTAATTTCTAAGTTAAAGATGGCAGAGCATTGTGATCATATTTAACTTTTTTGAAAAAGATATAAACACCATATAAAGCGTCGAAATGGGGGAAAATAGACTTTTGTACTTCTGCATTCACTGCCTCTCCCTCGCATATTCGTGCTCTCGTTCTCTCTTTCTTACATTCCCTCTGCTCTGTGCAGTGTCCCTTTGGTCTCGTATGCACTCCTTTGCATTCCTTCTCTGGTTCTTTTCGTATTTTCTCTATCTCACACACCCTTTCTGTCTTGCACTTTACCTCCAGCTCTCTTGCAATCTTTTTCACATTCTGTCTTTCCCTTTAGCGAGCCTGCTCCTGTCTTTGCATCCTATCTCTCGCCCTCTTCCTTTCGGTCTCTTGCTCGTAAAAGCCAGCAATTTGCTGTATTGTAGGATTGAGAGCAAAATACCGCGGTAGCCAGAACCAAAATAGTGGATGCTGCAAAACATCACTTGGCAGTCAATGTCAGTTTGTTGTATTGTTATCCTTGTGGATGCCTTAGACAACACACTAAAGTGCTTGGAGCATTAATACTTTATTTTATATTTTCGTACTACCTCTGGAGGTAGCGCTGTAATTTAAATGAGGCAGCATATAAGTCTAGAGGCTGGATACACCATTACAGGGAAAATGGTTTTGATTTTTTTTAGCCTGATCACGCTCCTGAGAAGTGCTTTGGCTTTACTATGTTAAAAACACTACCTAAAAACAAGTTGCTGTTGATCTACCTTTAGAATCTAAAGATCCAGCAGTGGAAAGAGTCACCGTTGGATGTGCTGGATTTTTTTCAGGCTGCAGGTAGCCTTGGCTCATGGCTGACTGCTGTGCGATTTTACTTTGCACTGTACAGGTCATCTGCCAAAAGAACAGTCAAGTTGCAGATGTGACTGTATTAACTGCACACGTGTAGTTCTGTAGTTGTCAAAGCTGAGTGGAAGTGCAGTTTTGCCAAGTCCCATTCAAGGAAGTGCACATCACATGCTGTTTGCAGCTTCATTGGTTCTGCAGCATAAATAGGGTTTTAATTCAAACAAATCTTTTTTTATGTCAATCCTAAGTTGTGTATTTCAGTTTCAGATGACTATTCTGTATTATACATAAACCTGTAAAAGCAGTTGAATAGAAAATAGGAGCATAGGAGGTCATTCAGCCCTTCGAGCCTGCTCTGCCATTCAATATGATCAAGGCTGATCGTCTATCTCAACGCCATACTCCTGTTCTCTCCCCATACCCCTTGACACCTTTCGAGTCTGGAAATATCTCTATTTCCTTCTCAAATATGTTAAGTGACTTGGCCTCCACAGTCTTCTGTAATTTTGACTTTGTAATAGTGAATCGGCAACCCGTTTTAAATCTCTTCTGGTGAAGTGAATAGCAATAAGAATCGGGAGAGATGGAAAACGGGCCACAGACTCACTGTCATCCCTTTACACTATTGCATGAAGGCCCAGTCTACTCTGTTGAAACCAAATTCTTATGGAAATCATACTTTTGCCTTTAAAGACTCGTAAGCAATTGGTTTTGCACAGTCTACGTGTGGTTTCAATAAAAAAACAACTGCAACATCTCATTATGTACTAAAATGCTGCAGCAGCAGTTAGTAACAAAATAATTGAGTGGCCTTTAAAAATAATTGCACCAGCCAATTATTGTTTCAGCTAATATTTTACTAAGTAGGCCTAACTTTTCCCCTTTTTTGTTGTAATGTTGTTGTGTTGATAGATTAATGAATAAAAAGCCGTTTAGGAATTAGAGGAAAAGCTTGGTTTGTAAATTTGTTTACCGTGACTTTTTGTGTGGATTAAACACAGGTCAGCATTGAAATGTTTCAGTATACATATATACATTTTGGACCAACTCCCAACTGCAATGCAGATGTCATATATTTACAAATGGAAGGGCTAACTTTGATAAAAGACACTGCAGCCATTGTAATATTTTTAGAATGTTTCATTGCACAAAGGTGTTATTTTGGAATAAGCTTTTCTTTCTGATGAAAAAGTACTGTAAAGCTGCCTCTGTGACAGTGATTAATGAGCAAACATTTTTTTTTGCTACCTGTTTAGTTGTTCTGTGCAGTGCCTTGATGTGATAATCACGTAGTTTGCTCAAGGTAGAGCACCACAATGTTCTCCCCTCAATTTCCCTGCAGTGGTCTGAGTGCATGTTTTAGCATAGCACAATTTAGCCCCAGTGGGTCAGTTTTTAAGAAGTGTCTCTCTGGCACAGTGGAGGAGCAAAACAGTTAAGCTCACTTTACTTCAGAGCACAATTGAATCAGTAGCAATTACATCTCTCCCAGGTTTTCCCTATATGAAATCGTCTTACGTTAAACATTCAGTTACACCTGCATTATGTAAAGTTGCTGCAACAATAGGAACTAAAATTGTCAGAGGAGTGTATACACAATCAGAGACCGAGAGCATGCTGTCCCTTGTTAAGTGAAACCTCCATACCAGATTTGTTCTCTGATTCATTGCTGATTCATTGCTGAATTGTTGGATGTGCATGCCAACAGGAAATGGGTATTTCAGTCAGCATTGCTACATCTTTGAGAATACTCCGGTTTTCATTGGTTTTTTTAAATTGCTCTCTATGAGTTGATTTTTTGGATGTTACTTCAACAATGCAAACTGCTGCCTGTTTATTAACTGTTCAACAATTCATGCAATAGCAAGGAATCTCCCACATGCTCTGGTGCAGTCATTTGGAGTTAGAAATAAATGAGGTGAATGAAGCTTTGGGTGTTGGGATTGAACCCTTAAACCCCATTTCGTGTCTGTTTATGATCAGAGAGCCATTTCTTGAAGAGGTTTCCTGTGCTGGCTCTCAGCCCAATTGCTGTAAAAGCCGCCCCACTGATATCGCAAGGCTGTTTCTCCAACAGTCCAATTAACTTTAAAACCACCGTACATGCATCTGCGTATGTTTTGATGTTGATGTTTGCAGTTACAGTGGAACTCCTTAAGCAAATATCTGCAGGCACCTTTAAATGAGCAAAAACTCACTGTGCAAATCCTCTTTCCTGTCAGTGAATTCTAGGTCACAGAAAGAAATTGAATAGACTAGATGTGTGGTTTTCGAACTTTGTGCTTAGCCCACTCCCCGCCCAATCTTAAATGCTCTGTAATATGTATTTTCAATATCTCAAATACTGGTCATAAAAATAATACACAGCGCAAAATTCTCTGGACATTGTACTTGTACTCATTCCCAAATGTGCAGAAATACCATGATCTTTCGCACCCTTGTTTGAAGCCTATGCTTTAGACACACAATATTGTGGGATCCCAATTCTCTGACGTCCCCAGTTCCCAATCTCACTGTGATGTTTTCTACCCTGTTCCCCAATCTGCTGCTGCAGCCTTTGGAACTCTTGCTACTGGAAAAATAACAGTTGAGGCTTATGCTGTTCTGGCTTAATTTTAACTATGAAGTTTTACCAGCCCCTTGAGACTGACTCTGACTTACTAAATCCAGACATTCAACAGACATATTAGAGGAGCTGGTTGAACATCACTATAATTCGGGTAATGCAGTGGTTGGTGTGGTAAAGAAAATTGGAGAAATCACTTAGCAGAATAAGGGGAGATGGTGGCGTAGTGGTGTTGTCATGTAATCCAGAGGCCCAGGCTAATGTCCTGCGAACATGGGTTCAAATCCCACCACGGCAGCTGGTGGAACTTAAATTCCATTAATCCGAGCTGAAGAAGAGCCATACGGACTCGGAATGTTAACTCCCTCTTTCTCTCCACAGATGCTGTTAGACCTGCTGAGTTTTTCCAGCATTTTCAGTTTTTTTTGGCCTTGCCAGTGATGTCCACATCCCCTGAATGAATCAAAAAAAGGTCTAGATAAAACAAACTTTGCTGACACGCTTAGCTAGCTATTGATTTTAAACAGGCTGCAGTTATTTTAGTGCCAACCTTTTCCCAGCTCTTGGCAATGAATCCACTTCATTGTTGTAAGGACTTGGATAGGATAATTTCAACTCATTGGTGGCATGGTTTTTGCCCATTCCTGCCTGCAATAGCACTATGCTAAATCAGTTACATGGGAAAGAAAGTGAAGTGAAAATCAGTGTAGCTGAGAGAACTTACTTTCATGTTTGTTATGTTTGACAAACCAGATTTACATTCAAAACTTGCCCTCGGCCACTAACTTCTGATATAAATGGTAGCAATGTGGATTGCAGGATCACTACTTAGAAAGATCATGCTTAGTGATACTTAAAATTAAACCATTGCGAATGAGTGCTATTAATTTTAACATCCTTTCAGTCTGTTTATCTGTTGAAGTATTACTGTGGATGTATGCAGTTTTATTTACTTAAACTGTAATTGGAGGCTGAGTGTAGAAATTGGGCAGAATAGAAATTCTAATGAGTCTAGGGATCAGTAGTTTGTAGCCACTACTGTGGCGAAACAAGGCTATTAAATGCATCTGCTGTTGAGTCGATTAACTCCTTTTTAAAAGAAAAGTTAAAAAGAAAGTGGCTAAGAATATGGTGCATTGATAAATAATTGAGCGCACGCAAAGTAGCGATTCTTTTGCTATTGGAATTTGAAAATATCTGTAAATTCACCTAATCGCGGTCGAGTGGTGTAATTTATAACTTTGATAGCTCTTTGGTATATTTTATGGAAACTTGCCAGAACTTCAAGCTGGAAATTTTACCAGTGGTTAGAAATTTTTCTCAGCAGATTAGAGTTTGTGATGGGCGAAGGCACATGTCTTCCACAGCAAGAATAAGCACAGTGGGCTGAATGACCATTTTCATTTTCTGTTCCATATTTTCTTGTTGATATCTGGAACCTTAAGAATGCAGCCTACTGTATGATTGAGATGTTTTAATTGAGCACACCACGCACATCTTTCTCATTAAAACAGGCTGCTGTTTTGGCAATTTGCACAGGTTATGGCAAGCATCTTGCAGGCATGGTTAAGACCATCTCTAATATGGAGTTTGTGTCCCTGCAAAGTGATTTCAGCTTTATGTTAACACAAGTCGAACTACGGTGTAACTTGGGAATGAAGTTGGCTAGTTGGAACACTAGTATAGAAAGCCACCTCGTACTGCAGTTTAGTGATGGCTATGGTAGAGCTTCAATCAGTGCAAAGTTAACTATAATTTAGTGATTGCACCTGCTAGGGAATTTTTAAATATCTTAAAAGTGAAGGTTAGTGTTGGAAAACTGCTGACTGTGCCATTGACTCTTTTCTCATTAAAATTGCCACTGATTTTGATGCTGGTGAGTGGGGCACTGAGCATGTGCAGTGCTGCCCTTACCCTCCCATTGTGTGTTCCTTTATCTGTGAAAATGATCTTCCATCTTGTTACTTAGACTGTTCTTCTGCATATTCTGTTTCAAGAGTGAATACAACTTTTTATAAGATGAAGAACAGTTTCTACTTGAATGCATTAATTTTCCTCTTTGTTCCCAAAATTTCACCCTAGCTCCTCCTCATTCTCTTTTCCCTCCTCCCATTGAATGCACCGCGCCCATTTATGATAGGCCTCTTGCTGTATACTGATTAAGATGAATTGAAGAATAGCATGTAGCTAATATATCAGTATTGTAAGGAACATATATTTTTATTTCTGTTGGACTGTTGTAAAGAACATATCTTTTTATTTTCTGTTGGACTGTGGGTTAAAATTACAAAGGCTGCAGGTTGAAAGACATGTTCATTAGAACAGAATGAGAGAGAGATACAATGTTGCAGTCCTGGAACAGTGTGTGCCATGAAAGACAGGATGGTGCCAGAAAGGAGCCCTGGACCAAGGGAGTTGCCTGGCAACAACGTTTTAATTGGCTCCTGACCAGGCTTTGTGTGAGAAGCTGTGCAGCAGAATAGCTCATAGCCTGAAAGGAACAAGACCTGTTGGAAGACCATCTCGTGTCTTCAACAAGAACTGAAAAGAATTTGGAAGATATTAATCAAAATCAGCCCATCGAATCCTGCAAAACCGGAATTGGTGCTATTGAACTGTTTTATCCCACCCTTAAAATCCATGTTTTTGTGTGTCTTATGCGTCTTGTATGTGTGTGTATATATAGGGATTTAAGAAGGGGGTAAAGTTTACGTTATAGTGTTAGAAATTAGCTGTTCATATTTCTTTGCCACTGGTTAATAGTTTGTTCAATAAACAGTTATTTACTTATTAAGTTTACAACCTGGTGCTCGCATTCTGTTAACCTAAATTAAACAGTTAGGTAGATTTGGGGTGGTCTAGTGGTTTGGTCAAACTTTTCACATTTGCTGCAGCTTGGAAAACATTGGGGCTTGATATTACAGTGCACTGTCCCCAGTGGAAAAAAAAAATGGACAATGCTAGTCAGTCGGTGGAGAGAGAAACATCTAATATTTCGGATTTCCAGCTTTCACAGTATTTTGCCTTTAGCTAATGTTTCGGGTCTATTATCTTTTATCGGAATATATTCATTTTGTTTGTATTATGTATTAATGCTGTGGGATCTGGAGAAAATGAAGAGCCTTGTCTATTTCTGCAGATAGTCATAGCAAAATTTGCCTACTGGTGTGTCTGTGGCTTAATGAGGTCCAACTTGTGCCAGTAAGTGGATTGGCTGGTTCCCAATTGTTTTCTTGGATATTGAATTAAGTACAATAGCAGGAGCCAGTAGCATGCTAATGCAACATCAGACTATCATTTTGGTCTATTGACAGGTAATTACAGCGGCTCTTTTTAATGAGTGGGACGACCATTTCAGTGCTGTGGTGTTAAATTGACAAATTCACCATTGAATTGGTAATATGACAGTATAACAGTAGTGTTAAACATTTCTCTCATGCCGTTCCCAAAAAGACCAGCCTTTGTCTGTAAACCTGTGTCTAGGGTCAGGCCCCCCGCAGCCATGGGAAGCGTGTGTCGAGGAGTGAGCCTGCCTTACAGCACGAGGCAAGCATTCATTAAACCTGTGCATGTGACTTTGAATTCATTGCCATCTGCTACTTGGCTTTGGAGAAGAATTTCTTTCTTGTATATGTATTGCCATAGCAATGCAGTTCAATTGAGCCAAAAAAGCAAGTGGTTGCCATAGTGATAAACTAATGCTCTGACAGTCTATCCCCTCTCCATAAAGGAGGTGGCCATCGGAGCTAGTTCATTCACGTTCTATGAGGCCCAGACTGCATGCTTTGCTGGATTTCCAATTGGTGTTACTTGGCATGTTTTTATATCCAGTATTTATGATACATTAGAATATGATCGTCTGCATTTGAGGTAACGCACTTTAAAAAAAAAAGAAAGTTTACAGTGACCTTTTGGGTGTTTTTGATGTTTTGCTATTTTTTGTTTATTGTCCCCATTATTTTTAAGGTAGACGCTGCTGCCACAACTTTCTTCCAGCTGGGCGAGTGTGGTCGACCTGAAGGTTATTGCATGGCACTCTTTCTCAGGAGAGTAGAGTAGATGACTTCAGTAACCAAGTGACTTATAGCAAGGTTCTCTATTTGGTGAACTGGTCGGAAACTGTCTTAGCTCACATATAGCAGCAATGCTTGGAGGCAAATACTTTTGAACTACTCTGTTGTCCTGTGTTCTCCCTAGCGTTATAGTCAGTCAATGGTTACCCTTTCAGCCATTATGCCCTACTTTGTGGAAATTTCAGCCTTGCCATCCAATGTCTATTTTTAAAAGCCACCTTAAAAAAAACTCTCTTGACTGAATGTTCACTCCCTCCACCCCCCCAAACCTTCAGTCTTTGTTTTCTTTTCCACTCAGCAGCCACTGTTACCCATTGCTGTGAGCTTCAAAATATTGCTCTTCCTGTGTGTGAGGAGGTCAATAGAAATGAAAGTTGTCACTGTCTTTTTCAGTGACTATATTCTGATTTTCTGTAGTGCATGTGAGTTGTATATAAAGCACTCTGCATATTTCCCTCTTTTCCTCCTTCCGTCTTGATGCCAAATTACCCCACACAATTAAGCGTCATAGCATTGTTAGCAAAATGGGAAGATAATCTATTTGCAATGTTTGCGAGCACAAATGGTAGGAATTGTTGAAACTATACACTGCAGAAAAGTATATTTGTTGTGTTAATTTAGCTTCTATGGCTGAATTTTTAATATAAACAGTGGGATATCCCAATGAGCTGCAGCCCTCATTATATCCTGTAGAACTGAGGAGGACTGTAATTCTAGTACTGTTTGATCACAACGGGCTGCTGAACTAGTTAAGAAAACTCAAAATCTGGCAATGCAAATTGCAGGATTTATTTTTAAATAAATCTTAAAAGAAAAATAGATTAGCATTGTGCAAAATCACTGAATTTCAGCACACAAGAGTAGGAAACAGATGTGTGACCATGATTTCCCCACCTTGGTCAGGTTGTGTGGAAGGTGATGGAAGAAGCACAAATCTTACCTACTTCCTGAAGAGTGGTCAAAGGTTGTGAGGTGACCTTGTGCCATGGTTTGAGCCTGTTGTCTACTCTGAAGGGGGAAGAGAATGCAACAAAGACCAGAATAATAAAACAGCATTTTTTTTATTTTAAAGGTACAGAAGGAAATTGAGGTCTTTATTTAATTTTTGGAATGCAATAATGCTGTAACATTTGACAACTCTGTTCCATGTTGGACTTGGATTTTCCAACCTGACTTCCAGTATAGTCTGAAATGCAGCTTTATCCAAAGTCTTATCATTGTATCTAAATTATGTCGATTTAAGATTGGTATTGAAAAAGAAAATCTCATTTCTAGACTTCAAGTCAAGGGACTCACTTTGCAATCTCTTTTGAACCGTGAGACATCAGTTTTAGCAGCAGCCTTGCTCTCTGGAGAAAAGCATTTCCCCCTCTATTCTTTCTAACCTTGAGAAAGGAAAAGCACCTCATCAGTTGCTACTTTAATAAAGCTCATCCCATTGTCGTATCGAACAGACTTGGCTTGATCACCTAATTGCCTTACTGCTGGGGAATGGTATGAGCAAAAGAAACAGTTTAATAAAAACACTGAAATAAAGCATAATTAGAACCACTGTGGGATTCTATGTATGAGTTGCATATCAAGATGTGTGATTATAGTGCTATTACATAATATGCGTGAACGAAATGGTAGATTCTGTTTATCCTGAAATACATCATCTATTCAGATTTGCTGTAAAGCATAATTTGATAATAGATAAGTGTTTACTCACTAAATCAGATACAGCTAAACTAGCTTTGAGGTTTACAGAAGTGTTATTTGCACTGTACTGTGGAATCCATTAAATAATGAACATTGGTATCTCTAGTCATAGTGGGTGGAAAAATCCAATGTACCAATTCATTTACCTAGTGGAATAATGTTGTAATAAAAAATCCTGCCCCCTTACAAAATTTAAACCACTAATCTTTAGCCTGTAAAGAGCCTGGAATTTGCCTCCAGTCATAAAGCACTTAATGTCTGCGCACAGTCTGACTTACCTAATTACTCTTTTTAAAAGCATTAACTCCTGTCCAGCTGCAGTAAGTGGTTAATCTTAGGATCGCAGTCTTTTTGATAAAGTATCCAATCAGTTTTGCATCCCAATCTTGACTTGAACTTGACATGTACTTCATCATTCAGCTCATTGTAACTGAAGCTTTAACTTGCTCAATTTTTTGTTTCATTGGGCTCTGTAAGATGCTGCCAAATATTATGGCGGAAAATCAGATTTTCTTGTTATAAATGCTCCAAGTGGGTTGGCTCTTGGATAGAGCAACACGAGCTAAGAGATATTCATTTAACTGTGGATGTATATCTTTATGGTCCTTTTTCTGAGCAGTAATAGTAAGTTCAGATGAACTAAAGTAATAAAAATACATTGGTAGATCAGCCAGATACTCTAATTTCTGAATGTGTTTTAAATTCCTGAGCTGCCTTTGCACAATTTAGCCTTGCTAAATCTCTGGTAACTCTCTGTCCCTTACTCCGGCTAAAGATCAGCCTGACCCATCATTATGCCATTGATGTTCATGCTGATTTCAACAAAGATATCAACTAAAGAATTTGGTCATATCTAAATCTGTGTTATCCTGTAGGTTATGTATAAAGCCGTTATGTATAAAGAATAAGGTTGTGTTTGCAGCATCAGTAGTCACTGGTAGGATTAGCTTTTACATGAGGCTTTCACTGTCTTTTCCTGCTGTGCAGTTACTACCCTACTGGCTTTTGAAATGTACCAGTCTCATAGAATTGCTATTACCAGTGAATAGCATTGCTCTAGTTAAACCGGTAAGGAAGAGTGCCTTCCCATTCATCCTTATGGTCACACTTAATTTATAGAATTGTGCAGGAGCTAGCTCAACCTGCTGACAGATCGATGTCTGTTTTTCAGGGCAGAAGCAAAAAGAGTAGCATTAGTTAACACTTTATAGAATCATAGATGGACACTGCATGGAAGGAGGCCATTCAATCCATTGTATCTGTGCTGGCTGTTTGGTAAAGTTATCCAATCTGTCCTATTCCCTGCTCTTTTGCATACTGCTGTGAATTTGTTCTTCAAGTATTTATTCAATTCCCTTTAGAAAATTTTATAAATAAATCTGCTTCCACCCCTTTTCAGGTAGCAATTCATTGCTGAAATGGACTTATCTGTCACTGGAAAGTTTCTCTTTATTTACTTTACCAAAGCCTTACCTGGTTTATCAGATTTTCTTAATCTCCTCTGCTCTAAGGAGGACAATTCCAGTTTTTCTAGTCTCTAAATATAATTGAAGTTTCTCATTCTTGGTGGCATTATAGTAAATTTCTTCTACAGCTTCTCTAATCCCATGACGTACCCCCTAAAGTGTAGGGTCCAGATTTGAACACACCACTCCAGTTGAGACCAACCTGAGTTTTATAAAGGTTTAGCATAACTTCCTTGCTTTTGCCACCATTAATTAAGCCAAGGATTGTCTTTTTTCAGACAGCCTTTTCAACTTGTCCTTGCACCTGCCACCTCCAAAAGATTTTGGTACAGAAGCCTATAGGTGTCTCTGTTTCAACCGCACCCCCTCCTCCCCCACCCTTTTATCATTTAGGCCATATTACTCACCGCATTCTTCCTGTCAAAATGTATCACTTCTTATTTCTTGATGTTAAATCTCACCTGCCATGCACCTGCCCATTTCACCAGTCTGCCTAGTCCTCCTGAAATAAATGTTACTATCCTTCTCATTGCTTACCACCTTTCCAAGTTTCATGTCATCTTTAAACTCTGAAATTATGCAGTGTACCCAAGTCTAGGTTATTAATGTAGATCAATAAGAGCAGTGTTCTTAACAGTAACTTCTGGGTAGCATAATTGTATACTTTCTTTCAATCTGGAAAACAACCATTTGCCACTATGGTTTCTGTCCCTTAGCCAGTTTTGTATCCATGCTGTCACTGTTCCTTTAATTCCAGGACCTGTAATTTTGCTACAATATTATGCAGAATTTTAACAATTTATGATCAAGTTCAGATTAGAAATGTGAGCTCTGGTAGTTGTAAGTCACCATTTTTAATTTGTTATAGCTTTTGCTTTTAACTTGTTAAGGAGAATAATCGAGTTTAGAAAACTGCAGCAAGGTAATGATTTTGTAACCAGGTGTATCTCCTGTGGAGATTGAAGTGATGTGTCTGTTCTCTGTATTGTAACCAGCTGAGAGAAGTTACAACAGCACCTCTGGAGAGAGAAAAAATAACAAGAATTCTTATCTTTAGTGGTTGCATTGCCAGCTCTGGAGGAAGTGACTCCGGTGGTTAGATACCCTTCACATCACCCTTTGATTCTGGTAGACCGGAGAGTGACAGTGTTACCAATGGCAAGAATTTTAGCATGTAGATACTTGAAGGATTTTCTGAAAGTTCCAGACCTAACTGGTATAATCTTGGGCAATATTTAATTCTGCGCCTCGTTTAATAAAACTTGTGGGTTTCCTTTCAGGTATGAGATTCAGCATAAGTGTTAGAATATTACAGGAATACACTTCCATCTTCAAAAGGCCCTGATAAATATAGTCCTGTAATATGGTGAAATTGATGATGCATAACTCCAACCAGGCATTTCCATTTGAAAAGTTACTGAAGGAGCATCCTTCAGAAGTGCCTCTGTTGCTTGCTGGTGTATTGTATGTTATGTCTTTTTTGTAAACAGTGACTAAACAAACATCTGAGATCCAAACATAAAGCCTAACTGTTTAGGTTTTAATAATTTTTGGTTGTAAGGCACTCATTAGAATTTTGCTCGATCAAATCCTGATGTCTTGGGCCTATTGTCCTGTGCACCGAAACAGGAAAGGAGCTGTCAGTGAGATAAATCATGCTACACAGTGGTGCTTACTTGAAGTAATTAAAGACAAATGCTGAAGCTTCAATTCTAGTATTTTTTGGCCTCTTCTGTTCTTATCAGGCTATGATTTTCCTCATGGTTGCATCCTTGAAATAATAATGTAGTCTAGCAAAAGTAGAAGGCTTTGACAAATAAATGATTACTTTTCCTTCTATTCCACTGGAAAATTGCTATAAACATTTCTGTGGTGGGAGACTCGAGTCTCAAATGTAAAATGCGTTAGATTACAAGCATGAAGAATTGGGGAAATCTGTGGGAAAAGGTTTACTTAGTTGCAGCTCAACAGTCGTTCGTTCCACAAGAAATGCAACCAGGTGGATCAAATGTGCAATAATTTCTCTCATAACAGCAATGACAATTATACAGCCTATATATACTGTTGAGTTTCTACACCAGCTTTATAAACAGTACTTGATCCTCACAATTCTCCAATGTAGATTAAGCAACAAGGAGAGAAATTATTTTTGTAAACCAGTGTGTAGCAGAAAGGGGAGGAGATTCCTTAAAGTAGTTTAGGAAATGTGCACTAAGTTTCTTCTTCCTTCTGTTTTGCACCTAAGATGAGATTTGAGTGAATGAGAAACTATTTCCACTGGTAGCAGATATAGCAATCAGAAGACAGATTTAAGGTAATTGACAGGTGTGAAAAAAAGACTTGCATTTTTATAATTAAAATAATGGTTGTTATCCAGCCTTGGGTCCCCAACAATCTGATCATCTACTTTTCATGATAACCAGACATTTCAAAGCACTTTACAGCCTATGAAGGACTTTCAAAGCATAGGCACTGTTGTCATGTAGGAATCAAAGCAGCTAATTTGTGCACGACAAGATCCTACAAACAGGATTGTTATAATGGCCAGATGATCTGTTTTTTGTGATGTTGATTGAGGGATAATACCCCTGCTCTTCTTTAAAATGGTGCCATGGGATCTTCTTCCATCAGAGAGGGCAGACAGAGCCTTGATTTAATGTCCCTTCTGGTTTTCCTCTAACAATGCAGCATTCCTTCAATACTACACTGGAAGATCAGCCTTGATTTTTGTGCTCACGCCTTGGAGTGGGTCTTGAATCCAGAGCTTGGATTCAGAGGCGAGAGTGCTACCAGCTGAGACACAGCTGACACAGGAACACCAGAAGGGAGATGAGAAATATTTTTTAAGCAGTGAGTTATGGAATGCACTGCTTGATAGGGTGGTGGAAGTAGATTCAGTAGTAAGTTTAGAAGAGAATTCCATCTATGTTTGAAAGGGAAAGAAATTGCAGGGCTACAAGGAAAGGCCAGGGGAGTGGGACTAATTGGATAACCAGCACAGGCATGGCACAATGAACATGTATTGGACAGGAGCAGTCTTGGCATCAAAGTCTGTTAGCCTGCTTTGACACTCCCTGTCAAGGCTCATGCATACCAAATAACTGCTTGGATGAAGGACAGTCCCAGGGAACCTCTTCACCAGGGAGTCAATCCCCTTGGGGAAGATGAATTGATGCAAATTATGAGCAATTTGTTTAAAGCTCATCTCTGCATATCACAGCAGCACTGTCCTTGGTTGCTACATGTTATTACTTGTTTTTAGTCTGTCCACCTCTAACTCTTTTGGATTTAATGTTAAACTAAGGCCCCATCTTCCCCCTTGGGTGGATGTAAAAGGCCCTATAGAACTATTTTGAAGATGAGCCGAGGAGTTCTTCTGGTGTGCTGACCAATACCTATCCTCAACCAAAATCACTCAAACAGTTTATATGATCATTTGTTTATTCATCACTCATCCTTGTGCTGCCAGATCTATGCTAAGCCTGTGTGGAGCTGATTGAATTCTTTTTTTCTTCAATTAATTGGTTGTTATCCAGCCTTGGGTCCCCAACAATCTGATCATCTACTTTTCATCACTTTGGCAGCAAAGTAAAGCATAGCTTCTTTCACTCAGTAATATGCACTGTCTTTTTCTACTTGACTTTACAGTACAATGGAACATGGAATGAGGAACTGATGAACACACTGAACTTTTCAATTAAAATGTGGGGCGATTCACCAAATACTCATTCAATAAATGCAAAGGAACAGTAAAGATTAATGCATTGCATAATGTGTTGCTTCAGACTCAAGAAACCAACCATTTCAGCAAAGACCGTTAGTTCTGTGTTTTTTTTAGGTGCAAAGCGTGGTGTGAAATAGCTGTACTGATTAGGCAGGCTAGGTCCTTGGTTCAGTTAGCTAGTTTCATCCAGGGTGGTGATGAGGGACTGCTGTTGGCCTCTAGATTCCCACTCATTACTGTACATTTGACTGTTGGATGAGGACAATATTAGACTTGGATTTGATGTCTGAAATCTGTCTGCAAGCATCATTACATTTAGCAGTGGTGGAGGAGGATGACAACTTTATTTTTTCAGTGTTCTCTCCTCTTGTCCTTTCTACTTCTGAAAAGCATGACTCATGTCTGCGTGATCACTAGTAGCATTCCAGCGTCTTGCTGAATTTTCTTTTTGCTTGTGAGCCTAAATAGAAAGCGTGGGCAGACTATGAAAGGGTAGAGGCATCACAGCTAAGGCTCACCTTGCCCTAACATGTGCTATAGGGATTATGAAAACTATCGGTACAGGGAATTGTGAGAGACTTTCATTCCTGCCTCCATTTCCAATTCTTCCAATCCATCATGTTTTGTGCAAATCTGCCAGTGTCCCCTTCAATATGAACTGAAAGAAAGATTAATTAAGCTAGTAAGGGAAAATTTAAAGTTGCACTACAGTTTATTAATATAAACATTTACATCAGTGGCTAATTATAACCAGGGTGGGGAACAGTGGAGCCAACTGACTGACCCTATCGTGGCCTTGATCTGTTTGTATCCATTGCAGCATTCCTGTACTTTTTCATCTCTCCTCCAATAACGAAGACTGATGGTGGTTCTTTTTCAGTATTCTGGTACCTAATGCGAATACAATCTATGAAAACATGGCAACAGGCATATATACAACATAAATCATTCGTGAAATATAGGGAGCTAATAAATTTGTTGGCAAATGTAGTACTCCATAAACAATGTCTGTTTGGTGAGTAGTGGCTGCAATCAATGGAAGACAACAAACTAATATGATATTCTGACTGCCTGTCAGCAGGAGTTCAGTGGAAGCGATTAATTTTGTTCTGATTTTATTGCCAAAATTTCGAATAGTATTTCTAACTTGGCTAAAGGTGATTTATTTCCTGATTTGGCACTTAAAATTCACAGCAGGAGGTAATTGTTTACCTATTTATTCAGGGGGCTGTTTTTTACTAATTCTCCTGGATGTGGATGTCATTGGCAAGGCTGGCATTTATTGCCCATCCATAGATGACCTTGTTGAATACAACTGACTCGCTTGTGAGGCCATTACAGAGGGCATTTGGTTTTGGACTGGAGTCAAGTTTAGGCCAGATTGGTTAAGCGCATAAAAGCAAAAAAACTACGGATGATGGAAATCCAAAACAAAATTAAAAATAAAAGTACCTGGAAAAACTCAGCAGGTCTGGCAGCATCGGAGAGGAACACAGTTAATGTTTCGAGTCCGTATGACTCTTCAACAGAACTAAGGAAAAATAGAAAAGAGGTGAAATATAAGCTGGTTTAAGGGGGGGAGGGTAGAGCTGGATAGAGGGCCAGTGATAGGTGGAGATTGCCAAAAGATGTCATAGACAAAAGGACAAAGAGGTGTTGAAGGTGGTGATATTATCTAAGGAGTGTGCTGATTAAGGGTAGAAAGGACAAGCAAGGTACAATAGCCCTAGTGGGGGTGGGGTGAAGGAATCGAAATAGGCTAAAAGGTAGAGATAAAACAATGGATGGAAATACATTTAAAAATAATGGAAATAGGTGAGAAAAGAAAAATCTATATAAATTATTGGAAAAAAAAGGGAGGATTGGAAAGGGGGTGGGGATGGAGGAGAGAGTTCATGATCTAAAATTGTTGAACTCAAGATTCAGTCCGGAAGGTTGTAAAGTGCCCAGTCGGAAGATGAGGTGCTGTTCCTCCAGTTTGCATTGAGCTCCACTGGAGCAATGCAGCAGGCCAAGGACAGACATGTGGGCATGAGAGCAGGGTGGAGTGTTAAAATGGCAAGCGACAGGGAGGTCTGGGTCATGCTTGCAGACAGACCTCAGGTGTTCTGCAAAGTGGTCAACCAGTCTGCGTTTGGTCTCTCCAATGTAGAGGAAACTGCATTGGGAGCAACGAATGCAGTAGACTAAATTGAGGGAAGTGCAAGTGAAATGCTGCTTCACTTGAAAGGAGGGTTTGGGCCCTTGGACGGTGAGGAGAGGGGAAGTAAAGGGGCAGGTGTTGCACCTTCTGCGGTTGCATGGGAAGGTGCCGTGGGAAGGGGTTGAGGTGTAGGGGGTGATGGAGGAGTGGATCAGGGTGTCCCGGAGGGAACGATCCCTGCGGAATGCCGCCAGGAGTGTGAAGGGAAGATGTGTTTGGTTAAGCGCATGTTTTTCTGACAGACACTAGTGAATCAGTTGGGGTTTTTTCAGTTCGGCCACTTCATGGTCACTACTGTTTATTTCCAGATTTTTTTCAAACTGATTTTCAAATTCTGCTATTTGAGCATTTTTTCTTTGGTTAATAATCTGTGCATCTGGATTACTAATTCAGTAACATAACCACTACACTACCATGTAGTCGGTGCAGACTCTGTCGCAAGTGACTCATCTCCTGACTCCCGAGTGACACTCCTCCACCTACATGATTGGAATGGAATACTCTGCACTAGCCTGGATAGAGAAGCTCAACACCATGTAGGACAAAGCAGTCTGTAAACCCGTCACTGTAAACGTCAGTCACAGGGGTACCAAAGCTGTAATGTGTACTATCTGTAGTGTTATAGCAGAGGGAAACTTGAAACAATTGTCACAACTAATTTTCAATTTGTATAAATTTCAAGATGCATGTCTTGAATTCAGTAGTAATAAGACCCCCAAAGTTTTATAGGTTTTTAAAAACTAGATTAAACATTTATTAATAAGGGAAACATAGATCTACTACTATGATAACTTCTAAATCCCCTGCTGAATCAAACTCCCAGTTGCACTTTCATTAAGGCAACAGTAAGACAAAGAATTTAAAAGACCCAGACAATGAAACATGATACCCTGAACAAGTTGACTTCCAAGTGAGTTTTCTTAACTTCAGCCCTTTGAAGACAGCAGCATGAGGCATAGATGCTGAAGGCTTTTCATACTTGTAAGATCTTAGAAATGCTTTACCTTACACACAGTCCTTGCACATTCTTTATACATATCTTGCTCTTTGAATGCAAATGCCCATTGTTTCACTATGTCTTTGGACTTTATCTCCCTGATAATAAAACCCACTTATAGCACTAAGTTTTACCAGTAACCTTTGGGAAAAATAAACACACTTTCTAAACTTCACCTGGCTAGGTGACACGTTTCACCCCTCCTTTGAAAACAATCTAGTCTGGTTTATTTCAAAATCCAAATGTTCCCACGACACCTATGATTATCTAATTAACATTTCAAACCTACCCTCTTCTCTTCGATCAAAGCACCCAGACTAGCTGCCTCTAATTAAATTAAATCTCACACACACAAACACATATAGTCACATAGACACATCCCACAATTACTCTATTTTACAATAAATTCCAGTAACATTATGAGAATTATTATGTCATCTTGACAGTAGGATGTACTGCACCAACTTACCGAGGCTCCTTCAGAAGCTTCTCCCAGTCGCCAGCAGACGTATGGAAACAATATCCATCACTTCCAGTGATTAAAAACAAAGGGCAGTATCTGTGGAGCAAGAAACAGTGTTAACGCTTTGAGTCCAATATGACTTCTTTGGAACCATCACCTCTAGGTTCCCTTCCAATTCTCTTAACAATCTTGCTTGGAGGTATTCCACTGTTCCTTTGTTGTTGGGTTAAGACTCTAAAATTCCATAACAACCTGCGTGTTTGGAGCATTTTCCCCATATGGACAGCAGTGGTTTGAGTAAAAGGCCCACCGTTACATTCTCAAGGGCATTTAGGGACAGGTGATAAATTTTGACCTTCCCACATTAAGAAGAAAAATTATCTCCATGATTCTTTAAGTACATCTGGACTGCATTCCAGGCAGGTGGGGTCATTTTGGGATCCTTGTGATGTTGCTCCACAATTATATTGGATTGGGAATTTCAGGGTACTGCCCCACTGATGAAGGAACAAGCATGTATGTATTTCAGTTTCTAATTCTATCTTCTATCTTAGTTTGACATTCTTCAGATGCATTTCCAACATCTGCAATTCAGTACGGAATTCTGATTATGTAAGTTTTTGTGGGAATTACTATTTAAAAATGATGAGCAATTCATGTAAAATATCCCATCATAAATTATTTAATTTCAATGACTTGGCTTCCAGAGTTCTTTTTCTTCTGCTGCCATTTTGATTTTTTAAATAAAACTCCTCTTGCAACCTATCATTCCCTGATCATGATACCAATATTGAGCATGTGGGAGTGTGTTACCTTCTAGTAAGGCAATACACAACGACGGCTGGTGTAGACTCAGCCCACTCGAGGGAAACTCTTTCCACTGTGCACCTCCCCGGTGTTTTAATGCTCATTGGGAAGCATAGTCCAAGGAATTCTTACTTGTTTTAAGTAATGTTTGAAACGGTAGTGGGAATTTGAGAGTGATTATTGTAGGAAGTGCTGCATTGCAATCTGTTGATTTGCTGTGCCAAGTTGAAACCTGTTTTTGTACCATTTAAGTGATAAAGTTTTTTTAAAAAGTTAATTGAATTGTGCAGTAATGGTACTCGATTTTCCATTGAACCGATTGTGATCAAGAACATTGAATTCACCTGGGATCAATAATTTCACATAAACTAATGCCAGTAGTTACTGCCTAGATTTAAAACAAAAGTTTGTATTTGTTCAAAGGATGTGAGCATTACTGGCAAGGCAGTAATTTCCATTTATAAATGGAACATTTATTTCCATTCCTATTGCCCTTGAGATGGTGGTGAGCCGGTGCCTTGAACCGCTGCTGCCTATGTGGCGTGAAGAATTCAAAGCGTAATTCTTTATTGGCTGAGGCTACTTTGACTAGTATAATGGATACTGATGTGTTAGACTGGATTTAAGAGGAGTAGCAAGGATACTTCTGGCGCTTTACATTATGAACATATGCTTCTAGGATTGAACTCACTTTTGCTACTAAACAGTAATAACCTTGAGGTAAAAAAGAAGCATTGAGCTGTTTAATTTGGATAGTAACTCCAAAAGTACCCAAAATGGTATTGTCTTAAATTTAGTTAGATACAAGAAGAAAATAATTTTCTTCTGTGTTTGGTAGCAAATGAACAAACTCCAAGCCAAAGCTTTTCTTCCAAAAGGTGGTGTTAGAGGTGGGATTGAAGTTAGCTGAGCAAGTACAGAGAGAGGTTATCAAATGCTCCCTTGAGTTCCTGTCCTACTGGACCAGAGCGCTTTATGTGGAAAGCAATAGCCATGGTTAAATAGTGGCACTGGATAGATAGTCTAGATCTTAGGTTCATTTCAAGGATCAGGATAAATGAGTGGGATGATACACGGAATGAACTGATTTAAGCGACCTGTGGAAAGCATGGCTTTAAGACACACTGTTTTTTTCTGCTTTTGCCTATTATGTTTTGACAATTATACTCTATTGTACCAAAACTCTTTATTCTTTCTACTTCTTCCATTCATTCAAACAAAATACTTCTGCTTTGTAGGTCAAAAACAAAAATACCTGGAAAAACTCAGCAGGTCAGGCAGCATCTGCGGAGCGGAACACAGTTAACGTTTCGAGTCCGAATGACCCTTCAACAGAACAAGGAAAAATAGAATAGAGGTGAAATATAAGCTAGTTTAAGGGCGGGGGGGTGGGACAAGTAGAGCTGCCACCTTCAACACCTCTTTGTCCTTTTGTCTGTGACATCTTTTGGTTATCTCCACCTATCACTGGCCCTCTATCCAGCTCTATTTGTCCCACCACCCCCACCCCCTTAAACTAGCTTATATTTCACCTCTATTCTATTTTTACTTAGTTCTGTTGAAGGGTCATTTGGACTCAAAACGTTAACTGTGTTCCTCTCCACAGATGCTGCCAGACCTGCTGAGTTTTTCCAGGTATTTTTGTTTTCGTTTTGGATTTCCAGCATCCGCAGTTTTTTGCTTTTATCTGCTTTGTAGGTGTTTTCCTCCTTCACACAATAGGTGGTAGTAGTTTAGAATACTCTTCCATAAAAATAGTGGATGCTTGCTTAAGTAATAATTTTTAATCTGAGATTGATAGATTTTTGCTAAACTAAGGTATAAAGTTTTAGAGGTAGGGCAAGTGGATGGAGTTAAGATACAGTTCAGCAATTATCTAATTTAATGGTGGAACAGCTTGGGGGAATGACTGACCTACTCCTGTTGCTGTGTTCCCACCAGAAGTTATTACTGCTCCGGGATCTTTCAGTTTGCTTTTGCACAGCATTGAAATCCCGCAGGTCCCCCTTTTTCCTTCATACTTTTGCCAGCTGCGATCAGGGCATAATTGTGTGTGAATGAGCCAATTTAAATTGTGAAGATGAAACACCTTTTTTTACTTCATTTTCTCCTCCCTGGTAGCTTTGTAACATATTACAAGAAGTAGGAGCAGCAGTAGACCATTCGACCCTTAAAGCCTGCTCCACCAATCTGTAAGTCACAGCTGATCATCTACCCCAATTCCACCTTCCCACATTGTCCCCATATCCCTTAATTTTTTTATTTATTCAAAAATCCATCAGCCTCCGTCCTGAATATATACAATGACTGAGCATTCAACACTGGGGATAAAGAATTCCAAAGATTCACAACCCTCTGTGAAGAAGGTTCCCCTTGTTTCAGTCCGAAATGGCTGACTCCTTATTCTGAAACAGAGTCTTCATTCTAGACTCCCCACCCAGGAGAAACATCGTCCCAGTATCCAGCCTGCCAAGTCTTTAAGTTTATGGGCTAGATTTTGAGGAAGTGGAGAAGCGACGACGCTCAGTGCTGACCTTTGAAGAAAACTGTCCTCGAAGAACTAACGATCTCTGTGGCACAGACTTTCCCTTTGCTGAGGGCAGTTTAAATATGGCTCCAGGTCAAGGTGATCTCCAGGCATGCAGCAGCTGTGATGTTAGCAAGCAGGGTAAGCAGCCAATTACATATGAAGTATTCCCACAGACTGGAAACCAGGAAGTTAACAGAACTTTATATCTCACTTTATTTTCAGATAGCGAAATAAATGATTGTGATTGGATTTGTAGAGAAATTAGAATATCAGTAATAAACAAAGATAAAATTTAAAGTGTGTAATTTTTTTCATCATAATGGAGGAATTTAATATTCCACAAGCATAAAATTAGCATCTTGGGGCCAGTGAGGGTGTTTAGCAATAATTATGAAGTTAGTGCACTGTTTGAAAACCCAGTTACAGCTCATTCAACAAGGTGTAACATTTTCAGATGTATTTATATTTTCAGATGTATTTATAGCAAGTTTAACAGTGTAAAAGTAGAAATTTCCGTTAACTCATTGCTCAGGGACTGCATCCTGGGGTGGCGGGGGTGGTGTGGTGTGGGGTACCTTAAAAATGCATGCTGTGGAGGAATGCAGAATCACCGGCAGTAACTTGTGGATTTCCATGTTATTCTGAGCATGAGCCAGATTCCTGAAATTGCTGTCGGTTTTAGTGCAGTAATGATGAAGCACTAACACTTTCACCATCTCTTTCACAACTAACAAGAGATGGGGGGCTCCACAAATATCCCCATCCTCAATTATGGGAGAGCCCAGCATATCATTGCAAAATTCACGGTTGACACATTTGCAACCAACCTTAGCCAGAAGTGCTGAGTGAATGATCCATCTCTGCGTCCTCCTGAACTGTTCAGCATCACAGGTGCCAGTCTTCAGCCAATTGGATTCACTCCACGTGATATCAAGAAACAGCTGAAGGTGCTGGATGCTGCAAAAGCTATATGGGTGCTGACAGCATTCCGGCAATAGTGCTGGAGACTTGTGCTCCAGAACTGGCCACGCCCCTAGCTAAGCTGTTCCAGTACAGCTGCTTCTGTTAGAATTCTTTGAGGAGGTAACGAGTAGGTTAGACAAAGGAGAGCCAATGGATGTTATCTACATGGACTTCCAGAAGGCCTTTGACAAGGTGCCGCACAGGAGGCTGCTCAGTAAGATAAGAACCCATGGTGTTAGAGGCAAGGTACTAGCATGGATAGAAGATTGGCTGTCTGGCAGGAGGCAGAGAGTGAGGATAAGGGGGTCCTTCTCAGGATGGTGGCTGGTGACTAGTGGAGTTCTGCAGGGGTCAGTGATGGGACCACAACTTTTCACTTTATACATTAATGATCTAGATGAAGGAACTGAAGGCATCCTGGCTAAGTTTGCAGATGATACAAAGATAGGTGGAGGGACAGGTAGTATTGAGGAGGTGGGGAGGCTGCAGAAGGATTTGGACAGGTTAGGAGAATGGGCAAAGAAGTGGCAGATGGAATACAACGTGGAAAAGTGTGAGGTCATGCACTTTGGTAGGAAGAATAGAGGCATAGACTATTTTCTAAATGGGGAGAGAATTCAGAAATCTGGAGTGCAAAGGGACTTGTGAGTCCTAGTCCAGGATTCTCTTAAGGTTAACTTGCAGGTTGAGTCGGTAGTTAGGAAGGCAAATGCAATGTTGGCATTTATTTTGAGAGGACTAGAATATAAAAGCAGGGATGTGCTGCTGAGGCTTTATAAGGCTCTGGTCAGACCACATTTAGAATATTGTGAGCAATTTTGGGCCCCGTATCTCAGGAAGGATGTTCTGGCCCTGGAGAGGGTCCAGAGGAGGTTCATGAGAACGATCCCAGGAATGAAAGGCTTAACATATGAGGAACGTTTGAGGACTCTGGGTCTATACTCGATGGAGTTTAGAAGGATGAGGGGGGATCTGATTGAAACTTACAGAATACTGAAATGCCTGGATAGAGTGGACATGGGGAAGATGTTTCCATTAGTAGGAGAGACTAGGACCCGAGGGCACAGCCTCAGAGTAAAGGGAAGACCTTTTAGAACAGAGATGAGGAGAAACTTCTTTAGCCAGAGAGTGGTGAATCAATGGAATTCATTGCGACAGAAGGCTGTGGAGGCCAGGTAATTGAGTGTATTTAAGAGTGAGATAGATAGGTTCTTGATTGGTAAGGGGATCAAAGGTTACGGGGAGAAGGCAGGAGAATGGGGTTGAGAAACTTATCAGCCATGATTGAATGGCGGAGCAGACTCGATGGGCCGAATGGCCTAATTTCTGCTCCTATGTCTTATGGTCTTATGATCTACCTGGCAATGTGCCCAGGTATGACCTGTCCACAAAAGGCAGGACAAATCCAACCTGGTCAATTACCATCCCATCAGTCTACTCTCACTCATCAGCAAAGTAATGGGAAAGGTCATTGACACTGCTATCAAGTGGCACTTACACAGCGATGACCTGCCCATTTACGGTCAGTTTGAATTCCGCCAGGGCCACTCAGCTCCTGACCTCATTCCAGCCTTGGTTCAAACATGGACAAAAGAGCTGAACTCGAGGTGAGGTGAGAGTGACTGTTCTTGACCATTTGACCAAATGTGGCATCAAGGATTGTTAGCAAAACTGAAATCAATGGGAACTGGGGAAACTCCACTGGTTGGAGTCATACCCAGCACAAAGGAAGATGATTGTAGCTGTTGGAGGTCAATCATCTCAGTCTCGGGACATTGCTGCAGGAGTTCCTCGGTAGTGTCCTCGGCTCAACCACCTTCAGCTGCTTCATCAATGACCTTCCCTCCATCATAAAGTTAGAATAGAGATGTTCTCTGATGATTGCACAATGTTCAGCACCAGTCACAGCTCCTCAGGTACTGAAGCAGTCAATGCCCATATGCAGAAAGACCTGGACAACATTCAGGCTTGGGCTGATAAGTGGCAAGTAACATTCACGCCATACAAGTGCCGGGTTATTACCATCTCCAACAAGAGAGTATCAAACCATCTCTCCTTGACATTCAATGGCATTACCATTGCTGAATTCCCTCACTTTCGGCATCCTGAGAGTTACATTGACCAGAAACCGAACTGGACTAGCTATATAAATACTGTGGCTACAAAAGCCAGTCAGAGGCCAGGAATTCCATGGCGAGTAACTCGCCTCCTGACTCCACAAAGCCTCTCCACTAATTGCAAGACACAAGCCTGGAGTGCGATGGAATACTCTCCACTTGCCTGGATGAGTGCAGCTCCAGGAAAACTCAAGAAGCTTGACACCATCCAGGACAAAGCAGCCTGCTTGATTCGAACCCCATCCACCAACTTAAACATTCACTCCCTCCACCACCACTGCACAGTGACAGCAGTGTGTACCATCTATAGGATACACTGCACCAATTCACCAAGCCTCCTTCGACAGCATCTTCCAAGCCCACGACCTCTGCTACCTTAAAGGACAAGGGCAGCAGATACATGGGAACATCGCCACCTGTAAGTTCCCCTCCAAGCCACTCACCATTCTGACTTGGAATTATATTGCTCTTCCTTCACTCTCACTGGGTCAAAATCCTGGAACTCCCTTCCTAATAACACTGTACACCACATGCACTGCAGCGGTTCAAAGACAGCTCACCATCACCTTCTCGAGGGCAATTAGGGATAAGCGGTAAATGCTGGCCTAGCCGGCAACACCCACATGTCTGGTCTCTGTCTGACAACACAGCTGAGACTGGTGTGAGCAAATCCAATATTTTGTTAAATATATTTGCTTTTTTGACAGCTGTGCCATCTTGTTCATGGAGATTGTTATTAAAGGATTTTTTTATGTGCATATGTTTTCTTTGAAGACCTGTTTTTCTAAGAAAGGGAAATCCTTCATCTCACATAACACAGAAGAATCGACCCAGTGGGAAAATATGTGCAAAGACTTGAGATCATTCGGTGCTGGTAAACCCAAACTAATCAAATAGCTGGCAGGTGTTCTAAGGCTACAAAACTTAAAGAAAGATCTGGTCTAAAGCCCTCAGTCCTGAAACAGCCACACCGGTTTTGGTTTCAGTGTCACATCTAACAGTTAACTGCGACTTGAATATTGACAGACTACGATTGCATGGTGTATATCTGCAAAACGAATTTACAGTTATGCATTAATTTAGATTTTACATCGAATTCACAGCACATATTAAAGGACTACATTTTCCTTTTCATCATATGAGAGGCTGAATGCAGGCTGGAGAGTCTGTGGAGAAAATTCCAGTAACAAACTGATAACTGAAAGAAAAACAATGCTACAAAAGCTCAGCAGGCCTGACAGCATCTTTGGAGAGAGAACCAGAGTTAACGTTTGAGTCTGTATGATCTTTCTTCAGAGCTCAGGTATGAGGTAACGATTCTGTGAGGTAGAAGGCTAAGCGAGGAGTTGAGGAGAAATTTCTTCGCCCAGAGGGTGGTGGGAGTCTGGAACTCACTGCCTGAAAGGGTGGTTGAGTCAGAAACTCATGTAACATATAAGAAGTATTTAGATATTCACTTGCATTTCCATAGCCTCCAGGGCTATGGGCCAAGCGCTGGAAAATGGGATTAGTGTGGTCAGATCTTTGACTGGCACAGACACGATGGGCCGAATGGCTGCTTTTTGTGCTGTAAACGTCTGAGTCCTTCAGATATGGGTATGGGATTTTTTACATCAACCTGAATAGGCAGGCAGTCTTCGGTTTCAGTGTCCCATCCAAAAGATGACCATGCACTATTGCCTTAATACTTCACTAAAGCACATAACCAACAGAGAACCACCCTCCCTTGCCTCCATACATCAATGCTTTCCTAAAATTACAATCTGAGACCCCTGTGGACACAAACTTAGGCCCTCCCCAACCATACACACAACCCATGACCTCTTCACAAATAGTTTAAAAAAAACACCCCACACAGACAAAAATTAACATCCTGGCGCACAAAAATGCTAGCCCATTCCCTCCTTTATTCCTGTACTGCTTCACCCAACAGAGGAGATAAAGGGGAATTTTATATGTTTAAAAAATCATATTGCAGTTTGAAGTGAAAAACTTGCATTGGAACCTGAAGGGAACATTTTAAGAAAAGTACAAAGGGGGAGGTTTCAGGATTTTTTTTAAAATGCAAAGGATTATTAATTTAAACACTTTCCTTGTATCCATTGCTTCAAGTCACTATTGAAGCTAATTCAATCACAATATTCAAGAAGAAAAAAACCTACCTCCAAAGTGTTTTACAGCCAGTGAAGTACTTCTGATGCAGTCATTGTTGTAAGGTAGGAAATGCTGCAGCCAATTTACACGCAGCGAGCTCCCATGAAGAGCGATGTTGGTAGTGACCAGAATTTTTTGTGATGTTGATTAAGAGAGAAATATTGATCAGGACACAGGGAATAACTCCCTCTTCGAAATAGGGCTGGGCAATACTTTGAGTCCATGTGAGGGTGCAGATGGGGCCTCAGTTAATGTCTCATCTGAAGACGGCACCTCCAGTGTAGCACTTGCTCGGTACTGCACTGGGGTGTCAGTGTTCATGTTTGTTCTCTATTTCTGGAGTGGAACTTGACCATCGAATCTTCTGACTCAGAAGAGTGTTACCAACTGAGCCACAGTTGACACACAAGGCAAATGGAGAAATATTTAAAGAAAACTATCATTGCTTATAGGACAGAGAAGGAAAATGGGACTAGTGTCGATATCTCTCATGAGGAGCTTTAATCAGCATTGACATGATTGGCCAGATTATTTCCTCCTGTGCTCAAGTTTTTACCAGTTGTTTCAACTGTGAATTGATGGCCTTGTGTTACATCTAGTGAAGAAAAAATAATTAGTTTTCTTCAGTATTTCATTACATATTTATTCCCCAAGGTTACTTCTGTATTGTATTTCTCTGAACCTTAAGATGTTAGTCTTGTCATTCATTGTTTAATTTAGTTATCTTATGTGGTGTACTGCCTGATCCGTAGAGATTATAAAGTCCAAAATTGCTTAACTTAAATCGCTTAGGGTTGCAATAGTGCTGTAGCGGTAGATGCCTAAAGATAAGCAACAGATTCAGCACAGATGTGTAATTGGAGCTATAGGAAAGCTCATCCAAGAAAGTCTCAGACTTTGCTTGGCCTAGTTGCCTGGCAATGCTTGTGTCAAACTTGTGCCCAGTTGTACATATGTGGAAAGCACCACATGAATTCCTTGGATATTGTGTGTATTTTTTGAAATGTACTTATTGTGCCAAAAAAAGTGGTTGAGGCTTGTGCATCAATGCTCGTTAACCCTTCCCTTACCTACCTGACAAGTGTCCTCTGGTTAATGTTCTCCCTGCCATTAGGAACAGTTTTTCTCTCTTTATAAAAACGCTATAAAATTTTGAAAGGCATTAAATCTCCCTTTCGCGTTCTCTGCTCCAAGGAGAAGAATCCCATCTTCCTTGGGGTCTCCATATAACTGATGTCCCTCATTCCTGCCATCATCCTAGTAAATCTCCTTTGACAAAGCCTTGGAGAGGGTGCAACCTACCTAAAGTCTGATGCCTAGAATTGGGCACAGTATTCCAGTTGAGGGCTAACCAGTGATTTATAAAGGCTTGCCTTTATTTAGCTGCCACTGCCTATTAGAACAGTTGAATGCTCACTTCTAGTTGAGCAGCAGCTTTGTTGAGTTATTTTATGTTGCAGGTTTTGATTTGAAGTCAGTTGATTTTACATGTTTGAGGAAGCTTTCCACATATTTCTGAATTGCCAGATACACATTTTAAAAACTTTGATAAAACCCCAGTGTGCTCATTGACATTCCGACTTGCCAACTTTATTTAGTTTAATCTAACAACCAGACGCTTATTATTAATTATGAACTATGGCTTGAAATTATTTTGCATAGCCTATATCTGTATGATTAATGCAGCTGACCGATTTCGTTAGAAGTGCTGTTATTGATTTGGAAACTGAGAAATGGGGGTATATGATTTTACAATGTTTACAGAATTGACTGCAATGATTACGTAACCCAACAGAGAGCTGCCATCAGAAGTTAATGTAAATCTCTTACCTGGGTTACCTTAAGTATTGCTGAAAAAAGACACATGTTGTTGAAGCTTTTCAGGACAGTTTGCAAGAATATCAAATGTAAAGGGAACAGCAATTTATACCAAGTAAACATGTCTTTTTTCAGCAATACTCAAGCTCTATACTACCAAATGACTATTTTGACTATCTTACTTTATTTCGTATGCTCGTATGGTATTGAGCTTCTCAGCATACTAATTAGGAGCAGAAGTAGGCCATTCGGCCCCTCTAAGCTTCTCCGCATTCAGTGAGATCATGGCTGATCTGTTTGTGTTTCAAATTCTACATTCCCATTTATCCCTGATAACCTTAGATTCTGGTTAGGCAAGGGCATCAATCTTACCTCCACCTTAAAAATATTTAATAACCCCGCTTCCACCACCTTCTGATGCAGAGAGTTCCAAAGTCTCACAATCCTCTGAAAAAAATTCTCCTCATCTCTGTCCTGGGACGACAACTAATTTTAAAATGGTACCCCCTAGTTCTGGACTTAGCCACAAGAGGAAACATCCTTTTGATGTCCACCTTGAGACCATTCAGGAGTTTATATACTCAATCAAGTCACCCATCACTCTTCTAAACTCCAATGGAAACCAACCCAGCCTGTCCAACCTTTCCTCATAAGACAACCTGCTCACTCCAGGTAGAAAGCTAGTAAATCTCCTCTGAATCGCTTCCAATGCATCTACATCCTTCCTTAATAAGGAGACCAAAACTGCACGCAGTATTCAAGATGTGGTTTCACCAGTGCCCTGTATAACTGAAGCATAGCATCCTTTTATATTGAATTCCTCTCATAATAAAGGATAGCATTCCATTAGCCGCCTTAATTACTTGCTGTACCTGCATACTAACTTATGGTGACTCATGCAGCGGAACACCTAGATCCCTGTGCACCTGAGAATTCTGCAGTCATTCTCCATTTCAGTAATACTCTGCTTTTTTATTCTTCCTGCCAAGGTGAGGAACTTCACATTTTCCCACATTATACTCCATCTACCAAATTTTTGCCCACTCACTCAACCTATCTACATCTGTCTGCAACTTCCTTATGTCCTCTTCACAACATACTTTCCTACCTATCTTTGTGTCATCTGCAAGTTTTGCTACCATGCCTTGTCTCTGTCTCTGGGCAAACGACAGCTACTTAAGTGGATAGTTGTGATTTCAATTTGATAATCCAACAACAATGTAAATGGTATGTTATCTTTGAGAGAGCCTTACTATCTGAATCCCTTATCAATTGTGAAAAGTAATTATGGTTAATCTACTCTTTTTCAGCATATTACTTGCAAGTTGTTTTTTGTAGAAACTGGCTTCAGCTATCTGAAGTTTGTATACGTGCCAGTAGATCTGTGGTCCTCCTACATCGTCCCCTCATACAATCCTCCTTTGCTAATGTGCATTAATGTATCCAATAAAGTTGTAGACGGAAATTTATAAAATATTTATGGAATCATGATATATAAATCCTATCTCAAACAAAAAAAAGTTGTAACTATAGAAGGCTCACAATGGATATTGAGACTAACACTGGCATTAATGCAGAAATGCTGAAAAGGCATGTACGGTGGAAATACCAGCATTGCACTGAGGTTCACGTGTGACTTCTGAAAACAGCTTGACCCAAGCCTTGCTGTTGCTTATCCGCAATAGTGGCCTGAGTCATGAATCAGCCACTCTGGTCATTACATATGTATACTGATGCTTAAAGACATAATAGCACTTTTGAGGTACAGGCTTGAAGGAGTTACTGAGTCTAATTCTGAGTTGATTTGGAAACAGTAGAGATAGTCATATACTGTTGTCGTTGTGAATCTTTGAATGTCGCAGTGTGATTTTCAGGACACATTTATGGTGTAGACCTGCTAGATACTGTCGTGCTGTCTTCAATATCTGCCCAAGATGGTGATCAGGTGGTGAAGTAACAATGGCATTGTTGGTGTTAACACGTGCTACATTATTCAACATGAATCAAAATTAATTACTTACTTAGCAATTTTTAAAAAATCCATTCACAGGATTGGGCTTCGCTGGCTGGGCCAGCATTTATTGCCCGTCCCTAGTTGCCCTCGAGAAGGTGGTGGTGAGCTGCATTCTTGAACTGATGCAGTCCGTGTGGTGTGGGCACACCCACAGTGCTGTTAGGAAGGGAGTTCCAAGATTTTGACCCAGCGACAGTGAAAGAACAGTGATATATTTCCAAGTCAGGATGGTGAGTGACTTGGAGGGTAGCTTCCAGGTAGTGGTGTTCCCATCTATCTGCTGCCCTTGTCCTTTTATATGGTAGTGGTCGTGGGTTTGGAAGATGCTGTTGAAGGAACATTGGTGAATTCCTGCAGTGCATCTTGTAAATGGTACACACTGCTGCTACTGTGCACCGGTAGTGGAGGGAGTGAATGTTTGTGGATGTGGTGCCAGTCAAGTGGGCTGCTTTGTCCTGGATGGTGTCAAGCTTCTTGGGTGTTGTGGGAGCTGCACTCATCCAGGCAAGTGGGGAGTATTCCATCGCACTCCTGACTTGTGCCTTGTAGATGGTGGACAGGCTTTGGGAAGCCAGGAGGTGAATTACTCGTTGCAGGATTCCTGGCCTCTGACCTGCACTTGTAGCCACAGTATTTATATGGCTAGCCCAGTTTAGTTTCTAGTGAATGGTAACCCCCTGGATGTTGTTAGTGGGGGATTCAGTGATGGTAATGCCATTGAACATCAAGGGGCAATGGTTGAATTCTCTCTTGTTGGAGGTTGTCGTTGCCTGACACTTGTGTGGCTTGAATGTTATTTGCCACTTGTCAGCCCAAGCCTGGATATTGTCCCAGTCTTGCTGCATTCGGACATGGACCGCTTCAGTATCTGAGGAGTCGTGAATGTGCAATCGTCAGTGAATATCCCCACTTCTGACTTTATGATGGAAGGAAGGTCATTGATGAAGCAGCTGAAGATGGTTGGGCTGAGGGCACTACCCTGAGGAACTCCTGCAGTGATGTCCTGGAGCTGAGATGACTGACCTCCAACAACCACAACCATCTTCCTTTGTGCTAGGTATGACTCCAACCAGCGGAGAGCTTTCCCTCTGATTCCCAGTGACTCCAGTTTTGCTAGGGCTTCTTGATGCCACACTCGGCCAAATGCAGTCTTAATGTCAAGGGCAATCACTCTCAACTCACCTCAGGAGTTCAGCTCTGTTCGTGTTTGAACCAAGGCTGCAATGAGATCTGGAGCTGAGTGGCAGTGGGGGAACCCAAACTGGGTGTCAGTGAGCAGGTTATTGCTAAGCAAGTGCCACCTGATAGCATTGTTGTTGACCCCTTCTGTTACTTTACTGATGATGGAGAGTAGACTGATGGGGCGGTAATTGGCCGGATTGGATTTGTGCTGCTTTTTGTGTACAGGCCATACCTGGGCAATCTTCCACATAGCTGGGTAGATGCTAGTGTTGTAGCTGTACTGGAACGGCTTGGCTAAGGGCGCGGCAAATTCTGGAGTACAAGTCTTCAGTATTATTGCTGGAATATTGTCAGGCCCCATAGCCTTTGCAGTATCCAGTGCCTTCAGCTGTTTCTTGATATCACGTGGAGTGAATCACTGAAGGCTGGTACCTGTGATGCCAGGGGGGCCTCTGGAGAAGGCTGAGATGGATCATCCACTCAGCACTTCTGGCTGAAGATTGTAGCAAACACTTCAGCCTTATCTTTTGCACTGATGTGCTGGTCTCGGTCAGTAGTGGTGTTACCGAGCCATGCTTGGTGATGGACATTGAAGTCCCCCACCCAGAGTACATTCTGTGCCCTTGCCATCCTCGGTGCTTCGTCCAAGTGGTGTTCAACATGGAGGAGCACTAATTCATCATCTGACGGAGGGCTGTATGTGGTAATCAGCAGGAGGTTTCCTTGCCCATGTTTGACCTCATGCCATGAGACTTCGTGGGGTCCAAAGTCTATGTTGAGGACTCCCAGGGCAACTCCACCCTGACTGTATACCACTGTGCCGCCACCTCTGCTGGGTCTGTCCTGCTGGTGGCACAGGACAGGTAATGGTGGTATCTGGGACATTATCTGTAAGATATGATTCTGTGAGGCTGACTATGTCAAGCTGTTGCTTGACTAGCCTGTGAGACAGCTCTCCCAATTTTGGCACTAGCCCCCCCCCCCCCCAAAAAAAAATGTTAGTAAGGAGACTTCGCAGAGTTGAGATTGCTGTTGTCGTTTCAGGTGCCTAGGTCGATGCCGGGTGGTCCGCCTGGCTTCATTCTTTTTCTGTGACTCTTTTGCGGTTTGACACAACTGAGTGGTTTGCTAGGCCATTTAAGAGTCAATCAGATTGCTGTAGGCCTATAGGCCAGACCAGGTACGGACGACAGATTTCCAGATGGTTTCATGGTCATCATTAGACTTTTAATTCCGGATTTTTATGGAATTCAAATTCCGCTACCTGCCCTCGCGGGATTCAAAACCAGGTCCCCAGAGAATTACCCTGGGTCTCTAGATTTCTAGTCCAGCGACAATACCACTATGCCATTGCCTCCCCCAATGTAAAGTTCAGATTATCCCCATCCTCTTTCAGACCTGGGTTAGACAGTGTACGCATGTGCACGCCATCCAAAGCTACAAATTTATAATAATGGAAACTAGTGAAACCTGGGAGGCAAGAGTTAACGTGTAGTTTATTACATTTGTGTAATGGAAGTCAGAAATGATGTTGATGATTTGACATCAGATGGGTTGGACTAATTCATCTTTCTCACGTGGGTTCAGAAATTCTTGAGGTGGGGTACCTTTGAAGCATTATTTTGAGTACACATTCAAATGTAAACTTGAAATGGAAAGCTAAAAATACAATGTTGATCTTAATTCTTAGGAACTTTACTGGTTACCGTTTATTGCTTTCAAATAAAGGTCCTTGTGGTGAGACTCCTCTAACTGTTTGTTCAGTGTGTTGCATAATAATGGCTTAACATCCCACTGAATCCTTTCCTCATTCAGATTTTGGTTTTCAAACAAATACATCTCAATTAACCAACTTGCAAACGATAGACCAGTACTACATTGCTCAATGCATTGTGTTGATGAAGTGTCAGCATTCTTGTGTACACGAAAATCTAAATGACCCAAGCAAATGTTTGCACAGTTCTGCACTGATTTCCATAGTGGCTGGCTTGGTGATAAAATCCCATCCCTCCCCCATCCGCTGAGCTGTGCTGGATCACAGTTCCACAGAGGCCATTTAGCTTCCTAAACTCCTCTTCAAGTGTGGACCTAGACAGTAATGCCTAGATTTTCAGAGCTGTACTATTTCAGCCTGATCTTGTCATGTTGAGTTAGAGTCACTGGTTATAAGGTGTGGAATACCAGTTTATATTCTGTTCCCTTGCTGCTGGATTTTTATGTTCCCCACTGCAATTTTAGCAATAGTGACCACAGCATGGTACAGTTTAAGTTTGTTATGGACAAAGAAATCAACAAGTTGCAAAAAAATGTTTTGGATTGGGGGAGAATGGATTTTAGTCAAATAAGGCAGGATCTGGCCAAGGTAGACTGGGAACAGTTACTTGTGGGGAAATCTACAGAGGAGCAGTGGGGGGTGTTCAAAAAGGAAATGGCGAGGGTGCAGGCTCAACATGTTCCCTCTAGGGTGATAGGAAGGAGGTACAAGCCCAGAGAACCATGGGTTTTCAGGTTACGATGAGAAGGAAAAGAGAGGCTTTTAGCAGGTACAAGGGAAGCAAATCAGCAGAGGCATTAGTGGAGTACAGACAGTGCAGGGTGGAGCTTAAGAAAGCAAAGAGGGGATATGAGAAAGGTCTGGCTGGTAAAAGTAGGGAAAATCCCAAGATATTCTATAAATATATCAATGGGAAGAGGATAACCAGGGAAAGAGTAGGACCCATAAGGGACCAAGGGGGCAATCTATGGGTGGAGCCAGAGGACATTGCTAGAGTGTTGAATGAACATTTCACATCCGCCTTCACCCAAGAGAATGAGGATGAAGGTATCGAACTCGGGGAGAGAGACTGTGAGGTTCTTAAGCAAATTGATATAGGGAGTGACAAGGTATTGGAGGTGTTGGCAGCTTAAAAGTGGACAAATCTCCAGGTCTGGATGATTTGTATCCCAGACTGCTGAGGGAGGCAAGGGAGGAGATCGCAGGGCTCTGACCCAAATTTTTAATTCCTCTCTGGCCACGGGGGAGGTGCCAGAGGAATGGAGAACAGCTAATGTGGTTCCACTATTTAAGAAGGGTTGTAGAGATAAGCCAGGGAACTATAGGCCAGTGAGTCTTACGTTAGTGGTAGGGAAACTATTGGAGAAAGTTCTGAAGGAGAGAATCTATCTCCACTTGGAGAGGCAAGGTTTGATCAGGGATAGTCAGCATGGCTTTGTCAGAGGGAGATCATGCCTAACAAATTTGATTGCATTTTTTGAGGAGGTGACCAGGTGTGTAGATGAGGGTAGTGCAGTTGATGTAGTTTATATGGATTTCAGCAAAGCCTTTGACAAGGTTCCACATTGGAGACTTATAAAGAAGGCAAATGCACATGGGATACAGGGTAATTTGATAAGGTGGATTCAAAATTGGCTTAGTTGTAGGAGGCAGAGGGTGATGACAGAAGGATGCTTTAGTGACTGGAAGCCAGTGTCCAGTGGCGTACCACAGGGCTCTGTGCTCGGTCCCCTATTATTTGTCATTTATATAAACGACATAGATGACTATGTGGGGGGTAGGATTAGTAAGTTTGCGGATGACACAAAGATTGGCCAGGTGGTTAACAGTGAGGTTGAGTGTCTTGGGCTACAGGAAGATATAGACGGAATGGTCAAATGGGCAGATAAGTAGCAGATGGAATTTAACCCTGAAAAGTGTGAGGTGATACACTTTGGAAGGAGTAATTTGACATGGAAGTATTCAATGAACGGCATGGCACTAGGAAGTTCTGAGGGACAAAGGGACCTTGGCGTGTGTGTCCATAGATCTCTGAAGCAGAGGGGCACGTTAGGGGGGTGGTGTAAAAGGCATATGGGACACTTGCCTTTGTCAATCGAGGCATAGATTACAAAAGTAGAGAGGTCATGTTGGAGTTGTACAGGACTTTAGTGAGGCCACAGCTGGAGTACTGTGTGCAGTTCTGGTTGCCACGTTATAGGAAGGATGTGATTGCACTGGAGGGGGTGCAGAGGAGATTCACCAGGATGTTGCCTGGGTTGAAACATTTAAGTTATGAAGAGAGGTTGGATAGACTTGGGTTGTTTTCGTTGGAGCAGAGAAGACTGAGGCGACCTGATCGAGGTGTACAGGATTATGAGGGGCATGGACAGGGTGGATAGGGAGCAGCTGTTCCCCTTAGTTGAAGGGACAGTCACATGGGAGCATAAGTTCAAGGTATGGGGCAGGAGGTTTAGGGGGAGGATGTGAGGAAAATCTTTTTTACCCAGAGGGTGGTGACGGTCTGGAATGCACTGCCTGGGAGGGTGGTGGAGGCGGGTTGCCTCACATCCTTTAAAAAGTACCTGGATGAGCACTTGGCTCGTCATAACATTCGAGTCTATGGGCCAAGTGCTGGTAAATGGGATTAGGTAGGTAGGTCAGGTGTTTCTCACGTGTCGGTGCAGACTCGATGGGCCGAAGGGCCTCTTCTGCACTGTGATTCTGTGATAATGTGACTCAGTTTCACCTTGTGTAGGGCAAAAGGATCTTCAGCAAAAGATTTTTAAAATTTTAGAAAATGGAATCTAAAAATTAACCCATGTCCTAATATGCCTAAATGCTTTAAGTCAAAAACTTAAAGGAAGGGTTTAATGAAGAGTTGAGTTCAAAGTGTGGTACATTTTTGATTTGGCCACTGTGATGCATCATATATTTCCGTAGGATGGAAGTGACTTGTGAAAATTTTATGGAAGTGTACTGTAGCATGTCCTAAAGGCAAGTGATTTAAGTGCCATGTAGCCCATGATTGTGTTCTATCTGCCTGTTCATTTCAGGGACTGTAAAGAAGATGGAGCAGGGGGTATGTTGTGCACACATTGAAATACTTTGCCTTCTACAGAGCATTCATTATGCTGTTAAAATTACCATTATTTGTAATCCCAATTGCTTTTTATTTACTCTCTCCATTCTGATCTCTAATGATGGCTGTCTCTAACAGAAAGAACTCATCCCAAAGCACTTTATCGTCATTGAGGAAGCACCTTTTGAAGTGTAGTCATTGTTGTAATGTAGGGAAATGCAGGAGCTAAATTGTGTGCGGCAAGGTCCCACAAGCAGCAGAGATATGCACTGCTTGAGAAAATGTTGGATAGAGGCAAATTCAATTGTGACATTCAAAAGGGAATTAGATAAGCACCTGAAGGAGAAGAAATTGCAGATCTAAAGGGAGAATGCAGGGGAATGAGACTAGCCTAACTGTTCTTGCAAAGAGCTGGCACAGAGATGTTATTGAACCAAGGATGGATCTCTTAAATTATATTTTTTTCTTGTTCTGTTTTACTTCGAGTAATTTTCAGTGGCTGAGCTTATATCGATGTTGGAGTTCATCAAATGAATTTGAGTAAAACCGACACCTGTTGCGGTCCTACATGAAGTAGTCCAAAATTTAATTTCCAAATTTACTGATGCCAAGATGATAGTAAAGACACAAACTCACCTTTTAGTTCTCAACATAAGGGCTGAAAAGTTAGCTGAGCTCACTGATCACTATCTAGTGACATCTGCTGGAACAGGCATCGTTGGGCCACGTAATACAAAAAGGCAAATTCTAGTAATACTCAGCATGTGGGACAGCATTTGAGGAGAGAGACAGTTAATGTTTCAGGTTCATAATTTCCCAGTTTTGCTGCCTGATCTGCTGAGTATTTCCAGATTTCCAGGATCCACCGCATTTATCTTTTGTATTACTCGACCATGATTGAGCTCAGCTGTGATCCCTGCTCTTGTGGGGATTCTAGGAAGTTGTCTAGCAGCTGTGGAAATTCATTGCAGCACTTTTGAATTCCAACTTCCCCACCTCACCCTGCTACCCCGTGCACATTAAAGAAAGAATTTGCATTTATAAGATGCCTTTCACAACCTCAGGATGTCCAAAAGTATTTTACACCCAATGAAGTACTTTTGAAGCATAACAAAAACAGAATTCCTGGAAAAACTCAGCAGGCCTGGCAGCATTGGCGGAGAAGAAAAGAGTTGACGTTTCGAGTCCTCATGACCCTTCAGCAGAACTGAGTAAAGTTAGGAGAGGGGTGAAATATAAGCTGGTTTAAGTGGGGTGGGTGGGGTGGGGGGAGAGAAGTTGGGGGGGTGGGGTGGTTGTAGGGACAAGCAAGCAGTGATAGGAGCAGATAATCAAAAGATGTCACAGACAAAGGAACAAAGACGTGTAAAAGGTGGTGATATTATCTAAGAGAATGTGCTAATTAAGAATGGATGGCAGGACACTCAAGGTACAGCTCTAGTGGGGGTGGGGTGGAAAGTCTGACAGGGCATTACAGTTATAGATTTAAAATTAATGGAAATAGGTGGGAAAAGAAAAATCTATATAAATTATTGGAAAAAACAAAAGGGAGGGGGAAGAAACGGAAATGGGGTGGGGATGGGGGAGGGAGTTCAAGATCTAAAGTTGTTGAATTCAATATTCAGTCCGGAAGGCTGTAAAGTGCCTAGTCGGAAGATGAGGTGCTGTTCCTCCAGTTTGCACCTCATCTTCCGACTAGGCACTTTACAGCCTTCCGGACTGAATATTGAATTCAACAACTTTAGATCTTGAACTCCCTCCCCCATCCCCACCCCCTTTCCGTTTCTTCCCCCTCCCTTTTGTTTTTTCCAATAATTTATATAGATTCTTCTTTTCCCACCTATTTCCATTATTTTTAAATCTATAACTGTAATGCCCTGTCAGTCTTTCCACCCCACCCCCCCTAGAGCTGTACCTTGAATGTCCTGCTATCCATTCTTAATTAGCACATTCTCTTAGAAAGTATCACCACCTTTTACACGTCTTTGTTCCTTTGTCTGTGACATCTTTTGATTATCAGCTCCTGTCACTGCTTGCTTGTCCCTACAACCACCCCCCCAACTTCTCTCGCCCCCCCCCCCCCACCTTAAACCAGCTTATAGTTCACCCCTCTCCTAACTTTACTCAGTTCTGCTGAAGGGTCATGAGGACTCGAAACGTCAACTCTTTTCTTCTCCGCCGATGCTGCCAGACCTGCTGAGTTTTTCCAGGTAATTCTGTTTTTGTTTTGGATTTCCAGCATCCGCAGTAGTTTTTTGTTTTTATTACTTTTGAAGCATAGTCACTGTTGTAACATAGGGAATGGAGCAGCCAACTTGCACACAGCACACTCTCACAAATAGCAATGTGATAATGACTAGATGTCATGACGATAAGCTATATTTCAAATAATGATTTTTAATCCACCGGCTGGAAATCTGAATTGAACTTTTAAAAACAGACTTTTTTAAAAAAAAACACTGACTAAAGTGATTTGAACTCATTGCCCAAGATGGCTAACCTCAGTTTACATTACTATACATTCGAATTCATTGGAACGGAGTCAGCCTGTCTGTAAAATCTATCAAAGACAATGACTTCGGGGGAGTGTGAAGGACTCATCTCCTGTTTCATTAGCAAGGCATCTATGGCAATCACCTGAGGTTGGAGACGGGTCATTAAGACTAATTGCTTGGACAATGGGACCTTGTCTAAATTAGCTTCCAGACATGAGCTAATCCAAGTTACCTTTGGAATACACGGACAATATCATTTTCTTTGAATCCCCCAACAGTTGGAGAAGGAAGGTCACACGACAAGCCAACCCTTTGTATGTTTTAAGCACATACTTTCTCAGCAAAACTGAGGAAAAGAAGCTTAGGGAGAAGACCCAAGTGGGGTCCTTTCTGCCTCTTTTCTCCAATGCACCTGGGTTTCATGCCCTGTTTGCTGACTGTGATCATCCAGGGACTCCCTGCTACAGACATAGATTTCTTAAAAAAAAAATCGAACCCAGCATTATCATCTCCTGAAGAACATAAACCAGAAGCATCAAGACCATTGAATTCTGCCCTAAGCTAGCTGAATCACCAAACTAGTGCATATTTTACTTAGATTGGTTCAAGTATAACGAAGCTAACCCCTTTCTTAAACTCAAGAAAACCTATCCTATTGGTTCTTTTATGATCAAAGTGTATAAACAGTTAATTATTCACTGAATTGGCAAGTATATTCTTTTTTTTAAAAAAAAACCTCTGTGGTCAAACATGGAGAGGACAAAGAAGGAGGCCATTCAACCCTTCCTCACCTGGTTGTAACATTAGATAATCTGTTCTTGTGATGTTGATTGAGGGATAAATGTTGGCCAGGATACAGGAAACAATTCCCCTATTCCTCTTCAAAATAGCACCACGGGATCTTTTACATCCACCCAAGCAGACAGATGGGGCCTCAGTTTAACCTCTCATCCGAGTGATGGCATCCTCGACAGCACTTCCTCGTATTGCACTGGAGTGTCAGTTTTTATTTTTGTGCTCAAACCTTGGCATGGGGCTTGAACCTGGAACCTTGTGACTTTGAGGTGAGAGAGCCACCAAATGAACCAAGGCTGCCACACAAAATATATTCACTTTCAGAATCTAAAGGTGTCACTGATTCTGTGAACACTGAATTATGGGTTATGTTTCTTAAAAATAAGCTATATGCTAATAGGGGACCTCTAGTTTTACTAATTTCCATTTCTGAAGAAAATATCAGCCAGCCAGGTGATATTTTGGAGTTTGATGCCTGAGCTAGCTGAACTCTAAGAAGTATTGCCTTGAATATATTAATGTTCCAAGTAGTCACAATGTCATTTATGAATTGCTGCACTGATACTTCACCTTCATTTCCTTGTAAGTGTTCGGCCATTCATTTGTGATAAAATGATAAACATCTGAACATTTTACAAAGATGCCACTGAGTGATTTCTGTTCTAAAGAGAATCTCTCAGCTTGCTGTCATCCAAGCCAGTGCATTTGTCTTTTTTTAACTGGGTAAACTTTGCTTATATCATAGTGGTCTTGGAGATGATAGTTTCAGTTCCAGTACTCAGTTACTGCCCTTTTTGAATATTAGCACAAGCCTCCCTCAGGTCCATGGGGGATGAAATCACAACTAGCAAGCTGCTAAATATTTAAGCCAAAACTGAGTACAGCCCCCATATCTGAGCTCAGTAGGTTTAATAGTTGTTTTTTTTTAGTCTGTAAATGTATTTTTGCTTTTGTATGATTTGACCTTTTGTGTGACCAATTAATCACTTTTGTTTGTTCTAGATTTTTTTGAATCCAGGGACATACTTTTTGCAGTAGTGTTTTTTTTGTTAAATAGGCATTTGCTCTTCAATGTTTGTAATTTTCCTACTGTGGCTGTCCAGTAGACCCAATTCAAGTAATCTGTCATCTTTGAGATTCTATCCCATTTGATATCTGGAAACAGCGCAAAATTCTCAGCAACATTGGCTTGACTGATAAAGTTGAATCCAATAATATTGTGGTTGCTGTTACCTTGGTTTTTACCCACACGGAGGTATGACATCTGGATTACAACAAAAAACTGAATCAAGTATTTGGTTAGTGTTTGCTTTCTCACTAACATATAGGAATTGCTAGATAAAGACCAAGGTCCAGCTAGTTCATCTACCATCTGGTACTTGCAAGGTACAGCCATAATGAAGTTGTTGACTAATCATAGCAATCACCTGTTATCAGATGGTATTCAACATACCCAGACCTGAGATGAGAGAACCCCAGTGATGGAGAGCTTTGGCAACTATAGGTCCAAAGTCACCTGTTCCTCCCAAGCATGCTACACTCACCACATTTCATGTCTTATTTTGTGATGCAAGTAACATTTGTTAATTTCTGAAGGAACTCTAATTTACATTTGAATGAATCGATACTGCTTTCACCATCTCCCAGGGAGACTGCTCTACAGATTGACCATTTGCTCAGTGAAACATATTTTCTGCAGATTTGTTTTGGATTTATCCCCCCCCCCCACCCCGACTACCTTCAAGCATAGGCCATGCTCTCTCATTTTACTGTTCCTGATAAGGTGGAAATAACTTGTTGTGGTCCACAATAAGTAAAAACAATAATCACATATTACTTCTGAACCCTTTTTCCCCCAGTGAGAACATGCTAGCTTTACATAATCACTAATCGTAATCCAGCCCCTTCATTTCTCTAGTCATAGTGTCTATACAGATCTTCTGTCTGTCTTGTCCTTAATACTATATGGCTCATCTTTAGGCTATTGAATTTGAGTAAGTAAAGAGATTCTGAACAATCATTGTACATGTGTTAACATATTTTATCACATTAGTTGTGTTGCACATGCTTGTGGAATATACGTTTCTACTTGACCTCTGTTTTCTTAATCTCCGGTTTATTAGGGAGATGGAAATTCTCTGGAATATGCTTGAATTTGATGCAATATATTTCAGCTGTAAGCAAGTTTAATTATAGTCCATTCCTGTTAGCAGGGACTGTGGAAGGGGTGCTATAATTGGCCTCAGCACCACTTGATTAGAGAAGATAAAACTGTTCAGCCACGGTTCCTGTCCAGCAACTCCTGCTTTAAATGTGTTTGTGTGAATGTTTAGTGAGTTCAGTGAGCTGTGCTGCATTATCTCCCTCTCTCTTACCACTGCCAAATCACCTTCACCAGCCTTTGTTATCATGATGCACATAAGTAATGGTACCCAAGGGAGCCTGGAACCAATACTCCAGCTTTCAGAAGTTCGTTTCCTCAGTTTCAATGTTTATATAAAAATGAAATATAGTATGAGCTTTTAAATAGTTTCCAGGAGGCTTTTTCTTTGCTTGCGAATCCTTGTTTGTACAGTTCCAAGTTATTTGGACAACACGTGTCTCTACTAATCAAGAAACTGTTTACGACTTTCCATACTGTTGGATTTGAACTTACTTGAACATGTCTCAGTTTATGGTTTGGAGCTCCCAGTTTTTGAATCTAAATCTGAAGTTTGAATTTCTTAAAGGCCCCTGACCATTTTTGAAAATTGTTCATCACAACAGATTTCACTTATAATGGCCAGTGATGGCATCTACAGTGTGAATTGGCCTAATCATTCCCTGTTAGCAGCAAGTTCTCATTGTACTGCTCACTTGGTGTACAATTGACATGCCTCAAACTGCTAGATCTACCTAGCCTGCTCAACGTTCTTTATCTCAAAGACAAGAATTAAACTAACAACATCTAGTTTAAGGCTGTTGCAGACTTAGTGGTTCTGAAGGGTAATAACAAAAAAATTTACCAGGCGAATTCTACTTCTCCCTCTACCTGCTATCCAAGGCATTCTCTAGTTCTGAGTGCAGCAGTTGTCCATTCAGAATGATGCTCATTTTAGTACAAGATGGCCTTTACATTTGCGAATGCTGCCTTGTTCCTGGCACTACCATGCTCATCCAACACTATACAGTGGAGTTTTCACACTCTGGAACTTTGAACAATTGGTTCTCAGCTATGACTCTTGCAACCCCTAGAAGGTTGCTGATGGAATCAAGGATTTATGGATGGAAGTGCTGTCATGATTTTTTTTCTCAATAGGCAGGACTATACTTTCCACAGTCTCACTTCTAAGAAGCAGTAAACATATTCCGTAATATAAAAGCAAAATACTGCGGATGCTTGAAATCTGAAATAAAAACTAAGTACTGGAAAAACTCAGCCGGTCTGGCTGAATCTGTGGCAAGAGAAACAGTTAACATTTTGAGTCCAATATGATGACTCTTCACTGAATGCAAAGTATTCTTACCTCTCCACAGGGTAACAGCAATACAATACAATACAAAGCAAATGCTATGTATTACATAGGAACATGGGATCATAAGACTTAGGAGCAGGAGTAGGCCACTCAGCCCTTTGAGCCTACTCTGCTGTTCAGTAAGGTCATGGCTGATCTGATTGTGGTCTCAAACTTTTCTGTCCACAAACTCTTTAACCAGGGGCATGGCTCAAATACAAGAGAGGAAACGTGAGCAAACTACTTCACCCTCACCTTGGTGAACACATGGAACACTACCTAAGGAGGAAGATGGTGTCAGCAAATTCAAGAGCAATAGTTATTTTGGCAAAAGATGCTATTTAAATGGGTGCAAGGAATGGAAGGTATAGGATTCCTTTTAACTTTTGACTGGCATATGAATTGCAATGTCCTTTTTCAATCCTATACTGCATCTGCCTTTTTTTAGACTATAGAACACTGCCTGGATCTTTGTTGATGGATTCACTGGATTTTCTTTTTTTAAAATTCATTCATGGGTCGTGGGCTTCACTGGCTGGACCAGCATTTATTGCCTATCCCTAGTTGTCCTTGAGAAGGTGGTTGTGAGCTGCCACCTTTAACCAATCGTTTACAAATGAGTGGCTTACTCTGCCATATGGAGAGCATTCTGTATCACGCAACTGAAGTCAAATGTAGGCTAGACTGAGTAGGGGTATTAAGCTTCCTTGCCTAAAGTGAGCCAGTAAGGGTTTTTTCTTTGCTTACAATCTGGTACTGGCTGATTTTAAGTTTAGAATTTATTGAATTAAGTTTCACGGCTTGCCATTGTAGAGTATGAATTCACCCAGGGTTGGGTTGCAAGCCTAGTACCATAACCATTTGGCTACTGTACTGTAAACTGGTCATTGAGGTAAACAGAAGTGCTGACCTAATTATTACCCAACTTGACATCTGTGAGCATTAAACTTTTTATCCAGTAAAGATGCTGCTAATCATAGCCATGAAGTGTGTTGCCCTGTGCTTCCTGCAGGCATTTACAGGCATCATCAAATCAAGAGTATCACTTGTGTGCTCCTCTTGCATCTGGATCTATTTCAATAAAGAGAAACTATTGGCAGCAACCTCAAAATACAATCTGCGTGGATCCTTCTCATCTGAAAACCAAATAACGTGGTATTCGAAAACTGCATTTTCCACTCAGAATGGCAAATCTCTGCTAAGTGCACGAGAAATCTTAAGATTTTTTACAGCATAGTTATTCAGATTGTAAATATTCCTCCCCTTGAACGTTGTTCTGTTTTAGCCATGCAAACATGTTTACTAATAACCAGCTTATTACACTCAATAAGGGGCAGGGGGGAAAAAAACCACTCCTTTCTTTTGCCTCTTGCTCCCCTGTCAGATTGGATTGAGAAGACTTGCTTGATGGGGGTTGCACATTTCAAGTGTGGACTACATATGTTGGGAGTTAAGAGAACAAATGTTTCCATCAATGCCTTTGAGGGTGAAATACAGGGGTTAGTGAACAAATAGTTTGCTGCTTATGGTGCAAATTATACTACAGCACCAGAGTTTAGACTGATTTTATGCTATTATGATTGATTTGGTACAGGATGGAGATTGGATATAGTAATAGTCATGGGTCTCATTGGAATAGACAAGCTACTAAGTAAAAGCAAAAAACTGCGGATGCTGGAAATCCAAAACAAAAACAAAAATACCTGGAAAAACTCAGCAGGTCTGGCAGCATCTGTGGATAGGAGCAGAGTTAATGTTTCGAGTCCGAATGACCCTTCAAAAGAACTAAGTAAAAATAGAAGAGAGGTGAAATATAAGCTGGTTTAAGGGGGGACGGGACAAGAATTGCTGGATAGAGGGCCAGTGATAGGTGGAGATAACCAAAAGATGTCACGGACAAAAGGACAAAGAGGTGTTGAAGGTGGTGATATTATCTAAAGGAATGTGCTAATTAAGGGTAGAAAGTAGGACGAGCAAGGTACAGATAGCCCTAGTGGGGGTGGGGTGGGGGGAAGGGATCGAAATAGGCTAAAAGGGAGAGAAAAAACAATGGATGGAAATACACTTAAAAATAATGGAAGTAGGTGGGAAAAGAAAAATCTATATAAATTATTGGAAAAAACAAAAAGGAGGGAGAAAATCGGAAAGGGGGTGGGGATGGAGGAGAGAGTTCATGATCTAAAATTGTTGAACTCAATATTCAGTCCGGAAGGCTGTAAAATGCCTAGTCGGAAGATGAGGTGCTGTTCCTCCAGTTTGCGTTGAGCTTCACTGGAACAATACAGCAAGCCAAGGACGGACATGTGGGCATGACAGCAGGGTGGAGTGTTGAAATGGCAAGTGACAGGGAGGTCTGGGTAATGGTTGCGGACAGACTAAAGGCGTTCTGCAAAGCGGTCACCCAGTCTGCGTTTGGTCTCTCCAATGTAGAGGAAACCGCATTGGGAGCAACGAATGCAGTAGGCTAAGTTGAGGGAAATGCAAGTGAAATGCTGCTTCACTTGAAAGGAGTGTTTGGGCCCTTGGACGGTGAGGAGAGGGGAAGTAAAGGGGCAGGTGTTGCACCTTCTGCGGTTGCATGGGAAGGTGCCGTGGGAGGGGGTTGAGGTGTAGGGGGGTGATGGAGGAGTGGACCAGGGTGTCCCGGAGGGAATGATTCCTGCGGAATGCCGCCAGGGGTGTGAAGGGAAGCTGCTAAGTATATTTTCTCTAAAAATATATTCATAAAATTTGTAAAAGCGTATTATATAACAGTTCAAATTTGACAGTAAAGTGCAATATGGACAACCCAACAATGTGATGTTAAACCTGGAAGTCCCCAGTTGCTTTTAGTTTTGCACCTTTTATTCCCCGTTCAGTTGACACACTGCAGTCGTGGTCTTTGTGCCAGTGATTCAACTCTGCATTTAGATGATCCTGTGTGGTTGCAATGTTTCTTCTGATCTGGGTAACAAATAGACAAAGTGAAGGGACAGCATGATTCTGACAGACCTTCTATGGTACAGTTACTTGCACATTCCTGTGACAATTCATACAGACTGTAATTGCAGCAAAGCACATAACTAACTGTATTCAGCAGAGAAATGATTCCAGTATTTGCTTCTTTCCAGCTTTACTGAAGCACTTTTTTGCAGATTGAATTATTTCAAACCCGGTTCATATGCAACTGAAATGATGTAACCATTTACTCCTAGCCCATGTGTGCAATTAATTTATTTTTACAAATGACTGTTAATCCCAGTCATCTAGGGTCAGGTTAGATAACCATTCAAAAGCTTTGGCGAATATCTTGTTCCATTTACCATGCTGTAAGTTAGAATCATCATAACTCATTGTGTATCTGGATGGGGTTAAAAACCTCTGTTTTTGACAAGTTGTTCACATATGCAGATAAGCCTGAAACCTCAACTATTGCCTTTAATTTTTGTACAAAGTTGTAAAATAGAGTTAAGTGAAATGGGAGCAATCCTTGTTGATTTGTGGATGTTCTAACCTCTTTAACATCGGCCTGTTGTTTCACACTGTCCCTGTTTTCCACCACCTTCCCCTGCAGCTCTTTGACCTATTCTGGTCAACCTGTGGTCAGATTCATAACTTTTACTATACTCAGTGTGCTGATATTTCTAATTGTACTTTTCAACTATAGCATTGCATTAGTTGTACTTTGACCTGCTTAGACCCAATGCTGCACTCAGGAGGGGTGGGTGCAACCAAGCAAACAGTCTTTGGTTTAAATGGCAGTGTTTTGCCTGACCTGGTATGTTTGTGATGCCGCAGATGCTATATAGAGCACTCCCTTGGTACAGTGCTGTTCTCTAGAGCTAAGAAAAGTAGTCCTGTACTGAGTCAGGTGCTATTGGGGTTGGCTCAGTATCCATGTCATGTCACCAAAAACATAAACCCAGGTCTAGACAATCTGACCCTAGTCAGCGGCAGTGAGTCAACATCTGAGCCACCAAAAAACCTGAGTGGACTGCACAAGAACAACAACTTACATTTATATAGTGCCTTTAATGCAGCAGAATGTACCAAAGTGCTTCACAGGAATGCTATCAAACAATTTTTGACAGTGAGCTATGTAAGGACCTATTGGGGTAGATGATAAAAGCTTAGTCAAAGAGGTGTGTTTTAAAGATCGTTTTAAAGGGGGTAAAGGGGTTTGGGAGGGAATTCCAGAAATTTGGACCTGGCTAGCTGAAGGTACAACCACCAGTGGTGGGGTTGAAGGAAGTGAGGGACATGCAAAAAATGTGAATGGAGGGAGCCTGGAGTTTCCAGAATGTTGTAAGGTTAGGGGAGGTCACAGTTCGGGGGATAATGGAGCAGCCACCTAACAGCTGTGTAAGTTATTTCACAGAAATTTCCTAATCAGATATCCACATGAGCCAGCAAAAGGGGCCCTGCTACCTCGTCCAATCATTGTACTCTTGGGTACATTGATGCCATGCTGTTGCCACCTTTCTGACATCACTACTGAAGTAGAACTGAAACCAGTGGCAAAGACTGGGCAAGTTAGTATTACCATTCCACCTGCAGACGTACCAGTTGAAAGGACTCTGATTCTGTTTTATAGCAGTATTTGAGAACTAAGTAAAATAGTGCATCCTAAATAGCATTTTAAAAGAGATTGTATCATCAAGGGCAAGGCAGATCTCAAGGGTAAACCAAACAGTAAAGTTTGGAGCCTTTTAGATTTATTTTGGTTATATTGAAGCAATTCTGAAGGCTAATGTGATATTGTTGCAATGTTATGCAAACCCAAGTATAAGTATAATCAATTGCCTTAAAAATTTGAAGTCTCTTAAAGAAGCAATGACTTTAAAAATATGTATTTTATGAAAAGCTCCTTCAGTACAATTTTTATCTCCTCCAGCCTGATCTAATGTATACATAGAAGATTTGTGTTTGGATCTAAGTGACGACAGTCACCTAAGTTTTTTTAAATTCATTCATGGGATGTGGGCTTTGCAGGCTGGGCCAGCATTTAATGCCCATCCCTAGTTGCCCTTGAGAAGGTGGTGGTGAGCTGCCTTCTTGAACCACTGCAGTCCATGTGGTGTAGGAACACCCACAGTGCTGTTAGGCAGGGAGTTCCAGGATTTTGCCTCAGCAACAGTGAAGGAACAGCGATATATTTCCAAGTCAGGATGGTGAGTGAGTCGGAGGGGAACTTCCAGGTGGTGGTGTTCCTATCTAGCTGCAGCCCTTGTCTTTCTAGATGGTGGTGGTGGTTGTGGGTTTGGAAGGTGCTGTTGAAGGAGCCTTGGTGAATTCCTGCAGTGCACCTTGTAGATGGTACACACTGCTGCTATTGTGCGTCGGTGGTGGAGGGAGTGAATGTTTGTGGATGCGGTGCTAATCAAGAGGTCTGCTTTATCCTGGGTGGTGTCGTGCTTCTTGAGTGTTGGAGCTACACTCATCCAGGCAAATGGGGAGTATTCCGTCACACTCCTAACTTGTGCCTTGTAGATAGTGGACAGGCTTTGGGGAGTCAGGAGGTGGGTTACTCGATGTTGCTCGTTGAAGTCATGAATACAACATGCACAAATGTGTTAGGTTGACTAAGGCTTTTGCATGCATTGCATTTGTGATATACCTGATTTTCAAAAGACTTTTTTGAGAACTTGAAGGCCCTTTAGCTATTATTTTTCTTGTTGATTTTTAAGAGAATTTACTAGTTTTGATAATCCATGTGACCTGCATACTGACATTATTGTGAAGTGGCCAGGGTCTGTTTTGAATTTAAATTAATAAACCTAATAGCAGAATACCTATAAGCAGCAGGTTGTTTTTGAAAAGCTACCCTTGTCCTGTTGTTTTGAATAAAGGTTCTTATGGTAACTTTGAGCTGTAACCTAAAGGCATAAGCGAAACACTGACTGCACTTCAAAGCAGCTCATCGCATGCCTGGCTCTGTAGGACATTGAAGAGATGTGATAAGGCAAGTTTGCCTTTTTGTTTCTTTTTCTCCTTTTTCTTTCCCTTACTTTCCTTCCACTTTATTTTTATTTTTTCTCTTCTTTTATGTCTCCTTTTTTCTCCTTTCTCAGTGTTTTTTCTATTTGATCACTTTTCTGTCCATTCTTCCTCACAACTGCCCTCCCCCCCCCCACCCCTCCTCTTGGACTAATGCTCTTTCTTGCTTCCTCTTTAAACCAGACATTGCATGCTCGCCATGCTTTTTCTTCATTTATGTAAAGGAATATTATTTTTTGTCTCCATATAAACTGTATGTCTTATTGAAATCAATAGGTGTCTGGATCTCTCGGACCCTCTCTGTGCCTAAATTGTCAAGCTGGTGATGGGAAACATTTTTCTTTTTATCTCTATAATCTCATGATTATACTCAGGTGCAAAGATTTCTAAAGCCACTCAGCAGATATCTAAAGACCTTAAAAGTGGTTCAATTATAAGTCTAAACTGCCTTTTGCTGGCAATTTAGTATAGGAATATAGTTTAATGCAGGAATTCAGGTAAATGAATTTACAATGATTTTTGGGTGGAATTTTGTAGTTTATTTATTGAAATGTGAAAAATATTTACCTTGCACTTAGCCCAAGAAAAGTAGCAAGTGCAAATTAGTGTTTTATAAGTACTTCACTTGTATGTAACTTGGGTAGCAGAAGTTAACCATCAGTAACTCATTAATTTTAACTAAGACAACGAGTGACCAGTGTTGAATATTGTGTATATGCCGGGTCTAAGCAGCTCAGTAAGCACTGAAGAATGCATGATGTCAAGTAAAAAAGCAAGGACAAGCTCTGTTTACACACACCAGAGAGCAGCCATTGTTATCTCTGTCAGATTATAGTAGTAATACTGCTAATTGGAGGCTATGCAAAGAGGAACTTTGTGCTGAGTGTGCCGATTTCAGCTAAAAATAGAGATAGAAGAAAATTGAACAAGTCCCAAAAGAAAGACAGACTTGTATTTATACAGGGGTCCTTTATGACCATAGGACTTTCCAAAGTGCTTTTATAGTCAGTGAAGTGCTTTCGACATGAAGCCACTGTTGTATATAGGAAAAGCATCAGTCATTCTGCACAGAGCAAACTTCCACAATTGATCAATCTGTTTTAGTGATGTCGATTGAGGGATAAATTTTGGCGAAATGATAACTCCCCTGCTGCTCTTTGACTAGTGGCAGTTGGATCTTTTATGCCCACTTGAGAGGAAAGGTGGGATCTCAGTTTAACATCTCATCTGAAAGATGGCGTCTTAGGCAGTGCAACATTCTCTGTGTTGCACTGGAATGTCCTCCTTGATGTTTGTGCTCAAGGCCTGCTGTTGGTCTTAAACCCATAACTTTCTGACTCAGAGGTGAGAGTGCAACTAACTGAGTGCAGTTTTGCCCATTCACTTAATCTATCAGTGCCCCTTTGTAATGTTATGCCTCCATCTAAAATGCTCACAATGCCACCTATCTTTGTGTCATGAGCAAATTTGGATATGTGGCTTTCCATTCCATTATCTAAGTTTTTAATGCAGCGAATAGTTGAGGTCCCAAAACAGATCTTTGCAGGACAGCACTACTCACCTCCTGCAAATTAGTGTACCTACTGATTATCCATACTGCCTCCTGCAGCTTAGCCAATTTCTTAACCAGGTCAGTAATTGGCCTTCAATTCCATGGGCTTTAGTTTCAGCTGACAATCTCTTAGGAAGGTCTTTATATGGACTTACAAAAGGCCTTTAATAAATAATACCCATAGACATTCCCCTGTCTATTACTTCGGTCGCCTCTTCAAAAAAATACGCAAAGATTCACCAGGCATGACCTATTCTTGCCAAATTTGTGCTGGCTACCTTTGATCAGATGAATATTCTCGGTGTTCAGTTAACGTATCCTTAATTATAGATTCTAGTAATTTTCTGACAATAGATGGAAGGTTAATTATAATTTCCTGGTTTCTTTTGTCATCTTTCCTAAACAGCAGAGTGACATGTGCAGTTTTCCAGTTGGGCTGAATGGCCTGCTTCTGAGCTGTAAATTCTAAATACTCAGCAATATTTTATTTTGGTAAGATGTTGACTTGTGGACTGAACGCAAGTTGTGTCTGAATTTTAATAATATTAACTACCAGGTGTATTGTGATTAAGGCTGTAGCTAAATGGCTTGTGTAGAAGATGCATTTAGAGTTTGAGAGTTGGGTGGTAAGACTAGAAGTGCGTCTTTCTACTTGACACTGTTACCGTCACTACAGATGCAATCCACATTTTTTTTCCCTGATGATTATTGACTTTTGGAGTTGGAGGCGCTTGCAGAACATATCATATCATATGGTAGTAAATCTTTAAGAAAATGGCAACACTATTGATTCCCACACCACCCCCCCCCAACTTGTTGGTGTGCACATGGAAATTTAACTCAGCTGTGGTACCTTTTGCCTTAGTTTAAACAGGTATACTAAGCCTGACATTAGAAGTGGATAAATGGTCAAGTCTGTATTCAGTTAGTTACTCCTATTTTGTGCTGCAGCATTTATCTGGTCTTACACCATATTTTGAGGTACCATATGAATGGTGTGCCTAAGTGATTTTTATCTTCAGTCTGCAGTAACAAGCTTAGAATTATTGCTTTAATTGTGGTTGCAATCTGCTGCTTAATGGCATGCATCTAGTCACCCTGGGTGGTTTCACAAGTCATAAGCTCAGTTATGCAAAAGGGGGAATTTAATACTTGCTAATGGTATTTGTTTTCTCATTCCCACTTTCACTACTTTTGATTACATTCTGATCAACCTTGCACTATCATCAGCTTGATTTATCATACTAGTGCTCATGTGCTGGAGGAAAAGTTGTTCTTGAACCAGTATATGTTGTCATTGTGCACTTCTCTTAATTTATTGTTTTACATTGCTCCCGACAGTAACCACCACTGATACTTTGCCAGAGTTCAGTACACCCCAAAACATTGTCTCCAGTCACTACACAAGAAAGACGGAATCTCTATTATATTCTATTGTATTGTTATTTTCTTAAGTTCAAGTGCACACAATAAAAAACAGTTTTTCTGAAAGCCTCATGAAAGCAACGTAACCTTTTATTGAAATTGTGATGTTGAACTAATAATAACGAAGTAATCCTTTCCTTGTAGTTTCCAGGTCTCCGTGTCAGCAATAAGCCTTTTTTGTATAAAGTTAAATGTATAGTTATGACTACTGGACAGGTTTATATAATATTATTGATGACGTAAGGAGCGACTCATGACCCACGTGCCTCTGGCAGAGAACTGCATGCACCAGGAGCACAGGTTGCAGAAAGCTGCACTCTCTTCAAACACGGTTCCTTGCCAATGGCACAAGATTGTGCAATCATCCCTAAAGCCTAATCCTACACTTCATTTGAAAGTGCTAATGATTTTTTGGTTTTTTTTTGTCTTTGCCCATGTACTTTGCCTTGTTATGTTATTGGGGTTTTTGATCTTTTGTTCCTTCACAGACAAGTTTTGAAAATTAGTTACTTTTGAAATGTTGTGTTTTAAAGCAAAGTGAATTCATGCAGACTTTGTTTTTTTTAAAAAAGCTTTAGGCAGCAGGCATTGAAGATGTGCATTGAAGCTAGAGCAGCCAGTTTGTGACACGCAACAACTCAGCCTATTTCAAATGCAAACATCAGAGTCTCATGTCTTCAGTGCCCATTTAGCCAGGATGGCCTCTAACCACATTAGGATGTGGTTTCTTGAGGCTCACACCACGTTCCGAAGGGGGGAATGGTGTTTTATTGACAGGCCTATCAGTAAATCACAGAACAAAGAAGCAGCCAGAGGGGGAAGCTTTTAGTAGAAATTGTAGTTCTGATAAACGTAGGACTATAGCTTTAAGAACAAACTTGTGTTGTAAGATCACATGATCTGTGTAAACCAATGAGTTAGCAGCGTGGGGAAGAGAGTTCTTTATTTATAGAGTTAGATGCACACATGTAGCTGCTGCTGCTGCCTTGTAAATAAAGTTGTGTTTCCACCTAGAAAAGTTGGCTGGAAAATCAACTCTCTAACACCTTTGCTGGATGACTCTGGGGGAAAAAAGCTCCTGTCATACATCTGCCCCTAAAAGCATTTTTAAAGTGAGAAAATTTGACATTGTTTATAACTAGGATTTTCAGAAATGATCAAATCCATTTACAGCAACAGCATTGCTGCTGTAGCAGCTTTTTCAGTGCTGAAGACCACATGAATTGATCATGTTACGAATATAAACAAACAACTATAAACAAACAACAAGCTAGAGGTTGGAAATCTGAAACAAAAACACAACATGCAACAGATCAAGCATCGTTGTTGGAAAGCGCAGAGAAGTTTGTATTGCAGGTGTGGACTCTGATAAAAGGGTCATGTCCAATACATTAACTTAACTGGTCTCATCGCTGATTCGGACTGACCTGTCTGTTTCCACCACTGTCACTCACGTTTTATGCTACTAATAAAGGTTTGTTTTTATGTTAGATGTAAAGGTTTCACTGGAAGCCTGTGCAATTACGACGATTATTATTTAAATTTAATTCATAAGGTGCATACAAATGTACATTAAGTCCCTGTTTTAGGTTCTGCCGTTTTAAGTTCTTTTGCTTTAACGTGGCCAGTTAATGGGGCCCATATTCACATTTAGCACTGTGAGTTTTATTTTTAAGTACTTTCGTGTCAAGTTTGATGCGGGGCTGTGTGTTCCGATTGTCGCCATTTTGGAGCGGCCTCTGTCGCTCCCTGACCCACCCTCTCTCTGCCAATGCCCTCATTCATGGCCTCTGCCACTCCGTGACCCTCATGTTCCTGGCTTACCCCCTGCAAGTTGAAGTTGCTTTTCCTGCCTCTCGCTGCTCATCTCCAGAGCTTCGCACACAGTGAGGGTTCAGGAGAGAGAAGTGGCGTAAGAGGCGCAGAGCAGGAGGTTTGGCACGAGGCAGGGTGCAGCAGAGGCTGCGAGCTGGAGGGCCAGCAGCGATAGAGAGGGTCAGGGAGCAGGAGAGGCAGCAAGTAAGATTTTTTTATTCATTCACGGGATGTGGGCTTCGCTGGCTGGGCCAGCATTTATTGCCCACCCCTACTTGCCCTTAAGAAGGCAGAGGTGAGCTGCCTTCTTGAACTGCTGCAGTCCATGTGGTGTAGGTACCTGCATGTAAGAGTCAACCACACTGCTGTGGACCTGGAGTCACATATAGGCCAGACCAGGTTCCTACATTAGTGAACCAGATGGGTTTTTTCCAACAATCGATAATGGTTTCATGGTCATCATTAGACTTTTAATTCCAGATTTTTATTGAATTCAACAAATTCAATAAATTTATTATTGAATTTGAACCCGGATCCCCAGAGCATTACCCTGGGTCTCCAGATTACCAGTCCACCGACAATACCACTATGCCATCACCTCCCCCTTAAATAGGTAGTCAGCATATTTATTTTATATTTTAAAATTTATTTTACTTCAATTATTTCATTTACCAATGTAAAGTATTTCAACTTGGAGTACAATGTTTTGATGTTTTTCTGATGAGAGAGGTCCTACAAAACCTAACTACAACTTTCACATTGGTTTTAATGGGAAAATATGATTCACTTAAAGTTGCACTTTTCAGGAGTCCGATTACAACTTGGTGAGGAATTACTATATTGCTGAGCAAAACTGAAGTGCAGAGTTCTCTGTTAATATATCTTGAGAAATGAAACAAAGGAAGAGAGTAAGACTTTAAATTATAAAGTGCCTTTCAAGGTCTCAGGATGCCCCAGTGTGCTTTCTCGCAATGAAATGCTCTTTGAAACATTGCACTGTAGGAAAATATGCCAGCCAATTTGTCCACTACAAGCTCCCACAAATGCAAATGCACTAATGACCAGTTGATCAATTTCTAGGTGTTGATTGAAGGATTCTTCAAAATAGTGCCAGTGATCTTCTACAACCGCCTGAGAGGGTAGATGGAAAAAAAATTGTTCCATTTACTGATCAGCTGTAATAAACGTCAAATGCTGGAAATGCTCAGCAGTCAGGTAGAATCCATGAAGAGAGAAACTGAGTTAACATTTCAGGCTGATGATCTGAAGAGTAGAGTTGAATCTATTTGAATATGACCAGAAAATGATACGGAATGTGACTCATCCAACCTCCGCCAAGACACCTGGTTTCCGACTCTGTAGGCAGGCAAGGGGTGATATGTCCTAAAGCTAATTTTAACCATCAATCTTTTTAGCCTGTTGATTTTTTTCTCAATTTTCTTCCTTTCTCTCTTGAAAGTGCTGACTCTCACTACAGGTTCCGTGGGTGTCAGTCACCCTCCATTGGTGGGTATTCTTCATGCACAAAGCTTGATAGTGAGTGTAAGTCATCACAGCTAAGGGTTACCTAGTTCACATTTATACTATTTTCAGTAGTGATTCAGGAAGGGAAGATTGTTTTGTTTTCTTCATTTCGCACCTGGGGTTACTGAAGCCAATCACAATGCCTCTACTGCTGTGATTAACTAACTATGAACCAAGGGATAGCATCTTCTAGTCTTGCTGATCTTATCTATCATACCATGGAAGTTGAAAGTCTTGACGCTTCGGCAGCTTTGGAAATTGATCCCAAGATAGCGAAACTGCATGATTAAGGATTAATGTCATCATTAGCACATTTCTTAGCTAATATCACCACAGTCAACACCCCTTTGTCCTTTTGTCTATGACATCTTTGGCAACCTCTTCTTTGCCTCCACCTATCACTGGCCCTCTATCCAGCTCTAACTGTCCCACCCCCCTCTATCAGCTTTTATTTCACCTCATTTCTATTTTTCCTCAGCTCTGATGAAGAGTCATACGGACTCGAAACGTTAACTGTATTCCTCTCCGCAGATGTTGTCAGACCTGCTGAGTTTTTCCAGCTATTTTTATTTTTGTATATGATTAAGGATACAACTGTTTTGCCCCCAAAAAACGTGCTTTATGTATAGCTCTTTAAACACGTTGAACTACTTCACAGCACTATGCACAGTGAATTAATTTTCAGGCAAGAAAGCTCAATGCAGGTTCATTACAATTTCAGCAACTTTTTGAAAAAAGAAAGATAAATTGGGCAACTATGCCCAGAAGTTTGGTGTTGGGCTCTGAATTGCAGAGGAACAGGTTTGAATCCGCAACCTTGGCTGTAGTTTGAACTTGTCTGCTGGGAAAGCATCCGCATTGTCAGACTGTTATGTGAGTGCTACCCCCAGAGAGTAGGAAGAACGTTCATGCCTTGTAGAAAATGTACCTTCTGTTGTGTGAGTGTGGATTGAAAGTGGTTCTCACTCTGTGCCAACTGCATGGGTTTGTTTCTGTGGCTGTTTACATCTGGGATTTAGTACAGATCAGCTGAAAGTTAACTTTACAGCTGCAATATTAATAGACTACTGAGCCTAGATTCACTCCAGTTCTCCATTCTCCATCAGATGCAGTGGCAAAGTAGAACAGAATGGGCACAGGTGATCGAATTCTATAAGCTATATTACTGATGAGAGACAAAGGAAATAAAGAAGCACCCTGACTGACTTTTCCCCTCCCCCTCCCCACTTCCCTATGTTTTCCCCTCTATTTCCCCACTGTCTTTTCCTCTCTTACCCCATCTCTAACTCTCGCCCCCACCTCCACCAGCACCCACTTTCCTCACCACCTCTTCATTGATTAGAGTATATTTCCAATGACATCATGCTTAAGTATCCATCATTCATGTATGGGTCTCAACAGTAGACCTTTCAACCATACAGGACGTGCATTGTAGCTGAACTTGATTCTGTCCTGCCCTTGCATGTACTTTGGTTAGCAAAAAGGAGCAGGAACCCTGATCATTTACTCTCTCTAGACACATGTAGCTAATTGTAGCACTCTTTCTATTGGCATGTGATTCATTCACCTGATCAGTGATCTAAATTCCTGATCCATGTGGCTCAGGTACTTCATAAATATGCTGAACCATCTTGGAACTCCTTTTGATCTGTGAATATAAGGAAGTCACATTACATAGCAACTGCAATATTTGGCACCTGATGGCTATAGAATCTCATAATTTCAGCACAGAAACAGGCCAAAAACAGTGCTGTGCTGGTGGTGGTCACCATGATTTGAGACATCGATGTTGGGCACCTATGCACAGAGAATGCTATTTGCATGGGTTGAATCTTGAAATTCAGTAACATTATAAGCCACTTAACTCCTTATTTGAGCCCAGCAGCTTTCACTCCTCTGACTCTGGTTTGCTGCTTGTTCTTTGCTCCCTCTACTTATTACATGATTGGAAGGGAGCTGTTAACTGTGGCTTTATGCAACTTCTCTCCTGGTTATCAGAATCCCATTGCTGGCTTTACCAGCAGCCAAAAGAGATCACAGGTCCTCTCTCCACTTGTAGCTTTTCTATTTGCCAGCAACTCCTACTCTGCAAGGTGGGTTTCTGCACTGCTCATTTAAATAGTGCCTGCTATTGCTCTGTGACTACTATTGATCTGTTATGAAAATCAAGGGTTTATAAAAGAAAAACAATTTTTGTTGTGTTGTGAAATGTAATTATTGTGAAAGATTATTGCTAGACTGGTTTTGCAGTACCTTTTATTACCTTTGCTCTGATTTTTTTTTTGTTGCTGAGCACCAAAACCTTTTGCATGATACTGACTCAAAACATTTTTTTCATGTTTGAAGTTTAAATCTAGAGCTTAATCCCACCCCCCCATACCATGTGAAAAGCTCATCAACTTTGAACAGTGAAAAAGACTATTTAGAAATTGTAGCAATATACTGTTCACCCTCATCTGTTGCCAGACAATGGTGTAATTTGAAAGAAGAACAGGGAAAGCAACTGCTGAGATATGCCCAGTGATGGCTGTTTTCACAGTGGAAATGTGAAAATCATTATGTCACCTTTGTTTTTATATAACACTGTATTTGGAAGAGCAGAGGAACTCTGTGCTGCTGTTGTCCACTGGCTTTAAACTTTCAATGAAAAGCCTGACACTGCTTTAAAAAGTAAAGTACGTATTGAATGTTGGTGTAAACCCACTGATCTAGACATACCAGTGTGAGTTTCTGCATGTGTAAAGAGCAATTACATCGATTTGATTTCACCAGTCTGCCCACTGTGCAAATCTGGAAATAGTTAATATTAATCACTCCCTGTTTCATAAAATATATTTGTGTTTCTGATATGACGCTTGCCAAGACTGAACTTAAACCTGTCATGGAGGTGGGGGAATGGGGAGAAAGTTTTTCTGATGTATTAAATTTTGAAACTTGTGGTATATGACCCATGTTTTCTTTCTTTTCACAGAGTATTGGGAAGGGCTCCTTATGGTGTATAGACCCAGAATACAGACAAAACCTTATTCAGGCTTTGAAAAAGACGCCCTACCATCCTTACTCTCATGTTTTTAATACGCCTCCCACTTCCCCACGGGGATATCAAAGGTAAGTGTGTGTGAGCTGTTGCATTTACTCAGGCGTTCATTTATCTGAGTTAATGACAGGGTGAATTGGACATGTATTGCTTGAGGAGTGGAACGGGAGGGGTGGAGACTGGAAATGTTTGTTTATGCCTCTGTCATTGTGTAAGTAAAAAATCGGAGGTTGAAGCTTCCCTGCAGTGATATCATGTTTCAGCCAACAGCTGTGTGAAGCTCTGTGAGGGGAGAGGTGTACTGTCTTGTTATAGAGTTAAAGCACATTCCAGCACATGCCTAGACCATCAATTGTCAAAAGAGAGATTGGAAGGAACAGCTGGGCTGAGAAGGAAACTGCTGTACATCTGCCTCGCTAGGTGATTAGCGTGATGGTAACCATGGAAGCTGGAATGTTGCCATAGCAACGCATAGCTGAGACAGGTGCAGTTGCATCACGAGTTCTATTTTGTTGCCTGGCAAATGGACAGGCTGTTAGCATGTGGAATTACGCTGTTGCCTTGACAACATGTTCTCCATAGTGACTCCAGTTGGCTTCCAGCCTTTTTTTTAATGTGTAAGCATGTGTGTGTTTTGTACCTGCTTTTTTTTCCCCCTTCTGTCTTCATAAATATCCACAGAAGCGTGCTTCATCTGAGATGACAACTTGAGGTCAGCCAGCTCTGGGAGATTAAAACAAAATGGGACTCGGTGAAGCGACAGAGTAATCCAGGGGAGAAAAAAAAAAAGCTTGTAAAACCAGAGTGCCTGTGATGTATGTAGAGTCAAACCCTTACCATCAAATACAAAAGGTCCTTGTGGTATATTGCTTTTGACATTGCAGATTTTTATGTTTCTCTAAAGCAGTGGAAGTGTTAACCTACATTTTTAAAGCATTTCCCTGCACAAGCCCAGTCACTGTGCATTCCACAACAATGGAAAATCTTTAAAACCTTTGGAACATTGGGAGTTTCAATGTAATGGAAATATTTTCTTTACAGCAATCTTTTCCTTTCCAGAGCTAATGAGCCAAATTGTGGGGATGGGGAGGAGGGGAAGATGCCACAAAGGATTCTAAAAGTCATGACCTGTTGGACATCAGTTAGCAGCAAATTGGTCTATTTCTAAATAAGCCCACTTTTGAATACCCCATCTCGTGCATGCATACAAATGTAAAAATTTGAACAGTGAATCTGTGCTCTCTGTGGCCTGCTTGGAGTGGTAACACTAAAGCAGCTGGCAGCCCTGTTTAACTCCTCTGGCCTTTGTTCATTTCCGGCCTGGTTTTGGTCTCAACTGTGCAGGTCAGTTAAAGTCAGCTAAAGTTTATATCTGTAATGGCTTATTTGCAGTTCTGTAAACTTGAACAAGTAAACATTGTTAGCTGTTCAGGGAAAATGTTTTCAAGGCTGAGTTTGGGAAAGATTACTTCCTTGGAGTTGATATCAGCCCCGACAGTTGACTATTGTTGTGCTGTAAAGTTCCATGAGTACACCATATCTTGAGGAAACTTCCTCCATTTAGATATGTGCAAGTCTGCTGCTCAGAGCTGGTTTAACAGAAGATTACTTTGGATCAAAACTCAAGTCTGTGTATCCAATTTGTGTTGGTTATTTTGTCTTTCTGTTGTCACTGATGAACCAGAAATATTCTGTTACTTTGAGTAATTGGGTCAGCTCTATTGCGCTCAAAAAGAACCACTATTATGTGATTACAATGTACATTCGCCTCCTTGCTCATTATTAGCTTATTTAAACTGGCTTAGATTTAGTCAGACTGTAAATTGAATAGTTACCTCTCAGCACTGGGTGGTAGTTAGGATGATAGAAACACAGCACAGAAGGAGACCATTCGCCTCGTCATTGCTTCTGCTGGCTCTTTGAAAGAGCAGTCATGCTTAGTCCCACATTCCTGCTTTTTGCCAGTAACTCTAAATGTCACCTCCCCAAATACCTGTCCAACTCCCTTTCAAAATTATTTATGAAATAGGCTTCTACCACCTTTTTTGAGTAGTGTCCCAAATCCCGACAACAGAGTGGAAAAAAAAATGTTTCCCCTTCTCCCCTCTAGATCCTTTCCTGATGATTTTAAAAGCTCCAAACCAGTGTAGTTACTGAGGTAAAATTGTCAGTCATAAGCTAAAAATTTCAGTGGCTGAATCCCAGCAGCTGCACATCCATTTAGATAAAAACCCCTCTATGACCATTTTAACTCCATTCTCAATTATTATAAAATACAAAATCCAGTGCAAAACTGGATTGATGCCCACAGTTGCCTGTGCTGTGAATGCTTGGTCTCAGTCTTGCTGGTATATTTTTAGGGAGCTTGGACAGAGATCAGATGCTTTCCTGCAGAGATTTGTTATAACACAGGTGGCCATTTGGCCCATCCAGCCACTGCCAGCTCTCTACAAGAGCAATTTAGCTAGTCCCGCTCCCCTATCCTTTTGCCTTAACTCCACCATGTTTTTCCTCTTCAGTTACTTATCCGATTGCCTTTGAAAGCGACAGTCAAACCTGCCTCCACCACACCCGTAGGCAGTGTATTTCAGATCCTAACCACTCACTGCATAAAAACGTTTTCCCCATTGGCAAAAGAACCCCATTGGTTCTTTTGCCAATCTCTGTAAATTTGTGCTCTCTGGCTCTCAAGCCTTCCTCTTCTCTCTCTATCGTAATAGTATGTACATATACCTCATGGACTGCAGTGGCTCAAGAAGGTGGCTTATCACCACCTTCTCAAGGGCAAATAGCGATGGGCAATAAATGCTGGCCTAGCCAGTGGTGCCTACACCCTGTGAATGTATAGATGAAACAAAGTCTACTCCATCTACACCCCTCATGATTTCGATCACCGTTATCAAATCTCCTCCAATGGAGAACAAGCCCAGTTTCCCAATCTATGCACGCAAGTGAAGCCTCTCACCTCCGGAACCATTCATTTAAATCTTTTCTCCACCCTCTTGAATGCTTTCACATCCTTCCTAAAGTACGGTACCTGGATTTGGACACAATACTCTAGTTGAGGCCAAACCATAGTTTCAGACAGGCTCATCATAACTTTCTTGCTTTTTGTCTCTACGCCTCTATGTAAAGCCCAGGATCCTATATGTCTTTTTATCTACTTTTTTTTTAATTCATTCATGGGATGTGGACTTTGCTGGCTGGGCCAGCATTTATTGCTCATCCCTAGTTGCCCTTGAGAAGGTGGTGGTGAGCTGCTTGTTGAATTGCAGCAGTCCATATGGTGTAGGTACACCCACAGTGCTGTCAGGCAGGGAGTTCCAGGATTTTGACCGATAGTGAAGGAACATCAACATATTTCCAAGTCAGAATGTTGAGTTACTTGGAAGGGAACTTGCAGCTGGTGGTGTTCCAATCTATCTGCTGCCCTTATCCTTCTAGATGGTGGTGGTCATGGATTTGGAAAGTGCTGTCGAAGGAGCCTTGGTGAATTCCTGCTGTGCATCTTGTAGATGGTACATACTGCTGCTAATATGCATTGGTGGTGGAAGGAGTAAATGTTTGTGGATGTGGTGCCAATCAAGCGGGCTGCTTTGTTCTGGACGGTGTCGAGCTTGAGTGCTGTGCGAGCTGCACTCATCCAAGCAAGTGGGGAATATTCCATCGCATTCCTGACCTGTGCCTTGTAGATGGTGGACAGGCTTTAGGAAGTCAGGAGGTGAGTTACTCATCGCAGGATTCCTGGCCTCTGACCTGCACTTGTAGCCACAGTATTTATATGGCTAGCCCAGTTCAGTTTCTGGTCAATAGAAACCTCCAGGATGTTGATAGTGGGGGATTCAGTGATGGTAATGCCATTGAACATCAAGGGGCGATGGTTGGATTCTCTCTTGTTGGAGATGGTCATTGCCTGGCACTTGTGTGGTGTGAATGTTACTTGCCACTTGTCAGCCCAAGCCTGGATATTGTCCAGGTCTTGCTGTATTTGGACATGGACTGCTTCAGCATCTGAGGAGTCGTGGATGGTGCTGAACATTGTGCAATCATCAGTGAACATCCCCACTTCTGACCTTATGATGGAAGGAAGGTCATTGTTGAAGCAGCTGAAGATGGTTGGGCCAAGGACAGTACCCTGAGGAACTCCCTACAGTGATGTCCTGGAGCTGAGATGAATGACCCCCAACAACCACAACCATTTTCCTATGTGCTAGGCATGACTCCAAACAGCAGAGCATTTTCCCCCTGATTCCCATTGACTCCAGTTTTACTAGGGCTCCTTGATGCCACACTTGTTCAAATGCTACCTTGATGTCAAGGGCAGTCACTCTCACCTCACCTCACCTCGGGAGTTGAGCTCTTTTGTCCATGTTTGAACTAAGGCTGTAATGAGGTCAGGAGCAGGAGCAAAATGGCCTTGGCGGAACTCAAACTGGGTGTCAGTGAACAGGTTATTGCTAAGCAAGTGCAGCTTGATAGCACTGTTGATGACCCCTTCCATTTCTTTACTGATACACTTTCGAGTTATCAACAGTCACAGATTGCAACTCTTTTGAGTACAATCACAGTTCTTGGTTTCCGGGAGTGGGACATGAACCCACAACCCTCTGATTCAAAGGCGAGGGTGCTATGAACTGAGCCACAGCTGACATGATGGAGAGTAGACTGATGGGGTGGTAATTGGCTGGGTTGGATTTATCCCGCTTTTTGTGTACAGGACATACCTGGGCAATTTTCCATAAAGCTGAGTAGATGCCAGTGTTGTAGATGTACTGGAACAGCTTGGCTAGGGGCGCAGCAAGTTCTGGAGTACAAGTCTTCGGTACTATTGCTGGAATGTTGTCAGGACCCATAGCCTTTGCAGTATCCAGCGCCTACAGCCGTTTCTTGATATCACGTGGAGTGAGTCAAATTGGCTGAAGACTGACATCTGAGATGCTGGGGACCTCCGAAGGAGGCCGAGATGGATCATCTACTCAGCACTTCTGGCTGAAGATTGTAGCAAATGCTTCAGCCTTATCTTTTGCACTGACATACTGGGCTCCTCCGTCATTGAAGATGGGGATATTTGTGAAGCCTCCTTCTCCAGTGAGTAGTTTAATTGTGCACCACCATTTCTGACTGGATGTGGCAGGTCTGCAGAGCTTAGGTCTGGTCCATTGGTTGTGGGATCGCTTAGCCCTGTCTATCACTTGCTGCTTATGCTGTTTGGCACGCAAGTAGTTCTGTGTCATAGCTTCACCAGGTTGACACCTCATTTTTAGGTATGCCTGCTGTTGCTCCTGGCATGCCCTCCTGCACTCCAGCATTACCATCAAGCCAGGGGATCATCCCTGGTTCAATGAAGAGTGGGGGATATGCCAGGCCATGAGGTTACAGATTGTGTTAGAGTACAATTCTGCTGCTGCTGATGGCCCACAACGTCTCATGGGCACCCAGTCTTGAGTTGCTAGTTCTGTTCAAAATCTATCCCATTTAGCACAGTGGTAATGCCACAGAACACGTTGGAGGGTACCCTCACTGTGAAGGTGGGACTTGGCCTCCAAAATGACTGTGCAGTGGTCAGCCCTACCGATACTGTCATGGACAGATGCATCTGCGGCAGGCAGGCTGGTGAGGATGAGGTCAAGTATGTTTTTCCCTCTTGTTGGTTTCCTCACCACCTGCCGCAGACCCAGTCTAGCAGCTATATAATTTAAAACTCAGCCAGCTCGGTCAGTAGTGGTGCTACCAAGCCACTCTTGGTGATGGACATTGAAGTCCCCCACCGAGATTACATTCTGTGCCCTTGCCACCCTCAGTGCTTCTTCCAAGTGGTGTTCAACACGGAGGAGGATTGATTCATGAGCTGATAGAGGGCGGTACGTGGTAATCAGCAGGAGGTTTCCTTGCCCATGTTTGACCTGATGCCATGAGACTTCATGTGGTCCAGAGTCGATGTTGAGGATTCCCAGGGCAACTCCCTCCCGACTGTATATCACTGTGCCACCACCTCTGCCACGTCTGTCCTGCCGGTGGGACAGGACATACCCAGGGATGGTGATGGTGGTGTCTGGGAAATTATCTGTGAGGTACGATTCCATGAGTATGACTATGTCAGGCTATTGCCTGACTAGTCTGTGAGACAGCTCTCCCAATTTTGGCACTAGTCCCCAGATGTTAGTAAGGAGGACATTGCAGGATCGACAGGGCTGTGATTGTGGCTGTCGTATCTGGTGCCTTGGCCGATGCCGGGTAGTCCATCCAGTTTCATTCCTTTTTGTGACTTTGTAATGATTTGTTACAACTGAGTGGCTTGCTAGGCCATTTCAGAGGGCATTTAAGGGTCAACCACATTGCTGTGGGTCTGGAGTCACGTGTAGGCCAGACCAGGTAAGGGTGGTAGATTTCCTTCCCTAAAGGACATTAGTGCACCAGATGGGTTTTTACAACAATTGACAATGGTTTCATGGTCATCATTAGACTTCTTTCTAATTCCAGATTTTTATTGAATTGAAATTCCTGGGTCTCTGGATTACTAGTCCAGCAACAATACCACTACACCATTGCCACCCCATCTCACCTCACCTTCTGCCTGACCTTCCACCTTCAATGAGTCGTGCAGGTTTCTCTGCTCCAACAGCCCCCCCGCCCCCACCAGCCCCGCTCAATTCCTTATTCTCCCTGCTAAAATGTATCACTTCACAGCTCGGTGTTGAATGTCACCTGTCACATGTATGCCCATTCCACCAGCCTGACTGTGTCCTCTTGAAGTTGATCACCTCCTCACAGTTCCCAGTACTTTCAAGTTTTGTGTTATCTGCAAATTGCTCCCTGTACACCCAGGTCTACATCATTATTATATGTCAAGAAAAGCAGTGCTCCTAGTTCCGATCCCTGGGGAACTTGCTGCAGTCCGAAAAACAGCCGTTCAGCACTACTTTCTGTTTTCTGTCACTCGACCAACTTTATTTCCATGTTGCCACTGTTCTTTTTATTCCCTGGGCTCTCACTTTGCTGTCAACTTTGGAAGTCCATGTGCACCATGTCAATAGGGAAGGAGGGTTAGAATGCTTCATACAATAAACTACATTAAAGCGTTTTAACGCCGAGACCCTCAGACCTCTGCGCTCAAGTAATTCTGGCCCCTTGAGCATCCCCAATTTTAACTCCCCACCATCGATAGTGTGCTTTCATCTGCTAAGGGCCGAAGCTTTGGTCCTCCTTCCCTAAATTCCTGTACCCCTCGTCCTTTAAAATGCTTTTCAAACCTCTATGACCAAGCTTTTGACCATCTTCCCTAATGTCACCTTATGTGTATTGGTGTCAAGATTTTCTTTGTGCTTTCATGGGGTTTGGGTGTCTCTGGCTAGGCCAGCATTTATTACCCATTCCTAATTGCCCTTGAGAAGGTGGTGTTGCCATCTTGAACCACTGCAGACCATGTGGTGTATGTTCAAGGAGTTCCAGAATTTTGACCTGATAACAGTAAAGGAACGGCGATTAGTTCCAAGTGAGGACGGTGTGTGGCTTGGAGGGGAACTTGCAGGTAGTGGTGTTCCCATGCATCTGCTGCCCTTGACCTTCAGGATGGTAGAGAGTTTGGAAGTCGAAGGAGCCTTGGTGAGTTGCTGCAGTGCACCTTGTGGATGTTACACACTGCTGCCACTCTGCGCCAGCAGTGGATGGGGTGCCAATCAAATGGGCTGCTTTGTCCTGGATAGTGTCAAGCTTCTTGAGTGTTGTTGGAGCTGTATTCATCCTGGCAAGTGGAGAGTATTCCATCACACTCCCTTGTGCCTTGTAGATGGTGGACAGGCTTTGGGGATTTGGGAAGTGAGTTACTCGCTTCTGACCTGCTTTTGTAGCCACAGTATTTATATGGCTGGCCCAGTTCAATTTCTGGTCAATGGTAACCATCAGGATGTTGATAATGGGGGATTCAGCAATGGTGATGCTATTGAATATCAAGGGGAGATGGTTAGATTCTCCCTTGTTGGAGATGGTCATTGCCTGGGTCTTGTGTGGTGCAAATGGTACTTGCCACTTATCAGCCCAAGCCTGAATGTTATCCAGGGCTGCTTCAGTATCTGAGGAGTTGCGAATGATGTTGAACATTGTGCAATCATCAGCAAACATCCCCACTTCTGACCATATGATGGAGGGAGGATCATTGATGAAGTAGCTGAAGATGGCTAGGCCTAGTACACTACCCTGAGGAATTCCTGCAGTGATGTCCTGGAGCTGAGATGACTGACCTCCAACAACCACAGCCATCTTCCTTTGTGCTAGGTATGCTCCAACTAGTGGAGAGTTTTCCCTGATTCCCATGGACTCCAGTTTTGCTAGTGCTCCATGGTGCCACACTCAGTCAAATGCTACCTTGACGTCAAGGGCAGTCACTCTCACCTCATCTCTGGAGTTCAGCTCTTTTGTCCACGTTTGAACCAAGGCTGTAATGAGGTCAGGAGCTGAGTGACCCTGGTGGAACCCAAACTGGGTGTCAGTGAGCAGATTATTGCTGTCAAAGTGCCACTTGATAGCACTGTCGAAGATTCCTTCCATCACTTTGCTGATGATCGAGAGTAGACTGATGGGACAGTAAATGGCCAGGTTGGATTTGTCCTTTTTTGTGGACAGGACATACCTGGGTAATTTCCTACATTGTTGGGTAGATCCCAGTGTTGTAGCTGTACTGGAACAGCTTAGTTAAGGCAGTGGTTAGTTCTGGAGTAAAAGTCTTCAGTACTATTGCTGGAATGTTGTCAAGGCCCATAGCCTTTACAGCATCCAGAGCCTTTAGCCTTTTCTTGATGTCACATGGAGTGAATTGGCTGAAGACTGGCATGTGTGATGCTGGGGACCTCAGGAGGAGGTAGAGATGGATCATCTGCTCAGCATTTCTGGCTGAAGATGGTTGCAAATGCCTCAGCCTTCTCTTTTGCAATGATGCACTGGGCTGTCACATCATTGAGGATGGAGATGTTTGTGGAGCTGCCTCCTGTTTAGTTATTTAATTGTCCAGCACAGTTCCATTCACAACTGGCTGTGGCAGGACATCGGAGCTTAGATCTGATCAGTTGGTTGTGGAATCGCTTAGCTCTGTCTATTGATTGCTGCTTCTGCTATTTGGCATGCAGGTAGACCTGTGTTGTAACTTCACCAGGTTGACACCTCATTTTTAGTTATGCCACGGTGCTGCTCCTGGCATGCCCTCCTACACTCTTCAATAGGCTTTATTTTGCTTTCCTGTTACTTTTGAATTCCTGTTTTAACATTTAATTGTTCTGTCTTCCCCAACCCCACTTGCTGTACTCAGAAACATCTTACTGCATTACATTATTGAATAATGAAAATTCTAAAGGGAGTTGAAAAAGAAAATCTAACGTAGCAATGTAAACAATTAATTCAGTGACTCCTTCTCCCCGCAGAAACACACAAGCTAGAGTTTTCTACTTTTGCTTTTGACAGCCCATGATTTTCATTAACTTTAATAGCTGGTAGACCATGGACTGGCAAGCGTTGGGAGTGATAAACCTCAGCCTCTAGAGTTGAGTCCCCCTACTTGTTGCTTAACCACTTTGTTGACCTTGACACCTCCAGGTTATCTCTGCAACAATGAGAATAGGACCTGTGACTTTGGATTGGCTTAGGAGATAATATACTTCCCCTAAGTTCAAGGAGTCATTGGCTGAGTATGCAGGCAGATAAACTACTCCCTGGGTTAGGCGGCTCTGGATTGGTTCTTGGGTTACGTTGAATTATATTGGATTTTACAGCACGGAAATGGGCTTTGACCCATTGGGTCCAAGCTGGTATTTATACTCCATGCAAACCTCCTGCTACCCCATTTCATCTAACCCTAACAGGATGTTGTTCTCTCCCTTTCTTCCTCATATTCATCTATCTTTCTGTTTAATGTATCTAAGCTATTTGCTTCAGTTGCTTCACGTGAGTAGTGAGTTCCACATCCCACCATCTTGTGAGTAAAGAAATTTCTTTCCTTATTGGATTTGTTATTGCCTACCTCCTATTTATGGCCCTTACTTTGGGATTCCCACACAAGTGGAAACAGCATCTGTACATCTACCCTACCAAACTGCTTGATAATCTTAAAGATCTCTATTGGGTCAATTCTTAAATCTTTTATTTCTCTAGCGAATAGAGCCCCAGCCAGTTGAGCCTTTCCTGATAGTTGTGTCATCTCAGTCTTGGTTTCATCCATGTCAATCTTCCTGGCAACTTCTCTAGTGCCTCTATATCCTTTCTATATTAAGGAGACCAACGCTATGCAGACCAGTCTGAAATGCTGTCTAATCAAGGCTCTTCACAAATTTAAAATAATTTCTCTTTCCTGTTTTACGAAGAGCTGCCATTCTCTTGACATCAGCAGATTGACTGAGGCCTCTGTGGAAGTGGCTGGCATATTTTGTTTTAAAAGGCTCAGTTAAATTTTTCCTCTTGCTTTCCATTGTAGCGTGGGAACATCTTTAAAAGAAAAGTTATGACTACTAGCTATAAGAGAGTATAAATTTTTACATCCCCCTGAAAAAGAGTTGTGCGGACTTGAAAAGTTAACTCTGTTTCTCTCTGCACAGATGCTGTCAGACCTGCTGAGCTTTTCCAGCATTTTCAGTTTTTATTTCAACTTTTTACATCCCTTTTCATTTGAATCGGTAGACTTTGACTGAAATTTTAAACCATAATGTGCTTTTTAAATCGCCATCATGACCACTGCATCAGCCAATTTCACACATGCAATTCCTAATGCGCTTACTTAGCCCTTTTAAAAAGGTTGTTTTAGTTTTTAATATGCTTTTCGTCCACCTGCCCACCCTCACCGCCCAACTCCCACCCTCCTCCCAAAACCCCTTCCATGCTATGTTATTGAATCACAAGCTTGGGTTGTCAGGCTTCATCCATTAGTAATTTCTAATCAAACATGAGGAGTTGAGATGCAGACCAGCTAGACCTTTCCTTGAATGTTTTGTCTCTTTCCTTAGCCTGTGCTCAGTAACTCCCATGGGTAACTCAAGTGTTGTGAATCTTGGGGATAAATCTACTTTTTCCAGAACGGTACACGCTTGCAGTATATTATTGGCCTTTTAAAACTTTTAATGTTTCTGCTGCTAACATGAATTTCTCAAAACTTGTTCTGGATTCTTTTTCTGTTGTCCTTGCTTCGGACTGCGTGTGGATTTGCTGTGCTTGATCTCTGCTAGAATCGATACAGGAGCAATCCATCCCCTTGAGAGCTTGTACATTGAAGATAAGAACTGCTGATTTTAGCTTAAAATTTAACCTTTTTTTTAACCTTGGCACGCAACATTAAATATCCAGATCAGTTTGTGTTGTCTCCCATTTTTTTTTCTCTAATACCTCCTAACATTTCTCTAGTATATGTGGCTGGGCAAGCAGGATATTTGCACACAATCATTTGGCTCAGGACAAAATGGCCTGTTGATCTGGTGTGTGGCGTTACACTGTCAGATAGTTGCAGCTTCGTACTCTAGATTCCTCACATAGCAACTCCCCACACATAGTAGCTCCCCAATCATGACAGCAGAGGTGCTGTTGTGTAAGGGAGGGAGAACGTTGACCTCTTCAATCTTCCAGCATCTAGATGCTAAGTTATAGAGGTGGTGGCAGAGCCTTAGTAGAAGACTTTTGGGAGTGGAATTTGTGTGTTTATAGGAGGAAGCACTGACTAGTGGGGAAACATTCAAATAGAGAGAAAAATGTTTGAGTTCAGCTGCCTCTTTTTTTTAATGGAACAAAATTCTGGTAGGAGTGACGCTCAATGCAGGAAACTCTAATAATTACTCAAAGCAATGTTGAATATGTTTGCAATGATTTTGATTCAAGAATGGGTCTAACAATTCAATTCACAAGTTGAGACAGGTGATTTCTTTACTGATTGTTTGATTTGTCATAAAAGAGCACTATAAAATAAATGTCATTTTGCAACTTTGTATAACGGTCAGACTATTGTAAAATTATGGTGCTCACATGAATAACTGAACTGTAGTTGTATACACCAATGTGAAGTCTTCCACAATCTCAAAATTTCCCATCACTTATTCGTAAATTGTAAATGGAAAAGAGAAAGTAGCGACCGTACTTCGCTGGCTATGTTCTAATCATCTTCCTAGATTGTGTTTGTTCAAAAAAATGTATTGGGTGTTAAAGTAGATTGACATTTTATGAAGCCGTTATACATCATCAATGTAAAATAGTCACCCAGAAATCCAATTTGAAATTGAGAAAAAACACCTTTACCTGAAGAGTGGTAAGAATGTGGAACTTGCTACTACAGGGAGTGTTGAAGAGAATAGTGTAGATAGGTTTAAAGGGAAGCTGGACAAGCATATGAGGAAGGGAATAGAGGGATGTGATGACATATTTAAATTTGGAAAGATGGGAGGAGGCTTGAGTGGAACCAAACATTGGCATTGTCAGTTCGGGACGAATAGCCTGCTCCTGAGCAGTATATCCTCTGTAATGTAAGTGTATATTCACATATTTTATGAAACTTCTGTACAATTAGAGGTGCATTCAGATATCTTTTTGAGGCATATTCTCTTTCACATTCATTTTCTCTCTCTTCCTCTCTCTCTTTCTCTCGCTCGCACACACACCCCTTACCAGAGTGCATGTTCCTGTACATAAATTTGTTGACTGCATTCACCATCATTCAGCTTTCGTTTATATTATGCATGGTGACCTCAGTTCCGTTTAATTACTGAGATGAACAGTGTAATGTTTATATTTGTTTACCTTTAGAGTTGTCAATCAACAATGTGGGAGTAACTAAGTTTGCAGGCTTCAGTCTGACAGCAGCCTGTGGTCCCAGTAACTTGAGACTGAGTGATGGCTCTAATGCAACAGATTTCACAGAAATAGATTTCACTCATTATAGGGGGCTGTAAATTTATTTTAAACTATATATATTATATATATGGGAGATTGGCGCTACCTTAATTTGCACAATTGAGAACCATAAATAAACTGATCTGTTTTATTGGGAATCATTGCAATGAGTTTTGTTGGTAAATACAATGCAGGAGCAATGCAGTCAGCGGCTCTTGTCAAATGCATCTGCTTAAATGATTAAGGAAGTATGAAAATAATCAATGTGCTTCTGACACCATCAGGATCTATAGTTGAACTTTCCCAGAGTCGATTTATTACTGTGTATCCACAGAAGTTCAGGAAGCCTTGGAAGCACAAATGTCCTAGGAACAGGAAAGCCCTCTTGTTGATTTGATTTTTTTTTGTTTTATTTCGAGATTTATTTTAGCAAGCATTTCAAATATTCTACAGCTATTTCCTGTTAACTTTTCACTTCACAATTGCCTATATATAGGTGAATTAAACAGTAATCACAAGCTGTATGATGTCGGGGTAGAAAAGAGATTCAAGTGCTCAATGTAAGCTCACCCACAGGTTCGATACCAAGGAGGGTTGGATTTGAAAACAAACTTCTATCAGTTTTACTTCGGGTTATTTGAGAAGGTATTTTCTTCTTACTATCTATCCATTAATAGTTCTTTGTTTGAGCGCTTGGGTTTCTTTCCTTTTTACTGGTCTTTCTACCCCCATGCTTGCTTTTACATTTAATTTATTTTGCTGTCCTTCACTCCATTCAGTTCTACAGTTTTTAATGTTTCTAGCGTGAATCTTCAGATTAGTATGTATATTTGTGTGTGCATGTGTGTGTAGAAGTGTAAAAAACTAACACTTTAAAGAAAGTTGATAAAAACAGCAACTTCTTATAATGGTGTTGTATTCTTTAAAAGCCGTGCTGCTCTGCTGTGAGGGGATAAAGTCAGTCATTTGGATGAGATGTCAGACAAAGCCATCTCCCCGTTTATGGAATGTAAAAGATCCCAGGGCACTATTCCGATAAGTTTTCACTATCAAAGAAAGGTACGATAGAAGTGTTTTTAAAACATGTTACAGGTAGAATGTCTCAAATCCGGCTCTTTGAAAACAGAACATTTTTTAAGCTGCCATGCATGAATTTTTATTATTAATAGAAAAGTAAAACAACTTGCTTGATGGGCTAGTGCTGCCTTGTGCAGTGTTGTGCCGACTTCACGCACTGGTCTTTTCGCACTCTACGAGTAGTCCGAGTGGCACTTGACTCAACCTGACCCTGCCCAAATCAAAAACCGACAGGATCTGAAATCCAGCAGAGACTCAGTCCCAAGGTTGCCAGTTTTGAGACACTGTGCCTTAGTGAGTCTCAGGTGCTGCTCATGGGAAGTCCATGGTTATGCTTTGTTATAAGGCCAGCAACATCAGCTATAGAAGAATGCAATTGTGTTTTATTTGGTATAAAGTGTAGGAATGTGTCTGTAAAAGACTATCAAGTTCAATTGATCAGTAAACACTTGGTAGTTTCATACACAGTGGTATCTTCTGTTGCTGAGTATTTTGTACTTTCAAAATAACCATTTTGTTTCTTTATATTTAGGCATGAGCCATAAGATTACATTAGTGTAAATTTCTGCAGTCCGTGCATATGTAACATTTACAATAAATAAGTGAACATTGTACAATGAAGATGGTGCTTTTAAGCCCTCTTAAAAAGAATGAGTGTCAGTAAGGCGGTGGCTTTATATTATGGCTGCCACCTTTGGGTGTTTCACATAAATCCATTGAAGCTTTGAATGTATTCTGATGCTGCGCCATTAAAAGTTGTGTGTAGTAATTATGGTTTTATTTAGTGTGTAATGTACTTTTAAGAATAATACTTGTTAAGGAAGATCACATGATCTGTAGTAACCAATAGGAGAGTAGCATGGGCTACCTCAGCAGTCAGTGTAGAAATAGAGTTGGAGTTGAAAGCACACGAATTGCTGCTGAGTATATTGTAAATAAACTTAAAGTTTCCACCCAAGAAGTGCCTGCTGATCGACTCTGTCATAAATAGCACAACCCGGCCACCCTACAACAAACTGGCAACGAGGAGAAAACCGGATTGAACAGAAGAAATCAAATTAGAAAGAAATCGTCACTGTACCTCGCTCAGTGATTGTAAGTAGCAAGCTCGGTTAGAATTCAAGAAGTAATCCCCTTGCAAAATGCAACAATTTGGGGGAATTGATCCTTTTGAACCAGCCACAGACGATTAGTCTCAATACATAGAATGCCTCACGTTCTTTTTCCAAGTGAAGAAGATTACGGGGGAAGAGAAGAGGCAAGTGATCCTCTTGAGTACTTGTGGGAGCAAAACCTACAGTCTGATATGAAGTTTGATGGCACCCAGTGCCTCAGATACGAAAGATTTTGATGAGTTGGTCGAGCTCACGAAGGGTCATTTTTAAGCAAAGCCCTCAGTCACGACGCAGAGGTTCAGATTTAATTTGTGAAATAGAGCCCCGGGTGAGACTGGCAAATTTGAAGCAGCTAACGGAACATTGGAGTTTAGTACAACTCTGAATGACATGCCCAGAGATCATTTAGTGTATGGTGTGAAAGAGGACACAATTCAGAAAAGATTATTGTCTGAAGTGAATCTGGATTCCAAGAAGGTGCTAAAGATAGTACTGGCCATGGAAAGCGCAATAAGAGATTCAGAAGCAATACAGGGTGTGCAAAATGGCGCCGTCCTCCACGTCGGGTGGGAAACCTCAGCCGAAAGAAGCGCAAAACAGCGAGACTCTGCCGAGAAGCGGGAAACAGTTCCTGCTAGCCGAAGAATAAGGAAAAATAACTTAGCAGTGAAATCAAAGAATAACTTGAATAGAGGTGAAAGCAATCAATCGGCAGTTTAAAAATATCGAATGCTACTATTGTCACAGAAATGGACACATAATGAGGCAGTGCAAGGAAAGATTCAAGCAGGTTTGTAAACAAAAGAAGCAGCCCAATGAAATCTACAATGTAGGAGACCCTGAAACAACAAATTCATACAGTTAATCGTTGTTTAATCTGAAAGTTGGAAAGACAGAACCAATATTTGTCACAGTGAAAGTAAACGACAAACCTGTTAGAATGGAAGTGGACACGGGAGCTTCCACTACAGTAATTGGGGAACATACCTTCAGATACCTGAGTAATGGTGAACATCAATTAAGTTTAGAAGAAACATCTGCCAAGCTAAAAACATATACAGGCTAAAACATTCAAGTAAAAGGCATGAGCAGAGTAACTGTCCATTATGGACGCCAATCGGCAAAGCTACCCTTGATGGTGGTGGTGGCAGGTGAAGGGCCAAGCCTCCTGGAGTGAAATTGATGAAAAGAGATTAAGTTGGAATGGGCCGAAATTTTCCAGTTCAGATCAAGTGGGCTACTAGAGCTACTTAGAAAGTACACCACCGCCTTCAAGGATGAACTGGGGAAAATCCAGGGCCTGCAGGCCAAGATTCTTGTGTATCCGGATGCAACCCCTCGCTTCATAAATGCAAGACTGGTGCCATATGTCCTGCGAGAAAAAGTTGACATTGAACTGAACAGTTGAGAAAAACTGGGCCTTAATACAACCTGTTCAGTTCTCAGAATGGGCAGCACCCATAGTTACCGACCGAAGGGTCCGAAAGCGTCCGAATTTGTGGAGACTACAAACTGGTGGTTAATAAAGTAGCTAAGCTAGACAGGCACCCCATTCCAAAAATCGAAGACCTGTATGCCAAGCTGGCAGGAGGGACAATGTACACAATGACATGAGTCACGCTTACCAACAATTAGAGTTGAATAATGCCTCCTGGGAATGTGTCACAATTAATACCCACAAAGGATTCTACCAATATACACAATTGCCTTTTGGTGTCTTTTCTGCTTGTGCCATCTTTCAGAGAACAATGGAAAGCTTACTGCAGGGACTGCCCAAGGTTGTAGCCTATTTAGACGATGTACTGGTGAAAGGATTCACTGAAAAAGAACATTTGGCAAACTTACAAGAAATGTTTTAAGACTTCTTCTAAGCTGGAGTGCATTTAAAAATAAAAGTGCACATTCCAAGAGGGGGAGGTAATCTATTTGGGTCACCGGGTAGATTCACAGGGCCTCCAGCTGGTTGAGGAGAAAGTGAGAGCCATAAGAGAGGCACCTGCACCAAAGAATGTCTCAGAGCTCAAATCACACCAAGGAATGATCAATTATTATGGGCAGTTCTTACTCAATTTGTCTACAGTGCTGGCCCCCCTGCATTCTCTACTCAGAACCAATGCTGGTCTTGGGAGGTGCCCCAGAAAGAAGCTTTCAGAGATGAAACAATTGTTGCATTCATCCAATCTATTAGTGCATTATGACCATTCAAAAGAATTGGTGCTGGCATGTGATGCATCTCTCTTCGGAGTGGGAGCAGTGCTCTCTCATCGGATGGGCAATAGCGCGGAATGGCCAATAGGTTAAGTATCAAGAACTCTTACCACAGCGGAAAAGGGACACTCGCAGATAGAAAAAAGCCTGTCCATCATCTTTGGTGTCAAGAAATTTCATGAATATGTAAATTGCCATCATTTTACAATCATTTCAGATCACAGAACATTGCTAGGATTGTTTAGTGGCTATTCCACCCACAGCCTCAGCAAGAATACAACGATCGGCTTTAATTCTGGCAGCATACAAATAAACTTTTGTACATTAGCCTGGCAATCAAATCAGAAACGCCGATGCTCTTAGTCGTTTGCCTTTACAAGAAAATGATGAGCATATCCCAGTTCCTCAGGAACTTGTTTTATTATTAAATTTCTTAGATTCCTCGCGATTATGTACTCAATAGATCAGAGACTGGACAAGTCAGGACCCAGTCCTATTTCAGGTACGAGAACAAGTGCTACATAGTTGGTCACAGGAGTCTGTATCTGACTAAATGAAAACCGTACTTCAGCTGAAGACATGAAATAACCAGCCAGGATGACATCTTATTGTGGGGAGCATGAGAGATAGTTCCTCCAAAGGGAAGGGAGCCACTTTTAATTGAACTACACAGTGCCCATCCAGGAGTTACCCAAATGAAGACCATAAGCACACAGCTTATGGTGGCCTGGGATGGATGGCGAAATAGAGAATTTAGTAAAGCACTGTGTGTAATGTCGGTAACTGCATAAGTTGCCCGTGACATCTCTGTTACACCCATGGGAATGTCCAGGTAGACCTTGACTACGTTGGACCTTTCCTGAGAACAGTGTTTCTGCTCATTGTCGATGCCCATTCAAAATGGTTGGATGAATATGAGGTGAAATCACCAATGTCGGACGCTACAGTTGAGAAACTACGTCAGAGTTTTGCCATTCACAGACTACCAGAAGTAGTCATTTCCGATAATGGCACAGCATTTACAAGTGCTGAATTTCAAAGGTTTATCAGCCTCAACGGTATCACTCGTGAAAACTGCACCATACCACCACTCCTCAAATGGACTGGCCGAAAGGACAGTTCAAATGTTCAGGAAGGATATGAGAAAGCTAACTGGCCATTCCTTGGCAGCCAAGCTAGCACGTTCTCTTTTTCATTACAGGACCACCTCTCAAAAAACAACACGTGTCGTACCTGCAGAGTTGTTGTTGAAACACCATCTCAGCATGAGATTGAGCTTAATAATGCCAAATTTAGAGGGGAAAGTGAAAAGGAGTCAGGGAAGCCAGAAAACTAGACACGACTGGCAGAGCAGCGAGAGGAGATTTACCGTAGGAGACCCGGTATATGTGAAAAATTTTGGGGAAGGACCAAAGTGGTTACCAGGTGAAATAAATGTGGTGACTGGAACTCTATCTTGCCATGTGGAGGTGGAAGGCCGGATCACCTGTAAACATGTGGACCATTTAAGGAAGAGAGAGATGAATCTTCAAGATATGGTTCCACCAGTGATCATGACCAGGTCTGCATTTCCTGTTGATGGTACTCAACCCAGGACTGACATGCCTGATGTTCCTGTAAGAGTTGAGGATACAGAACTGCACATTCCCATCGAAGCACCTGATGTTCAGGCAACTCTGGAAAAGGACGTACCTGACAAAGAATCTGAAGTTATGAAGCTGCGACGTTCCACATGTACCAGGAAACCACTTGAAAGACTGAACTTGTATATTCCTTACCCGTGTAAGTATTGTGTTGTCTTGAAAAATATGTACCTGTAAACATAATATGTATAGCTGAGTTATTATTTAGTGTGTAATGTACTTTTAAGAATAATACTTGTTAAGGAAGATCACATGATCTGTAGTAACCAATAGGAGAGTAACACGGGCTACCTTAGGAGTCAGTGTAGAGATAGAGTTGAAGTTGGAAGCACACGTGTAGTTGCTGTTGAGTATATTATAAATAAACTTAATGTTTCCACCCAAGAAGCGTCTGCTGATCAACTCTATCATTAATAGCACAACTCGGCCACCCTACAACATTATGAAAGGCTTGTACCCAGTGTATCTTCAAAAAGAGGCATTGACATTATTTGCTGGGTGAGGAGAAAAGAATAGGCTCTCATTCTGAAGCTCAGCAGTTGGTTTCCCCATTTGCACAAGCTGGATTCGAACATCGTAACTAGGGATGACTCATATGCTAATGAGGTGTGAACTTTAAGGTTAAAGCATACATGCCTCTAAGTACAAAACTAAAGTATTGCAGATGCTGAAAATGTGAAATAAAAATGGAAAATGCTGGAAGCATTCAGATATGGCAACATCTGTGGACAGGGAAACAGTTAATGGTTCAGGTCTGTGACAGTTTATCATCAACCTCTCAATGCTTTTGCATCATATTAAGCAACTGCCTACAGCCCTGTGTAGTTTTACAAGCTGGTTGTTTTGTAAATTGGTGGTCAGCCTTTTGAATTCCACTGCACTGTTCTCTCGTATTGATGTTTGTACTAATCCAGTAATGGCTCACTAGCCTGAAATCACAAACAGTAATTCATGGCAGTGAATTATCAATAACCTGATTGCATCAGGAATGTTTTTTAAGTTTAACAAAACACCGACCATACAATAACTAGAGTAATGCACAGATGAATGACACTATTTCATTTCTGGGAACAAACTGTAAGACCAAGTGATACATTTGGGGCTTGAGTTATGGGTAAACATAACAAGGGTGAAACAAAGATTGAGTTTTAAGCCTAGAAACATATGCATCAAACAACAAAGCTTTGCTTTTGCAGGCACTTATTCTCAAGTAATTGTAGAGGATAAGGTTAGGTTGGGATTATTGTAGTAACAGAGGGGAAGAAGGCTAGGGAAAGAACAGTGTGGGGGGGAGCAGGTTAGGAGGATAATAGGGGAGATGGTTGGGGAAGTAACAGTGGGGGAGGAGAAGGTTAGGATTGGGGTACATTTTATTTACTCATTTATTTGATGTTAAAGAAGGGAGTGTAGTGTAAATTTACTAGAATAATGCCTGGACTCCGAGAGTACAAGGAGAGATTTCACAAACCAGGGTTATATTTCCTGGATGTAGAAAGTTGAGGGGTGATTTTATCAAAGTTTTTGAGATACTAAAGGCAACAGATTGGGCACCTAGGGAGAAAGTATTTCTGATTGGGGAATCTAGGACTAGAGGCATAGTTGAAAGATTAATTAGATCTTTCGGGAATGAAATTAGGAAACACTTCTACATGCAAGGGGCTGAAAGTTGGTCCTTCTTGAATCACTGTATTTCATATGGCGTAGGCACACCCACAGTGATGTTAGGGAGGAAGTTCCAGGATTTTGACCCATTGATAATGGAGGCAACCAAAGGAAATCCTTCAAACTGTACATGGATATTGGTTCCAATTGGGACAGCATTGAAGAAGTTCATAAAGGAAGGCAGTTCTCAATGCAGGTGGGTTGGGACAGCTAGTTGCTGCAGCCATATGTGCAGATAAGGTACTTAGAAAGAAGGAACAAACTTGCAATTATATAAGCACATTTCAAATCTCTGGACGTCCCAAAGCATTTCACAGCCATTGAATTACTTTTGAAATGTGGCCTCTTGTAATATAGCAAATGTGGTAATAGATGTGTTAATGAAACAAAGTAATACATCATCATCAATGCAAAATATCCTTCATGATGTTTGTAAAAATATATGTTGGCATTATTTGTTACTTAGAAAGCTGACTTGGATTGAAACTGATGGCTGCATCATCCCAGTTGGTTGCAGCAGAGGCTTATTACCCAGTCACCCGTCTGGTTGAGGAATAATGTATGACACAGGATTACTTTGAGGATTAGAAAGGGTTGTCTTAATGTTTAAATATGGTGAAAATTTATCATAAGGCATGATTTATCATCAATAGGTAGTACGTGAATTAAGTTTGGATAATAGACTGCTGTTGATTTGGAACTTTCCTATCTTTGATGAGAATCCATGCACTTAATGCAGGTCCTCTGTATTAGTGCTACTGAAAGGTACATGCTTCAATGAAATATAGAATCTTGTGAAGTGTACTAAAGAGCTCTTTTCCTACTCGTTCCATAAGTAAAGATGTTTACTAACCATTAAGGGAAGACACTTCATATTAAAAATACTTAATCCAGGAATTGTGGATACTTGGTCCAGTCAAAAATATCACCATTAAAAATTAATGCCTTTGTGTCAAGAGTTTAGTAATCCTGTATTCTGGAATGTTTGTCAGTTTGATATTTTTATCTTTCCACTCATTTCAATAGGATCAACTTTAATGGAACCTATAAATAAAAGTATGTTTGAAGCACATATTACTGTAAGCTGAAATTCATTTAACAATCATCATGTGTTTATATGGCACGTTTAACATAATAAATTGGCCAAGGCACTTCATAGGAACATTACAAAACATAATATGACACCATGCCACATATTAGGTCAGATGACCAAAATCTTGGTCAAAGCGGTAGGCTTTAAGGAGTGTCATATAGGAGAAAAACAAGGTAGAAAGACGGGGCAGAATTTTACGGCCCCATTTCGGCGGGGGCGGGGCCGTAAAATGCGGCGAGCCATTATAAATCGCATTGACGACAGCGGGAACGTAAAACCCTGCTGCCGTAAAATTCTGCCCATAGGGATGGTAGTTCGGAACTTGGGCCGAGGCAGCTGGAGGCTTGGCTGCCGGTGGTGGAATGTTATGACACGGCAGATGTGTGCCAGGTGGATCAAATCCGCAAAAGAAACTTGATCGCGTGGTCACGACTGTTTTGCAATTTGTATTTTATTTCAAGATGCCGTCCCTTGAATTCGGAAGTAATAAGACTACCACGATTTCAGAGGTTTCTAGAAACTAAATTAAACATTCATTAACAATAGAAAGGATTTCAAGCACATACATAGGTCTACAAATTACTACAAAATATACTCAAACCCCTAATTAAATCTGGCTTCCAGTTACATCCCTGTTAAGGCAACAATAAAAACAAATAGATTTAAACAGACCCAGGCAAAGCAACACAATACCCTGGACAGTGAGTTTCAAAGTAAGTTTTCTCAGCTTCGGTTCCTGTAGACAGCAACTTGATGCACAGAGGCTGGAAGCTTTTCACACTTGTGTGTTAGATCTTAGAATGCCGCCTTTTTCTGACCCACAGTCTCATCTCCTTTATCCTTGTTTTTCACCTTTTAATGCAAATTCCATTGTTCCCATGTGTTTTTTCAACTTTTCTTTTATATAAATTTTTCATAGTACTAATTTTATCAGTAACCTTTGGGAAAAATGAACGCACTGTTTGGCTTAGCTTCTCCTGGCTAGGTGTAACATCTTACATCTCTTTGAAATTCAAACTACTGTAAGTTATCTAAAAATGCAAATTTTCCTTGCACCTCACGTAAGCATGGCTGAAGCTTTGGAATGTGTTTAGCATTTCAAACCTAGCTGCTTGCTGATAACTCAGAACCTCCAGATCAGCTGTCTCCAATTCAATTAAATCCCCCCCACACACAGAGAAACTAATCCAAACCCCACTATTAACTCCATTTTACAATAAATCACAATATTATGAAAATTATTATATTTTCATGACATCGGGGATGCTGAAGCAGCCAGGTTTAGAGGTACATAGATGAGGTAAGGAGGGATAAGGTCATGGTGGGATTCAAAAACAAGGATGCAGATTTTAGAATTGGAGCCATTGTAGCTCGGTGTGTACAAGGATAAATGAAGAATGGGATTTGGTGCGAGTTAAGACACTGACAACAGAGTTTTGGATGATCTTAATTTGATGGGAGGTGGAAGACAGAAGGCTGGTCAGGAGTGCAATCAGTTTTGGGGGTAGCGAATGCATAGATGGAAGCAGTGGCAGCAGATGAGCTGAGGCAGGGGTGGAGTCAGGCAGTGTTACAGAGGTGGAATGTATGAAGTTCACATACCATATTTGATTTTTAAAATTGTACAATCCCATGGTTTTGCTTCACTATAAAAGAAGATATGAATTCTGGAAAAAATATATAATTGGGTCAGTAGATAAATGTTACTGTGTTGGTACACTATGATCTTTGCCCCTGGGCTCAGAATGAGAAAATCAGCATTGTTTCTGTCCTTCGTAACCATCAAGTCACTTACGTAAAATTGGTGACAGATGAGGGTGGGTTTGAAATTGGCTGCATTTCTCCCATACCACCTCTCATTAATGTTTGTGCTCATGTATGATACTTGTGTAGTTGTACCTGACCACGAATTAGTACCGTCAGGAGAGGAGGGGAGAAAATGGGTGGAACATTAAAAAGAAATGTAATTGGAAATCAAATTTCAAAGATGAAGACTATTAAAAATGATTCATGGAGAAACCATGGTTGCATTTTATTAATGGCTCTGTATAGATCCTCCTAATTGGCATGTTGCATGATGGCATTGAACTGCCAGACCCAATGCTCACTACAGCAAAGTACGGCTTGTAAACAGTAATATCCAAACCGTCCGTTTTAGCAGTAGGTGGAGGAAATAAGTTTGGGTGCTCTCCCTCTGCCCACAGCAGAATTGTGTAAATTGCTTCAGTTCACTGTTCTTGCAGTTCAGAGAACACTAAATATATCCAAGGTCTTGAATACATAACTTCAATGCTTAAAGAATCCATTATCAATGGAGCAGAATGGATCCCTCCCAAGCAAGCAGTTCCATATGAAATAGGAGGAGAAGTAGGCTTTTCAGCCCCTTGAGCCTGCTCCACTTTTTTTTATTCATTCATGGGACGTGGGCTTCGCTGGCTGGGCCAGCATTTATTGCCCATCCCTAGTTGCAGTTGAGAAGGTGGTGGTGAGCTGCCTTTTTGAACCACTGCAGTCCATGTGGTGTAGGTACACCCACAGTGCTGTTAGGAAGGGAGCTCCAGGATTTTGACCCAGCGACAGCTAAGGAACGGCAATATATTTCCAAGTCAGGATGGTGAGTTACTTGGAGGGGAACTTCCAGGTGGTGGTGTTTCCATTTAAAAAGATAACAGTTCATCTGTTTGTGTTTCAAGTTCCACATTCCCAACTCCTCCACTAACCTTAGATTCTTGTTAGGCAAGGGAATTAATCTATTTCTGCCTTAATATTATTCAATGACTCCATTTCTACCATCTTCTGAGACAGAGTTCCAAAGTCACGCAACCCTCTGAGAGAAAAAATTTTTCCTCATCTGTCGTATAAAAGCGACCCTAATTTTAAGAGTGTCCCCTAGTTCTGGACTCACCCACAAGAGGAAACATCCTTTCCATGTTCACCTTGTCAAGACCATTCAGGATCTTGTATACTTCAATCAAGTCACCCCTCAATCTCCTGAACTCCAGTAAAAACAAGCCCAGCCTGTCCAGCCTATCCTCATAAGTCTAACTTCAATTCAGTAAACCTCCTCTGAATCACCTCCAACACATTTACGTCCTTCCTTAAATAAGGGGACCAAACTGCACACAGTATTTGAGGTTTGTCTCACCAATGCCCTGTGTAACTGAAGCATAACATCCTTACTTTTATGTTCAATTCCATTTGTAATAAAGAATAGCATTCCATTAGCTGCCTTGATTACATGCTGTACCTGCATACTAACTTTTTGTGCCTTGTGCACTAGAACACCTAGCTCCCTCTGCACCTTGGAAAACTGCAGTCGTTCCCCATTTAAGCAATACTCTGCTTTTTTATTCTTCCTGCCACATTATACTCCATGTGCCATTCACTCAACCTGTCTTTATTCATCGCAACCTCCTTATGTCCCCTTGACAACAAACTTTTCTACCTATCTTTGTGTCATCTGCAATGACCTTTCTTCCGTCATAAGAACAGAAGTTCCCCTCCAATCACTGATGATTGCACAATGTCCAGCATCATTCATGACTCTTCAGATACTGACACAGTCCATATCCAAATGCAGCAAGACCTGAACAATGTCCAGGCTTGGGCTGACAAGTGACGAGTAATATTCGTGCCACACAAGTGCCAGGCAACCACCATCTCCAACAAGAGAGAATCTGACCATCGCCCCTTGATGTTCAGTGACCAGAAACTGAACTAGATTAGCTATATTAATTCTGTGGCTACAAGAACGGGTCAGAGGCCAGGAATCGTGCGACGTGTAACTTACCTCCAGACTCCCCAAAGACTGTCCACAAGACACAAGTGAGGAGTGTGATGGAATACTCGCCACTTGCCTGGATGAGTGCAGCTTCCACAACACTCAAGAAGCTCGACACCATCCAGGATAAAGCAGCCCGCTTGATTGACACCCCATCCACAAACATTCACTCCCTCCACCACTGGTGCACAGTAGCCGCAGTGTGTACCATCTACAAGATACACTGCAGGAATTCACCAAGGCTCCTTTGACAGCACCTTCCAAACCCACAACCACTACCATCTAGAAGGGCAAAGGCAAGAGATAGATGGGTACACCACCCCCTGGAAGTTCCCCTCCAACTCACTCACCATCCTGACTTGGAAATATATCACTGTTCCTTCAGTGTCGCTGGGTCAAAATCCTGGAACTCCCTTCCTAACAGCACTGTGGGTGTACCTACACCACATGGACTGCAGCGTTCAAGAAGGCAGTTCACCACCACTTTCTTGAGGGCAAATAGGGATGGGCAGATTCATTTAGGCGTTCTCTGTTTTCTGCCAGCCAGCCAATCTTCTACCCATGCTAATATGTTACCCCTGCACCAGGGGTAGGGAGCCCGGGGGCCATATCCGGCCCATTGCACTTTTTCATCTGCTCTGCAGGGAGATTTCAAAATCCGCCTCCCAACCGCGTGCTGCACTCTAGGCCGGCTGTTGCCATGTTCTGATGCCTGAGTTTTGGCTGCAGGCTGTGGGGAGAGAATGAGGCTGGAGATCCAGGAGCAGGCGCGCAGGGCAGCAACGGGAAGCTGCCAGCTTCCAATCGGGTGGTGTAGTATGAGTAATCCGGGGCGGGGGAGAAAGGCAGCAGGACACCCGGCTCCATCGGCGGCTCACCCCTCCCCACTCCTCCGGTGGCCCAGAACAAGGACTGAGCCCCTACAGACTGAGGAAGAGGCCCAGGCGCAACCTTGGATTTGTAGATGGCCGGAGCCTTGGGTTGTTGAGTCATTGCCCTGGGCTGCTTTAGGGGTGAGATAAAGTGGGAAATGAGAGAGCAAGAGAGAATGGGAAAGGAAAGCAAGGAAAAAGTTGAACTAAATTGCTGCGATTGAGACACAAACGGTGCTACTCATTAAGGAAATGCAAACTCAGCCAGTACATGAAAGCAGTGGGTGAGTTGAATGTTTCTATATTCTCTGTTAAAAACCAACATGATTTTTTTTAAATGTGCGAGTAGCCCTTGATAAGAATAAGGGGCCCTATACCATGAGGTTTTATTTTCTGCAATAACCTTTGATGTGCCTTCAAGTGCCTTCTGGAAATCCAAGTACAGCATGTCTACAGGCTCCCCTTTATCCACAGCACATGTTACTCCTTCAAAGAACTCTAATAAATTGGTTAAACACTGTTTCCCTTTCCCAAAACCATGCTGAATCTTTCTAATTACCTTGAGCTTTTCTAAGTGCCCGGCGTTAACCTTTTTAATCATCGATTCTAATACCTTGCCCACAACAGACATCAAGCTAACTGGGCTAAAGTTTACTGTTATCTGCCTCCTTTCCTTCTTGAATAGAGGGGTTATCTTTGCTACTTTACAGCCTGATGGAATCTTTTCAGAATCTAGGAAATTTTGGAAAATTAACATCAATGAATTTACTACCTCATTAGCCACCTCTTTAAGACCCTAGGATGAAGTCCATCTGGACCGGGGAACTTGTCAGCCCGCAGCTCCATCAGTTTGCTCAGTACCACTTCCCCAGTGATTTGTAATTTCACCAAGTTCCCCTCTCCCTTCCACCTCCTGATTTACAGCTATTACTGGAATTTTTTTTGCATCTTCAATAGTGAGGACAGAAGCAAAATATTTGTTCATTTCATCTGCCATTTCCTTAATATCTACTATTAACTCCCCACTGTCACTCTCTCTAGAGGACCGTCACTCACTACTTTTTCCTTTTTAGGTACCTGTAGAAACACTCACTATCCATCTTTATGTTTCTAGCTAACTTCCTCTCATACTCTAATTACTTTCCCCTGATTAACCTTTTAGTCATTCTCTGCTGTTGTTTATATTCTGATCAATAGTCTGACCTGCCATTCATCTTTGCGCAGTTATATGCTTTTTCCTTAAGTTTGAAGCTTTCCTTAACCAGTTTAGTTAGCCACAGATGGTGGGTCCTCCCTTTAGAATTTTTCTTTACAGTAGGAATATACTTACTCTGATATTCTGAAATATCCCCTTAAATGCCTGCCTCTGCTTCCCTATTGATCTATCCCCCAGCTTAGTATCCCAGTTCACTTGAGCCAGCTCAGCTTTCATGCCCACATAGTTATCTTTTATTTAAGTTTAAAATACTAGGTTTAGACCCACTTTTCTCCCTTTCAAACTGGATGTAAAATAAAATCATATTGTGATCGCAGCTACCTAGGGGTGCCTTTATTCAGAGGTCATTAATTGACCCTGTCAACATTGCACAATACCAAGTCCAATATAACCTGTTCTCTGGTTGTTTCCAGAATGTGCTGCTCTAAGAAACTATCTCGAAAGTGTTCTCTGAACTCTTCATCCAGGTTACGATTGCCAATCTGATTTTTCCAGTTTATATGCAGATGAAGGTCACCGATGATTATTGCCGCCCCTTTATCACAAGCATCCAATATTTCTTCTTGTATACTTTGTCCTACATTGTGGTTACTGTTAGGGGCATGTAGACCACTCCCACTAGTGACTCCTTTCCCCTGCTATTCCTCATTTCCACCCAAACCAATTTTACATCCTGATCTCCTAAACTAAGGTCATCTTTAGCTATTGTACCAACACCACCCTTGATTAACAGTACTACCCATCCACCTTTACTTAGCTTCTTATTCTTCTTGAATGTCATGTACCCCTCAATACTCGGGACCCAATCCTTGTCATCCTGCAGCCATGTCTCTCTAATGGCTATCAGATCATATTTATTTACTTCAATGTGTGCTATCAATTCATTTACTTTGTTATGAATGCTACGCACATTCAGATGCAGAACCTTTAGTTTTGTCTTTCTGTTATCTTTGTGACATCCAGTCTTGATTGTTGGTGCTTTCTTAGGTTTTTTTTCTCTCTCTGCCTTCCTGCCATTCTCTGACCCTCATTTTCCATTTTAATTTCCCACATTACTATTTTCCACTCTTACCTTGTCTCTGTGCTTTGATAGACCTCATCTTTCCACATTTGATCCCTTGCCCTTGCTATTTATTTTAAAACCCTATCTACTTCTCTAGTTATACTGTTCGTAAGAGCACTGATCCCAGTGTGGTTCAGCTGTAGACTGTCCCAATGGTAAAACTCCCATGTTGCCAGTGCCCCACAAACCAAAACCCACTTCTCCGACACCAGTCTTTGAGCCACGTATTCATCTGTATGATTTTATGTACCCTATGCCAATTTGCACACCATTCAGGTGATAATCCAGACATTATAACTTTTGAGGTTTTGCTTTTTAATTTGGTGCCTAGCACCTCATACTCTCTATGCAGAACTTTTCCTAGTTCTGCCTATGTTATTCGCACCTACATGGACCACGACAACTGGATCTTCCCCCTCTCACTGCAAGTTCTCCTCCAGCCCTGAGCAGATGTCCTGAACCCTGGCACTGGGCAGGTAACACAGCCGCCTGGACTCTTGCTCCTTGCTGCAGAGGATGGTGTCAATCCCCCTCACTATACTGTCCCTTCTACAGCTACATTCCTTTTTGCTCCCCCCACTTTAATGGCTTCCCTTACCACGATGTCATGGTCAGTTTGTTCATCCACCCGGCAGCCCCCACTCTCATTCAAGCAAGCTGAGAGAACCTCTCATCTATTAGCCGATTGCAGAGGTTGGCACTCCTGCCCTCTGGGTCCCCTTACTTGCCTCCCTCGCAGTCACACCCTCCTGTCCCTGACCACTGACCAAATCAGAAGACCCTATCCTAAGTGGTGTGACTGCCTCCTGGTACCAAGGATCCAGGTAACTTTCCCTCTCCCTGATGTGCCGCAGTGCCTGCTGCTCAGGCTCCAGCTCAATGACTCTGAGCTGAAGCTCCTTGAGCTGCAGCGTGTTGGTCCTGGATCATAACGATACCCAGGAGCTCCCACATGCTGCAACCCTGACACATCACCTGTCCTTACATCCTTAGTGTTTTAATTACTTAATTATATTGTACACTTCATTTTGCTGCTTTTTTACATATCTTATCAACTTTACCACCAATTTGTATACTATTTTAAACCTTAAGTCTGAAATAGACCATAACCATTTACCAGAAACTCACCAAACATCTTTCCCTGTCGTAGATTAAGAACCAATTCGTACAAGATGAGAAAGGTAGAAAAAGCAAAGGAACTGAGCACTTCCTTCCCGAACTCCCCCACTCACCAAACTCTCACATTTGCACTGCATTAAAAGTTAAACACTGAGTGTTGTTTAAAGAAAGAAAAAAAGGAATTGCAAGATTTAGATTTAGTTTCTGCAATCTGGGTACATACTAACATTTTGGATAATTGTAGGAATTGTGTTGTGTCACCCATTTTTTTGAGCTCTCATTCTTACAACTTTTGAGTAGAATGCAACATTGCTGTCTTCAAAGACTAGTACCATGCTAACAGCTTTGTATGTCATCAATTTATTGGTCATGAGCACCAGATATAATCCTAGATATCAATCATTGTGCATGTAATGCAGAGATGCAACCATCAGATGAGATATCTGTAGATTTATGATTAAAAAAGGGCAAGATGGATTTACGATCCTGTTGAGCTGGTTTTTTTGAGTTGCAATTGAATCGGAATAAATTAAACTTTGAGCAAGAGTATTTGAGTGTTATTTGAAACAATAAGTTCGGCAGGTGCAGTACCATTGAATGCAGATGTGTATATATATGTGTGTGCATATATGTGTATATATTTCTGTATGGATATGCGTGTATATATTTGTGCGCAGGCGTGTGTATATATCTAAGAGCAATTTGCAGTAATACAATTCCATTTACATGCTTTTGTAAAAACAGAAATTCCCAGACGTCATATATAGGAATAAATGAAGAAAGATGATGCCGTTAAGAAGCAAACATTAGGAGGACGACCAAAGGTTTGGCCATGAAGATGGGTTTGAGGATTTAATGAGCAGGTTCTCAGAGTAGGACTTGAGACTGTTGGGGCAAAAGGAATGAGGGTTGGTCAGGACAGGAAGATGTGCAAGAAAGTAGAGGGCTGGAGGAGTTTGTCGAGATGGGGTGTGGAAAGCCCATTGCAGGATTTAAAATTGAGGAACAAGGAGCCAACAAAGATCAGTAAAGATGGATTTAGGATGAACAGATCTTGATGCAGTACAGGATACAGACTGAAGGGTAGTTATATGAAGGGCAGTTATATTGTTTAATTTAAGAGTTGAACTTGATAATTATGTGACAGTTTTGTGGTCAGGTTGGATAGTTCAGACTTAAATTGCCTAAAGAAATGAAAGACTTGCATTTATATATCTTCTTTCATGATCTTGAGACATCCCAAACTGCTGTGCAGAAAATTAACTAATTTTTGAAGGTTTTCAATGGCAATTTTGGTGATGGGTAGGATGTGAAATTTAAAGATCGCTCAGTGTTTAACAGGATGCCAAGATTGTGCAAAGTATAGCATGATTGAGTCCCTGGGAAGGGAGATGGATAAAGTCAGAGGCACGGCGCTACTTTTTTTTGACTTGTTTGGATTAATATTCTTTATGTTCAGTTTGGGGGTATGTATGTGTGTTTTAACAATGAAGAACCATTGGACTTTTAAACATTTGACTGACAGAAGAGTGAAGATGAGTTCAGCTTCTGATGAGAACTTTGCATCCTTTGTGTATTCATGGAATCTCGCTATTCCAGCTGTGAGCTTTTGTCAAAAAATACTTCTGCTAATTGTTAGCTGTGTCCCTTGCACTTTACAGTGAGAATAGGCTCATTGTAAGGATCCAAGTTGCTGGCAGGTTTCCCACTCTGTGTCTGAGTGATGCAAATGAAAATGGCACTAGAGACTGAACACTGGCAGCAATTAGTCCTACGATTACTAAGAGGATTGTAATTTCAAGGATAAAAAGAGTGAGGAGTGGGCAAAAGGATTTGAAATGAGATTATGAAATCTGAAGGAGCCTCTCCTTTGTTTGTGAAGAATGCTACAGTTACACTTGAGCTGCAGAAACAATCCTGTTTGGGAAGTGAAGTGTTAGCCTGGCATCCCAAGAGTTTACAAATGGCAAGGACAAAAGGGGACCTTTTCCTAGAAGTTTGTTAAAGCACGTGCATAGTTCAAAAGTAAATGCAAATATTTAAGTTTTTCCCATCCTATATATTAGTAGTGTATGTGGAGAATGAAAGAAACTGTTCCTTGACATATTGTGATCAAAGGCTAGAGTTGTTCTGCAGTCAGGCTGTTATGAGATTGTCCGAACCCACAACAAATTGGAAGCTAAGATTGGGTACAGCTTTGACGTCACTCCCTGGGATAATCTTGCTTTATGGTAATACTGTTGAGAAATTTGTTTTTCAGTTTTGAGTCAGTGATAATGACAGCTAAGTATGTGTGTTGTGATTTAATGAAAGATATTGGTTATTTGTAACGCCAAAGGAAAGAAGTAATTATTTGGAATACAATGTACAATATTTGCTATTGTCTACATAAAATATTTGGCAAGCTAGGTCATAACAGTGCAGACTTAGACTTCAGCATCAGTAGAGCACATTCAGCCATTTAAAGATGGCAGAAATGTAGGTTTGAGATCATGACTCAATGTGGGCACAACCATTCCATTTGAGCAAACAGAAAGGGAGGGAAAACTGATTGTGAAGTTACTGCGGTTGATCTTGCAGGCACCTTTGGTGTGAACTGTGGCTTAGTGGTAGCAGCCTTACATCTGAATCAGAAGTACGTCCGTTCCACTCCAGAGATTTAAGCACATAGTGCAACCTGAGTCAACAGTGCAGTACTGAGGGCCCTAACTTGCTACCCCCAGTGGACATAATGGATTCTATTGCACTATTTCGAAGAAGAGCAGGGGAGTTCTCAGTGGTATCCTGCCCAATAGTTATCGCTCAACAAATGTCACAAACATTATCTGATCGTTACCTTGTTGCTGTGTGATAACTGGCTGCTATTTTTCATACATTACAACAATGACAAAAGTTCGGAATTGCTTAAATGACTCTAAGGTGCATTGCAATATCTGAATTTGTGCAGAATGCTACATAAGTGCAAGCCTTTGTTCCTTCTAAGTGCAAAAGAAAGATTAGCAGAGCCTTGCTTATATGATTCCTCATCTGCCTGGTATGTGATGTAAAGTAACCCAGCGAGAGGAGGTATTTAAATTCTCATACGCTACCACAAACTGTTGAGCCATGAGTTTGTGCTCTTGATTATCCTTATTTCATTAGTATTAATGTGGGGAGATGCTGAATGTAGATCAGTTACGTTATCTCACAGGACAGAATGGAAATGAGCGGAAGTACAGCTCCTCATAGATTTCCAAGGCCTGGCAGCAAGGTGCTTTTCCAGTTCCTTCTCCATGGAAGGCATTGTACAATGAGAAGCTTAAAAGGGAAGAATTTTTCTTTTAAAACTTATGTAACACTTTGACATCAATGTTTTGCTAAGATTGTAATGCATGGAGCAGGTCCTATGGTGAATAATGGACATCGACTTGAAAATTGTGCTGCTGCTGAGTGATTGAGAACCAGGGGTTAGAACAAATCCTGAATAAGTTCTCACTTGGCTCAATGCTTTCAATTCTGAATGGATTTTGTAAAGCCTAAAAGAACGCTTGACCTAAACATGGACTTTCTGTGCAGTGTACTTAAACCATACCCAAAGTTACATCCCAGCAGTTTGTAGGATACAACCCAAAATCCTGTGTCCAACAAATCCAATTCTGGTAGTTCTGAAACACCATTAATAGGATGAAGAGTCAGAGTTCTGCTGAATAGGCATTGATAGATTAATGTCAGTACAAAAGAATGTGTTGTACTTTAGCTACACTCATAAAGACAGAGTTAATAATTAGGCCTTTTGAAACAGCAGTATATTTAACAGGAAAAGGCTGAATGTCAGTATAAACCAATGCTGTATTGTTTCAAATTTCAGTTTCAAAATGGCCAGTTCTGTTCCTCTTCTCATCAACTTTGTCCTGTTTTTTTTTGCTGCATTCAGCTGCTGCAAAGGATTGTTCCCTTCTATTGCAAGCTAGCGGTTGCCATGGTGATACATGCCATAACTATAACATGATGCAAAACATGTGTCTGACTCAGTTGTAAACAGAACCTTCGGTCGCCAGTCAGTTTCCAATAAAGTCCAGTGTTCCAACCCTGTCAGTGCCACACCCTTAAGGCCATAAAAGCAGCAGAGGAGGGTCTGCCCTGATCCAAGTTTTTTTTGCCTCGCAAATGCTTTCTATTTTAGTGGAAGCCACACATTGACCTCTTCCCAGCAGCTGCATGCACTTCTAACAAACTGACTCTTGCTTTGGAGGATGTGAGCTTTGCCGTTGCTAGGCAGCAGATATGGTAATCACATCGCCACCATGCCCTTGAGCTGTTGCCGACCACACTATAAATTCTTTGTCTTGTTCGCCACTGCAAATAAAGATACTGTCGACGAACTACATAACCTCAATTATTGACTTGTGTATCTGCTAGGCGGATGCACGCCTATGCAGCTTTGTACAAAGCTCATTTCACTGCGTGCATTAATATGTAATTTACCTGGCATTGTGTTGGCCGCAACGCTGCTTTAATAGGTATTGTATTATTTTGGAGCATGCTTATTTAAAAAAAAGGGCCAAGTGATGCATTGTGTAGAAGAACAAAGCCTGTTTGTCCTTTCTCTCTTTTTAAAAAAAGAGCTGAGTAGGAGTAATGGGGAATAGACTTCATTTCAGCCTGTGTGTGGGGAATGCAAATAAACCACTTAACAAATTGTAAAAAATAAATAAAACTGGATTCATTTAAATATGCGCAGGATGTCAGCGCGAAAAATTAAATGCAGAAAAACTTCTGTGTGACTTCAAAAATCAAGCAGAGTAGAATTTCAGATACGTTCAGACTGTTGAAAATGCTACTTTTTTATAGAGCAACTGTGGTTCTGAGAGTAGAGAGATCATGAGCCATTTGTCCTATGCCCCACTGTTTTATAAAGTAATTTGTGAGTTTTCTATTGAAGTTATTACTGCAAATATTTGTGTGACTTTTTATGTTTGTGTAGGGCTCTGAATGTAATCAGAGCTACAAGCATTACATCAAGTGAATTCAATTGTAGAGTTCAAAAATGATTTCCTAAGGGCTGAAGTCATTGTGCACTCATTGAATGGGAGACTACTGTACAAATCTAAAGTTGCTATAATATAGTGATTTACTTATGTAAAACTATTCTCAACATTCTGCCTCCTGTTAGAAATGTCATCCCTTTTTTATAAACCAAAATGCTCCAATTGAAAAGACTGAATCAAGCAATTTGCAAAAATTATTGAAAGGCTTGTCAAATTGTAGTGTATGCTTGCATAAAAACCTATGTAGCTAAGAGGTTGCACAATTACATTTTCATTTTACCTTAATAATTCATATGCTATCAGAGTTTGCTGTGTTCCGATTTTGTTTCATTTGACTTAATGACAATCCCGACTGCAAATAGAGATTGTGGGCTCTGCTTGATTAAATTTGCTGGCTCCTTTGTGCCATTAAAGGCAGCAGCCCAACTGGTCGAAATCATATTTGTCTGATTTAATGAGACAGTTGCCTTAATCAGAGCTGTTTAGTTAAATGGCTCGATAGGGCGAATCAGGAATGTATGAACTGTGCTCATTCAGATTTGGAAATGAACTGCCAGATATTGTATACGTCTAGTGTGTTTATTGTGACTCATAATTTTACGTTCACTGCTGTATTAAGTGGACCCTCATGCAATATCAACTTTAACCCACGACATTTCAGTTTATGCTGATGTATTGATCTTTGAAAGTTATGAGTACAAAGCAATAATGCAATAGAATCATACAGCAAAGAATCACAGAATCTCACAGTGCAGAAGAGGCCCTTCAGCCCATCGAGTCTGCACCGACACGTGAGAAACACCTGACCTACCTACCTAATCCCATTTACCAGCACTTGGCCCATAGCCTTGAATGTTATGACGTGCCAAGTGCTCATCCAGGTACTTTTTAAAGGATGTGAGGCAACCCGCCTCCATCTATGAAGGAGGCCACACAGCCTATTTTGCCATTGAGGGCTACCCCTTTTGTCTCAACTTTGTTCCTTCCAATTGCTCTGCAAATGCTCCAACTGGGACAATAACCAGTGTTTAGCATAACTTTTTTGCTTTTGCACTCTATGCTTCTATTTATAAATCCAAGGATTCCATAAGCTTTTTGAACAACCTTCTCAACTTGTCCTGCCACCTTCAAGCATTTGTCTACATACAGCCCCTGTTCTTCTTTCCGCATCCTCTTTAAAATTGTACCATTTGAAGCAAAGCTGTCAGAACATACATAACGAATGTGATAGACAACTATCAAGTTCAGTCTGAGTTAGAATCATCACTCTAGCAAAACTCGTTGAATGAGAGAAGTCTCTTGTATTTTCCCTGGCTTGATTCCCACCCCCCCCAAGATATTCAAAGTCCTCCTAATCCCAGGACAAAGCCTGCTTGATTGGCACCTCACCCACCACCTTAAACGCTCACTCGCTCCACCACCAAAGCACAAGATGTATTGCAGCAACTCACCAAGGCTTCTTCGACAGGACCTTCCAAACCCATGATCTCTAGCACCTGGAAACATCAAGAGCAGCAGGTGCATGGTAACATTACTACCTGCAAGTTCCCCTCCAAGCCACACACCATCCTGACTTGGTACTATATCTCCGTTCCTCCACTGTTGCTAGGTCAAAATCCTGGAACTCCCTTCCAACAGTACTGTGGGTGTACCTACACCACATGGACTGCAGCGGCTCAAGAAGGCAGCTCACCATCGTCTTCTCAAGGGAAAATAGCGATGGGCAATAAATGCTGGCCCCGCCAGCGACGCCACATCCTGTGAACGAATGAAAAGTAAAGTTTGAGGAAACGAACAAGGTGCATTGTTTAAAAATAAGTCGCTTCGGTCATTTTCACAGACATGTTTTCTCTTGTGCGTATCACTAGCAATTAAAATGATGGTTTTTATTGAAATGTGTACTTTTGAAGTACCTGCTTCTGTCTCCATGTTGGAGATATCAATTCTTCTGCCTTTTGAGTCTATCCAAGTAATTTTGATACAGTATATAGACAGTTAGAAAAACTTAGTAAGTCAACTGTATGTATGAAGCATGCTAGCAAATCTTGAAAATGTGGGAAGCCATGTAATTTATGCTTCAGTATTGTCTCATGTTAATTTTCTTTGCTTCAATGATGCAACTTTACATGTCACTTACCACGTTATTCTGTGAACTTTTTGTCAAAGAAGGAAGAGAAGAAAATTAATTCGTTGCTGTTCATTATTTTCAGTGCAATTTTTTGCATTCGTATTGAAGCATTAAATTAGTAACACATTCTCTGTCACGTGGTGAATCATGCACCACTGTAAACTCTTAGGAATATCCACATGCATTTTAATTATGAATTAAACAGTAATACTGTGCAAAATGCTTGAGATAAGACAGCGATTTAGCATTTTCCCTTTTAATAACTGGCACACAGACTGCATTAAATTTTAATTTTTATTCAGTAAAAACCATAAGGAATCAACAATATTGCTGCAATTATTAGCCACAATTTTTACAGACAAAATGTATACATTCATAGTTATTATGTGCAGATTTAAGAAACTTATTTAACTTTCAAGTACTGAATTTCTCATTTTACAGAGCAGAAGCGTTGTATTTTCCTAGTTAACATTTGTAAGGTAGACTGAGGCTCCCCCAAAAGCTTTGGTGTTGCACTAAATCACGTGATTATTCAGTATGGTGCAGGAATTGAATCCATTTCAGCCAGGGTATTGTTGGGATGAAATCAGACAAGGTTCCCACTCTTGATCACTGCTGTGAGGTGAGCGCATGTGGACATTAGGAGAGAAAAAAGTTGGGCTCAGTTTTGATGCTGTATATAGTTGAATTGCCTGGTGTGCTCCTTGGTCCAGGCTCAAACATGAATAACAGTTTGGATGAGGCACCAGACTGTATGGCATCTGTGCAATTGTAACCAGGCAAGTGTTATAGAGTTACAGAGTCACTTCCAGCACAGAAGTAGGACACTCCACCCGTCAAGTCCATGCCATCCCTCCATGGAGCAATCCAGTCAGTTTCACTTCCCTCAATTAAAGCTGCAGGGCTGTGGGTATCATTTCCTTCAAGTGCCCATCTAATTTCCTTTTGAAATCGTTGATTGTTTCCCCTTCCACCACCACTCACTGCATAAAAATGTTTCTCCTCACATCCCCCTGCCCAAGACCCTAAATCTGTGTTGCCTAGTCCATGTACTACCAGCTAATAGGAAAGATTTTTCCTTGTCTGCCTTATCCAAACTTATCATAATCATGTACACCTCTACTAAATCTCCCCTCAATCTCTTTTGCTCCAAGGAGAACAACCCCAACTTTTACAACCTAACCTTGTAACTAAAATCCCCATCCCTGGAATCATTCTGGTAAATCATCTCTGCACCCTCTTAAGGACCCTCACCCTTCCTAGAATGTGGTAACCAGAAGTGGGTACAATACTCTAGTTGGGGCCTAACCAGAGGTCTATAAAGTTACAGCATAACTTCCCTGCTTTTGTACTGAATACCTCTATTCATGAAGCCCAGGATTCCATATGCTTTACTAACTACTCTCTCAATATGTCCTGTAATCTTCAAAGATCGATGCACATGCACCAAGTCCCTCTGTTCCTGAACACTCTTTAGAACCGTGCCATGAAGTGTAGATTGCCTCTCCTATCTCCTGTGCCAAAATGCATCACCTCAGACTTTCCTATATTAAATTTAATCTCCCACTTGTTTGCCCATTTTGCTAGCCTATCTATGTCTTTGCAGGTGATTTGTATCATCCTCACTGTTTGCAGCTCCTCCAAGCTTGGTATCATTGGCAGAGTTTGAAATTCCAAGATGCAAGTCATTTTATATATAACAAAAAAAGCAATGGTCCCTCGCACTGACTGTTGGAGAACACCGCTCCCTCCAATCTGAAAAACAACCATCTTCCATGACTCCCTGCTTTTTGCCCTTAAGCCAATTTTTTTATCCAATTGGACAGTGACCCTTCTATTCATTGAGCCTCTGTTTTGTTAATCAGCCTTTTATGTGGTACTTAATTAGATGCTTTCTTAAAATTCAGATACATGGACGCTATAGTTCGCTCCATTTTTGGTAAGTAAGTTACCCAGGATGGAAAGGATCCATGCAGACCAGCCAAGTGCCATATGTGATTAAGGCAAAACGCTGTGGACGCTGGAAATCTGAAACAAAAACAAAAATTGCTGGAAAAACTCAGCAGGTCTGACAGCATCTGTGGAGAGAAAGACAGAGTTAACATTTCATGTCCGCATGACTCTTCAGAGCTAAAGGGAAGTAGAAATGTGGTGAAATATATACTGTTTAAGGGGGGTTGGAACAGGTGAAGCTGGATAGAAGGCCAGCGATAGGTGGAGGCAAAGGAGAGATTGCAAAAGCTATCATAATCAAAAGGTCAAAGGGTTGTTAATAGTGGTGGTACTGGCTAAAGGAGGTGCTAATGGTGACATTGAGAGTGGAAAGCAGAATGTGATAGTGGCAGGACCAGGGTAAGCACTCTGGAAAGTGACAAATGGCCCTAGTGGGGGGAGGGGACGGTGGTGGGGAAAATGACCGGAAAGGCTAAAAGCTGGGGATAAAACAATGAATGAAAATGGAAATAAGTTTTAAAAATAATAATGAAAATAAGTGGGTGAAAAAAAATTAAATAAAAGTTTAAAAATAAAAATGAGTGAGAGAAAGGGGGGGGTCGGTGGTGGGGGGTCAAAAAGGGGTGGGCTTGGAGGAGAGGGTTCGTGGTCTGAAGTTGTTGAACTCAATGTTAAGCCTGGAAGGCTGTAAAGTTCCTAATCAGGAGATGAGGTGCTGTTCTTCCATTTTGCATTGAGCTTCACTGGAAAATTGCAGCAGGCCAAGGACGGACATGAGAGCAGGGTGGTGTGTTGAAATGGCAAGTGACAGGAAGCTCTGGGTCATGCTTGCGGATAGACCGAAGGTGTTCTGAAAAGTGGTCGCCCAGTCTATATTTGGTGTCTCCAATGTAAAGGAGAACGCATTGGGAGCAGCCAATGCTGTAGGCCAAATTGAAGCAGGTGCAAGTGAAGTGCTGCTTCATTTGAAGCGCGTGTTTAGGCCCTTGGATGGTGAGGAGGGGGAAGTAAAGGGGCAGGTGTTGCACCTTCTGCGATTGCATGGGAAGGTGCCATGAGAGGGGGTTGAGGTGTTGGGGGTGACGGAGGAGTGGACCAGGGTGTCCTGGAGGGAACGGTCCCTACGGAATGCCAACAGTGGGGGCTGAAGGGAAGATGTGTTTGGTGGTGGCATCATGCTGGAGTTGGAGGAAATGGTGGAGGATGATCCCTTGAATGCAGAGGCTGGTGGGTTGAAAAGTGTGGACAAGGGGGACGCTATCATGGTTCTGGGAGGGAGGGGAAGGTGTGAGGGCAGAGGCACAGGAGATGAGCCGGACACGAGCCGGACACCGTTGAGGGCCCTGTCAACCACCGTGGGTGGGAAACCTCGGTTAAGGAAGAAGAAAGACATGTAAGAAGCACTGTTTTGGAACAGTTTGGAAAGTGGCATCATCGGAACAGATGCGACGGAGGCAAAGGAACTGAGAGAGTGGAATGGAGTCCTTACAAGAAGTGGGGTATGAGGAGCTGTCGTGGAGGTAGCTGTGGGAGTCGATAGGCTTGTAATGAATATTGGTGGACCGTCTATCACCATAAATTGAGACAGAGGCCAAGGAAGGGAAGGGAAGTATCAGAGATGGGCCATGTGAAAGTGATGGAAGCAAAATTGATAAATTTTTCCAGGTCCAGACAAGAGCATGAAGCGGCACCAAAATAGTCATCGTTGTACCAAAAAAGAGTTGTGGGAGGCGACCTGAGTAGGACTGGAACAAAGAATGTTCCATACACCCTATAAAGAGACAGGTATAACTGGGACCCATGTGGGTACCCATAGCCACACCTTTTATTTGGAGGAAGTGAGACAAGTTCAGCCAGATGGAGGAGAGTGGTGGTGGATGGGGATTGTTCGGGCCTCTGATCGAGGAAGAAGCGAAGAGCCCTCAGATGATCCTGGTGGGGGATGGGGGTGTAGAGGGATTGGAAGCCCCAGAACCATGATAAGGTCCCCCTTGCCCTCACTTTTCACCCCACCAGGCTCCGCATTCAAAAGATCATCCTCCACCATTTCCTCCAACTCCAGCATGATGCCACAACCAAACACGTCTTCCCTTCAACCCCCCACTGTCGGCATTGTGTAGGGACAGTTCCCTCCAGGACACCCTGGTCCACTCCTCCATCACTTGAACCCTCTCCCATGGCACCTTCCCAAGCAATCGCAGAAGGTGCAACACCTGCCCCTTTACTTCTCCCCCCCTCCTCACCATCCAAGGGCCCAAAAACTCCTTTCAGGTGAAGCAGTGCTTCACTTGCACCTCCTTCAATTTGGTATACGGCATTCGCTGCTCTAAATTTGGTGGTCTCTACATTGGAGAGACCAAACGCAGACTGGATGACCATTTTGTGGAACACCTTCGATTTGTCCACAAGCATGACCCAGACCTTCCTATTGCTTGGCATTTCAGCACACCATCATGCCCACATGTCCATTCTTGGCCTGCTATAATGTTCCAGTGAAGCTCAACGCAAACTAGAGGAACAGCACCTCATCTTCCGATTAGGCACTTTACAGCCTTCCAGACTTAACATTGAGTTCAACAACTTCAGACTATGAACTCTCTCCTCCATCCCACGCCTTTTTGATGCCCCCCCTTTTCTATATTTAATTTTTATTTTTTCCCCACGTATTTTCATTATTATTATTTTTAAAATTTATTTCCATTTTTATTCATTGTTTTATCCCCACCTTTTAGCCTTCCCGATCCTTTTTCCCACCACTGTCTCCTCCCCCCACCCCACCCCCACTAGGGCCATCTGTCACTTTCCAGAGTGCTTACCCTGGTCCTGACATTATCACATTCTGCTTTCCATTCTCAATGTCACCATTAGCACCTCCTGTAGCCAGCACGACCACCATTTGACTTTTTGACATCTTTCGCAATCTCTCCTTTGCCTCCACCTATCGCAGGCTTCACCTGTTCCGCCCCCCCCCCCCACCCCCCTTAAACAGTATATATTTCACCACATTTCTACTTCTCTTTAGCTCTGAAGAAGAGTCATACGGACTCAAAATGTTAACTCTGTCTTTCTCTCCACAGATGCTGTCAGACCTGCTGAGTTTTTCCAGCATTTTTTGTTTTCGTGCCATATGTGATTGCTGGTAGGCATTGAGTTAGCTGTTCTGTCAGGCTATAACTGGCCTCAGTGCCTGTGGGTGGTGACGGTAATGTAAATCCCAGCCAGGATTCCAACTCTGATTGCTCTGCAGTGAATCTCCTTGGTGCATCCTTGATCAGTATGTTCCTGGCCCAACTAGAAAGGAGACATTGCTAGATTTGGTGCTGGGAAATGAGGTGGGCCAAGCGGACCCAGTTTCTGTGAGGGAACACTTGGGTAAGAGTGATGATCATATCATACGGTTTCAGATTTGCAATGAAGAAAAGGAAAGAACAATATAAACTTGAATGTCTAGATTGAAAAAGGGCAGATTTCAATTCGATGAGAAGCGATCTAGCCAGAGTAAAGTGGAACCAAAGACTGATGGGGAAAAGTGTAGTGGAACAGTGGGTTATCTTTCGGGAAGAGATGCTTCAGGCACAAGCTAGGCACATACCAACAAAGGTGAAAGGTTGGAAAAACAGGGCCTCCTTGAATGATGGAGAAAGATTATTAACAGAAAAGAGGGTGTATGGTGCATGTCAGGTGAATTCTTCAAGTGAGAACCAGGTCAAATATGTAAGTTGACAGGGGAAGTGGAGAGGAAAATAAGACTGGCAAAGAGAGAGTATGAGAATAGAATAGCAGTCAACATAAAAGGGAACCCAAAAATCTTCTATTGGCATGTAAATAGTAAGTGGTTAGTAAGAGGTGGGGTAGGTCCTAATAGGAGAAAGAAGGTGACATGCTTAGAGACACAGTGCTAGAATAATTAATGGGTACTTTGTATCAGTGTTTACTCAGGATGAGGAATATGCCAAAATATTGGTAGAAATGGAGATGATAGAAACAACGGATAGGTTGAAAATCAAGAGGGTGGAGCTCCTGCAAAGACTGGCTATGCTTAGGGTTGATAAGTCACCTGGTCTGGATGGCGTGCAGCATCCCAGGTTGCTTAAGGAAGTGGGGGAGGAGATAGCGGAAGGACTTGCTGTAATCTTCGCTAGATATGGGGGAGATGCCGGAGGATTGGAAAGTGGAAAATGTGACACCCTTTTTAAAGAAAAAGCAACTACAGGTCAGTTAGTTTAACATCAATAGTGGATAAGATTTTAGAAACAATAGTTAGCAAAAAAAAATCAACAGGCACTTGGAGGGATGTGGGTTAATTGAGGAAAGCCTGCACGGCTTTGTAAGAGGCAAATTGTGCTTGGCTAAACCAATTGAATTTTTTGATGAAATAACAGAGAAGGTTGATGAAGGGAATGCGACGGATGTTATCCATTGTTGGGTGCCTTCAAGAATGCATCAGTGCAAATGTGGGTGGGAAAAGTGAAGCTAAACGATAATGGTACTGAACGATATCTAATCAATCTTTTTGCCACTCTAAGGGGTGGTGGAGGTCTTTGTTGTCACCAGTGATGTAAGCTGCATCACCCTTTGAGCCACAACATCTTAATGATGAGGCAAAGAGGCAGCAGAGGAAAGAACAGGAAGCAAATCCGGCACTCTGGATCCCATTACCTCATGGAGTATCCTGCCCCGTGTGCCTAAAGATCTATGGGTCTGTAATCGGCCTGTTCAGTCACATGAAGACTATTGGCAGAAACCCTGACCTTGAATTGACATAGTCCTCGAATTGTGGGACAGACAACAACAATGTGAACTTTTGATTATACTTTCCATTCAAAAATAAAGACTTAAAATTATATGGTGGCTTTCATCATTTCAGGATGTCTCAAAGCACTTTACAGCCAATTAAATACTTGTTGTAGTGTCATCACTTGTAATGTAGAAAATGCTGTAACCAATTTGTGCACAGCAAACTCCCACAAACAGCAATATGATAACCAGATAATTTGTTTAGTTGTGTTGGTTGAGGGATATATGTTAGCCAAGGCAGTACGGTTAACTCCTTTGCTCTTCAAAATAATATTTTTAAATTCACCTATGGGATGCGGGTGTCGATGGCTAGTCTAGCATTTATTGCCCATCCCTAATTGCCCTTGAGAAGGTGGTGGTGAGCTGCCTTCTTGAACCACTGCAGTCCATGTGGTGTCGGTACACCCACAGTGTTGTTAGGGAGGAAGTTCCAGGATTTTGACTCAGCGACAGTGAAGGAATGGCCGATATATTGCCAAGTCAGGATGGTGTGTGACTTGGAGGGGAACTTCCAGGTGGCGGTGTTCCCATGTATCTGCTGCCCTTGTCCTTTGAGATGATAGAGGTCGTGGGCTCGGAAGGTGCTGCCTAAAGAGCCTTGGTGAGTTTCTGTTGTGCATCTTGTAGATGGTACACACTGCTGTCACTGTTTGTGGGTGGTGGAGGGAGTGAATTTTTGTGGATGGGGAGCCAATCAAGCGGGCTGCTTTGTCCTGGACATTGTCAAGCTTCTTGTGTTGTTGGAGCTGCACTTATCCAGGCAAGTGGAGAGCATTCCATCACACTCCTGACTTGTGCCTTGTAGATGGTGAACAGGCTTTGGGGCGCAGGAAGTGAGTTCATTGCCGCAGGATTCCAAGCATCTGACCTGCTCTTGTAGCCACAGTATTTATATGGCTAGATCGGTTCAGTTTCTGGTCAATGGTAACCCCCAAGATGTTAGTGCAATGAAATCTTCTGCGTTCACTTGAGGGGGCAGATGGGGCCTTGGTTTAATGTCTCATCCATGCAGTGCCACATCTTTGTCAGCTGTTGCATTCTCCAGAAAATTCATACATCAACATCACAGGTCAGAAATCAAGGTTGCAGGGTTCTTTATTTAAGTGCCTGGTGATGATCATAATTCATAATGTGAAGAATTAGAATTATTTAATTTTTGCCTTTGTAATTACATTTGAAAAGCTTCAATTATTCAATTAAATGTACTGCTTTAGTTATATTACCTCTGAACTTTTTGAATTTGTGCTGCCAGGAAGAGTTGAAAGGGCCACACTAATGGCCATCGATAAATGTGTAGGGGCTTGATCCTTTTTTAAAAAAAGGGATTGCTGCTTTTGTCATGAACTCTCATGAAGAAAAAACTAATCTCTAACATGTTGCAAACAGACCTTTCATATCGTGGAATTGATGCAAAAAGGGGCTCAGCTTTGTAATTTAAACTTTTATGCTGATAGAAACTTAATAGGTCCCCTGATAACTCAGTGATTTCAAAGAACAAAGAAAAGTACAGCACAGGAACAGGCCCTTCGGCCCTCCAAGCCTGCGCCGATCATATTGCCCGTCAACTAACATTTTACACTTCTGGGGTCCGTATCCCTCTCTTCCTATCCTATTCATGTATTTGTCAAGCTGCCTCTTAAACACCACTATCGTACCTGCTTCCACCACCACCTCTGGCAGCGAATTCCAGACACTCACTACCCTCTGCGTAAAAAACGCCCTGTACATCTCCTCTATAGTTTTCTCCTCTCACCTTAAATCTATGTCCCCTAGCAATTGACTCTTCCACCCTGGGAAAAAGCTTCTGACTATCTACTCTGTCCATGCCACTCATAATTTTGAAAACTTCTATCAAGTCGCCCCTCAATCTCCGTCGCTCTAGTGAGAACAATCCGAGTTTCTCCAACCTCTCCTCATAGCTAATAACCTCCAGACCAGGCAGCATCCTGGTAAACCTCCTCTGCACCCTCTCCAATGCCTCCATATCTTTCTGGTAATGTGGTGACCAGAATTGCTCGCAATTTTCCAAGTGTGGCCTAACCAAGCTGCAGCATGACTTCCCAGCTTTTATACTCAATACCCCTGCCAATGAAGGCAAGCATGCCATATGCCTTCCTGACTACCTTATCCACCTGCGTTGCCACTTTCAGTGACCTGTGGACCTGTACACCCAGATCCCTCTGCCTGTCGATGCACTTAAGGGTTCTGCCATTTACTGTATAATTCCTGCCTGTATTAGACCTTCCAAAATGCATTACCTCGCATTTGTCCGGATTAAACTCCATCTGCTACTTCTCCGCCCAAGTCTCCAACCGATCTATATCCCGTTGTATCCTTTGACAATCCTCTTCGCTATCTGCAACTCCTCCAACCTTAGTGTCATCTGCAAACTTACTAATTAGCCCAGTTACATTTTCCTCCAAATCATTTATGCATACTACAAACAGCAAAGGTCCCAGCACTGATCCCTGCGGAACTCCACTAGTCACAGTTCTCCATTCAGAAAAGCACCCTTCCACTGCTACCCTCTGTTCTCTATGACCAGCCAATTCTGTATCCATCTTGCCAGCTCACCTCTGATCCCGTGCGACTTTACCTTCTGTACCAGTCTGCCATGAGGGACCTTGTCAAAGGCCTTACTGAAATCCATGTATATAACATCCACTGCCCTTCCATCATTGATCATCTTTGTCACTTCCTCGAAAAACTCGATCAAGTTAGTGAGACATGACCTCCCCTTCACAAAGCCATGCTGCCTCTCACTAATACGCCCATTTGCTTCCAAATGGTAGTAAATCCTGTCACGAAGAATCTTCTCCAATAATTTCCCTACCACTGACGTAAGACTCACCAGCCTGTAATTTCCTGGATTAGGCTACCCTTCTTAAACAATGGAACAACATTGGCCATTCTCCAGTCCTCTGGGACCTCACCCGTAGCCAGTGAGGATACTCAAGGCCCCAGCAATCTCCTCCCTTGCCTCCCTCAGTACTCTGGGGTAGATCCCATCTGGCCCTGGGGACTTGTCCACCTTAATATTCTTCAAGACGCCAAACACCTCCTCTTTTTTGATGTCAACATGATCTAGGCTACCTACACACTCTTCCCCAGACAAATTGACCACTAAGTCCTTCTCTTTGGTGAATACTGATGAGAAGTATTCATTTAGTATCTCTCCCATTTCTTCTGGCTCCACACACAAATTCCCACCTCTATCCCTGAGTGGGCCTATCCTTTCCCTGGCTACCCTCTTGCTTTTTACATATGTATAAAAGGCCTTGGGATTTTCCTTAATCCTGGTTGCCAGTGACTTTTCATGACCCCTTTTAGCCCTCCTGACTCCTTGTTTAAGTTTCTTCCTACTTTCTTTGTATTCTCCACGGGCTTCATCTGTTCCCAGCCTTCTAGCCCTTACGAATGCTTCCTTTTCTTTTTGACTAATCTCACAATATCCTTCGTTATCCAAGGTTCCTGAAACTTATCATGCTTATCCTTCATCCTAGCAGGAACATGTCGGTCCTGAATTCTTATCAACTGACGTTTGAAAGCCCCCCACATGTCAGTTGTTGATTTGCCCTCAAACATCCGCCTCCAGTCTAGATTCCTCAGTTCCTGCCTAATATTGTTATAATTAGCCTTCCCCCAATTAAGCACCTTAACCCGAGGACTCCTGTTATCCTTATCCACTAGTACCTTGAAACTTACTGAATTGTGGTCACTTTTCCCGAAATGCTCTCCTACTGAAACTTCGACCACCTGGCCGGGTTCATTCCCTAATACCAGGTCCAGTATTGCCCCTTCCCTAGTTGGACTATCTACATATTGTCTCACGAAGCCCTCCTGAATGCATCTTACAAATTCTGCACCATCCAAACCCCTAGCACTAAGTGATTCCCAGTCAATATAGGGAAAGTTAAAATCACTCACCACAACAACCCTATTGCTTTTACATCTTTCCAAAATCTGCCCCTCAATCTCCCGCCAGCAGTTGGGAGGCCTATAGTAAACCCCCAACATTTTGACTGCGCCCTTCCTATTCCGGAGCTCTACCTATATTGCCTCACTTCATGAGCCCACCGAGGTGTCCTCCTGTCGTACAGCTGTGATATTCCCCTTAACCAGCAGTGCAACTCCCCCACCTCTTCTACATCCCTCTCTATCCTGCCTGAGACATCTAAATCCTGGAACGTTTATCTGCCAATCCTGTCCATCCTACAACCAAGTCTCTGTAATAGCAATAACATCATAGTCCCAAGTACTAATCCAAACTCTAAGCTCATCTGCCTTGCCTGTTGTACTTCGCGAATTGAAACAAATGCATTTCAGACCCCCAGTCCCACTGTGTTCAGTAATTTCTCCCTGCCTGCCCTTCCTCTTAATCCTACTGAACATATTCACTGGTTCCCAGTCATTTATTTCACCTGCTGACCTATTGCTGTGGTTCCCACCCCCCTGCCATCCTAGTTTAAACCCTCCCGAGTGACACTAGCAAACCTTGCAGCCAGGATATTGGTGCCCCTCCAGTTTAGATGCAACCTGTCCTTCTTGCACATGTCTCACCTGCCCCGGAAGAGATCCCTCCGATCCAGGTATCGGAAACCCTCCCTCCTACACCATCTGTTCAGCCATGTGTTCAGCTGCACCATCTTCCTATTTCTAGCCTCACTGGCACGTGGCACAGGGAGAAATCCTGAGATTACAACCCTAGAAGTCCTGTTTTTTAACTTTCTGCCTAACTCCCTGAACTCCCACTGCAGGACCTCGTCACTCTTCCTGCCTATGTTGTTAGTACCAATGTGTACCATGACCTCTGGCTGTTCTCCCTCCCCCTTCAGAATGTCCCGTACCCGATCAGAGACATCCTGGACCCTGACACCAGGGAGGCAACATACCATCCTGGTGTCTCTTTCATGACCACAGAAGCACCTATCTGAGTCCCTGACTATAGACTCTACGTAGTGTGTAACTGAGCCTCCTGGATCAGGAACGTCTGATGTTTGAGCCTGGTCTGCAATGGGAAACTGATAAACCTGCATTACAATTGGCCTCAAAGATTGGACTTTTTTTTATTCATTAATGGGATTCAGGCTTCGCTGGCTGGGCCAGCATTTATTGCCCATCCCTAATTGCCCTTGAGAAGGTGATGGTGAGCTGCTTTCTTGAACTGCTGCAGTCTTTGTGGTGTAGGTACACCCACAGTGCTGTTAGGAAGGGAGTTCCAGGATTTTAACCCAACTACAGCGAAGGAACGGTGATATATTTCCAAGTCAGGATGGTGAGTAGCTTGGAGGGTAACTTCCAGGTGATAGTGTTCCATCTATTTGCATCCCTTGTCCTTCTAGATGGTAGTGGTCGTGGGTTTGGAAGGTGCTAAATTCTAGGGAAGGGAAATCAGCCAGGGTACCAGCTCCTGATAGCTATCCTATGATTCCTGATGAAATGCAGGCTTGTTTTCCATACCTTGTATGGGGCCTTTGGTGCTTCCTTCCCCACACCTTCTCAAAGGTCAAGTTAACCACTGACGCTCAATGTCTAAACTCAGACAGCAAACAGAAATTTGGACAAGGGGATAACTCTGAAACCTATTGAATTGGCACTTACAGAGTAGTGAGCAAATAAACTAGAGCGGAGGAATCGTTGCGTGGGCGGGTTTACAAGCAGAGAAGCCAGTCTGTGCTGAGAAAAATTTATTTGCCAATTCTGAGTTGTCTCTCAGATTTTTAAACTTTTTCCTTCTCCTCATCATAAAATCATACAGCACAAAAAGAAGCCATTCTGTACATCATACCAGTGCCGGCTCGTTAAAAGAGCTATTCAATTAGTCCCACTCTCTGCTTTTTCCTCACTGTTCTGCAGATCAACGCTATCCACTTCTCTTCAAATAAAAGTGTAAGATGTTTGTTCACCAATGACCCCAGTCAGTAGTATAGTTGTGGGATGATTAAACTCTTGTGCTACCTCATGCTGTAAGAAGAAATTTAGACAAACCACGGGTTGTTGTCTCTCCTTGTTCCATGTGTACAGGAGAAAAACATTGCTTCTCTGACAAATCCATTCATTTCCCACCAAAGCTATTGTGGGAGAACCCATTTGATAATTGCAGGTGTAGCATTCAGGTTATATGGACTAAAAGCCTTCAGTGGAAAAGAAGGGTAGAATTCCACAGGTCTGAGGTGGTGGATAAAGAATTGAGTGGGAGGCTGTTTGATGAATTTGGTTTCAATGCAAGGAGGAGGAAGTGAATGCAGAGCACCATATTTGAAGCTTAGAGGAAATGAGTAAGGAAAGTTCAGGGCTGACATTATAGAACTATTTTGTGATGCTTCAGAAACTCAGCCTTAAAAAAAATTACAGGTACTCAAAAACAGGAATTTCTCTAATGTAAGATTTTCTATGGGTGATCCAATCCTGTAAAACAAAGGGAGAACATGGACATAACTCATGTGAAATATTTACAAGATGCACTGTTAATCTCGACAAGGCCTTGACTTTCAGCCACAACACCAGATGGCACTGAGAGTATGGGTTCATTTATAGAGGTGCCAATTGCAATATTCCACACATACAAAAGTTAGGCTTAAAGTGGTATACTTCCTGAATTAAGGAGCTGCTGAAGATGGCCACTACCTTCAAACATGGTTAGATGATGAACTGAGGTTTACTTCTGAGAACTTATGGAAAATGGGGATTTGGCTTGCACTAAATGCTTCAGGACAGAAAAATGACAAGATCTGTAGCATTAGTTCGAACAGAATTCACACATGGAAAATAAATTAAATCTATACAGTGCTCGGTGCTGTGCAGAAAGGATATTCAAAGACAAAACCCTTCAGGAAAATGCAGCTGACAGAAACAAGTCAATCAGACAAAAAAACCCTTGAAAGCAGAGAACGCACCCAAGTAAATGTACACAAAGAGCGGCACGAACCATACTATAAAATGTAACATAAAGACTGATTGGAATAGTTTCAACTTCTTTTGTACAGAATCCCTCCAGTACTGCAATTATTGCATAGGTTCTTCCACTGTAGCTTTGGTGGGGTCTCCAGAGAAGGAATGTTTTTCTGGGGTTTCCACCCGCACTGTTTTAGTGCCTCATTGTCTCTTGTATCATCTTCAACCTTAATATCATGCACTATGGACCTTGGTCTTGCCCCTTAATTTTTCATTTAAAAAAAACAGGAACAAGCTTGTTCATATTGAGCATAGATTCCACAACACCCTCAATAATAACCTGATTATGTACACCTGACTGTTTCTGGCTTTCAGACCTTTTCCAATGTCCAGTGAAACTGTAATGGCCAATGAATATAAAGACTGATCTGTAGAGTAGCAGAGCTGCTTAGCCCACTGGTCTGAAGGTTACTGCCCTAAGTGCTGGCAACTTCATTTGTATTTTCACTGGAGTCAGAATGAGTCTTTGGAGTTGTTGGTCAAAATGTGCACTTAGGGTGGGTCTTGCCCATGTCTGATAGTGATAGGGCAATAGCTGAAGTTTGATCAATTTTATACACTCACCCAAGTCGCTGCAGTATCCATAATGTTCAATTCTGTTAGGCAGCTGACCTAATATTTATTGAGCTTTGTAAACCAAAAGCTGAGGTATCCTTCCTGTTAATTGCTGCTGAATATCCTTAAAGGCAAAGAATGCTTTTATAAGTATCACTGAAACCCACCACACCTGCCCCTGCAAAAAAACTTCAAGGGAAATTTTCACTTGATACCAGAGAACTCGGAACAGGGAAAAACACAATTCATGGTTGTGACACTTGAGGTGATTGCATTTATGTACAACCTATTCATGCAGCTCTATATCAGCTGGAACAAGGCGACTTATTTGATGAACATTGAGCTCTTATATGGCTCAATAATAAATTGAATGCAAAAATATGCCATGCTGCCAGTTGGTTATCGATTCATTTTTACAATAGGCTGAGTAGGCCTCTCTAAGGAGAAGAAAATTTTGATCTCAAGACAAATTGTGAAAGACAATAAGCCTTCTCTTTGCTTTGACTTCCCAATTGCTGCCTTGACAGGTTGCAATACGTTATTCTATACTTTCCTGTGATAAATAGTTTTCGGATTGGGGACTGAATGTGCGATTAAGAAAGGAGCTTAATTTGCTTTAGTCTTTTATCTTGGGATTGTTTCGACAACTGAGCTATAAGCTGTTTGCATAACAAAGACTAGAACAAATAAGGTCTGGAGGGGTTGCTTTCTTGTTCGTAATTAACATGTCATTTAATTCTTTTGTAATAAGGTTTCTTCATTTTCAGGACTTTGGGGTTGTCTTTCATTATTAGAGTGTTTCTCTTCCTCCTTCCCTCCCCGGTTAGATGTCTGCTGTTTGTACTTCTCTGTTGTTAGGGCTACAGTTTGATCTTGTGGAAGAGTCTTAGACATTTGGCAAAGCTTTCGGCTCCCTTACATGGACTCCCCTCTGGATTTTCCTCTGATATTAATTTGGTTTCCAGATGTTGGTTTAACCCTTATTGGAAAGAGTTTGATGAGTGAACAGAGGAATGTTTTTAATTGTAAAAATGTTTGGTGGAATGAAATTCTGAAAAGCACATGAGCAACTTAACAGTTCAAATCTTTTGAAAACCTTGCACAAGTGTTACCTTATTTAACTTGAACTGCTTTGCCCAGAAAATGAGTTGAGAAAAACATTCCTTATACAATGTTTGTTTACTTTATAGCACATCAAGTCCACCCCGTTGGCCAGGAAGTGCTTTCTTCAAGAAGAATGGAGCACTCCAAGGTAAGAGAAAACATTCCAGGATCATTGATGTATTTTTTACCAGCGATTGGTGATTTTTTTTTCCTCCTAATGCCTGTTGAATTAATTTCAAGACTGCATACATCATTACAGGGTTTCTAACTTGAATGTTAAAATTTCTGAATGCTACAGTTGTTCTGTGTGTTTTGTTTACTAACCCACCAAGAGTTAGTTAAATGCAAATGACTGCATGGATATTCAAATTCTGCTAAAGGGCCGTATTTTTGCAGGAGCAGCAAGATCTTTAACACCAAATCAAGGTATTGGGAACTGTTAAGATATAAATTCAAAGCCACAGTTTCTATCTTCAACAGTCCAAAGCTCAGAGGTCTGGTACTATGCATTCCATTCACAAATAGGAAACTAAATTCAAACAATTGTACTAACTGATTTTTCATTTTGCTCTGAGTCTACTGCTATAAGCCTCGGTGGCCAGACTCTTTCTTAGCAGGTATATTACTCGAGCCGATGGATAAAATAGTTAGAAGCAAGGTCTGGGGGAGGGCACCCAATGATAAACTGACAATGGAACAAAGACAGAAAATGCTGAAAAAACTCAGCAGGTCTAACAGTACCTGTGGAGAGAAAAACAGAGTTGACGTTTTGAGTCCGTATGACCCTTCTTACGGACTCGAAACGTCAACTCTTTTTCTCTCTCCACACATGCTGTTAGACCTGCCGAGTTTTTCCAGCATTTTCAGTTTTTGTTTCAGATTCCCAGCATCTGCAGTATTTTGCTTTTAACTGATAATGGAACATTGTAGTGCGCAATGGGCCTGGTTAATGCCTTGGAGCGATGAATAATTTGATTGTTGGGTCCTGGCATATTAGAACCATAGAAACGTTACAGCACAGAAGGAGGCCATTCGGCCCATCTTGTCCATGCCAGCCTGAGGACACCCAAGTGCCCTTTCTAATCCCACCTTCCTGCAGCTTACAGCACTTTAGGTGCAGATCTAGGTACTTTTTAAAAGAGTTTAAAGTTTCTGCCTCTACCACCAACTTGGGCAGCGAATTCCAGACACCCACTACCCTCTGCCTCAAAAAGTTCTTCCTCATGTCCCCCCTACACCTTCTGCCACTTATCTTGAATCTATGTCCCCTGGTTCTAGAATTCTCCATCAAGGGAAACAATTACATTTATAAGATGGTTTCTACCTAGAATTTCTACCTAGAAACGATACAGCGCTGTTTGGCCCAGCATTGCCTGTCATTGTTCTTCCTACCAGAATTTTTTTTTCTTTTCTACTGAAATGTATCATTTCACACTTAATGGTTAAACTTCATTTGTCACGTGTCTGCCCATTTTACCTGTCTACCACCTCCAAGTTTTTTACTAAATTTGCAAATTTTGAAATCATGCCCTGTATAGTCAAGTCCAGTCGGTGGTCCAAATACCAATCCCTGGAGAACGCCATTGTATACATCCCATGAGTCTGATGAAGAAGAAGGGTGCACGGCTTTGTTTCTTTAGAAGCAGGGGCCAGATTCAAATCTTAGTCTGAAGGCAAAATACTGCGGATGGTGAAAATGCTGGAAATACGCAGCAGCCCATGCAGCACCTGTGAGAGAGAGAGAAACTGAGTTAATGTATCAGGCCTGTTCACCTGCTGTCGGAATTGGAAAACGTTACAGATGTAACAGGGTTTAAGGAAGTACAGTACAGGGAAATGAAGAGGAAGGAACAAATGGAAATGTCTGTGATGGAGTGGAATGCAGGAGAAGTTAAATGAGCAACAGAATCATTGCCAGCACCTGCTGCCCAAAATAAATAGGATCAGAGGTTATGATCTGAAATTATTGAATTCACTGAGTCTGGAAGACTGCGAAGTGCTTAATTGAGAGATGAGCTTCCATTGAACTTCATTGGGACAGTTACACAGAGTTAAATAGAACATATAGTAAAGAAACAGGCCCAATGAGTCCATGCTGATATTTATGCTCCACTTCAACCCTTTCAACAGATCTTCCCTTTTCCCCCCTTTACATGCCCCTACACTTAAAGCAGAAACATAATCGACCTGAAAGTTAACTGTTCCTCTCTCTGCAGATGCTGCCTGGCCTGCTGGGCATCCAGAACATTTTCTGTTCAAATTCTAGTCTGTTCAGTCATTTGAATTTAGCTTGCTGTCTTACTGGGTTAGTAGACAAAGCACTTCGATCCCCCAAATTGCTCACCTTACTAGCTGAATTAGGAAGTGTCAATGGAATTTTTTGTTTGAAACAAGAAAGTATGAGGTCAGCTGTCTAGTTTTCTGTCAGAACATTATGCTCAATTGACACGGTGGCTGATTAATAGTTCTTGTACTTTATGGCAAATAACTTGGATAACAATGATCAACTGGCTACCAAGGTGGACGTTTGATTACTGCGTGATGTTCAAAAGGTCATTATTAAATGAGCTATAATAGCCATTTTGATTACACTGACATTTTTGCTGAAATTTCAAGGTAGCCATTGTGAAGTGGAGTTCTTTGTATTTGTTGTGTATTCCAGATGAATGTTGCAAATCATCAGCAGAACCTTGTGCCGTGGTATTTTGTAACCAGAATAGTTTTTAACAGCATACTTAAACTTGTGATCATGTTTTCTTTGAATTCATATGCATTTGTGCCTTTCCTTTGAAGTGACATTCTAATTCTGCTAATTGTGAATCTCAGCGATGTATGCTATCTATAGTGCAGCATACATTGAGACATCAAAAACTGAGACTCACCTTTGCAACCATGGCTTACTTCAGGGGCACTCAATTCTCAAACTACAGCACCTTAATTTTCAGTTTTTCTATGGGTTTTTTCTCTCTCTACAGCAGTTGGAATGGAAGAGAGATGTGAAATAAATTGTTGCAATGTGCAGAAGTACAAGTGTATGGTAGAGGAAAGAATAAAATAAAATTACAATGGTTTCCTCAGTTGGTCAATGCACATTTCATTGCAGAACTGAGCCATGTGTATCAGATGATCACCCCTGTTGAGTGAGCTGACCTCAGTCGAGACAGTAGAAATGGCCTCTAATCGGTATCCAGCAATCTGCTGCATATGTCGGTGTAGGTGATAATCTTTTGTTATGTTTGCCATGGGCAAATAGCCTGCTAACTCTCAGCATGGAACCTTTCATGAATAATGACCACTGAAGAGAAATATTGGAGGGTGATAGTGTTGTGCAATTACACCATAACAAAGAGTTGTTGCTGATGGCAGAGATGAAATTGAGATGAATAAAAATTGAAATTATTCTTGATATTATTTACCGTCGTAATCTTTAAAGAATTCCATTGTGATTTAAATTTCATATTGAGTTATACATTTGCATTAAATATAGTAACCAAGGTAACTAGGTCAACATCTTGACAAAACTATTAGTCAGATATGTTGGAAAGTACCTCTCTAAGTGCGGTGCAAACCTTTGCAGCATGGTGTTCTTGTGGCCCTTGTTTTAAACAGTGCATACATACACTGGTGTTGCAAAATATCTTAACTATTACTCAATTAAAAACATTACGTACCTGCAGGGTTAAGGTTGAGTTTTACTTTTTTAGTCCTTTAATATGGAAATTGCATGCCAGGGTACTTTGTGCATTCTACCTAATGAGCAATATTGCCATTGATCTTGAACATGAAGTAAAATAAAGACTTTTTTCATTATTTGGATGTATTGTTGAAGAAATATTCATTCTTTGTATCTTTCTGACTTGCATTTAGTTTTCTTCTCCCTCCTTTATCAGTGTTTGTCCAACATGCAGTCTTGGATGTATTGAAGTTTCCTCTAGCAAAACATTGCAAAACCAGAGAGAGACCTTTGTCCTGGACCTCTGCCACAAATTCAGTTCACTCATCATTGACCTGGTCACTGACTCGGGCTGCAGCAACCTGTTTGCGAACTCAGTGTCCTATTCAACCCGAGGCTGAGCTAGCTATCATATACCTTATCCTTAGCATCACAGTCTGCCTCCCTCCGCCCCTGTGAGATCACATACCTCCTCTCTTACCTCAGTTCATCTGTTGAAACCCTTTTCAGTGCAGTTATCACCACTAGGCTTGACAAGTCCAATGCTTTCCTAGTCGCCCTCATCTTCCATGCTCAATAAACTTCAGCTCATCTGAAACTCTGCTGCCCAGACCCACTTTTGCAACAAGTCCCACTCTCCTTTCACCCCTGTCCTTGTTAATCTGCATTGACCCTCAATCCCCTAGTGCCTCAAATTTAAATTTAGAATTTTCATCCTTGTTCAAATTCTGTTGCACACTCACCCTTCCTTATTCCAATGACCTCTTCAAGCTCTACACTTCAGATCTCGCTTTCTCTGACTCTGCCTCTTTTGATTCTGCTTCCTTCACCCAACCCTGAGTTACTCTGCCGTATGTTGCCCACCATTCCACATTCTGAAATTCCCATCTTAAACGCCTCTATCTCTCTCCCTCTCATTTATTGATGAAGCGCCTGCTTGATCATAGTTTTGGTCATCCCTCTTAATATTACCACTTTTGACTTGGCATCCATGTTTTAATTGCACTTTGTGAAACACTGGTGGCATTTTCAATGTTATTGTGGTTATTACTTAATGTTACTATTAAACTTCAGGAATGAATGAAATGTCGTAGTGCCACTTAGGTGGCATTCTCCTAATGTGGTAGCATGTTTGGTCCTGCAACGTTGTGCATGTGAGAGTAGATGTGAACGTCAGTAAGTGGCTTCAATGTATGTCATTTGTATTCTGCCAAATCATTGGTAGAACAATGTTGCTGCTGGAATGTCAGAAGGTGCAGCATGTTGTGCGGAGCACTGTAGGTGTTGAATGAAAATTTTTGTTATGCTTTCTCAAAACAGGGTCCTGTCTATTTTCCTCCTCTCTGAGACTTTAGAGGGGATTTAACAATTTCTCCTTTCTATTGGGCTTGTGACAAAACTGTTGTACTTGTATGATTTCAGATAAGCTTTGTTATAAGTGAACTGCTTGCCTTTCCTTTGTATGTTCTTAGTTAATCACAAAGAATTGTTTAGGAGAGACAAACGAATGCATTGGGTTGCTTATGTTTTTCATGGGACGTGGGCGTTGACGGCTAGACCAGCATTCATTACCCACCCCTCATTGCCCTTGAGAAGTGGCGGTGAGCTACTGCTTTGAACCCCTACAGTCCATGTAGGTACACCCACAGTGCAGAATAGGTACTTTGCATCAGTCTTCACGGTGGAAGACACGAGTAACATCCCCAAAGTTCAAGAGAGTCAGGGGGCAGAGGTGAGTATGGTGGCCATTACCAAGGAGAAGGTGCTAGGAAAACTGAAAGGTCTGAAGGTGGATAAATCACCTAGGCCAGATGGATTACACCCCAGAGTTCTGAAGGAGATCGCTGAAGAGATAGTGGAGGCGTTAGTGGTGATCTTTCAGGAATCACTGGAGTCAGGGAGGGTCCCAGAGGACTGGAAAATCGCTAATGTAACCCCCCCTGTTTAAGAAGGGAGTGAGGCAAAAGACGGGAAATTACAGGCCGATTAGCCTGACCTCGGTCGTTGGTAAGATTTTAGAGTCCATTATTAAGGATGAGATTTCAGAATACTTGGAAGTGCATGATAAAATCGGGCAAAGTCAGCATGGTTTCATCAAGGGGAGGTCATGCCTTATAAATCTGTTGGAATTCTTTGAGGAGGTAATGAGTAGGTTAGACAAAGGAGAGCCAATGGATGTTGTCTATTTGGACTTCCAGAAGGCCTTTGACAAGGTGCCGCACAGGAGGCTGCTCAGTAAGATAAGAGCCCATGGTGTTAGAGGCAAGGTTCTAACATGGATAGAAGATTGGCTGTCTGGCAGGAGGCAGAGCGTGGGGATAAGGGGGTCCTTCTCAGGATGGCGGCCGGTGACTAGTGGAGTTCCGCAGGGGTCAGTGTTGGGACCACACTTTTCACTTTATACATTAATGATCTAGTTGAAGGAACTGAGGGCATTCTAGCTAAGTTTGCAGATGATACAAAGATAGGTGGAGGGACAGGTAATATTGAGGAGGCGGGGAGGCTGCAGAAGGATTTGGACAGGTTAGGAGAATGGGCAAAGAAGTGGCAGATGGAATACAACGTGGGGAAGTGTGAGGTCATGCACTTTGGTAGGAAGAATAGAGGCATAGACTATTTTCTAAATGGGGAGAGAATTCAGAAATCTGGAGTGCAAAGGGACTTGTGAGTCCTAGTCCAGGATTCTCTTAAGGTTAACTTGCAGGTTGAGTCGGTAGTTAGGAAGGCAAATGCAACGTTGGCATTTATTTTGAGAGGACTAGAATATAAAAGCAGGGATGTGCTGCTGAGGCTTTATAAGGCTCTGGTCGGACCACATTTAGAACATTGTGAGCAATTTTGGGCTCCGTATCTCAGGAAGGATGTGCTGACCCTGGAGAGGGTCCAGAGGAGGTTCACGAGAACGATCCCAGGAATGAAAGGCTTAACATATGAGCAACGTTTGAGGACTCTGGGTCCATACTTGATGGAGTTTAGAAGGATGAGGGGGGGATCTGATTGAAACTTACAGAATACTGAAAGGCCTGGATAGAGTGGACGTGGGGAAGATGTTTCCATTAGTAGGAGAGACTAGGACCCAAGGGCACAGCCTCAGAGTAAAGGGAAGACCTTTTAGAACAGAGATGAGGAGAAACTTCTTTAGCCAGAGAGTGGTGAATCTATGGAATTCATTGCGACAGAAGGCTGTGGAGGCCAGGTCATTGAGTGTATTTAAGACCGAGATAGATAGGTTCTTGATTGGTAAGGGGATCAAAGGTTATGGGGAGAAGGCGGGAGAATGGGGTTGAGAAACTTATCAGCCATGATTGAATGGCGGAGCAGACTCGATGGGCCGAATGGCCTAATTTCTGCTCCTATGTCTTATGATCGCAAATAAAGTTGAAATATGCTAAATTTTTCAAGCTTTCATTTTAACTGTTCATGTAAAATGAAGGGTGGCCAATTCATATAATTGCTTGCAAAATCAAGATTCCATTGTTTAAATTCTTTAAATTCCATTGTTTCATGGTTTGCTAAAATCATAATTGTAATTTCAAACTCTTATTTCGAAGCCTAAATTCAGGGTTTCAAAAATCTTCAGCTGCAGTTTCCTCTCTTCAGTGGCTGAATGGTGATTGAGAGGCCATTTTCACGGCTTTGCTGAGTTTCTAATCTCAATTCACTCCGAGTAGAGGCCAAGAAGAAGCTCAATTGTAGGAGAGTTTGTAGGAAGAGAGCCTGTGTGAGACATTTACAACGTTTTATAGTTGTTGTCTTGGAGTGAATCTATAGCCTGGGACTTGCAGGAGGCACATATTACAATCCATGCATATTTAAGAAAAAAGACATAGTTTTAAATTGTCTATTTTATATTATATTTTGAACAGTATTTGGTGTCAATTGAGAAGGATTTAACATAAAAAGCAGGCCAAATCTAGCCAGATGATTCCTGAAAATGGAATGCCTCGTGCCAACTGTAAACAGCATGATATGCAACAAATATTGCCTTTTTTTATTCTTGTGGATGCAGCAAGGCCAGTATTTGTTGTCCATCCCTAATTGCCCTTGAACTAAGTGGCTTACTTGGCTATTTCGGAAGACAGTTAAGAGTCAACTGTATTGCAGTGAGCCTGGAGTCACATAGGCCAGATCTGGTAAGGATGGCAGATTTTCTTCTCTAAAGGGAACTACAAATCTCTACTAGTTAACAGTATTGCTATTTTCCTTCTCGTGTCCCACTCAAAACATTTTTCAGTGTTTAACAGGAATACATGTTGATATGGGAGTGTTGTGTATGATACTGCTTCCAGTTCCCTTTTGGGCTAAATTTATTTGAAGTACCTGAATCATAATTGCTAAACTGCTTGATATCAGAGGGATGATTTTTTATAAGTACATTAAGCCAGTGCACAATAAACATAAACTTAATCCACCTGTAAACCAAAGGCACCATAAAGTTTACAAAGATTTGTTTGGTTGCCATAGTGACAAATGGGTGTGATCTGAGAAGGTCAGCCAGCAGCATGTAAGAATGTTCTCTACAGCAATTCACCATCAGTTTCAAGATAATTGTGTACTTTGATATTGATGATAAGCAGAAAATATTTTTGTTTAACAGCCTTTATCATTATTACAGCCATTCTTCCAAGATACAAATAGAAAGCAACTTCAAGAGTGGAGGTTAAAGAAAGTTGGTTTAATCGCAGCCTCCTTTTTTAAAAAAAACTCCTTGGCTGCATAATTCACAGGAGTGTTGTCTGATGCTAGAGCAACTTACAGCATTCTTAACTCTTCAGGGACTGAAAAAATAACATAGCGAAACAAACTTGCAAGGCAAAGAAAAGCTGAGAGGAGTCCGAGTTGGGTGGTGGTGAAGCATCATAATAATTGGCTTTAAAAGCAGTTGCCACAAAAAAGAACTATGAATAAAATAGTACATTTTCAGGTTAGGGCAAGATTCTGAATTAAATACGGCAATAGATAGCGTTGGGACCCTTTCTATTTTTAGTTATACAATCATAGCTTACAACAAGGATATATAGTCAGTAAAATTGTGAGGTTTTGCAGGTTGTGCCAAGCTCTCAGCCAAAGTAAATAACATGGAGCATTGCCACTACTTTGACTTTAGACCTTTTAGAAATCAGGCCAATAGGTGACAGTTCTATGTCTCAATGCAAAATATGAAATACCTGGTGAAAGCAACAATGGTCACAAGTGGTGATAAGAAAATAAATTTTGGAGTTGTTATGACCATATCAACACGCTGTTTAGCTACAGTCAAAAAATGCAAAAAAAAATGAAATACAGCGCTGCATTAATGGTGGGGTAATTACAAATCAGGCGATGTATTCTTCTTGCTGTACAAGATATTGTTCAGAACAGATCTGCACTACTGTGCTGTTCTGACTGCCTAATCACAAGAAAGGTATTAATTGCACTTGAGAGGCTGGAAAGGCATGCGGCAAAGATCATTCCAGATGTTCAGAATGTAAAATGAGATTCAATTATCATAGTTAAGCTTGTTGTCTTATTGGTACTTCTCATGAAAAATTGATCCAGGCAAATTGTTCATTTATGTTGAAGGTTTCAAGTACCAATGGGCACAAGCTGTGGATGAGAAAATTAGGAGTGTTTTAGCCTTTTTCATCTGGTGGCACTCTTGTGTTTTAGTGGGCTGTGGACTTGAGCAGATAATGTAGGCTGATGCCTGAATGCAGTGCGTTGTTGACGATTCTGACATCACTACAAAAGAATTTTGGGCAGAGTATAATGGACAAATAACCAGTAAACCCATTTCCTGCACTCAATAAACTTCCTAAGGCAAAACATGAAACTGAAGACCTTTTTTGCCTGCTCAGGTAAATGCAAAAGATCCCATGATGCTGTTAAGAGTTCTCCCTCTCTTCTAACTTACCTGGCAAAACTGCTTATCCAGCCTCTCAAAAGTTGCTGCTTGTGGACCTTACTTTATACAGGTTTGTTTTTGTGTTTGCCTACATGTTTGTTGTGAAGAGTCTCACATTTTAAAATTTTCCTTCACTTGTTTAAATCCCTTCATTGCCCCACCCTGCCATATTGCTGTAATTTCCTCCAACTTTACAGCCCCTCCTAAACGAATTCCTCTGACACCAGCTTCTTGCGCATCTCCCCTCGTTATGCACACCATTGGTCTGATGCTGTGGAATTTTCTCCCTGTACATCTCCTACCTCTCCACCTTTCCCCCTTTTAAACTGCCTTAAAACCCACATCTTTGACCAATCTTTTGGACACTTGCTAGTATCTGCAGCTTTGGTTTGGCATCTATTTTTTAAATTATGCCTCTGAGACATTGGGTCTTTTTTTACATTAAAGAAGCTGAGATGTCATTGTTGGAATTCCAAGAGCACTATGTAAATGCAAGTTCTTTTAAGAAGGAAAATTAGGCAGATATTTTCACCTAGACATGTGTGTTTCTTGGAAGAGAAGGAATTGAGGGATTAGGTAAGGATATGGGGGCCAATGTATCAGTAAAGATTGGGCTTGTTGAGATCTCATGGCTTTCCTGTTCCTTAGTACTTCGATAAAATGAAAGAAACATTGTATTTTATTTAATGCCTTTGTGTCATTGTATGTCAAGACTTAATTCAATTCCCGTATAACTGAATGGAATAAAAATCATGTCAGGAGGATTATTTTGTTTATTTACAGAACCTGATTCGTAATCTTCAATTGTTCAGCTCATAGTGTACAATAGAATGTATCTTCAGTCTTAAAACACGTAGGATTTCTGAAGCATATTTTCAAAACTGTACAACCAGCATCTTTTTGCGCCGGGGTGGCCACATTTCAATTTTTCTCTTACTCGGGGGGGGGCCAATGAGCAAATTTTGGTAGCGTACGGTTTGACACAACATTACACGTGAATTTCAAAACAAAAAGCTGATGTATGAAAAGAAACAACTTGCTGAACAAAAAAAAAAGTCACAACAATAAATTTACAATTAAAAAAGAGAGAAATAAATAAATACAACCATTAGAGTGTGAAAGGGTAAGTGTGTAGGTGTCTAGTTCATTTCCAGTCTTCGGGTGCTCACTCACTCACCCTCACCACAGTGGTATGTGAGTGTGGGGGTGAATGAGAACTCTGAGACTGAGAGCCAGATAGATCCACACCCCTTAAACTCAACCCCCTCCCTCTCTCTCTCACACTTGCCCCCACCCACCCTCATACAGACACACTCACTCACTCACTCAGCCACCCTCACTCTCGCTCACACTCTCTCGCTCAGGCAGAAATCCTACCACTACCAGTTGCCATCCACAATGACTGCTGATGAAAAAGATGCTTCTGTTGAGGTGTCCTCCAGCCTCTCACCCTCCAAGGAAAATCGTGTGTTGATTTTCATGGTTTAGGCTCACACATGGAGAATGGCCCCTTGGATTGGGTGTCAGAAAGACCTCAGCCCATTGAAATTGTAGTTTAGCATTAGTCACAGCAGAGGAAAATGTGGAAGTGTAAAAACATACCTTTATGCACTCAGTCCATGCCCTGTATTATATCCTTCCAATAAATCTTCTAGCATGTTTCTGTATTAGAATGTTAGAGTTGACTTGCTGAACAATGTGTAGCCAAGTAATTTTAATCCCTTCTATCAGTATTCCAACCTTGGAGCTTTTGGTGAAGTAGTCATAATGGTGATTGAGCAATGTCCATTGCACTTTTGAGTGTGTATTTTTGCTATCGATGCTTGACATTTCAGCTTATATGTTTGACAAGATTCAGTAATCTATGTACTTGCTTATAATAATTAACTTGGGAAATTAAAGCAATACCCTTTCCTAAGTTGTTCTTTGTAACTTTGGAAAATGTTCATATTCAGTGAAAAAGGAACAGTCCCCTCTTGTATTTATTTTGATTGTTGACTTTGATGTATTAAATTACTCCTCTGGTAGCATTTGGCTTGATCTTTTATTGAAACTGTGGACATGAAGTTCTTCAGACAGGAAGGAACGGTTCCCATGACCAACAGTTAAATTGGGAAACGTGACACAATGTTCACTAGTTGCAATTGTTCAAAGCATTTGGAATATAGTAAGAGGACAGAAAATACTGAAAGTACATAGCAAGGCCATTGGCATCAAAGGAAAAATGCAGGTTGATGTTTCAGGCGTAGGCTCTTCCTCAGAACAAATAAGAGGGACAGCTGCCCATATGACTCGTATGAAAATCTAGACCGTTAATTGAAAATTGAGTGAAGCATCATAGTGCAGAGACATGTATTGAAAAGCATTGCCACTTCTCAGGTACAGCTAAATGTTTTTTCTATTGGCCATGTAGGTTGAACTTTTGGCACTGGCAAGGAAAGATTTTGCAAGCCTAACTCTGCGTATTTGAGGGATTTTTTTTCCCTAAGGCTTTCCTTCCCATACAAAGTGGTAAGTGCTATTTCCCGTTTTCTGAACACGATAACGTGTGGCTTGTGGCTTCTCATGTTTTTATCAACGCTGCTTTTTGGAACAGAAGATAAAACTACATGAGAATACTTAAAGTTGATTCTCACTTTTACTTTTCTCCCCAAGACAACTAATTCCAGGTTCAAGACAAGAATTAGCATTGAGAACAGGCATTGTGAAATCAGGTCCCATGATCCTACCATTCAGTGGGACCAGACAGTATCAGTTACCTTGACCTGAAACAGTGCCTCAATGATTGGACAGTTTTTTACAAAGCCCCTGCACTATAGGAAAAGCAATTCAGAAAATTATAGTGCAACATTTATCAATTCTAGCATATGTTAAGATAATTCTGAGACTATACAGAGCAAGTGTGTAGTATTTAATAGGAAATGGCTTGATTTGAGGTACTGTAAATCATAAGATAATTTATCTGTGAAATCTTCCAACCCCCACCCATACCCGAGAGTCAGAGACACTTGTTTGTTGGCGACATCATCTTAAAGCTATAACAGCGCATAAAATACTGTCGAGCCCTGTCACTTCACAATAAATTACCTGCCTTGCATAGTTTTTTTTAAACTAAATGCACTTCTAATTGCATTAATAGCTTCTTTATTGTATGTAGCCTTAGCAAACTAAGGGCACCATATTAGAAGATCATTTTAATTCCCAGGGACAATCTTGTCCTGACTGCGCTCAGAAGTGTTTTAAAGACAGAAAATCTGTCTTTAAAACACAGGCTTCCAAGTGTTTTGGAAATGTTCCTCAATATTATTTCCTTAATTTATTTTGTGTTTAGCGGAAATCAGAAAATTACAAAGTTATGTACAGTTTTTAATGAAGAGTTGCATGATTTATTTTTAGTGGTTTGATGAAGCAAGTGTGAGCTTGGCAACATTTTAACCTCAGAACACTGGTTCTGTGTCCCACTTGAGGACTCTGGTGCAATCTTGGCTAATATCACGTTGCCGTGCTGAGGGTGTGTTTTGAATTTTCAGATGACACAGGCCCTGTCTGGGTACACAGGAGTCCTTTGGCACTATTTCAAGATGGGGAATTTCTGGTATCCTGGTCAACACTCAACTTCAATCTGCTCCACCAAAGCACATTTAATTAGTTATTATTGGTTGCTGCATTTGCCCATTTATCAGGAACTACACTTTGAAAAATCTATTAATTCGTTGTGAGGCACTTTGGGATGACTTGAGGTCACGATTTGTGTTCACTAAACCAAGTTCATTTGTTTTTCAAATGTAGCAAAAACCGCAACAAGATCACTAAGATTTTATATCTCTGCTTTAGGATTCAGGACTTCCATGTGAGCCTAGAAATGGACCCCAAGAAAATTAGAAGTAGTTCACACTTGTTTTCAATTATGTTTCTGAAGTGATTTATAATAATTAATCAAAGGTGGGAAAAAATTATGATGATGAACCCTGACTCTCTTGTAAAAATTCAGTTTCACAATTGTTTTTAATTTTTTCATTTCTACCTACCATTACCTAATTCTCTTGCTCCCTCCGCCACCTACTCCCTCCCCCACAACTCTCCTAAATAAAATAAATTGAAGTCAAGCATCCCCAGTGCTCAAACCAAAGAAAACTAAAGTTGGCCTAGAAGTTTGAGGTAGTCATGGCCTAGCTTTGCTGTAAAGTTCACAAAATGGTTAAGTGTTTGAAGGAGAAATGACTCATTCAAATACTTGCAAAAATTAACTTTAACCAAACAGCTGTACAGGAATGAATCAGAAAACTTGTCAGAATGGAACTGTACCAAAAACCCTCAACAACCACAAGGTTGTGTAATGTATTGCAAGTTCTTCAGCACAACTGGCTGGGGGTAGAGGGGGAGGATGGTGTTGTGGGGGATGGGGGGGGGGCGTGTGGTGTTATGGGCAAAAACCTATTAGTCTGCATAAAATACAGCCAAGTAACATGTGAAGCAGTCATGTGGTAAGAAATGTTTGCAGAGTCAATATCAACATGATCTGACAAGTTGTTCAGATTTGAAAGCATATCAATAATATAAAGCATAGTATAGAGCACTTCAACCATGAAGAGCCAGATGAAAAATGTGGATGGGCAGAGAGGCTTTTTTATATATTAATTGTGTATATTGGACTAAAGGCTCTTTGCCCATTAATTTTTAAAATTAGATTAAGTCTTGGAAGTGACCAGCTTATTGGTGTTTACTTTATCGTGGGTTTAAAGATAATCAGAAGTTAAAGAAGCCAAATGAAAGTGCTGAATTCCACACAGACTGTTTCAAAATGGGAGGTTCACCAGGGTGAGATGTACCATCGCACCCATTTCTAAAGTTTAGCTTAAAAGAACTACTTGCAGAATATCCACACTATAACAACTCTCTCGGGGGACCATAACAGTCTTGAGGCATGTATGGTTCAAGATAAGAAAAGCGAGACTTGCATTTGTATAGCACCTTTCATGACCTTGGGATGTTCCAAAGTATTTTATAGTCAATTAAGTATTTTTAAAGTGTGGTCACAATTGTAATGTAGGAAGCATAGCAGTCAAACAGTTGTTCCAGTGATGCTGGTTCAGGGATGAATATTGGCCAGGACACCTGATGGAAGAAGTGTAAGGACTAAAATGAACCCTTGTCCAAAGTATGCATTCCATGCAAGATAAAATGTGGAAAATGCATATAGAAGAATTGCTATTGACAGAGTTGATGAACTTCATGTTTTCAAATGCAATTCTTTGGCAGTTGAATTTCTTTTTAAGAATAACACTCTACTGGTGTGTAAAAAAAAAAGTTTATTTTCTTTATTGCCATCCTGATGATGGACAACATATCTATGATCTGCCAGTAAAGAGCAAACATAATATTGCTATGTCCTGATTAAAGTGAGTTGCTTGTGTAGGTGTAATTTTTTTTGTTGCTGAAGCTGTAGACTCATGGTTTCTTTCAGAAAGTGATCAATCACGATGAAGTTCAGAGGAATATATCACAGACTGGACACACCTGTTGAAAATCCAACTTAAACACAACACAGCCTTTAACATCACACTTGCATTAGAAGTTCTACTTTGGGACAGTGAAATCACTTGGAGAATCAATTAGTGACAACTGTGAATAATATAGCAACACCAATAATAACATTTAGTAACTAGGTAATTATTCTCAGGCGTACTGTTCGGAACGTTAGTGGCAATAACCATCTATCTGGATAATTAAGCCTCTCGTAGTTAAGCATAGAAAGACACGCTAAATCAGAGTGAAACAGGAAATGTGTTTTTTCTCGCTGTTCAAGTCAGCAATATAACCATACTAGTTTGCTGAAGTATAGATCAGCAACTATCCCATAGAAATCTAACCAATTACTGCAATTTCAAGCATTGCACGGTCAATTTATTTCTCCAGTGGCTGAGCTGCCACCTCGATTGCTGACCCAGCTGTATAGATATGTTGTGTAATCCTGTCAGGGCAGCAAGCCAAACTGTGAACTGCATGGTGTACTGCACAATCGGCTTCAGTCATTTGGGCCCAATGCTACACGGCACATTAGTAACAATCGGGATGTTGTTTCAGAAATATATGCAGCCATGAAAATAACCATTGTGACATTAAGGCAAAATCCAATAGTTACTCCTAAAATCATTAAGCTTACTTTGCATTGTATTCCACATTCCTACCACTTTCTCTTCAAAAGCCTCCCTATGTCTATGAAGCCTCGACACTTTTCTCCTCCTTGCCTTTAGGTATTTTTTCACTGACCTTTCTGCCTGTTCATTTAGTCTACATTATTCTGTGTATCTGAAATCTTTTGCAGCACCCAGTATTTGTTTGACCATTCTCTATGCTTCACACGCCTATTTTATCCAGCCTTGTCCACTGTGCTCCTTTCATATAACTTCATGTTTTTTTTTATTACTCCTGATTTTCAAGTATGGTTGTCAGGTATGTGCAACCTGACCTTGAGCCCCCCTCTGCTCATGGGTGCTCCCATTCTTCAAGAGAGTGAATGAATAATCCCTGCACCAAAACAGATTAAGGAGTAAGACATCCAAAACGTAGGATCAATGAAACAGACAGGGAGCAGTGATAACTCTGCTGATAAAACAATCGATAGAAAAAGGGGGACAAATCAACAAATTAACAAAAGATCAAATGAATAAATAAAAGGGGCAGGCCCTTAAAGCAAAACTGCAACAAAAAGACAAAACACAAAGGAAAATTACAACGATCAAACCAAAATGCAATTTTCAGGGTCAATAATGCATCCCAGTGTCCGCGGTGCCCACCAGTCACAGGAGGCCTCCTCACTAGCGGACACTGCGTGCTCCCTCTCCAAGGACACCCAGCCGCAAACATAGCCATGGAAGAGGGGCAGACAGTCGGGTTGGACAACCCCCTCAACCGCCCGCAGCCTGGACCTGTTAATGTCCACTTTAGCCCAGGAGCAGGGCTTACAAGGAGGTCCTCCTCCCTCCCCGCCCCTCTCCACATTGGGTGCCTAAAGATTAGGAGCATGGGACTGAAGTGCAACCAAAAATTAAGAAACAAATTTTTAAAGCAGTGATAGGTGCACACAGCAAGGAGAAGACAGCAATGCAGTTTTGTTCCCTGTATCCCTATGACTAATGCAATGGGGGCATCAGCTGGTAGATTTTAAAAGCATAATTTATTTTAATATGAAATGTGGCATATCCCTTTATTAATTGTGAATGGAGTAGAAAGCAGATCTAGACTTGAGGTGGTTAACTGAAGACTTCTCTCTGCATAATCTCACATTCATCCAGTAATTTCAAAGGAGGAGGACATATACAAAAGAAGCACAAATAGAAAGAAAGTTAGACTTGCCTTTATAAAGATTGCTTTTAGAAAATAGAGCTTTGGCTACACACAGAGAAAGCTGTCTGCCTAAAATTCAGAGTTAAATTCCAGACTTACTTTCTCACTCCTTAAAATATTTCACTACATTCTGCTGTGTTCCACGTTATAAGCACCAAACATCAAACATATCTTCATTTTAATTATTCCAGTGCATTTTAGTTTAGCTAGAGTGAAACCGTTCATGTTTTCATACTCTGTACAATTCCTTATTTAAACCTCTGATTATTCCTATTTCAATTCTGTAATGAAAGTGTTAGTTTAATCTGCACAAATATAGATTTTACAAAAGATTATATTCTCCACAGTCAACAATATGCGCCCAAGCCTTTAGCACAATAAATTGTCCAATGAATATTCCAAGATATATTTGGGCCTTTACATCTTGATGTGTCATGTAATGTTTGGCCTAAATGACTTGCTGTTGGTGTACCTGACAGCTTGGCTTGCTGCATTAACTGAGTTACTCATTGTATCTGTTTATTTGGAACCTCCCTGACTTGATTCACATTGCAAAAGGTGGCAGCTTCAGATGCCTGAGGAAACAGGTTGAAAAACAGAGCAGAGAACTAAGGGAATGAGCATTTACTTAGAAGCCAGGAAGATGTGTCAGGAAGATATAATTCTCATAATCTTTTTGGAATTTATTATAAAGTAGAGTAATAGTGGGGTTTGTGTCTATGGGTGTCTGTCGGTCTGCCTGTCACGCTCTTAATTGCATTAAAGGCAGCTGGCCTGAAGGTTTGATGTATTAGAAGATAAGCTAGGTTTGAAATGTTAAGTAGGTAGACATAGGTGTAAAGGGAGCATTTGCATTTTTAAATGAACCAGACTACATTGAATTCAAAGGAGGAGTGAAATGTGTCACCTAGCCAGGTGAAGTTCAGAGACTGTGTGTTTATTTTTCCCAAAGATTATCGATAAAATTGGTACTATGAGAGATTTTTATTATCAGGGAGGTAAAGTCCAAAGACATAGTGAAACAATGAGAATTTGCATTCAAAGGGGAAATGTGGATAAAGGAGAGAAGGATGGGTGCAAGGATAGGCATTCTAAAATCTAAACGTGTGAAAAGCCTTCAGTATCTATGCTTCAAGTTGCTGTCTACAAAGAACTGAAGTTAAGAAAACTCACTGAATTGGATTGTTCAGGGTATTGTGTTTTTTTGCCTGGATCTTTTAAAACCTGTGTCTTACTGTTGCCTTAACGAAAGTGTAACTGGGAGTTAAATTAACCAGGGGATTTAGAAGTTATTGTAATTTGTAGATCTGTGTATGTATTTAAAATCATTTCTTCTATTAATAAAGGTTCAATTTAGTTTTGTAAGAAACCTTTAAGACTTGGTGCTCGTTTTACTACTGAATTCAAGGCACGCATCTTGAAATTTGTACAAATTGCAAAACAGTCGTGGCAGTTGTTTCAAGTTTCCCTTTGAGATTTGAGTAGCTCAGCATTTACCATCGGCTGTGCCATAACAGATGTCAGATTCACTTGTAATCTACCATAGCTAACAGTTCGATATAATGTGTTACTCACATTTTTCACTTCATTAATTGGAATTGTAATAACTGGATTTGTTTTATTTTCTGATTTCTCGAATTGATTACTATAGTAAGAATTCAGAAATCTAAACTATAGTGGAGATGAAATTCTTCCCTCCCTGCCAACACCACCACAACCCACCCCTATCCCCAGTTGCTATACCTCCTGGTACCACTCCCCAGCCGACCATTCTTTGTGGGTCAGCCCAACCAATGAATGTTGGTGAATGTTCCCCCACTGTTTCCGTTGGTGGAAAGGTGGAGAACCAGTGGACGTCAATTTAAGGTGATTGGCAAAAGAAGTAACAGCAACACAAGGAAACACTTTATTAATGCAGATAATAGTTAGGATTTGGAATGATCTGCCCGAGAGCGTGGTGGGGGCAGATTCAATTGTCTTTCAAAAGGGAATTGGATAATTATCTGAAGAGGAAGAAGATTGAAGGGCCATGTGGGAGAACACAAAGGAGTGGAGCTAGCTGAGTAGCTCTTGACGAGAGCTGGCACAGACTCTACAGGCCAAATGGCCTCTTTCTGTGCTGTAAACTTTCTGTGATTCTATTATTCACCCGAGCTGAATCCTGCCCTTGTTTGAAGCCCAGAGATTCGCACCCTTCCAGCAGAAATCACAAGATAACGCCAGAAATGAAAATTTTTGCTGACTTTTTTCCCCTCCCCCACCTCCACCTTCTAACCCAGGCGAAGCAAGATCATTATAGCACCACCATCATTGTCCTTTCTATTCTATGTCAGACAACTCTAGAATGGACCGTTCCTGGTCTCTAAGATTCAAATTTAGTTTTAGCTACTTGGTTGTTGGTTTCCTGACCTTTGGAGATCATGGTTATGGGGGGAGGGTGGGAGGCGGTAGGGCAGGCAGGAAACTGGAGTTGAAGCCACCATCCGAACAGCCCTGATCTTATTGAATGGCGGATTCTGATTCTTAAACACTCGGAACTTGATTAAGAAAGATGAAACTCATTCAGTTATGATCGCTATCAGCCACCAGAGGAGATTTTCCATGTACAAGCAATTTTCCAAAGATGAGACTCCCCCTTTAGCCCGCTGAATTACTCTTCAAAGTAGAACCCCTCTCCACAGTGAACTATGAAAGTCCACTCTGCCTTTGCAGTGATTGGTAGAAGATTCTGATTTTCTGGGAATCCTATCCAAAATGGATTGCAAATTGTTTTGTACCACACCCTTTACTTTGATATAAATATCAAACGGTATAAAGTAGCTAAACAAGAAAAAGCAACATTTGAATTCTTAACTCAAAGTCACTCTTAGACATGGGGAACCCCCTGAACACGGTTCAAAAGTATTCTATCCCTCTCACTAGTTCAGAGATATACTTGTCACATTCCAAGTCCCTATCTTTTCACAAAGACACTCTTGTGTTGGGTCAGCCTCCTTAATTCAGACCAGCTCTCTTTTTCCTCTCTCTGCTCATAGTTCAGCCAAACACTCTTTTCCTTCTCCAACTCAGTACAAACTGTGTCTTCCCCAGTAAAACAGTTATTTATTTTCCTCCTCTGATTAAGCTGGACTGTTTCTCCCATTCCCATCCCCCATATTTCAAGATGGCTAGCACGTTTTCTCCTCTTCCTCCCTCTCCATTCATAAGGCCACTTTTCTGTTCAAGCTGCTACCCTCTCCCAATCTCTGTGCCCTGCCCAGTTCATACTGATTCTTTTTCTGTCCCCTTAATCAATACTAACCCACCCTAAACCTCAGAACCGCTACATGGCATTATTTGGTTTCTTTGAGTCTCTTTATTTTTAAAAAAAGTCAAAATAAACTTTGTTTAAAAAATGCGCAGTTACAGATCTGCATAGAGACTAATATTTTTATTTATTTTTATATTTTATTCTCAAAATGCATACATCAGAACCAATGAGCTTGAGCAGTTTAGAGCAGGGCACCTTTTGCACCATGCCCTCTAAATATCATGGCTGTCAATGTATTCTTTTTCTAACTTCTAATCCTCATACTGAAGCAGTCTGCATCCATAAGCAGTAAGACCTGGACAACATTCATGCTTGGGTTGGTAAGTGGCAAGTAGCATTTGCACCATGCAAGTGCCAGGAATGACCATCTTCAACAAGAGCGAATATAACCATCTCCCCATGACATTCAATGCCATTACCATTGTTGATTTCCCCCTGCTATTAATATCTTCGCCGGGTTGGGGTGGGGGGAGGGGCAACTACACAGGACCAGCCATTATAAATATGGTGGCTTCAAGAGCAGGTCAGAGACTGGGAATTTTGAGGTGACTCACCTGACTCCCCAAAGCTTGTCCACCATCTACAAGGCATAAGTTAGGAGTGTGATGGAATACACTTCACTTGCCTGGACGAGTGCAACTTCAACAAAACCTGAAGCTCAACACCACCCAGGGCAAAGCTGTCCGTTTGATCGCCATCCCATCCACCAACTTAAACATTCACTCCCTCTGTCACTGACACACAGTGGTAGCAGTATGCACTGTATACAAGATGCACTGTAGCAATTCACCAAGACTCCTTCGATAGCACCTTCCGTACCCATGACCTCTGCCATCTAGAAGGATAAAGGCAGTGGACCCATTGGAATACTGCCACCGAGTTCTCCTCCAAGCCACACACCACCCTCACTTGGAACTATAGCGCCATTTCTTCACTGTTGCTAGATCAGAATCCAGGAAATCTCTCCCTAATAGCTTTATGGGAGTACATGCACCAGATGGACTGCAGCTGTTGAAGAAGCTGGCTTACCACCACCTTCTTGAGGACAATTAGGGATGGGCAACAAATCCCATGAAAGAGTAAAAAAAATTAAGCTTTTTACTTTGACCAAAATTCGTATCTGCACAGACTGATGGATAAATTTAGACCTGATGAGGGGAAGGGGCAGTCAGGAGGCTGACTGAGTGGAGAAATGTAATATGTGAAATAGTACTGACATACAGACCCAAGAGTGTTTTGGGAACAATCCAAGAGTTTGAACTGTGTTAATCAACCTGAACTATATGGCTGGTGCTGGGAGGAGAATGTTGCAATCATCATTGGTATTCTTGATCTGAAAGTTTGTTCCCAGAGTCTAACTAGCAGATCCTGCTTTGGACTTGCACACAGCATCCATTTATGAAAATGAGATCAGAATGCGTTGCGAGAGGCCTCTATTGAATTCCCACTGACCAGGCTTGTGTACACACAATGACTTGGGTAAGGTACCAGAGGACTGATATCAGCGGAATCCTTCTGCAATTTGAGATGCAGTCTTCCAATTGGGGAGGGCAGCTTTAGCAAATCAGAGCTAAAAATGTATAGCGATGAGGAATTGCAGGGGGTGGGGGGAGCTTCTTGGCAAATTTTTACTATTCGCTGTAAGATTATTTTTCCTCTAACGTTCTTGGAATGAATGAACATGATTTTTAAACTGATAAGAGCTGCAGCTAATTGTAGTTGGAGCAAGCTACAGTCTGTTCTGACCTAATCTCTTGCATCCAACCATCTCCATGGTCACTTCTGCCAATGCTGTTTCACTGCACAGAATTGCTGTTACCATTCCCAGAGGAGCCACTATTCTCTCAAATAAATGTAATAGCTATCAAAAATAATCCAGCAGCAACTATGCACCCAGCAACTATGATGCATGACCTATTTATATTTCTAAACAACATTAACCTGAAAATCTATCATGAAGCAATAAGCTGTCCAAACTCTCTCCATAATGGAACATCCCCCAATTGCATGAACTCATAAGGTGAGAATTTAATCTTGGCTTTAAAGCTACAACATCCATTTTACACTTGGCTTTGGTGTTAAAGCAGCAGGAGTTCATGATAGGTGTATTCTTATGAATCACTGTTACAAAGTTGTCTTAAACAGTGAATTTTCTTCCATTTAATGCACCATATTTCCATTGAGTCATCACAATTAAAATAAGTTTGGTTCTTGAGATGATACTTCCCACTCCCATTCTACCCATTACAAATTAATTATTTATTCTTTTTCCCCCTCACCAAAAGGCCTATTATTTTCCCAGAATTAGGTGAACATATTATTTGACTCTAGAACTTCCATCGTAGTCTTCCATTACTGGGAAGAGTTTTATTGCCCATGGCTTCTGATTCTGATAAAGCAACTAGTAACAGGTCTGTCTGTTAAAGTTTTAGTAGATATGTCACTGAATGACAACTGAAGCTTAAGTACAGGACCTTTTGGAAGAATTGGGGGAAGCAATTACACTGTTGTATAAAGAGCATTGTGCTTTTGTAAATACTATAAACATGGGATAGTTTATAATGTTAAGCTTGCCCTTAATTATAATGTAAATGTTTCTGCCTAATTAAGCACCTAATGTTTTCCCCGAATTCTCTTCACATTTGAAAACCAATTGCATAAAACTCTTGGGCCTATAGTGAACATAAATCAAGTTTTCAGGCTGAGACAGATTCTTCAATGATTTCAAAAGCCTGATGATTTTCAATTGTAATTGAATTGATTTATAGTATGTTGCCTTTTTGAGCTGCATTTTATGCAAAGAAAATCTTGATGTAATTTTTAGCCCCCAAAACGTTTGCATCTGGATTTTTCCAATGAGAGCTGCATGTCTCTGCTTGGAAATCCCCAACCCAGTAAATATCAGTGTTTGATTAAGCATGCAAATTGGTTTCACCACCCGAGTCTTTGATAATTTAATGTGTAGCGGCCTTCTGTACATCCATTGGAGTTGCTTTGCCTTATATTTGGCAGAGTTTACTTATGCAGCTAAACCAATCATTGCAGCTTAGTTTTGACTAAGTATTGCATAGCATTTGTTTTGCCCTCTCCCTGAGAACTAGTTCATCCTGGTTTGTCAAAGCACGTGACTTCAGATGCAACAGCAGTGACTTAGAGTGAAGGTGCCCCTAGGTAGCAGTGATCATAATATGACTGAATTTCACATTCAGTTTGAGGGAGAGAAGAGTGGATCTAAGGCCAGTGTTTTAAACTTCAGTAAGGAGAATTATGAAGACAAGCTGGCTAAAGTGAACTGGGAAATTAAGTTGAGGGATAAGTCAGTAGAGATGCAGTGGCAGGCATTTAGGAGATTTTTCAGAATACTCAGAAAATATACTTTCCAGTGAAAAGGTCTAAGGGAAGGATGCACCACCTGTGGCTAACTAAGGAAGTTAAAGATAGTATCATATTGAAAGAAAAAGCATATAGTTCCTCAAAGATGAGTGGCAGGTCAGAAGATTGGACAGAATATAAAGAACAGCAAAGAATGACTAAAATAAGAAGGGAGAAATTAGAGTATGAGGGAAAGCCAGCTAGAAGTATGTAAACAGATAGTAAGAGTTTCTACAGGTATTTATAAAGGAAAAGAGTAAGTAAAGAGCGTGTTGGTCCTCGAGAGAGAGAGTTGGGGAAATTTATAATAGAAAATAAGGAAATGGTGGAAGAATTGCACAGACATTTTGCATCTGTCTTCACTATAGAGGACACAAATAGTATCCCAGAAGTAATTGTGAATTACAGTCACTAGGGAATGGGTACTAAGAAAATTATTAGAACTAAAAGCTGACAGGTAGCGGCTGCTGGGATAGTATATACATTGGTTTTAATTTTCCAAAATCCCCAAAATTCTGGAAAGGTTCCACCTGATTGGAAAATAGTGAATGTGGCTCCTTGATTCAAGAAAGGAGGGAGACAGAAAGCAGAAAACTACAGGCCTGTTAGCTTAACATCATTGCTGGGATCTATTATAAGGAGGTTATAGCAGGGCCCTTAGAAAATTTCATGCAATCAGGCAGAGACAACTTGATTTTGTGAAAGGGAAATCATGTTTGACTAATTTGTTGGAGTTCTTTGAGTAACAAGCAACACGGGTAAAGGGGAACCTGTAGATGTGCTATACTTATATTTCCAGAAGCCATTTCACAAAGTGCCATATCAAAAGTCCTTCTTACAAAATAAGAGTTCATGATGGACATAACAGGAAACAGAGTGCAGGGATAAATGGGTCATTTTCGGGTTGGCAAGAGTGGTGTGCCACAAGGATCAGTGCTAGGGCCTCACCTACTTATAATTTAAATCAATTACTCGGATGAAGGGGGGAGAATGATGGTTGCTAAATTTGCTGATGGCACAAAGATAGGTAGGAAAATAAGTTGTGATGAAGGCATAGGGAATCTACAAAGGGACATAGGTTAAGTGAATGGGCAAAAAATTGGCAGATGGAGTATAATGTGGGAAAATGTGAACTTGTCCACTTTGTCAAGAAGATGAGATCTGGAGAGAGATTGTAGAACTCTGAGATACAGAGAGATCTGGGTGTCCTGGTACATGAATCACAAGAAATTAGCATTCATACAGCAAGAAAATGATTAGGAAGGCAAATGGAATGTTGGCATTTATTGCAAGGGGATTGGAGTATACAGTAGGGATGTTTTGCTACAGTTGTACAAGGTGTTGGTAAGACCACACCTGGAGTACTGTACAGTTTTGGTCTCCTTATTTGAGATAGGATATAAATGCATTAGAAGCAATTCAGAGAAGGTTCACTTGACTGATTCCTGGGATGGGGTAGATTATATTAAGAGGAAAGTTTGGACAGGGTAGACTTGTGCCCATTGGAGTTTAGAAGAATGAGCGATGATTTTATTGAAACATAAAAGACCCTGAGGGGAATTGACAGGGTGGTTGCTGAAAGGATATTTCCCTTCTGGGAATGAGGGATGGAGATGAGAAGAATTTTTTTTTGAGGATAGTGAGTCTTTGGAACTATTCTCCAGAGAGTGGTGGAAGCACTTTTAAGGCAGAAGTCGATAAATCCTTGACTAACAAGGGAATCAAACATTATTGGGGAAATGTAGAATGTAGAGTTGAGGCCACAATTAGATCAGCCATGACCTCACTGAATGACGGCGCAGGCTCATGGGGCCAAATGGCCAATTCCTGCTCCTAAAACATTCCAAGGTGCTTTACAGAAGTACTATAAAACAAAATATGACACCAAATCACATAGGAGATATTAGTTCAGATGACCTAAAGCTTGGTCAAAGAGAGAGGCTTAAGTAGTGTCTTAAAGGTGAAAAATAAGGTGGAGAAGCGTAAGCAGAGAATTCCAGAACTTGGGGTTAGGCAATTAAAGGCAAGGCCACCAATGGTGGAGCAATAAAAATCAGGGGTTCTCGAGGCCAGAATTAGATGAGCGCACATATTTCAGAGGGTTGTGGATTTGGAGGTGGTCACAGAAATGGCAAAGCCGTGAAGGGATTTGAAAAGAAGGATGAGAATTTTAGAATCATAACATTGCTTAGCTAATGTAAGTCAGAGAGCTTAGGGGGGATAGGTGAACAGGCGAATTTAAAACATTGGCAGCAGAGTTTTGGGTAACCTCAAGCTTACACAGAGTAGAATGTAGGAGACAGGTCAGTAGTGTATTGGTATGGTCAAGTATAGAGGTAAAAAAGGAATGAATGAGGGTTTTAGCAGCAGATGAGTTGAGACGGTGGTGAAGTTGGGCAATGTTAATGAGGTAGAAATTGATGGTCTTAGTGATGGCATGAATACGTGGTTGAAAGCTCATCTTGTGATCAAATATAACACATAAGATTGTGAACAGACTGAGTTAGTCTCAGGCACTTGCCAGGGAGAAGGATGGAGTTGGTCGCTAGGGATTTTGGAGCAGGAACCGAAAAGAATAGCTCAGCCTTCGCAATATTTAATTGGATGGGCAGAAATTTCCTCTAATACTGGATATCAATTAAGCAGTCTGGTAGCACAGTATCTTCATTGGAAAACGGTTTTACAAGAAGACAGCAAGCTTTGAGTTCACGCTCTGCTCTTTAACTTTTAAGAAGGGAAAAGAGCACCTTGTCTACTCGTCCAAACAACAAACATCATTACTCTGGAACCTGGAATTTGACATCAAGTATGCAGGATAAGCCATCTTAACTGTTATCATAATTACCCACCAACAGTCATTATATTTTTAAAATATTCTATTTGTGTCCTGGTTGAGTTTAGTTTTCATTTAAGTGCAAGTGTTGCTAATTTCTTTAATAGCTAAGGATTAGCTAACCATGTGGTGTTTCTAACCTTCACTTAACACATGAATGGTGGTAGAAATCCAAAACACAGCACATTTTCATACAAAGCGAAAATTGATTGGTAATTTATTCCTTTTGTGCACTTGACTTCTTTGTGACTGGTTCAACAATAGCATTGGAACCTTTGACTTCGAAAGTAGGTAACCTACCCAAACTTGTCAGCTGAAAAAATGATTTGGGCATGTAGTGTTGGCACCAGTGAGAGAACATCACAGCTTCAGAATATAGCAGAATATAGGAGTTGAAAATACGGATCCTGTAAACTTCTTCCTTAAACTGGAAACAAAGCATAGTTCAAAACACTTAAGTGCAAATTATAGCTGTCATTAGATCATTACATTCCCCAGTGGTAAAACTGTGTGTAGGACAGAGACTCCGTGGAAACTGTTTGAAGTTTTATATTTCATTATTTCTTAGTGTACAGCTTAGTAGAGGTAGCCTTATCAGAAATAATATGCCCTCTTATTGGAAATTGTGTTGAAATCAGCATCATTTGTGAAAGGACATATATTTATATTATACCTTTCATGTCCTCAGCATGTCCCAAACACTTTTAAACTGTTGTTATGTGGGCAAATGTAACAGCCAGTTTGTGCTTACGAAGGTTCCACAAATAGCAAAAGAAATGAAAAGAAATCAACACTTGCATTATTATGGTGCTTTTCACAACCATCATTTATCTCGTGCTTTACAGCCATTGAAGTGCTTTTGAAGTGTAGGAATAACTGATTAATCTGTTTCTGGAGGTGGAAGGTGATGCTTGAGGGAGGAATGTTGGCCAAGACACCAGACTAGTCTTGTATTTCCTCGAGTGCCCTAAGGAGCCCAAACAGAATCCACATCTTCAGGAGTGAAAGGTTGAGAATCTTCCCTTTAGTGAAACAGTTTATGCCGCAGCACATATTGTCTGAAACTAATGATATACAAAATGTGAGGCCAGGAAGCAATTAACTTGATGGAAATCACACGTGGGACCCATCTAACTGTGCAACATGATGCTGTTTCATTGTAGATAGAGTAAAAACTGCCTGTCTCCTCTTTCCAAGCTTTGTTTAATCCCAGAAAGGTTATGGTACACACCATTTAATACTGCAGTTTATGGGTTACTGAACAAATCATATACTGCTGGTTAATTGTCAGAGTAAAAATATAAATAGGAATTGCAGAAGTACAGGAAATATCTAAAATATTTCACCAGTTCACATCAGCTAATGAAATACCGTGATCGCCATTTTCACAGGGAACAGATGGCTTGTGTTTCCTGAATACTTTGCAAGACTGGCAGCAGATGTATTATCCGTAAATAAAAATAGAGAATTATCTTGTTCTGCTTGCACTGAACTCACCAGTGCACATAGGACTTTTGATCAATTCCATATTAACCATCTCCCAGTAATACTCTAGATTCAACAGATTAAATGTAAAAGCAAATAGTTGCAAAAATGAAGAGGAAAATCCTGGCCTAGGCACTGCAACATTGTCCTGACTGCTTATTCTACTTCACAGTTTAATGTAGGATTGGGATCATGCAATCAGTATTTGCTTTAATCTCACCTTAATCTTTAATTCATTGTGAAGAATTTGACAGTCAAGTGTGATTGGTATTGGAGGAGATGGTGGCAAAGTGGTAATGTCACTGGACTGGTAATCCAAAGGCCCAGGTTAATGTTCTCGGGACAGGGTTCAAATCCCGCCATGGCAGCTGGCGGAGTTTAAATTCAATTAGTAATCTGGAATTGAAAAGCTTGTCTGGTGACCGTGAAATCATTTTCCATTGTCTTAAAAACCCATCTGGTTCACTAATGTCCTTCAGAGAAGCAGATCTGCTATCCTTACTTGGTCGTGACTCCAGACCCCACAGCAATGCGGTTGACTCTTAACTGCCCTCTGAAATGGTGTGACATGCCATTTTCTTTTGTCAAAAGCTTCCCTTCGTTGGCTTGGAGGAGCTGCTGGGATAGATCATGCAAGTGAGCTGAATTAACATGTGGTGATGCTGTTTGAAAAAAAATAGGTGCTTCAGCAATCAAATTGTGCATATTATTTGAGATGTCCTGGTAATTCTTCCCAGTCCATATTTGTAGAGATGTACTACTGAGAGGCTTCATTAGTTGAACAACGACCTTTACTTACAGAGCTGCTGGCTTAGCTGTAGACCATAAGACATCGGAGCAGAAATTAGGCCATTCGGCCCATCGAGTCTGCTCCGCCATTCAATCATGGCTGATAAGTTTCTCAACCCCATTCTTCCCCTTTCTCCCCGTAACCTTTGATCCCCTTACCAATCAAGAACCTATCTATCTCAGTCTTAAATACATTCAATGACCTGGCCTCCACAGCCTTCTGTCGCAATGAACTCCATAGATTCACCACTCTCTGGCTAAAGAAGTTTCTCCTCAGCTCTGTTCTAAGAGATCTTCCCTTTACTCTGAGACTGTGCCCTCGGGTCCTAGTCTCTCCTACTAATGGAAACATCTTCCCCACGCCCACTCTATCCAAGCCTTTCAGTATTCTGTAAGTTTCAATCAGATCCCCCCTCATCCTTCTAAACTCCATCAAGTATAGACCCAGAGTCCTCAAACGTTCCTCATATGTTAAGCCTTTCATTCCTGGGATCATTCTCGTGAACTTCCTCTGGACCCTCTCCAGGGCCAGCACATCCTTCCTGAGATACGGGGCCCAAAATTGCTCACAATATTCTAAATGTGGTCTGACCAGAGCCTTATAAAGCCTCAGCAGCACATCCCTGCTTTTATATTCTAGTCCTCTTGAAATAAATGCCAACATTGCATTTGCCTTCCTAACTACCGACTCAACCTGCAAGTTAACCTTAAGAGAATCCTGGATTAGGACTTCCAAGTCCCTTTGCACTCCAGATTTCTGAATTCTCACCCCATTTAGAAAATAGTCGATGCCTCTATTCTTCCTACCAAGGTGCATGAGCTCACACTTCCCCATGTTGTATTCCATCTGCCAGTAGGCCTCTAGCAAGGCTACAATACACACTCTTAGACTAGGAAAACGCTGCCCCTTAAAAACTCGGTGTTGATTGGCTGTTCTGACCAGTGACCCTTACTCAGTAAGGCTGGCCTCAAAGCAACAATCACCAAAACCCTTCACCTTTAATTACTTGTTTCACATTCCTTATTTACGCAAATTACTTTATACAGGTGAATAGAAAACAATATCAAAAATCTTACAAATAATCAAATTGGCACTTTATCATGAATTCAGATTATACACTTATATACATAGGTCCAGTAATTACAAATCAAGTTGTTGTGGGGTTTTTTTTCTCTCTGGGTAGAGCGGCGTAATTCTATGGCCTGAGGCTCTCCTACAGGATCGACACTAACAGGAACTGTGATAATGGGTACCTCTTTTGACACAGGCAGTCCATCACTATTTGATTCAATGGAGACATCAGTTATGTCCATAATAGGTTGATCAGGTATTTCGGTGCTTACGGGTTCGATAATGTTCCTCGATGGCAACACTGACTGTGGAAGCATCTCCCTGCTCCTCAGGTGGCCCACGTGTTTATGAACGACCTGGCCTCCCATGTCTTGGTATAAAAGGGGTCTGGTCTCACAGACAATGATTCCTGGGATCCAACTTGGATCACTACTGAAGTTTCTTATATAAACTGCTTCATCTACTATAAAAATTTCCAGGCATTACTATGCAAGTCGTGGTTTGTTTTCTGATTACCTTGGTTCTTCTTTACCCTTCCTGGAAAACTTGGAAATACCATGCTGTCCCATTCTGAGACAGTGCTTCATAAGCAGTTCTGCTGGTGGAACTCCTGTTGTTGCATGTGGAGTCAAGTGGTAGCTAAGAAGGGAGCATGAGATTTTGGTTTCCAAGGTTTCTCCCGACAACTTTTTTAGTCCTGTCTTGAAAGTTTGGACGGTTCTCTCAGCTAGTCTGTTTGATGCTGGGTGGTAAGGCGCAGTTCAGATGTGTTTAATGTCATTTAAATTGGTGAAGTTCTGAAATTCAGCACTTGTAAATACATCTCAAATGTCTGATACAATGACTTTGTGTAATCTGAGAGTTGGAAAGCATTGGCATAACCTTTCAATGGTAGCATGCAACGAAGGTGGTTTCACTTCAAAAATCTCCATCCATTTTGATTGTGCATCAATTATGAGCAAAAGCATTGTGCCTCGGAATGGACCCATGGTCGGCCAGGCCATTCCCAAGGGTATAGTGGGGCTGCCGTTGGCAACTTTTGTTGCAGTTGGCACTGTTGACAGTGCTTGACAAACTTCTTGATACCTGCATCTATTCCAGGCCACCACATGTAACTCCTAGCGAGCATCTTCATTTTAAAAATGCCAGGGTGAGTGCTGTGTAATTCGGTTAGGAGCAGTTCCCTGTCTGGTACAGGAATGGCTACCCTTGCTCCCCAGAGTATGATGCCATCTTGACAACTTAATTTGTATTTGTGGGTAAAAAAATGGCTTCATTTCCTCGGAGACTGGCTCATTTAACCATCCTGTAAGTATCTGGTCTCTCACTTTGGCCCAGTTCCTGATCTGCTTCGTGCAGATGGGCGATGTGTCTATATAAAAAAAAATTCAATGCAAGGACGATTTCTTGATGTACAGGAGGACATGTGATGCTTTCTTATAAGGGTAGGCGACTAAGGGCATCTGCGTTTGCTGTGTAACCCAGGTCGGTGCTTGAAAGTGCATTCGTAGGCGGACAGAATTAATGTTCATCGCTAAATACTTGCCGAGGCTATCGGCGGGATAGCCTTGTCTTTGAAAAGGCCCAAAAGTGGTTTACAATCGGAGATGATAGTAAAGTGCCTACCGTGTAAGTACTGGTGGTATTTTTTAACTCCGAAGACTTTTGATAGTCCTTCCTACACAATCTGTAAATAACCTTTTTCGGCCATTGAGACGGTTCTTGATACGTAACCTATTGGCCTCTCAGAGCCGTCATCCATTTCATGGGGCAATACTGCACCAACGCCATATGGAGAGGCGTCACAGGTCAATATCAATTCTTTAGATGGGTCAAAGTGCACTAACAAGACTGAGGAATGCAGCACTTGTTTTACTCTGTTGAAGGCTGCCTCCTGTGGAGCCTTCCAGGACCGACAATGATGTTTCTTCAGTATGTGCAAGGGGGCCAGTACAGTCGATAAGTTGGGTAAAAATTGCCCGTTGTAGTTTACCGTCCCTAAAAATGATTTGAGTTTGGTGATATTTGTGGGGGAAGGCACTTCCTTTATCGCCTTAACCTTTTCATCCATGGGGTGTAATCCTTGTGCATCTACATGGTGCCCCAGATAGGTAACCTTGGTGGCTTGGAAAGTGCATTTTCCTTTTTCTTAGGCTTCCAGCTTCCAGAAATCCTTTTTATACCACCTCTAAATTTGCTAAATCTTCAGCCTCTGTCGATCCAGTTATGAGGACATCGTCAAGGTTTATTACAACCTGTGGTAATCCCTGTAGTAAACTCTCCATCATCCTTTGAAATATTGCACACACTGAGGACACACCGAGCACTGGAATAGGCCTTTGTGTGTGTTTTATTGTGACATAGCCTCAGGATGTGCTATCTAACTCAAGTTGCTGGTATATGTGGCTCATATCCAACTTAGTGTAGGATTGACTCCTACCAGCTTTGCGTACAAGTCTTCAATTCTTGGAATTGGATATTTATCCAACTTGGCGGCCCGATTAACTGTTAGCTTATAATCAACGCAAATGCGGACAGTCTTATCCGGTTTCAATACAGGGACGAAGGCGCTGCCCATTCCGAAAATTGAACCGGCTGTATGATGCCTAGTTCCTCCAACCTTTTTAATTCAGCATCCACTTTTTCTCTTAAGATATCGGTCTTTCCTTAAAAACAAAATCGGGGAGTTGCCTCTGGATCAACATAAATCTTGGCTCTCAAGCCTTTGATTTTTCCTAATTCATTGCGAAAGATACTGTCATTTTTTTTTAACAATTCTAGCAGTCCTCCTGCCCTCACTTGAAAAAACTTGGACCAATTGAACTTGATTTCTTTTAACCAATCATGGCCCAGAAGGCTTGTTCCTTCCCCAGTCACTATTATTACTGGGAGCTGGGCTGACTGCTGCCCATTGCTCACAGGTACCATGGCAGTGCCTTTTACTTTTATGGCTTCTCCTGTATAAGACTTCATCTGGGCAGAAGTTCTCTCCAGGCTTAAGGTTGGGTACCTTCTCTCATGTACTGAAAAAAAACAGAAAATGCTGGAAAAACTCAGCAGGTCTAACAGCATCTGTGGAGAGAAAGACAGAGTTAACGTTTCGAGTCCGTATGACTTCTTCAGAGCTAAAGAGAAGTAAAAATGTGATGAGGTTTATACTGTTTAAGGGGGTTGGAGCAGGTGAAGCTGGACAGAAGGCCAGTGATAGGTGGAAGCAAAGGAGAGATTGACAAAGATGCCATGAACAAAATGACAAAGGGGTGTTAATGGTAGTGGTACTGGCTGAAGGAGGTGCTGATGGTGGCATTGAGGTCAGAAAGCAGAATGTGGCAATAGCAGGACAAGGGTAAGCACTCCAGAAAGAACAACATGAACAAGTGACAGATGGCCCTAGAGGGGGTGAGTTGGGGGGAGGGGACAGTGGTGGGGAAAAAGGATCGAAAATAGATAAAAGGTGGGGATAAAACAATGAATAAAAATGAAAATAACTGGATAAAAAATAAAAATGAATATTGAAAAAAGGCTATAAATAAAGGGATGGAGGAGAGAGTTCATGGTCTGAAGTTGTTGAACTCAATGTTAAGTCCCGAAGGCTGTAAAGTGCCTAATCGGAAGATGAGGTGCTGTTCCTCCAGTTTGCGTTGGGCTTCACTGGAACATTGCAGCAGACCAAGGATGGACGTGTGAGCACGAGAGCGAGATGATGTGTTGAAATGGCTAGCAACAGGAAGGTCTGGGTCATGCTTTCGGACAGACCGAAGGTATTCTGCAAAGTGGTCACCCAGGCTGCATTTGGTGTCTCCAGTGTAGAGGAGACCGCATTAGGAGCAGCGAATGCAGTAGACCAATTTGAAGGAAGTGCAAGTGAAGCACTGCTCACCTGAAAGGAGTGTTTGCACCTTCTGCAATTGCATGGGAAGGTGCCGTGGGAGGGGGATGAGGTGTTGGGGTGATGGAGGAGTGGACCAAGCTGTCCTGGAGAGAACAGTCCCTACAGAATGCTGACGGGGTGGTGGGGTGGTGGTGGTGGTGCCATCATGTTGGAGTTGGCGGAAATGACAAAAGATGATCCTTTGAATGCGAAGGCTGGTGGGGTGAAAAGTGAGGACAAGGGGACCCTATCATGGAGGAAGGTGTGAGGGCAGAGGTGTGGGAGATGGGTTGAACACGGTTGAGGGCCCTGTCAACCACAGTTAAGCCCCCTTAAATCTACACGTTTCAGGAGTGTGGTTACCCCCACATCAGTAACATTCCAACTTCAGGGTTGCTGTCTGATTGCCTTCAGCATATCTTTTTGATTTCTGGGTGATTGGGAATGATTTGCACCTCATTGCTGCTTCTGCAGCTTTGGGGCTGCAGGTTGCCACCCTAACTGGTAAACAGCGCCATTTTGCAAGCTCTGTAGCTCTTGCAAACCTTTTTCAGCGCTTTCCACTATCTCCATTGCTCGTTTGAAATTTATATTGACTTGTGCCAGCAATTGATGCTGAATGGCGTAGTTGCGCACACCACAAACTAACTGATCCTGTTTTTTTCAACTTAGTTCTGTTGAAGAGTCACACAGACTCGAAACATTAACTGTGCTCCTCTCCGCAGATGCTGCCAGACCTGCTGAGTTTTTCCAGGTATTTTTATTTTTGTTTTGGATTTCCAGCATCCGCAGTTTTTTGCTTTTATTTTATTTTGATCCTGTAGCATGTTGTTCAAGGTTGCTCCGAAATCTCAAAGCTCTGACAATTGCTTCAGCTTTGCGATGTAAGTCGTGATCAGTTAGCCTGGTGCCCTCACCCTTGTATTAAATTTGAATCTTTGCATAAAGACTGATGGTTTGGGCTGAAAATGGCCCTTCACGAAATCCATGAGCCCACTGAACAATTTGGAGTCGGGGGCATGCCTTGGGGCGATGAGACTGTGAATAAGGTTGTAGGTTTGACTCCCACAGACGCTCAAGTGAATTGTTTTGCACTTTGCCTCCTCCCCTATTTCGTTGGCCTGGAAATAAAACCCGAGGAGCTCGATGTATTGAGTCCAGCCATCCGTGGAGGTGTCAAATGGGTCGATCCTCCCAAAGGGAGGTATCCTGGTGAATATATTTTTTTCCTCCTTTAAAATGAGATACTCACAGTTGTTGGGCGAGAGGCAGCACCAGAATCATTTATCCTCGTCGCCAGACGTAAAGATGTACTACTAAGAGGCTTCTTTAGTTGAACAACAAACTTTTTTTACAGAGCTGCTGGATTAGCTGCAGGCGTCTAGCAAGGCTACAATACACACTCTAGACTAGGAAAACTCCACCCCACGCTCGGTGTTGGTTGGCTCTTCTGACCATGTGACCCTTACTCAGCAATGCTGGCCTTAAATCAACAATCACTGCAATATTCCCAATAAAACAATCAACATGTAATGTTTAAATAAAATTGCATGCTCTGGCCTTGTCTGTCTAATTCAATATACTCCAACTGTTATCATGTAACCAGGTATTATTTTTCACTGTTAGATTTTCACTACCAGTGGGGCAGAGTATAATTAAAGGCCATCAGTATAAAAGAGTCACCAAGAAACCCAACAGAGAATTTAGAAGAATCTTCTTTACCCAAAGAGTGGTGAGAATGCGGAACTTGCCATCACAGGGAATGGTTATAGATGCATTTAAGGGGAAGCTAGAGAAGCATATGAAAGGGAAGACAATAGAGGGTTATGATAGATTTATATGAGGAAAGATGTGAGGAAGCTTGAGTGGAGCATAAATGCCAGCATGGGCTGGTTGGGCCAAATGGCCTGTTTCTGTGCCATGTATCCTATGTATGTAATGTAATGTAATTATTATGGTCATTTATATCCTGGTTACAGTTTAGAGAATGATGGCATTTTGCTCCGTGAGTGATTTCTTCCTTCAGCTTGTCCTATACTTCTATCCCTAGTTTCTTTCCCCCCACCCACCCTTCTCTGTTTCTTGCAGTTGTTGCTGGATATATCTGTAATAGTTGAAGCAATGCTTTCAAATCCACAAGATGACAACAGAGATACCCTCCAGATCAGGGTAAAGGTGCTTTGCAGGCCTGATCTAGAAGGACAGGGGCAGCAGACACATCATCTGGAAGTCCCCATCCAAGTCACACACCATGCTGACTTGGAAATATATTTTGGTTGCTTCACTGTCACAGGGTCAAAATCCTGGAACACCCTCCCGAACAACACTGTACCTACACCACATGGACTGCAGCAGTTCAAGAAGGCAGCTCCTCACCACCACCTCGAGGGCGATTAGGGATGACCAATAAATGCTAGCCTAGCCAGCGGCGCCCACATCCCATGAATTAATTTAAAAAGTCATCTTGACTTTCTGCTTCCTCATAGACTGCCTCCAATTTCTCTACTGCCCATTTGTCGTGTTACAGTAGCTCCCAGATGCATTTCGGTCCTGGTGTCCTGACCTCATACTTGTTTGCTATCTTGCTGCGTGCCTTGGGTAGAACAAATAAATTGTGTGTGTTTAGAAAGGAATGTGTGTAAGACATACAGAAGAGGCAAGGAGACACTGGTTTAAAAAAATGGAATGAAAATCAGACAAATGAGAGAAAGTGTGTTACTTTTTCTTCATTCCTTCATGGGATGTAGGTGTCGCTGGCATTGTCAGCAATTGTTGCCCATTCATAATTGCTCTTGAACTGAGTGGCTTGCTAGGCCATTTGAGAGGGCATGTGTGTGAGAAATAAAATGGAAGACAGCAAGAAAAGGAATTGCAGATTGGAGCAATAGGACAGGCACAGAAAGAGAGACACGGTTCTTAAAAATGTTCTTGTAAGCAATGCTACATGAGATTGACACGTAGATGTTTCTCAACAGCTTTTTAATTATTTTGTTTAGGGTGCTCCGTATATAATTGTTTAGACCGATTAGGCACTATGTTCTCCACATTCAGCACTGTTACTGACAGAAGTTCTGACGTCTGGGCAGTGTCACATTGTAAAGTGGGGTTAGCAAGCACCCTCGAGATAATTTCTACAGGCGTGGCTCGCTGTGGGTGTGTTGAGTATTTTATCAAACTGCACAGGGCAGCAATGTAGCTTTCTAGAACCACGGTATGAAGTAGGGCAGAATGCATTTTCTGATGCCAAATCAGCTATATTTTGTGTTTATTGTAAACCAATTGTAAACTTATCCTGAGCTCTCTTAGGGCATATATTGTAATTTTGTACAATTACTGATTTTGCCAACCATCTTAACCCTTACCCAGGCCCTTCAGTTGAACTATTACTGGAGGCAGAAAGTGAAGAGCACATGTCCTCCAAAAGAATTGATCAGCTGGAAAGAAACATCTTTTAATACTTGAGTGTCTGTATTTGCTGCCTCTGCCATTCAAACTTCAAAAGGAAATGGCACCATTGTCTCTGTCTTCATGAGGAATGTGACAATCCAATTTATTTTTATAAAAATGCCCCTCAAAATATGTCAGAAGAATTTTAACAGTACATGTAACTTGAAATATATTGTTGGCTACTGAATATGGATGCTGGTTGTAGCTGCTGCTGTAGCCCACTGATAGGGCATACCTATGCTGCTTTATTACTTTGTGACTAATCTGAGCATCTGTCTTTCTGTTTACTGAACCTTAGCTGATAGTATTTGAATTTCTACGATGCATGCCAGGCATTCTGATTCTATCTTGAATTGTGTGGATTGTGCTGGTTCTTCAACTTGAATATATTTTCCTTTTATCCTATTATCAATTTTATTTCCTCTTCTGTGCTAAAGCTGGTGACTTCTTTTGAGTTACAGGCCACCTTGCATTATGTCATCGCCCAAGCATGTGTTATTCATGTGTAAACCTCGATGACCAGTGTCGGCAGACTACTTAACAGAGAAAGGGAGCCAAATCTGATTCACCTTGGCCACTGTCTCTTTCAGCAACATTACATGGCCAACATTTTTTTGTAATCCAGAGGAGATTGTACAGTTCCTGTCACCACCGCAGGAAAGATTAGTCAATGGCAAAGGTCATGAATATAGCCTGTGATCTTCCTGTTTTGTATGGCTCACTAGCACACTGGACAAACTTACTGACCCACCAGGAAGCCAAAGTGTGACGTCTCAGACTTGCTGACTGTTCAATCTTGAACAGCCTTTGATGGCATGGCAGAATGGAAGTACCAAGATATGTAGTAACTTATTTTAAAAATATGATTAGCTATGCAGCCTTTTCCGTTCTTCAAGAAAAAAAATCCCAGTATAAATGTCACTGCTGCACCATTTACACCCCACTCCCTTTGAACAATTACGCTTTTATTCCTCATGACCCACATGGCTCATGTTGAAATGGGCCTGTCTTCCTCCCATTATCTTGTCATGTTATTGTAGACAGAAGGGCTGACTTTGTTGGCGGTGCTGTCATATAAATGAGGCAATCTTGCTGCCTCCTATAGAGACAAGGCCATCTCAGGGCAATTGTTTTTTTTTTGAAGCTTCCCTAAAGGTAGCAGTGCTGCAGCTGGAGAATACATACAGCTTTCTTTCAGGTTACAAGTGAACTGGGCTCAGAGTGCCCCTGTGAGGGCCAAGTAGTTTTCATCTTTCTGGCCTGTTCTGCATGCTGTAGCCAGAAATTTAACACTCTTTTTGTTGGCTGCCGGTGGTCTGAATTTTCTCCTGCAATATAAGCCATATGAATCCAAAGCACCAGCTGGTAAACGTATATTGCAAAATCAAGTAAAGCAGATCAACAATATAAATGGTATATCAAACAGTCAGCTGTGATCCTGAGCCCTGCAGTGTTGTGCTGCCTTGTGCCACCATGTTGCTGAAATGCAATTATTTTATTTAACTTCCAAGTTGGCATTTTCACGTTACACACAGCACTAAGAATAAAACAGATGAGGTTTTATAAGAGGCCTAAATTTGAACGAAAATGCTTAATTTCCAGTTTAAGGACTTAATTTTTGCAGATTACGCATGCATTTTTCAGCTCTTTGCAAAACTGCTCAACCTTCCTACAAGTTGCAATACTCCATTGGAATAAATCTGTAAGAGCATTGTGAATTGAATTTTTCCCTAAACTAATCTCCCAGAATCCTGAAGAGTGAGGGATAAAGTTATTATTTAATTAATCTTTAGAGACTATGTCCCTTGAGCTGCATGTATTACTCACTTAGGTTATATAAATCAATTTTTTCCTATTTTTGGAACAAAATCCTATTTGAAAGTAAAAGTAATGTAGCTATTTCTGTATTGAAACACATGGAGCCGATGGCATTAGGACTGAACTGAGGCCTGTTTCTGTCCCATCTTTATTAGAGTCTCAAAGTACATTAGAGCTTACACACATGCGCGCATGCGAATATATTGCAAAACAATTGTAAAATTAACTGCACCTGTATGTATTTTGAGTACATTATGTGCATTCACATATGTATTTCATGTATACATATGCATATTTTGATTTAAGATGCTGACTGTCCAGCATTCACTGTTTTGTTTTTATAAAGAAAATTGGGCCTGTTTTGGAGGACTGCCAATGTGTGGCAGGTCCTTTGATTTATTTCCCCTCTAATAATACTTGAGACAAGGTGATATTCTTCTCTGGTCCTTGAAAAACAAAGAAGCAAAATGGATGATGAAAGGGCAGAAGCTTTAAAATGATATCAGCTAGATTGTAATATTTGCGTTCCTGTTCTGTTAACACCTGTGCTTCGTAACTTTGCTTGCTGATGCAGATTTTTCCACTAGTTGACTGCAGCTGCCTGTGATTTATTTTCCACGCTTTTCTGGAAACACATCTGTCTTTGTACTCAGTTTATTAATTTGTTATTCGAGCCATGTTAATTGTTGAATTAATCAAATTACTAAATGAAGAAGCTGTCTTTGAGGTCCCATCTTCAGCAAATTCAGGCTTACGTTGTGTTGTCTGTGAAAAATTGCTGCTTCTGGAAAAAAAGACGCAATAACCTTCACCCCTTTGCCTATCTCCCTGTGCAGGACATTGATCCCTACTTGAAGAATGGGCAGGCTGCTGCCATTAACCTGTTCCAGTGAGATGTGCCACTGTGGCTCAGGGTAATTTACCTGCTGTTGTTGATTCATTTCTCCTCTTCCCACCCCCCACCCCCACCCATTAATCCCCTTGTCTAAATAATCTGTTTGCTTCTGCTTTGTGCCTTTTCTAATAATCTAGACTGAGAACTCATTTTTTTGAAGAATCTCTTAACAGTGAATTTGTTCCATTCTAGAGTACATTGACAGACATATGTATCAAATCATCATGTGCTCCAGTTAGTATTTATTTCTCCAATTATTCATTTCTGTTCTGTTAAAGAATTCTATATAAATTTTACCTCCTTGCAAGGAAATCATTTGGTTAGTCAGGTGACTGAGCATTATTTACAACCTCTTTCTCGCCGTGTTGCACACTATCTCTCTTACTCTCTCACGTCTCCCTCTAATCTGCTCTCTCTTGCCGCATGACACCACCTCTCTTGACGAGAGGTGCTGAGAGGACAAATGAGCGGGGCTGTGGATGGCAGAGTGTTCCTTGATTTAGATTTCATTGACTGACTCCTGAGTAATTCCAGCATTTTCAGTTTGTGGTTCATGTTCAGCAGTATTAATTTTCAAGTGTAATTTTAAGCGCACCACGCTGGTGGGAATGTGATGGGGTCAGATCAGCTCCCTGTTTAATACCACGCCCAATTTTACCCCTCTCCACCTTGCACGCACACGCATGCACACACACACACCACACCCGCGCGCACACGCACACGCACACACAGATTTTGATGAAAAGTAAAATCAGGCAGGGGTATAAAACAGATGACTAATCTGATCACGTCAGCTTCCTGCTGGGCAGGTTAGCTTTTTCTTCTCCACATTAAATATGTACCAGCGTATCTCTCTGCCTTTGAAGTCAAGATTGGTGGTAGGATATTAATTGCCAAGGGTCTAAAATGTTCACTGTCTTGCTGAGGGACCTGAAAGCTTAACAGACTTGAGCAAAAGAAAAATGTATTAAGTTTCCACTGGGCCTTTTGTGAGGTCACATGTCAAAATACTGTGTTTGAATTTGGGCACCACACTTTTGCAACAAACCCTAAGTCGTGGCTTGAATGCAGGGATGGTTCTGGAGCTAATTTTTTATTGAAGAAGTGATTGAGGGATGTGATCAGTTCTTTAAATTGCTCAGATGATGCAGATGTTAACAGACAATTTAACTTGGATTTCAAGTACCAAATGAGAGGGCATGAGTGGATAATTAGCAAGTCGAGAGAGAGAGACTAGAGGTTAGATGAAGCATTCCTCCCCCGCACCCCACCACCAGCCATGCTCCTGTTCTCCCCCCCACCCCCTCCAAACACGCTTGCAGAGTAGTGGCTGTAGGGAACTACTCCTAGCACAATCGGTTAATGCTTTGACAATTAACTAACCTTAAAAAGGGCTAGATATATATTTGGTTAGTAATGAGATTGAAGCTGAGGGATAAATAGAGACTAGTGATCAAATAGCTTTTTGCTGCTGGAAGGCAGTGGGCTGGCTCTGAATAATAGATGATCAATATTTGGGAGCTTCATGTGACTAATTTCGGGAGAAATTTCATAGTTTGTCTAAGGTGATTAAGTAAGGTCCACGGTGGGCTGGATTGTGTATGCTGTGTGGCACAAATAGGTTTTTAATGGACCTCTTGGATTTAAAAAAGAACTATTCTTGCACACTTAACCAAACTGTGGACGCATATAATTCTTTGAGAGAAAAGTTATGTTTTCTTTTAGAACTTGTAATTTTCAATCATAACTTACCCACTCTTGTCAATAAATATGACCAAAACCTATAAAGATTTCAACCATAATGGGAGCGTTTGCACTTGAAGCAATTTTTTTTCTGCATTCAAAATGCACCTGTCTAAAATTTTGGACACCACACAGTTAATTTCCTCAACGCCATTAGACTTCATTGAAAGGAGATCTTCAACACTGAGAACCTATGATTAATAAAGGACTGAAGAGGAGCTTTATGCTTTGCTAAAAGGGAGATTTCTTTTCCCAAAGTTCTTCAGTGTGCTCGTTTTTGAACATTATCCTCCCTGTGGGCAATCCTGCTTGACCTCTGTGTACTCAATTCACCATTTCTGTGCTCTGATGTGTTGACCTTGAAGCTGCATAAATTCCATGTCTTGTTGCAGTAAGCCTGCTAAATCTTTGCATACAAGTTCTCTGCCTTCCTTCTCTCTGTTTGACTTCTAGCTTTCTGAATGATCTCAAATGACTCATACTCTTGCTATTCTCTCTGTGTTGACGCTGAAATGCTCTGTACAACCTCTGTTGACTACATCATGATGGATTCCTAGGATGTTAAAAAAAAAACCAGTCACTTTCTGCTCGCCTTGAAACTACACTTGAGCTACATGCTTCCTTAGCTGCCTCTGACTTGAGAAGGCTTAAGATGCCTTGCCTCAGTACCCAGCAATAACCCCACATTGTTTCCTCAGATGCAAGGAGGTAGCCGTTAAATGAATTGGACAGAGACAAAGAAAGAGCTTATGAAGATATTGTAATAGCACATGCTTGTGGTCATTTGTATATGTATGTATACAATCAAATCAGAATAAACCAGTTTTTAGTCGGGTACTTGACATTCCATGCGGTGCACACTTTTCTGTTCTGCAAAGATATCTCAGTCTGGCGATAAGGATAGGATTTTGCATTCTCTAGCCAAACAAACTTGACTGGAGAATTTTCCAGCAAAATCAGCAGAACTGTTGAGATTTCTTTGCTGAGAAATAGCCTTAAGCATGAGTAGCATTACAATCCTGAACCATTAGAGATTGCAGAAAGCTATCAGTTTGGAACCAGGAATAAGTTGTCCAACGAGGAAATTGGGGACTTTATCACAGCTTGGAAAAAGCTGCCCATTCATTGTAATTTTTGAGAATTTCAAGAGAGAGCGTTGTAGGACAGGTTGGTGTATGATTTTGAAAAGTGAATACATTCGCAGTAAGTTGCTGACATTGCCAAAAAGTTAACTTTCACCATAGCTTGCCAGACAGCATTGTCCATGGACATAGCAGGACGTGACCTGAGATAAGTCATAGTTAACAACTGCCAGTTGGCTGATGAAGTAATTAAAGATACTAAAAATTCCTGTAACCGTTGCTTAGACCAACACCGGGCAAAGAATTGTCCATTTGTGAAGGCAGAGTGCCAGAAGGAGGCTCATTTTGCCAAGGCATATCAAAAGAATTTAAACACAGAAAACACTGGATGGAGGGAACGGAAGTCACTGCACACAATTGTGGAACAGCAGGTCAGTGAGGGGTCGGTTGAGACCCATCCAAGTAGCATTGGATAGGGTTCTGGTAAACATGGAGGTCAGCACTGGTCCATCCGTCAGCGTGATTCCTGAATCTCAATACCCTGAAAAGTTAAGTCAACATAAACCGGAGAAATCACACACATAATTGAGTTATGGAGGAAAGAAAATTCCCATAATGGGAAGTGTGTCAGTTCCAGTCACATACAAGGAACATTGTGCAAAATTGCCCATCATTGCAGTGAAGGGTGAATAAGAAGCCTTGTTGGGAAGAAACTAGTTAACAGCACTTAAGTTCGATTAGAATGAGCCTTTTCGTGTAGAAGTGAAATTCACAACTCCAGACAATGTGAACGTCGAGTATCCTCAGGTGTTTACTGAAACCCACAAATCGATTCAAGGAAATAAGACCAACATATGGGTCCAGAAAACATGAGACCAGTTCATTACAGGCCACATCCGGTACCCTATGTTCTAAAAGAGAAAGTAGAGCAAGAGCTGAAGAGACTCAAGATGAGAACATTATCTCTAAAGTAGAACAGAGTATTTGGGCTACTCAGATGGCAGACCCAAAGTCAGATCTTTTCAAAGTTAGGTCTGATGAATACCTATCTGCAACTTGAGTTGGACGATGAGCCTAAGTTATATTTGACTATTAATACACTATTGGATCTTTTTCAGTTTCGTAAGTTGCCATTTGGTACTTCAACTCCTAGAATTTTCTAAGGGATGATTGACCAAATTTTGCAAGGAATTTGGGGAGTAGTGTGCTATTTGGATGATGTAATTATTTCAGCTCCAAACAGGCAGATCCATGATGACAGGCCATAAAAGGTGCTCCAACATTTGGAAAAGCATGGAGTTCAGGTGAAAGCGCACAAATGTGAAATGTTTCAAAACGTTGCAGAGTATTTAGGTCACAGGGTAGACAAAGATGAATTACATTCTACTAAGAGTTAAGGTTCAAGCAATAAGAAATAAGCCACACTCTTAGAATATCTATGAGCTTGGATCTTTTTTGGGCTCGGTGAGTTACTGGTAAATTCATGCCAAATTTGACTGGTAAATTCATGCCAAATTTGACAATCTTATTACATTCATTGAATGAACTGTTGAGGATGGGTGTTCTGTTGAATAAGGAAGTGTGACAAAGTATTCCAGTTGTGTAGAAGTGAATTGGTAGATAGTACAATGGTTGTACATTAGAATGTGTCCAAAAAGATTAAGCTAGCATGTAACAAAAGCAAAATACTGCAGATGCTGGAAATCGGAAATAAAAACCCTCAGCCAGTGAGTGGAATAATGCTCAGATAGAAAGTGAAGCATGGCCTTTGATGTTTGGAGTAAGAAGATTTCATAAGTATTTGTATGGCTGTAGTTTCATGAATGAAACATCATAAACCACTACCTGCTATTTTGGACCCAAATTCTCCAGGACCCACTTTAGCTGCAGCCCGAATGCAGAGATGGGCTTTGATTTTTTTTCTGCTTATCAGTACGACATTAAGTATAGACGATTAGAAGATTATTATAATGCCGATGCGATGTCTAGGTTACTATCTTCATCCGAGGTAGAGCCCAACAGAGAAAATGTATTTTTCTTTTCACACGTAGATGACTTGTCAGTCACAGCAGAAAACATTGGTAGAACAACTTGTAGGGACCTTGTATTGGAAAGGGTATGCGACTATATCGCAGACGGGTGGCAAACATGGTACTGGATTTATATATCAGGCCATTTTTTTAATGTGCGAGAATGTTATCCGTAGAGATTTTTTTTGTTAATGTGGGGAGCCAACGTTGTAATTCCTGAAAGATACAGATCACAGTTACTATGTGATCTTCGTGATCAATACTTAGGGATGAGCTTGACAAAGAGTTTAGTGAGAAGCTATCTTTGGCTGGGGCCACATAAGGACATAAAAGACACAGTGAAAGAGTGTAGAGCATGTCAAGCTGTAGAAAAAAAAACCAACCATCAGTATCTTTGCAACCATGGAAATGGCCAGCTAGAGTGCAGCCTAGGCTGCACATAGATTTAGCATAATTTGAAGGACAAGAGCTACTCATTGTGATAAATAGCCATTTGAATTGAGTTGAGGGGTTTCTGATGAATCGACCAACCAGAAAAGCTCTTGATACTTTGCGCCGTTTGTTTGCTGCTTATGGGTTCCCAGAGGAAATTATGTCTGAACAACAAACCTCCATTTTGTTCAGAAGAGGTTGTGAAATGCACGAGAATGAACAGGGTAAAACACACTAGAGTTCCACCATATCATCCTGTTTCCAATGGAGCCGCAGAATGCACAGTACAAATTGTTAAGTATGCTCTTGTTAAGAAAATGCCAGCTACAAATTGAAAGAAATGTCAGTTGTCATTGAATCTCAAATTGGTGAATTTTTTGTGTAATTATCGTAACACACATCACACTACGACCGGCAGAACGAATTGTTTTGCCTAGAACAAGGTTTTCATTGCTGAAGCCACATTTGGCACAGTCAGCAGAAAAGAAGCAATCCAGACAGAAAGAAAGTCATGATGGGGATAGAGTCAGAGAGAGAAGTGTGAAGTTGAATCAAAAGGTTAAGGTGAAGAACAACATCATAAGTGGTGGAAGTGGCTACCAGGGACAGTCATGAAAATATGTGGCCCTCGGACATATTTGGTTAAGATGTTTGGTAGTGGAAAGGTTAGATTTGTACAAGTAGATCATGTTTTAATTTCAGAGGCTCATGAAGAAGAAAGGAGGCCTGATGAATTGGATAGTTGGGGTACGAGTAGAATACCAATAGTTACTCCAGCACAAGTTGTGCTTGAAACCAATTCCAGATCCAAGTCAGAAGCAGACGGACATATCTGATGAAGTGGAAAATTCAATTGGAGGTCAAGGTCAAAATCAGCCTTTGTTGGAGAAAACCTTTCCTCTGACTTGGGCTCAGATGAGTCAAGGTCCTTCTCCAAGTTCTGAAAATTTGGGTTAAGAAAGGAGGTATCCTCTTAGGAATAGGAAACTAGGAAGCCAGTGATTAAGTTGGATTGTAAATAAATGGAAAAGCAAGAAGTATATGTATCTATATGTAGATATGTGTGTGTATATATGTACATGATGCACACGCGCGCACACACCAGAATAAGCCAGTTTTCAGTTGGGTACTTGACTTTCCATGTGGCACACTGGCTCTTTTCTGTCCTGCAAAGGTATCACAGATACTGTTTCCATTAAAGCAGAGACATCAAACTTATCTGTCCCGAAGCCTCAAGGTGCACATTATTAATATCTTAAGTGGCTGATATTAGATCCTGATGTTCTGACTTAGGATTTATCCACTCATGAGGTAACAGCGCTAAAAACAAACCATTTCAAACCTCCAGGCTTATAACAGGTCAGGTCAGCATGTAACAAACACACGCGCAAGAAGTTAAGTTGCCTGGTTTTCAAGGCCTGCATTGTGGCCTTATGTTCATACATGTGGCCCACGGTTTCAACAGTTCTCTTTGAAAAAAATTTCAATTCAGCAAATAAATCACATTCGTTTATAACTTCAGTTTACATACATCATTTTCAAAATTCACAGGAATAAAGCGGGTATTTGTGATTGCTGCCCACTTTTGTAACCGAGTTTGATCAATATTCAAGGCACTGTTGCAGAAAGCTGTAGTTCAGGAATCTAATGATGTTACATCTTGGTATACTTGGCACACCACAAGGAATCGTTTTGTGACACTGTGCTCTAATTTTAGATGGGGCTTACAGAGCACTGCAGCATGGGAAGTCTTAAAACTCTCTCTTTTCTGCTGTAATTATGGAGCAAGACAGAAGTTGAGTATTTGGACAGATCCCATTGGTTCATGTTCAAGTAACTGCCACGTGCCTTTGAATACTATAGCTTGCTCCAAAGCTGTGCATTATAGGAAGGTTTTATAGCTTAAGAAATTTAGCTTTCTAGTAAACCTGCCAGATTTATGTTGAGTTCAGAACCTGACCTCATTTCAACCCTTTAATTCTACTGCTTACCAGATTCTCCAAAAGAGAGAGAGAGAAAATTAAAACTGTATTTCATAATAAGACACTGATTACTTTATTAGAGGCTGTTAGTTATATTGCTTTAGAACAGTAAAGGGTCTGAACTTTCAAAAACACCTAGGGTTGAATTCTTTGTGAGATTCTCCCATCATTAAGAGAATGAAAGCTGCTCATCTTGTCAATTCTGCAATTGTGCTGGATTCCCTAATGTAGTTTCCATTAAGGGATGGAACAGTTTAGAGCCACAGCTGAATAAGGAAGCATGTACTCTCAATTGCTTCGCTTGGCAGCACCAAGTGAAAGACTTTTTTTTATAATCGTTATAACCTCAATGCACAAAAGAATACTGTACAACCAAAAAATGCCTTCAGTGAAAATGCCTGCCATCCTTATTAATCAGCGCTTTTATTCTTTTGCGAGTTAAATCGATGTCCGTGTTGCCTTCAGCCACCAGTAGGCGCAGTGTTGTGATTGTCTTAAAAGGCAGCTATAAATACATATTGGCATTTCCTGTTGCACTATGTTGTGGTATGTAAAATGTGACTGGTTGCTATGGGAACTGCAAAGCCAGCATGAGCTACGGAAGGAAATGCTCCAGTCATGAGACTTTCACAGAGATTTTTTTAAACTGTCTGAAGGCTCCTGTCCAGCTGTAAAATAGTAAACAGCAAGTATAAATATGTACTGCTCAATTCTTCAGTGGCTGTTTGGACATTTGTAGGGCTATAATTATTGATCAATGAATTAGTGAGTTATAGTCCAGAATATTTTAATTTAAACTATTTGAAAACCGACCTTTGAACATATTACAAGATAAAGGACTAGGAGTATGCCTGAAACTCTGTCACCAGCTGAACCAGAACCATAAAGATTTGCAGCATAGAAAATGGCCATTCAGCCCACTGTCTATCCTGGATCTTTGTTAAAGTGATTCAAAACTAATTCTGTTGCCTTGTTCTTTCCCCATAGTAACTTCCTTTGCTTAAAATGCAGTAGCCTCAGCTACTCCCTGTGGCAAAACATTCCACACTTCAGTAATTCTGGCAAAATGAGAAGACCCGCCTGGAATGACATGCTTATGAATTCTTCCTCCTGATGGTCCATTTAAGATTGAGTGGGTGGTGAGCCGTGGAGAGTTGGTACCCTTGGCGATTCCACATCTGTCATCTAAATTGCTTTGCAACAAAGTGGTGGTCATGTCCCTCTGCTGGGCATTTTTTATTCATTTGTGCACCAGCCTCTCGCAGTGTTCTTGTCTCTCCTTTAAAGTTTTTGGTATCTCCTGCTCTACCAAACTGCACGGTGATTTCTTTGCCAAGGGCTCCTCCCTCTCTCCTTCCTTAATCCTGGAACCCTTTGTTCTCTTGTTTTCTCTCCCTCTCCCTCTGACATCTGTTTTCGTTCTATCTCAGTATTATAACCCCCCCTTGCTACATCCATGTGATTCGCTTGACCTGACCATAGCGTGAAGCCTCACCATTTTGAGTTTCTAATTACTGATGATGCCACCTCATACCACTAAATTGTCATTCCATACCACCCATATTTCCCTGTCTGCCTTCAACCCCACTGCCCTCAGCAGGACCTGGGTGAGAAATAATGGTCACTGGTGGTTCTCCTGTTTCCAGGGCCCTTACCCCTTAATTTAGCAGTACTTTGTGTCAGTAACAGTAAATATCGGAGAAAATAAATCCAGAATTAGCAGTTAAATTGGGGTGAAAAATTGCCCAAAAACACTCATTGGCTTGGTTAGTTGAAACTTGATAAGATCCAGATTTAACATGTGGGACATTTCCACAAATTAGTGTATAAGTTATGATCTACTTTGTTAAATGTTGCCCCTTTTTATTTTTAAACTGGTGCATTTAAAGAGAACCATCTGAAGGAGTGGGGGAATGATGGGGTGTGCATTTTACGAAGAAGAGTACTTTGTGCTTCCCAGTGTGGTCTTAACTTGATGATTAGCACATTCTAACGCCAATTATCTTTAATTCAAGTTTTATCCCAAATTATTTATTATATTATATATATTATATTTATATATTATACTTATATATTATATTTATATAGATATATATTTATATATTATATTATATTAATTTTGATTTTAAAAGTTCTATTGCGAGGCTTAAAGTTGTACTTGTGAGTCCTGAACAAAGGCTGATCACAGCTGTGTATTCTGCCTTGACCTGCCCTGTGTAATAACAACTTTGAGCTCAGGCACCGCAGGACATGAGCCCAGTGTTTTGCACCTTGTGCAACCCCTCTCCCATGTCATGGCCCTCCTCCTCGTACTCTGTCTGATGTTGCTTTGAAGTAGGGGCAACAACTTTCACACCTCTTCTGTCAATCAGCTCTTGCACCCATGTCTGGAATAGCGCGATGACCAGGTCTGGAGTTGAATGCTTCTGGTGGGACCCGTTGGCAAACTGGCTGCTGATGAGGGAGGTGTTGCTTAATGGCACTATTGATGACATTTTCACGACTTTACGAGCTGATGGGATTGTATTCTACATTCCTCCCTCATCTTGCCCCTCTTTCACCCATCACTGGTAACAGAGCTGTCAGTCTTTTTTCTTGGCCCTTCCGTTTGACACTGTTTTCCTGCCCTTCCCTGTTGATATTTCTCTTCCTGCCTTTAAAAATTTTCTGAAAGACTATGTTTTCATTCGTACTTGTTGGCCCTCTCCCCCTCTCCCTTCCTCCACTTTCCATTTCCCCTCTAAGAACATTGGAGGAGGTCATCCAACCCTTGTGCCTGCCCTGCCACTTAGTTAGATTGCGGTAAATCTGTACCTCAATCTCCTTTACCCGCCTTGATTCCATATCCCTTGATATCCTTACCTAACAAAAGATTAGGAGCCTTGGCATATCTTGCACATTAATAGCACAAAATAAATGTGCATTGTTTGTATAAGATTGCTGCTGGCATAAAGTAAAGCTGTTTGTATTATTTAGTGGAGCTCTTTCTGAGCAGAAGACATCTTCAGAAGACAGGCATTTTAAAACTGACTATTATTGTGTCCAGGAATCGCAATTGACATTGTTGCCACTAAATGTTCATGCCTGAGGTTGGCTAGCATACTAGAGAACATGGAGTTTAGTATCAAACCAGATAAGACAACAACTACTTCTGACATTGAAGCTTACCCAGGTGACCTTGAAATGGTTTGAACCATTTTCAGGGTACAATTTGCAACATGATTGATAGTAGTTCAGTATCAAACATGAAAGAGTAACTAATGAGCCTGACGCTTAATTCAACCCTGGACAACTTTACAGCTTCTCCCTCAAGTTAGGGTTCTTATTTTTCTTAAATAGCTTTTATTTGTTATAAAATGATTCCTACATTCTTATAGCATCTTGAAACTTTTTAAGAGCCTTTTACATTGAATTATTTTTGCAGCGCGGTGACTGTTATATAGGCAAACTAGAGTTTTTCAGGGAGTCTGGTTTGAATAGAAATAAGTGTATTTTAAAGGTGTAAACAAAAACTTAAAGAAAATGCTTTTAAGTTGCTATTGTTGGAGGAAAGCATTTTTTTTTATTATTCATCTCTGGCTGCAGTCATCTCTGGCAAGGCCAGAATTTTATTGCCCACCCCAATTGCCCTGATAACCGGACTGTAAAACTGAGCAGCTTGCTAGGCATGTTGGTGCGGTTTGGAGTTGCATATAGGCCAGAGCAGGTTCCCTAAAGGACGTTGGTGAACAATTGTTTTATGTGGCAATTGGCAGCTTTGTGATCAGGTTTCACTGATACTCGCTTCTTATGACATGTTTGAAAACTGAATCCAAATTCTCACACTCCCATGGTGAGATTTTTGAATTCGCATTCTCTGGATTTAGTCCAGGTCTTTGAGCTACCAGATGGTATCAGAACCACATCATGACCATACATACCCTTTTCTAGCTTGAAGGTAACTAAAGCCTTTTGGTAAGAGTAAGAAGTCTCTTTTAAAACCTCCTTTAGCATAGAAACATAGAAAATAGGAGCAGCAGTAAGTCATTCGGCCCTTCGAGCCTGCTCAGCCTTTCAATATGATCATGGCTGATCTGCTATTTCAGTGCCGTACTCCCTGCTCTTTCCTCATACGCCTTGATGCCTTTAGAGCCTAGAAATCTATCTATTTCCTTCATAAATATATTCAGTGATTTGGCCTCCACAGCCCTCTGTGGTAGAGAATTCCACAGGTTCACCACCCTCTTGAGTGTAGAAGTTTCTCCTCATCTCAGTTCTAAATGGCTTACCTCGTACCCTGAGACGGTGACCCCTCGTTCTGGACCCCACAGCCAGAGGAAACATCATCCCTGCATCCAGTCTGTCCAGCCCTGTCAGGATTTTATACGTTTCAATGAGATCTCCTCTCATTCTTCTAAACTCCAGTGAATACAGGCCTAGTTGGCCCAATCTCTCCTTATACGGCAATCCTGCCATCCCAGGAACTTTTCCTTCCACCAATTAACCAGTTACTCGATTCCCCTTTAATACAGGAGCATTTTGTTAGTGGAGAACTGGTGCAATTGTAGCTAAGCCAGTAATCACTGTACAATGAAGAAAATCAGCACTATGTAAGTAACGGTTTCCTTGTTTTTTTTCTTGTTGCAAAACATAGCAGAAAAGCTAGTGTTTAATTGCATAACATAAACCTCTACTTTATTAGATAATTTACATTTAGTCCCATTGTGGAGCTTCCGTTTGAAATGAATTCACTGTGAAATCAAAGCCTGCCTTGTTTGTTTTGGTACACAATTTATGATCTATATCTTTAAACAGACCCTTTGGAAGCCAAGGAGTGTTAGCATTGGGTATACCACAATCTCAGAGCAGCACCAACTGATAGCTCCCAGCATGAATATTGTAGAACTCTATACCTGTGTGTTTCCAGTTGCTGGATCTGTTTGCTCTCAGCTAATTGAAAAACATATAAAATGAAGTATAAAACATTGGCTTTGTAACAGTCTGTCGTTATTCTGTACAAACCTGAGTAGAGTGGGAATAATCCTGGAGAGTGGTGAAGGTGATTAAATGACTTAACGTCTAAATTATATTACACAGCTGGTTTAATGCCAGCTGCATAGTGTAATTGTTCTTCAAGCTTCTTTTAGGAAACAGGTTTTGTGCTATCTTAATGTTTTAAAATTTGTTCATGGGATGTAAGCATTGCTGGCAAAGATCAGTGTTTATTGTCCATCTCTAATTACCCTTCAGAAGATTTCTTTTTTTGAAATGTTAAACATCTTTCTGAAGCAGCGAGAATGTCTTGCTGTTGTTTACGATACTTTGCTCATCAACATGACAGGTGTTTTGCTGGCAAGTGGGACCCTTTCCCATTCCTGGTTCCCTGGACAGCTACAGCACTTGCAACTGCAAAGTTACATGCCTTAGCCCCAACATCAGAAGAGCACCCTCTGCTGCACCAGCATGGAATTTCCTTTTCTAGCATCAGGCGTCTTGTAAAGGGTTATTGAAGCATAATAACTTTCATCTTTCTCTTATGAAACTCTTCTAGAATGATTTCGATGATTCTTCACACCCTTTTGTGTGCCATTTATTTTTAACATTATCAATGTTTGATAAAAGGAAGAAGTCTTTTTATAATCCAAGAGTGTTGAGTCACTGTTATTCCTTGAAAGAGTACTTTGGAACTTGGCATTAAATGGGTTCTGGGTACAATTGTGAGAGAGCAAAAGCACTTAGTCACCTGATGGAGTCTTGCTTGAAGAACCTGACCTGAAAATGTACTTCGTAGAAGCTGAAAATATCAATGCTGTTTAGCAAAACCTTGCGGTTATTGGGAAAAACTTACATGCCCTCCTTTTCCTACAACTTGAAGCAAGCCAATTTCAGGGTGTATTCAGGCAGAGCTGTTAAGTTTCATTTTTAATGGCTTCTGCCTGTATTAGCAACCATAGAGCCATAGGAAAGTTATGGTGCAGAAGGAGGCCATTCAGCCCATTGTGCCTGTGCCGGTGAAAAATAGAGAAGAAAAAAAGAAGCTAGCCACTCATTTTAATCCCATTTTTCAGCACCTGGTTTTGCAGGTTACAGCACTTCAAGTGCAAATCCACGTAACATTGTGTTACACAATGAATCCCCCAAAATTTGGTGGCAGCTATTTGAAATGAAGAATTTACTAAGACAGTAAACGAGTGTCATATCCATTTTTTTTCTTCCACTTGGCATGCCTTTCATTATTTATAGAAGCGTAGCATCACGATGGCAAAGGAGGAGGACATTCGGCCTGTCGAATCTATGCCAACTAGAATGGAGCTTCATTTAGTTAGAAGCATAAAATTATCAGTAAGTGAGAATCACTCCCACTTAGGGAGGTTACGTGCGTTGATTTCTCTGAGGCTGCATAGTTAATCTTGCTTTAAAGACATTCAAGATTTTCTCAGTCAAAAATATTTGTTTGAAATAACTAAATTACCCATCAGCGTTGAAACCTGTTAGGATTACCTTAATTTCTAATACTGTCAACAGGATAATTACAGCATATAAAACAGCATTGTTGTATTGGCTATCACTCCTGTGTACATAGGTGAATCATTTTAAATGGCAACAATTTAATGGGACCAAATTCATAAATATCTCTTACTGATGTTGCTTTTCTCAAAACTATATATTTACTCTGTATTTCGTTCTGTGTTTGGGCATTGTTTCTAATCTACGTAGTAATCTCCAGTGAAAGGGATGTATATATTTTTATTTTATTTGTTCATAGAATATAGGTGACATTAGCATAGCCATTTACTACCCTTAAGAAGGCGGTGGTGAATTACCTTCTTGAACCCCTGCAGCATGTGTCGTATACTACTCCAACAGTAGGGAGTTTCTGGATTTTGACGCAGTGACAGTAAAGGAACGGCAATATGTTTCCAAGTCTGTGACTTGGAGGGGAACTTTCAGGTGTTGCTGTTACAAACACACGAACGTCCGAATTAGGCCACTCGGGCCCTCGAGCCTGCCGACCATTCAATATGATCACGGCTGATCTCATTTCGGCCTCAACTCCAATTTCCCGCCCTCTCCCCGTAACCTTTCAACCCGTTACTAATTAAAAATCTATCTATCTCCTCAAATTTATTCATCATTCCGGCATCCACTGCACTCTGAGGTAGTGAATTCCACAGATTCACGACCCTTTGAGAAAAATAATTCCTCCTCATCTCTGATTTAAATCTACTACCCCTTAGCCTAAAATTATGGCCTCTCATTCTAGAATGCCCCACAAGGGGAAACATCCGCTCCACGTCTACTTTGTCTATCCGCTTTAGCATCTTATATACCTCAATTAGATTTCCTCTCATCCTTCTAAACTCTAGTGAGTTAGGCCTAAACTGCTCAATCTTTCCTTATAAGACAAGCCCCGCATCTCTGGAATCAATGTAGTGAACCTCCCCTGAACCGCCTCAAATGCAACTACATCCTTCCTCAAGTAAGGGGACCAAAACTGTGCACAGTACTCCAGGTGCGGTCTCACCAATGCTTTGTACAGTTGCATCAACACTTCCCTATTTTTATACTCTCTTCCTTTAGCAATAAATGCCAAAATTCCATTGCCTTCCTTATTACCTGCTGTACCTGCATACTAGCTTTCAGCGATTCATGCACGAGGACACCCAGATCCCTCTGCACTGAAGCATTCTGAAGTTTCTCTCCATTTAAATAATAAGTTGCCTTTTTATTCTTCTGACCAAAATAGATAACTTCACACTTATCCACATTAAACTCCATCTGCCAAATTTTGGCCCATTCACCTAACCTGTCCATATCCATTTGTAAATTTCTTCTTTCTTCATTGAAACTTACTTTCCCACCTATTTTGGTGTCATCCGCAAATTTAGCTATAGTACCTTCTATCCCTGAACCCAAGTCATTAATATAGATTGTAAATAGTTGTAGCTGATCTGATTGTAATCTCAACTTCACATTCCTGCCTACCCCAATAACCTTTCACCCCCTTGCTTATCAAGAATCTACCTACCTCTGCCTTAAAGATCTACAAGTACTCTGCCTCAACTACCTTTTGAGGAAAGGAATTCCAAAGTGTCTCAGCCCTCTGAGAGAGAATGTTTTTTCTCATCTCTGTTGTAAATGGGTGACCCCTTATTTTGAAACAATGATCCCAAGCGCTAGATTCTTCCACAAGAGGAAACATCCTTTCCTCATCCACCCTGTCAAGGCCCCTCAGGATCTTATATGTTTCAATCAAGTCGCCTCTTACTCTCCTTAACTTCAGCGATTACAAGATAGATGAGTTAACAGCACAAATAGAAATAAATGAATATGACTTGATAGCTATTACAGAGACATGGTTGCAGGGTGACCAAGACTGTGACTCAATATTCAAGGGTATTCGACCTTCCAGAAAAATAGACAAAAAGGAAAAGGAGTTGGGGTAGCTTTGTTAATAAAGAAAGGTAGTGGTGACTAGTGATATAGGAGCAATAGATCGTGGTGTGGAATCAGTTTGGGTGGAAATAAGGAATAGCAAGGGGAAGAACTCAGTGGTGGGAGTCGTCTACAGGCCCCCAAAGATTTGCCGCACTGTAGGACAAAGTATAAATTGGGAAATAATGGAGGCGTGTAAGAAGGGCGCTGCAATTGTCATGGGTGATTTTAGTCTGCAAATTGACTGGATAAATCAGATTGGCAGGGGTAACATGGAAGATGAATTTGTGGAGTGCATCAGGGATTGTTTCTTAGAGCAATGGATTGCAGAACCTACCTGGGAACAGGCTATTTTAGATCTAGTAATGTGTAATGAGGTGGATTAATAAGAGATATTGTAGTTAAGAATCCTCTTTGGAGTAGCAATCCAACATGGTAGAATTTCAAATTCAGTTTGAGGGTGAGCAATTCAGGTCTCAAACCAGTGTCCTCAACTTAAATCAGGGCAATTAGAGTGGTATGAAAAAAGAGTTGTCCAAAGTGGGCTGAGAAAATAGATTAAAGGGGAAGGTCAGTGGATGAGCAGTGGCAGACATTTAAACAGATATTTCATAACACTCCGCAAAAATTTATCCTGGTCAAAAAAAAGGACTCGATGAGAAGGATGAACCACCCGTGGTTAACAAAGGCAGCCAAGGAGAGTATCCAATCAAAAACTAAGGCATACAAAGCAGCGAAAACTAGTGGTAGGCCAGAGGATTGGGAATTTTTTTAGCAACCAGCAGCAGATGACTAAAAAGCTAATAAAGAGGGAGAAAATTGATTATGAAAGTAAATTGGCAAGAAATATAAAACCAAACAGCAAGAGCTTCTAAGGGTATATAAAAAGAAAGAGTGGCTAAAGTGAGCATGGAACCCTTGGAGGATGCGACTGGAAAATTGATAATGGGGAACAGGGAAATGGCAGATAATTTAAACCAATATTTTGCATCGGTCACCATGGTGGAGGACACTGTAAACATTCCAAATTTATCAGATAAGCAAGGAGCTAATGGGAGGAAATATCTTGTAACAGTCTCTATCATGAGGGACAAAGTATTTGACAAACTAATGGGACTAAAGGCAAACAAGTCACCAGGCCCTGATGGCCTGCATCCAAGGGTTTTAAAGGAAGTGGCTGCAGAGATAGTGGAGGCATTGGTCGAAATATTCTAGACCTTACTGGATTCCAAGAGGGTCCCAGTGGATTGGAAAACTGCTAATGTGTTGCCCCTGTTCAAGAAGGGAGGGAGACAAAAAGCAGGAAACTATAGGCCAGTCAGCCTAACATCTGTTGTTGGGGAAATGCTAGAGTCCATTATTAAGGAAGAAATAGCAGGACATTTAGAAAAGCTCAACACAATCAAACAGAGCCAGCATGGTTTTGTGAAAGGGAAATCATGTTTGACAACATTTCTAGATTTCTTTGAGGACATAACAAACAGAGTTGATAAAGGAGAACCGGTAGATGTAATGTATTTGGATTTCCAGAAGGCATTCGATAAGGTGCCAAATAAAAGGTTATTGCACAAGAACTCACGGTATTGGGGGTAATGTATGAGCATGGATTGAGGACTGATTAATACACAGAAGATAGAGAGTCAGGGTTAATGGGACTTTTTCAGTTTGGAAAGACGTAACTAGTGGAGTGCCACAAAGATCATTCCTAAGGCCTCAATTATTTACTATCTATATTAATGACTTTGAGGAGGGGGCAGAGTGTAATGTATCCAAATTTTCTGACGATACAAAATAGGTGGGAGGGCATGTTGTGATGACATAAGGAATTTGCAAGGGGATATAGATAGGTTGAGTGAGTGGGCAAAAACTTATCAGATGGAGTTTAATGTAGGAAAATGAGAGGTCATGCACTTTGGTAGGAAGAATGAAAAGGTAAACTATTATTTAAATGTAGAGAGGCTCCAAAAAAGTGCAGTACAGAGGCACCTGGGTGTCCTTGTGCCTGAAACACAAAAAGTTAGCATGCAGGTGCAGCAAGTAATAAAGAAGACAAATGGAATTTTGGCCTGTATTGCTAAGAGGTTGGAGTTTAGAAATAGGGAAGTCTTGTTACAACCATACAGGGAATTGGTGAAGCCGCACCTGAAGTACTGTGTACAGTTTTGTCCCTCGTATTTAAGAAAGGATGTACCAGCAGTGGAGGCAGTTCAAAAGAGATTCACAAGGCTGATTCCTGGGATGAAGGGGTTGACTTATCAAGAATGGCTAAACAGGTTAGGCCTTTATTCATTAGAATTTAGAAGAATGAGGGGTGATCTTATTGAAACGTACAAGATTCTGAGGGGCTTGCCAGGGTACATGTTGAGAAGATGTTTCGACTAGTTGGGGAATCTCGAAGTCCCTAGGGGACATAGTTACAAAATAAGGGGACGCTTATTTAAAACTGAGACGTGAAGGAATTTCTTCTGAGGGTAGTGAATGTCTGGAATTCTCTACCCCAGAGAGTTACGGAGGCTAGATCACTGAAAGTATTTAAAGAGGAGATAGATTTTTGAAATGTCAGGGAGTTGAGGGCTAGAGGAGCTGGCACGAAAGAGGAGTTGAGGCCTGGGGCAGATCAGCCATAACCTTATTAAATGTCGGAGCAGGCTTGAGGGGCCATTGGCCAACTCCTCCTATTTCTTAAATAAAAGCAAAAAACTGCGGATGCTGGAAATCCAAAACAAAAATAAAAATACCTGGACAAACTCAGCAGGTCTGGCAGCATATGCGGAGAGGAACACAGTTAACGTTTTGAGTCCATATGACTCTTCAACAGAACTAAGTAAAAATAGAAAAGAGGTGAAATATAAACTGGTTTAAGCGGGGTTGGGGGGGTGGTGTGGGGGGGAGGGGTGGAGCTGGATAGAGGGCCAATGATAGGTGGAGATAACCAAAAGATGTCATAGACAAAAGGAAAAAGAGGTTTTGAAGGTGGTGATGTTATCTAAGGAATGTGCTAATTAAGGGTAGCAAGCAGGACAAGCAAGGTACAGATAGCCCCGGTGGGGGTTGGGTGAAGGGAAGGGATTGAAATAGGCTAAAAGGTAGAGATAAAACAATGGATGGAAATACATTTAAAAATAATGGAAATAGGTGGGAAAAGAAAAATCTATATAAATTATTGGGAAAAAAAGGGGGGGGATCGGAAAGGGGGTGGGGATGGAGGAGAGAGTTCATGATCTAAAATTGTTGAACTCAATATTCAGTCCGGAAGGCTGTAAAGTGCCTAGTCGGAAGATGAGGTGCTGTTCCTCCAGTTTGCGTTGAGCTTCACTGGAACAATGCAGCAGGCCAAGGACGGACATGTGGGCATGAGAGCAGGGTGGAGTGTTGAAATGGCAAGCGACAGGGAGGTCTGGGTAATGCTTGCGGACAGACCAAAGGTGTTCTGCAAAGTGGTCACCCAGTCTGCGTTTGGTCTCTCCAGTGTAGAGGAAACCGCATTGGGAGCAGCGAATGCAGTAGACTAAATTGAGGGAAGTGCAAGTGAAATGCTGCTTCACTTGAAAGGAGTGTTTGGGCCCTTGGACGGTGAAGAGAGGGGAAGTAAAGGGGCAGGTGTTGCACCTTCTGCGGTTGCATGGGAAGGTGCCGTGGGAGGGGGTTGAGGTGTAGGGGGTGATGGAGGAGTGGACCAGGGTGTCCCGGAGGGAACGATCCCTGCGGAATGCCTCCGGGGGGGCATTTCTTATCCGTTCGTATCTTATCTTAGCCTGTCCAGCCTTTCCTCATAAGACAACTCGCTCGTACCAGGCACTAATCTAGAAAACCTTCTCTGAACTGCTTCTAATGCATTTTCATCTTTCCTTAAATAAGGAGACCAAGACTGTATACAGTACTCCAGCTGTGGTCTCACCAATGCCCTGTATTACTGAACATAACTTTCTTACTCTTGTATTCAATTCCCCTTGCAATAAACTGTAATATTCTATTAGCTTTGCTAATTATTTGTTGCACCTGCATACTAACCTTTTGCGATTCATGCACTTGGACACCCAGATCCCTCTGCAATCTCTCACTGTTTAGATAAGGAGGCGTTGGTGGCATAGTGGCATTGTCACTGAACTAATATTCCAGAAGACCCAGGGTAATTCTCTGGGGACCCAGGTTCGAATCCCGCCACAGCAGATGGTGAAATTTGAATTCAATAAAAATCTGGAATTAAATGTCTGATGATGACCATGAAACCATTGCCAATTGTCGTAAAGACCCATCTGGTTCATTAATGTTCTGTAGGGAAGGGACCTGCTGCCCTTACCTGATCTGGCCTACATGTGACTCCAGACCCACAGCAATGTGGTTGACTCTTAAATGCCCTGTGAACAAGGCAATTATGGATGGGCAATAAATGCTGGCCTAGCCAGTGACGCCCACACCCTATGAACGAATTTTTAAAAAGCCTCTTTTTTAAAAATTTGTTCTGCCAAAATGAGCAACCTCACATTTTCATTTGCCAGATACTTGCCCACTCATCTATCTATATCTGTTTGGATCCTCCTTATGTCCTCTTCACACCTTTCTTGCTTTCCTACATATCTTTGTGTCATTAGCAACCATACCATCGGTCCCATCATCCAAATCATTTGTATAAATTGTAAACAGTTGAGGCCCCAGCACTGATACCTGTTATGCACCACTTGTCACATCCTGCCAACCAGAAAGGAGCCATTTGTGCCTATTGTTTCCTGTTAGCTAGCCAATTTCCTTTCAATGCGAATATATTACCCCTACACCATAAGATTTTATTTTCCGCAATAATCTTTGTTGAGGTATCTTATCAAATGCCTTCTGAGAATTTGAGTCACAGCATCTGTGACTTCAAAGAAGTCCAATAAATTGGTTAAACATGATTACGCTTTTAAAAACCATGATGACCCTGCTCGATTGCCTTGAATTTATCTAAGTGCCTTGTTATAACCCTTTCATAACATCTTCTAACATTTTCCCTATGACAGATGGTAAGCTATCTGGCCTATAATTTCCTGCTTTCTGTCTCATTCCATTTTTGAATAAAGGAGTTACATTTGCTAATTTCCAATCCAATGGAACCCTCCCCGAATCTAGTGAATTTTGGAAAATTAGAGCCAATGCATCAGCTATCTCACTAGCCACTTCTTTTCAGACCCTAAGATAAAATGCATCAGGACCCAGGGGCTTGTCAATCCGCAGTTCCAACAATTTGCTAGGTACCACTTCCTTGGTGATTGTAATTTTCTTGAGTTCCTCCCTTACTTCCAATTCCTGATTTACAGTTATTTCTGGGATGTTACTTGCATCCTCTATAGTGAAGTTAGCGATACCTGTTGAATTCATCTGCCATCTCCTTATTTGCCATTATTAATTCCCCAGATTCACTTTCTATAGGATGATCGCTCACTTTGTTAACTGTTTTCTTTTTAAAATATCTATAGAAACTCTTACTACCTGTCTTTATATTTCCGGCTAGCTTTCTCTCCTATTCAAATTTTTCCCTCCTTATTAATGTTTTGTTGAATAAAGAGGCAATGAAGCTTTTCATCTTGCGCTCTCATCTTGCGCTCATCAGGATGCTGCACAGGGTTACTAGCTGTTAAACGCTGCTACTATGCTATAGCAACAGGAAAGGTATTCACCACTAACAGGATGCTGCTGTCAAGCCAAAAAGGTGTTCTGCCTATCACACAAATGAGTAATTGGCATATGAATTTCTGTGCCAGTGTGATGCTAGGTATGTAGGCCATTCGTCCCAAAGACTCAAGCAGCATGTCCCAGCCGCTGTTCACAACGGGCAAGGTACAGACCGTACCCAACCAGTCCGTGCTTGCAAAACTCAACGCAGTGACCAACATTAGATGTGATTCCATGGTTGGACAACATTTGCTGAATAATCCTCAGTGTGCTAAGAATTTAGCTGACAACCAATTTAAGATTGTCAGCCAGGCTTGCAGTGTGGCACATTTGCGCGTACTGGAAGTTACATATATTAATACACAGGGCCCTGCTCACTGCAGACAAAGAACATATACACACATTGCACCCGTTTCAGCTAAACAAAATTAGTAACAGCCATTCGCTGACCCATTCCTCAGGGCAATGCCTTGACCAATTAGGATCAAGCTGCCTGGTTTAAATTTCAAACAATGCTTGACAGTTAACTGTCATTCTCCATGGCAGTGCCTCTACCAATCAGCACTCTTCTCATACAATATAAATTGTTGTTTTCCTGTTATGGTATTCTTGCATAGTGTCCTGATGAGTGCAAGATGAAAAGCTTTGACATGTCTCTTTTTTTCAACAATACTAGAGTTCTGAACTGCCAAACGATTATTTGTTCATGTTTTAGTCATCCTTTGCTGCTTTGTATTTTCTGTCCAACTTCTGACCTACAACCCATCTTTGCGCAACTATATGCTTTTTCTTTAAGTTTGATACCATTTTTAACTTTTTAAGTTAACCATGGTGGTGGATCCTCCCCTTGGAATTTTTCTTTCTCGTTGGAAGGTATCTATTCTATGTATTCGGAACTATCCCCTTAAATGGCTGCCACTGCATCTCTATTGACCTATCCCTTAGCCTAAATTGCCAGTTCACTTTCGCTAGCCCTACTTTCATGCCCTCCATAATTGTCCTCGTTTAAGTTTAAAATACTTGTCTTAGACCTACTCTTCTCTCCCTCAAATTGAGTGTAAAATTCAGTCATATTATGGTCAATGCTATCTGTGGGTGCCTTCACTATGAGGTCATTAATTAATCCTATCTCGTTGCACAGTAACAGATCTGGATAGCCTGCTCCCTGGTTGGCTCCAGGACACATTGATCTAAGAAATTATCCTGAAACCATTCTATGAATTTGTCATCTATGCGACCATTGCCCATCTGGTTGTTCCAGTCAATATGTAGATTGAAATTCCCCATGATAATCACTGTACCTTTGTGACAAGCTCCCATTATTTCTTCTTTGATACCCTGTTCTACCATGTGATTCCTGTTAGGGGGCCACTCCCACAAGCAGCTTCTTGCCTTTATCATTCCTCATTTCTACCCAAACTGCTTCTATATCCTGGTTTCCTGAACTTGGGTCACCCATCTCTATTGTCTTACTGTCATCTTTAATTAGCAGAGCCCTCCACCTTTTCTTAATTTTCTATCCTCCCTAAAAGCCCCATACCAACATATCAAAACCCTGGGGGTTACCATTGACTAGAAACTGAACTGGACCAGCCATATAAATACTGTGGCTACAGGAGCAGGTCAGAGGCTAGGAATCTTGCAGCGAGTAACTTGGGATGATTGACCTCCAGCAACCACAAGCATCTTCCGTTGTGCTAGGTAATCAGTGGAGAGTCTCCCAGGCACCCCTGCGGCCAATTCCCATTGACTTCAATTTTGCTCGGGCTCTATTTTTGCTACACTCTAACTACTGTCCTGATGCCAAGGGCAGTCTCACCTGAAATTCAGCTCTTTTTGTCCAAGTTTGGACCATGGTCGTAGTGAGATCTGGAGCCAGTGAACCTGGTGAAACTCAAAGTGAGCATCAGTGGTTATTGGTGAGAAACTCCCACTTCAGAGCCAGTCAACGACACCTTCAATCACTTTGCCGATGATTGAGAGTCAGTTGAAGAGGCATTAAATGGATAGATTGGATTTGCCCTGCTTTTTGTGGACAGGGCATACCTTGGTAGTTTTCCATTTTGTCAGGGAGTTGCCAGTATTGTAGCAGTACTGGAACAGCTTGGCAAGAGGTGGATTACTGTGCTCTTTCCTCCCCTGTTAGACCAGCATGAACCACTTTTGTTCAGGTTTTGCAGCCTTGTGTCGAGGTCATGTGGAGAGCTGGTCTCGATGGGAAATGTATGTAGGGCTCTGGTTTCACTTCTGTATATCAAATATTGTTTTATTTTCATCCTGTGTATGTTCGCAATTGGATAAGGTAGCAATTGTTTTAAGTTGTAACAATTACTTCAGGTTTTAAAATTGAGCAGAATACACTTAATGTTCTAACTAGCTGAACTGAAGTATTACAAAGAGACAAAATTAATATATTGCATGAATTTTATTAATTTGTTTTAGTGACCTAAAGCAACAACAACTTATATTTATATCATGATTTTAATATTGCAAAACATCCCAAGGTGCTTCACAGGGCTAGTAATCCAGAGGCCAGGGTAATGCTCTAGAGACTTGGGTTCAAATCCCACCAAGGCAGATGGTGGAATTTGAAATCAATAAAAATCTGGAATTAAAAGTCTTGTGATGACCATGGAACCATTGTCGATTGTCGTAAAAATGCAGCTGGTTCACTAATGTCCTTTAGGGAAGGAAAGCTGCCATCCTTACCTGGTCTAGCCTACATGTGACTCCAGACCCACAGCAATGTGGTTGACTGTTCAATGCCCTCTGAAATGGCCTAACAAGCCACTCAGTTGTATCAAACCGCTACGAAGTCTATAGGAAACAAAACCGGATGGACTACTCAGCATCAACTTAGGCAACGGGAACAACAACGGCAAACTCAGCCCTGTTGACCCAGCAAAATTCTCCTTAGTAACATCCAGGGACTAATGCCAAAATTGGAAGAGCTGTCTCATAGACTTGTCAAGCAACAGCCTGACACAGTCATACTCACAGATCATACCTTACAGATAATAATCTAAACACCATCATCACCATCCCTGGGTATGTCCTGTCCTACTGGCAGGGCAGACCCACAGAGATGATGGCATAGTGGTATACAGTTGGGAGGGAGTTGGCCTGGGAGTTCTCGACATCAACTCTGGACCTCATGAAGTCTCATGGCATCAGGTCAAACATGGGCAAGGTAACCTCCGCTGATTACCACATACCACCACCCAACCCTCTCATCTCACCTCAACTGATGAATCAGTACTCCTCCATATTGGACACCACTTGGAGGAAGCACTGAGGGTGGCAAAGGTGCAGAATGTAATCTCGGTAGGGGAACTTCAATGTCCATCACTAAGATCAGCGCGATAGCACCACTACTAACCGAACTGGCCGAGTCCTAAAGGACAGAGTTGCTAGATGGTATCTGCCTCAGGTAGTGAGCGAACCAACAAGAGGGGAAAAACACACTTGACCTCATCCTCACCAATCTGCCTGCTGCAGATGCATCTGTCTGTGACAGCATTGGTAGGAGTGACCAAGCACAGTCCTTGTGGAGACAAAGTCCTGTGTCCTCTGTTGTGTGGTGTGACACTAGCACCGTGCTAAGTGGAATTTATTTTGAACAGACCTAGCAACTCAAGACAGGGCATCCATGATGCGCTGTGGGCCATCAGCAGCAGCAGAATTGCACTCGACTATAATCTGTAACCTTATGGCTTGACATGCCCTCCACTTTATCATTCCCATCGCACCAGCAGACCAACCCTGGTTCAATGAAGAGTGCAGGCGGGCATGCCAGGAGCAGCACCGGGCATACCTAAAAATTAGGTGTCAGCCTGGTGAAACTACAATTCAGGATTACTTGTGCCAACCAGCATGCAACAGACAGAGCTAAGCAATTCCATAACCAACAGATCAGGTCTAAACTCTACAGTCCTGCCACATGCAGTCGTGAATGGTGGTGGACAATTATAAAAACTCACTGCAGGAGGAGGAGGAGGCTGCACAAATATCCCCAACATCAATGATGGGGGAGCCCAGTATATCAGTGCAAAAGGTAAGGCTGAAGCATTTGCAACAATCTTTAGCCAGAAGTGCTGAGTGGATGATCCATTTCGGCCTCCAGAGGTCAATAACCTGCTCACTAATGCCCAGTTTGGGTTCCGCCAGAGCCACTTAGCTCCTGACCTCATTACAGCCTTAGTTCAAACATGGACAAAGGAGTTGAACTCCTGAGGTGAGGTGAGAGTGACTGCCCTTGATATCAAGGCAGCATTTGACTGTGTGGCATCAAGGAGCCCTAGCAAAACTGGAGTCAATGGAAATCAGGGGGAAAACTCTCTGCTCCTTGGAGTTATACCTAACATAAAGAAAGATGACTTTACTGGTGATAGAGAGTAGACTGATGGGGTGGGAATTGGCCAGGTTGGGTTTGTCCTGCTTTTTGTGTACAAGACACACCTTGGCAATTTTCCACAAAGCCGGGTAGATGCCAGTGTTGCAGCTTACTGGAAGAGCTTGGCTAGGGGCGCGGCAAGTTCTGGAGCTTTGGTACAGTTTCCCGAATATTGTCAGGGCCCATAGCGTTGCAGTATCCAATGCCTTCAGCCATTTCTTGATATCATGTGGAGCGAATTGAATTGGCCGAAGACTGGATTTGTGATGCTGGGGACCTCTGGAGGAGGCCGAGATGGATCATCCACTCGGCACCTCTGGCTGAAGATTGTTGCACTGATGTGCTGGGCTCCTCCATCATTGAGGATGGGGATATTTGTGGAGCAGCCTCATCCAATGAGTTGTTTAATTGTCCTCCATCATTCACGACTGGATGTGGCAGGACTGCAGAGTTTAGACCTGAACCGTTCGTTGTGGAATTGTTTAGCTCTGCCTATTGTTTGCTGCTTATCTTGATGGTTCCCTCACCACCTGCTGCAGACCCAGTCTAGCAGCTATGTCCTTTAGGACCCAGCCAGCTCGATCTCTAGTGGTGCTACTGAGCCACTCTTATACACCCAGTGTATATTTGGTGCCCTTGTCCCCTCAGTGCTTCCTTCAAGTGGTGTTCAACATGGAGGAGGACTGATTCATCAGCTGAGGGGGGATGGTACGTGGTAATCAGCATGTCCTTGTCCATGTTTGACCTCATGCCATGAGACCTCATGTGGTCTGGAGTCAATGTTGTGGACTCCCAGTATATCCTGTGCTGGTGGGCCAGGACATACTCAGGAATGGTGATGGTGGTGTCTGGGATATAGTTTATAAGGTATGATTCTGTGAGTATGACTATGTCAGGCTGTCTCAATTTTGGCACTATCCCCCAGATGTTAGTAAGGAGGACTTTGCAGGGTCGACAGGGCTTTTGTCGTTCTTGTTTCTGGTGCCCAGGTTGATGCCAGCTGGTCCGCCCAGTTCCATTCCTTTTAGGCTTTTTAAGTTTCATACAACTCTGGCTTACTAGGCCATTTCAGAGGACAGTTAAGAGTCAACCACATTGCTGTGGGTCTGGAGTCACATGCAGGCCAGACTGGGATGGCAGATTTCCTTCCCTAAAGGGCATTAAGGAACCAGATGGGTTTTTACGACAATCGGCAATGGTTTTCATGGTCACCATTAGACTTAATTCCAGATTTTTTTAATCGAATTCAAATTCCACTATCTGCCGTGGTAGGATTCCATCCCCGGTCCTTGAGCATTAACCCTGGGTTTCTGGATTATTAGTCCAGTGACAATACAACAACACCACTGCCTCCCCCTGACACCGACTCAGCCTTCTACCTGCAGGAGCAGGCGCAATGCAATGCAATGCCAAATCTATTGCCATCATAGATGAGGCCCCACTCGTGACCTGCTTCACCGGGTCTATTTTAGGGAGGAAGTTCTGCTTCGGATTCAGAGATTGAAATTCACCTTCACTCCCTGAGGCTGTTAATGGAGTGAAGTTTGAATCAATGACCTCCTGTCTCAGAAGTAGGACTGCTACCTTTGATGCAAGGCTCACTCTCTTTCTGACATTTGCTGTCTCCCAGGAGGAGAGAAGAGGTTTTTGGTATGTAAGGGGCATCAACATAAACATTTTAATCCCATTTCTGTTCTTCCCTTTTTCAGTTCCTTCACACCATACACCGTTCTGCCAGCCTATTCTGAGATTAATGCTAGTCATTTACTGCTGCAGAAAGATACACGAGAGCAATGTGACACTGGAACCTAAGTAAAATTGTGCTTATAAGCTCTTTTGTTTGAATGAAATGATTGCGCTATCTGTTTCTGCAGCTAATAGAGCAGACAGATCAGGTGACCAAGGCCGGTATGTGAGTTATTTTACTATCGAGTCTTTCGTGAAAATCAGAGCTGGAAAAGAAGCTCGCTTCTAATGAGGAATGCGTTCAAGCCATGCTGCTTGCCTATCTTCAGTAAATCTTGATAAATGATCACTAGATCGGAGATTAAACAGCTTAAAAACCACAGATTTTACTGTCAGCAATTGCTTTGTGTTTGATAATAGTTCAGGCTGACTACAATGAACTATGCCTTTTCTCGCTTCTGCCCCCTGCAACTCCCACCCACAATGCTGACTACAACTCCATTAATGTGTGGATTGAGGCTAATCTTTGATGAGGGAAGGCCTTCGTTATGGCTGTTTTCTCAGTCTTCAGGTGATCAGGTTTGACAGTATTTCTCATCAGTAATCCACATTGGGGCAGGACAAACTGAACTTGCCCTTTTAATATTTGTAATGAGTGTAAGGTAACTTAAAAAGTTGGTGAAGGAATCTGACATCAGTGTTTATCCGGATGAAGTTTTCATTTTGTGATGCGTTAACACCCAAGGAAGAACTCTTTGGGACAGAAGATGCCAGTTCTAATGGCTGTTCCTTATTGCCAAAAAAAAGACTTTCGCACTCAAACGTAGACCAATGATGAAAGAAGAGTAGACTGACACAACGGAATTTAACTAATTTAATTAACTTTTTTTTACATAGATGGTTTGCTGATGCTGGGTTGTAAGAACAGTTTGGTGTGGAACTGTGAATTGCAGTAACCATGATTGCTGGACTTGTAGCAGATTGAATGCAGATGCTGTGTTGATTTTTGCTTGAGTAGCTATAATGACAGCCCTAGGGCGACAGCTAAAAACCTACTGTGGTTTGTTTTCCTCCACCATTTTGTGGAAATCAATTATATCTTAATAGTTTATAGGCTTTGCAGCAGCATTTTCACTGAAGGAGTACACCAGTTTCTGTTTTCCCAATAACATCTGTACACTTAGATCATTATCACGTCAACTTCAGGTTGGTTTACAGCAGCTGGATTAGTGTTTCCTCAGTGAAAACAATGAATGGAGCAACACAATTGCCTTAGTTATTAAATGTGCATTGCAAGTGATTCTTGGCTTTCTAAATTCCAACTTGTGTACTTTGTATGGAGGTGAGAATGCCAGTTGCACAAGGAAGGTAGGTAATCAGTTACAACACCCTGTTGCCATGGCAATAGTTGATATCTCTATCAGCAATAGAACACATCTGTTAAGCAGGAGACAAGCTGGTTGGCACAATTCTGCATTGGACATTACTGTGACTTGAAATAACCTGATCATAAATTAATGAATGGAGCTGAGAGAGATTTGGGTTTTCATTTTTCAACAGGCAGATATGCTTATGCACAGTTTTCCTGTCATTTCATTGACCTGCTGCTGTGCTACCTTTATTGATGAGTGTATGATGGAAATGGTTATCTGCAGTGGACATGGTCAGAGTAAAAGATCCAATGCAGTGTTCAGTGGAGGAACTTCACCTCCCTTTGATTAACCTATCTTCAAGACACTGACCAATTACTAATGTTAGAGGTTCCTCCTTAGGTTTTAATGCATCACAAAATGATGACTTCATCCAGACAAGCATTGAGACCAGATTCTGTGCCTCATCAACTTAAGTTACTTTACAGTTATTACAAATATTAAAAGGACAAGTTCTGTTTTTCCTGCAACCCATTATTCATTTGCAGTCCAGCATTCCTTTACAGTTGTGCCTGCCAACGTTTGATTCCTATTTACTTGGGATAGATCCATTCTTACCCCACTGAAATTGGCCCTCCTCCAATTAGTGTTTTCACTCTTGATCTTTTCAATGGCTACCCTAAATTTTATGATACTATGATCACTGTTCACTTAGAGCTCCCCTACTGATACTTGAACCATTTGACCCATCTCATTCCCCAGAATCAGATCTATCATTGCCTCCTTCCTTTTTGGACTGGAAACATACTGATCCAAGAAAATTTTCCTCGCTCTGCGCTTTACACTATTGGTATCCTTGTCGGTATTCGGATAATTAAAGTCCCCAATCTAATCACTCTATAGTTTTTGCAACTCTGTAATTTTCTTGAAAATTTGCTCCTCTATAGCGTTCCCAGTAGTTGGCACCCTATAGAATGTACCCATTAGTGCAATAGTAGCTTTATTGCTTCTTAACCCTAACCAAATAGATTTTGTCTTTTGATCCCTGCAGGACATCCTCTCCCTCCAGCATCCCTTATTTAATACTGTCACCCCACTCCCTTTCTTTCCTGAAGACACTGTATCCAGAACTATATGATATCCAGTCCTGCCCTTTTTGAGTGAGGACTAAGTTATCTCCGCGATATCATATTCCCATGTGGTTACCTGCACCTGCAGCTCACCAACCTTATTTAGCATGCTTTGTGCATTTGCATACTACAATATAGGTTTATAGTGCATGTATCTCTTTCTCTGACCCCACCTAATATCTTAGAATTTCTTACTCTAGTGCTATCTGACTCTGCCAATCCTTTGTGTGCCTTGTTTCTCCTTTCTAATGCTGATTGTAACCCCCATGCCAAATTAGTTTAAACCCTCCACTGTAGCAGCAGCAAACTCCTCTGCGAGGACATTGGTTCTGGCTGTGAGGTGCAACTCATCCAGCCTGTGTTAAGTTCTATCTCCCCCAGAACCAGCCCCAATGTCACAGGAATCTAAAGCCCTACATCATGCACCAACCATATATTCATTTACTCTATCTTCCTGTTTCTATACTCACTAGCATGAGACACGGATAAATCCAGGAATTATAACCTTTGGGGTCCTGCTTGCTCATCTCCTTCCCAGCTCCCTAAAATCTGCCTGCAGTACCTCAACCCTCCTACCTATGTCATTGGTATGGATGTGGACCATGATCTCTGGTTGTTCACCCTGCCCCATCAGATTGCTCTGCAGTCACTCAGTGACATCCCTGCCCTTGGTACCAGGGAGGCAACATACCATCCTGCAATCACATTCACCAAAGGTGACGTGAGAAAAAACCTTTTTGTTTACGGAGTGAATGATTAGGATCTGGAATGTGCTGCTAAGGAGAGCAAAGATGAACCTGCAAACCTGACAGGCAGATGCAAACGTGGTTTTCAGGAAGGAATTGCTTGATCACTTAGGAAAATAATCAGAGGGCTACTGTTAAAAGTGGTATAACGGGACTAGCTAACTTGCTGTTGCAGAGAGCTAGCATGGACTTGATGGGCCAAGTAGTCTCCTCCTGCACTTAACCACTCCATGATCCTATTAGATTTTTGCATGCTTTTTTAAAAATTCCTTTTTGTTTTTGAATAAAATTCTTTAAAGAAATGTTGATGAATCCTGAATGCTTGGTGTTGAAATTTCCTTGACTGTCTCATTTGGTGCAGATGAGAGTCTCCTAGTCCTTTTGCTAACCACTTGTTTGTCCTGAGTTTACTAAATCACTACCGCAGAGTTTAATTTTAGCATCATTTAGAATCCATCAGTTTAAAATGCTGTGCCTGTGCTGCCAGCAACTGAGAAGATGATTTTATTTCTTGTCAGGAAGCTCATGTTATTAGAAGGAACACTATATTTCCATTGCATTTGTTCTATGGCACTGATGTCATGAAATCAAACTGATGTCTTTGACGTTAACTTTGGAAAGTCTCTTTCTGGATGAGTTGTAAGCATTTGTAGTATTGACTCAAAAGCAGTCTTTGTTGGGAGGCATTAGAAGTACAATATATATTTTAATCTGTTTCAGATGGCTGGGTCCTCCATGATAACTGTTTCCTGACTTGGCAAATACTGTCATTAAAAACAAATTATTTTCATGGTGACCGTCTACATTTCTATTCACAAATTATTAGCTGAGTACAAAGGTTTTGCATTATCAAGTAAATGCTGGGCTATTTGCTTGGTGACATTTCTTCTCTTTCCATACAATTCCCACCCCATTCTTCACTTTACAATACGATAAGATTCTGTAAAGCTGCTTATTTTTCAGCTCAAGTTTAAATGAAGTCATGACTTTTGTGATTCATTGTTTTGTGACAAGAACTAATGCACTACAGAAAGGCTTTGAAACCAGTGATAAATGGTGCCGTAAACTCTTAATCATGACCACCTCACACTTCTGATCCTTCACAACGGTAATTGATGAAGAAAACAGCTACCTCTGTAAAAGAGGCTTTCTGTTTGTGTTTCATTAGCCTTTTTGTACCATCAGCTCTTATTCAACTGGAAAGGCAAAGAAAAACACACAACTGGGCATTTCTTCTGTCTTTGGAACTGCTGAATGAAGTGCAGTAGTCTTTGCTATTCTGTTCACATGGTAACAGTATAAATATATCCAAAGAACCAGGCACTGTATCAAGGACACTTCTGTTTGCTGTGGGCCGAGTCTGATCACCCATTCCATTCCTTCCTGCATTCTGCTTCAACTTGTCTTTGTAATCTTATCAGTGTACAGAGTCTGCAGGATACAGAGTAGACACCCTAGCCACAGGCTTCTTTTAAAGAAACAGTGGATCATAATTGTATTTTTCCTTTTGTGGATAGAAGGGAAGGAGGAAAGCTTCTTGTTCTTGATGTGATTTTTTAAGTAGTTACTGGGTCTATGGTGGGGAAGGTTAATGAGAGAAACATGGCTTGTGTACGCTTGAAGTGCTGGCGTTGCTATTTGTCTGTGGCCTTTCCCTTTCCCTTTTTCCTGCAAATCGTTAACAAGAAATAGGAGAACAGAGAACACATCAGCATCATAGGTATGCAGAATACATGTTTATAGCTTTCCTATTTACCTCCTGGATAAAGGTCTCAGGCGACATGGTTCTAAGCCACAGGGCAGAGAGTGTCGAGTTTTACTCCCAGTCTACAGATGGAGTTTGCTGATTCTAACCCGGTGAGCATCTGAGACACAGCAGTCAACCTCCACGCACTGGGTTATGCTGATGTTGCTAGTTGCTATTAATGGGGCATTAACAATGTCCACTTGGGTGAGGGCTAATACCTGCGAACAAGAGACTACCTTTAGGAGAGAATCATAGCATGATGCATACAGTACAAGGAGACCTTACCAAACTCTGCATGCTGTTTGAAAGAGCTAATCATTTAGTCTGCTCCCCTGCTCTTTCTTTATAGGCCTGTAAATTTTCCCTTTTCAAGTATATATCCAGTTTTCTTTTAGAAAGTTTGTGTTGAATCTGCTTCCACTACCTTCTCAGGCAGAGTATTCCAGCTCTTAACTTGCTGTATTTTGAAAGAAAGCTTTATTCACCTACTGGTTCTTTTACCAATTATCTTAAATCTGTGTCCTCTGGTTACTGACCTCCTGCCACTAGAAACAGTTTCTCCTTATTTATTGTATTGGGGTGTTAATAAATTTGAACACCTTTATCAAATTCCCTTAGCTTTCTCTGCTCCAAGGAGAACAATCGCAGCTTCCTAGGCTCCACATAAGAGAAGTCCTTCATCCCTGACACCATGGTGAAAAGGTAAAAAATCAGTAAAACAAATATATAGGCTACTGTTACTTTGAAAAGTACTTTCTATAGTTTTGTGACTAATGATTGATTATGCTGTTATCAAATGAAATTGTATATTAAAAGTGGCTTGGAAATCATTGGTGTAATCTTGATGTCTAAAGATACAGTGGCAGTAAAATAAACTCACTCAAACATTTTAAGTTGCTTTCATTCCTGCATCTTTTAAGTATAAACCTTACAGGTTTTCAAATCTCTGATGGTGTTATGCCAACAATGATCTAGAAAAAAGGCATTCCTAACATACGTGTTTCGGATATTACCGTCCTAATAACTACTTCAGCTCTTCAGTGCACCTATCAAACCTTAGCGGTGAAAAGCGGTTTCCCGCTGTGAAAAGTAGCACAAATATGGCAAGGTATAATCTTCTGTAACCAATATCCGTAGGGAGGAACAGCATCAGTATAGGCAAACAATGTAAATGGAGCTTAAGAGTGGTCACTCTTGACTTTTTTCAAAAGTGTATAAATTGTGCAACATTTAGGCAGACGTCTTGAATAATGTAGTACTGTTGCTTCTTTGAAGGAAGAACGTGCATTTGAGTAGCAACTTTCACAACCTCAATCTCTGAAGTATAGCTGAGGTGGGAATAGCAACAACTCCTATTTATAAAATGCCTTTAATTCTAACTAAATGTCCCAAAGTGCTTCAGGGGAGAGGTAGAGAGGTGTAGAGATTTAGGGACGCATTCCAGAGTTTAGGTCCTTGGCAGCTGAAGGTGCAGCCAACAGGGTAGAGCGACCAAAATTGGGGATGCAGAATAAGTCAGAATTAGAGGAGCACAGAGATCTTGAAGTATTGTAAGGCTGGAGAAAATTAAAGAGATGGGGGCAGGGCGCATGGTATGGGGGTAGCATGGGTGGCCATGGAGGGATAAGAGTTGTGCAGCATTCCTTAGCCAGAAGCCAATGAATACAAAGGTGATGGGAAAACTTGGTGTCAGTTAGGATATGGGTAGTAGAATTTTAGATGACTTCAAGTTTACTTAGACTAGAATGTGTGAGGATGACCAGGTGTATGTTGGTAGTCAGCTTCACTCATAAGGTACACAATGTTCATGAGAGAAATCTTGGTTGTGGAGGGGATATGTTAGCACTTGAATTCAGTGTACTGAAAACTTTCAGCATACAGTTTGGTAACCAAAAATGATAACAATAGAAAACAAATAGCTTTAACTGGGTATTTCAGTGATTTAATGTTTGCAGTAAGTTTGGGGACTATTTTATTTATGTCATCCATTTAGAGGGGGCTGTGTGTAGCAAGAAGGGGTAAGAGCATATGTGGGGTGGCAAATCATGTTAGCAAAAAAGGAGGCCATTCCAACCCATCATGCCAATGCAGACCTTTTGGAAGAACTATCCAATGTGTCTCACACCCATGCTCTTTCTCCATAGTCCTGAAATTTTTCCAATTCAAGTATTTATCTAGTTCACTTTTGAAAGTTATTGTTGCATCTGCTTCCACCATCCTTGCATTTCAGATCATCATAACTCACTGTATATAAAAAAAATTTTATTCCTCATTTCGCCTCTGGTTCTTTTTTGCAAAGACCAATCCTCTTGCCATGGGAAAATTTCTCTTTATCGACTCTTTCAAAGCTATTCATGATTTTGTGCACCCCTATAAAATTGCCTTTCAGCCTTATGAGTGAGTAACTCCAGTTTCTCCCATCTTCCCATGTAACTGAATTCCCTCATGTTTGATAACCGTTCTAATAAATCTTCTGCATCCTCTGCAAGGCCATGACAGCCTAAAGTATGGTGTCCAGAATTGACTTCAGTAATCCAGCTAAATCCTAGTCAGTGTCCCTTTTATAAAAGTTTAGCACAACTTCCCTACTTTTGTAATCTATGCCTCTATTTATAAAACCAAGGATTCTGTATTTTTTTTTAAACGGCATTCTCAACTTACCTTGCCACTTTCAAAGATTTGTGTACATACACCCCTAGGTCTCTCTGTTTCCAGACCTGCTCTAAAATTGTGCCATTTAGCTTATATTGCCTCACTTCATTCCTCCTACCAAATGCATCAGTTCACACTTCTGAGTTAAATTTTATTTGTCACGTAACTGCCTATTGCATCAGTCTCTGTCTTTTTGCATCTGTTACTATCCTCCTCACTGTTTGCTACAGTTCCAAGTTTTGTCATCTGCAAGCTTTTATATAATGGTCTGTATACTGGTGTCCAGGTCATTAACATGTATCAAAAGGATTAGTGGCCTCAACTCAGATCCCTGCGGGTGTCTCACTGTATGCCTCCCTTCAGTCTAATAAAACGCCAGTTCACTCTTTCTTTCTGCTTAACCAATTTCATAGTCACGCTGCCACTGCCCTTTTAATCCCACAGGCTTCAGTTTGGCTAAAAGTTGAGTTACTGAAGTGACCATAAGCCTCGCTGATGACCTTAGCTGAAAAAGTTGATCAAACATTAAACTTAATTAATCCAACTGTATAGCTTTGCCACAATAAGAATCAGTAACTGTCCTGGAATGCCACAAAATGTTGCCAAAACTTACTCTGTTAAACATGCAAAATACCTAAAGTGGCTCATTTCTCCTAAAAATTCAGATTATGGTTGTGTGCTTTTGAGACACCATGAATATAACAGATTGTATTGTTGATTAAAGACGATAGGAAAAGTGACCAACAAATGAAATGGGAAAGATTTATGAAAGTAATGGTTCATAATAGGTTGAACCTATTTGTCTTTTACAGGTTGAGATTCTGTGGCTTCCAAATAGCGAATTTGTTCTCCCTTTCTTTTGAATCTGGCAAATGTATAGAAATTGCAACAGAGAGAAAGGCCATTCATCCCAGTATGTTGGTGTTAGTCCTCCACACAAGCAGTGGTCCTAAAACAGTGAACTTATCCTTTTTCCATATCTCTTTATCCCCTTGACTTGAACCATCTATTTAAGCTATTCTTATATGCTGGCATGGTCTTTGATTCAATCACTTAACTCCTGTTGTGTCCTCCAGAGTGTCTCAGCCCATATATTAAAAAATTCTCGTACTCTGTCTCTTGCATTTAATCTATGCCCCCTTTTCCTAAACCCCATTGTCAACTGGAAGGAGTCTTGTGTTAACCTGCTCTGTCACACTCCTTCATCATTTTCAACATCTCTATCAAATCACCCTGTAATCTCCCCTGTTCTAATGATTACGCTTTAAAAAAATTCTTTCATTTTATGCTCCAGTGGTTGACATCTTTGGCAATGTCAGGAAGATGTGAAAGTGCATCAGGACTCTCTCTGATTCTACCTCTTGATCAGTGAGAGATTCTGTGTTTTTCTTTTCATCCTTGGTCTTTTCTTAGGAAACACTTGACCTGTGACCACGCTACCTGACAGCTGGGGCAGAAAAGGTAAGAAAGATGGTGTTAGTGCGTTAACTAGTGTGTTGGTGCATCATTACATTGTGTCATCCAGGTTCAGATTATTTTTAAATTCATTCCTGGCATATGAGCATTGTTGGCAATGTCACCATTTATTGCTCACCCCAAGCTGCCTCTTGAGAAGTAATGAGCTGCCTTTTTGACAAATCAATAGAAAGAAAGCTTTTAAGAGAACAAATATTTTATTTTTCTAACCATTTTAGTTATTCCTGCAATGCCTATAGTTTCAGCTTATTCAGCTTCAAATGAAGGGGCCAAGTTGTGCTACAATAGATATTTAATCATTATTCTTGAGACGTAAACCTAAGCAGTATAAGATTTATTTTGAACCTAAATCAGTGTAGTAAGGAGTGGAGGCTTAATAAAGGACTCCACTTCGAGCTATTTTTCTCTCTCCCAATCTGCTTTCTTTCTGAATACATTAAACTCAAGATTCCCCTGTTTGGTCCTTCCTTTCATCTACAATTAATTTCTCCAAGAAAGATTAGAAAACAAATATATACTTAAACAGGAATAGCTACTTGTGATACAAATGGAACGGGCATTAATGTTAACTCAAAGTTCTGATATTCAGTTTCTCCTGACAGCAGTGTTTTCTATATTGCTGTAAGCAAATGATTTCTAACAATGAAATTCGGTCCTCTAGGCTGAGTAATTTGTGCTCTCAGCCGACCAGCGTGGCTAGTTGATCTTTGCTAAGTGAAAATACTTTTTAGGTAGAAAAGCCCTGACAATTCCTAATTAACTTGGCTGTCATATTTAGTATGATGCTGTTTCCTTCTAGCATGAAGACTACTGTTTCAGCCCTTTTAAACTTACTTGGTAGTTACACTCATGCCACAGTACTAACTTTAAAATTAAGAATCCCATTCCAGGATAGATGTTGGTGAAACTGTCCATTTCAGACTGAATGGATCATGAACCATTTCCCCACGCACCCCACCCCTTCTCTGCCCTCCACCCAAGTTTGTCGGTTTCATACTGTTATTTTGAAAGTATGTATTTTTTTGATTTTGTTTTAAAATGTGGAAATTTGTAGCTTTCTCTGTATCATAAAATCCTGACAGTGTATTTCACAATTCTGAGGGTGTACACAAATACTGATCAGTCCTTTTAAACCAAGCCTGATATATAAAGATGAGCAATTAGTTTTCCTGGTGTCCCAACCGACAACTGTGCCATAAACAGCATAATTGAATAAGTTAACTGATTGCTCATCTTGTGAGAATTGGAGGTCTCGTTCCCCTCCTGAAAGTAATTCAACAACAACTGGCATTTATACAGCACCACTAACTTAGTAAAACATCTTGAGACATTTCAGGGGGTAGGGGTGGGTGGATAATCAAACAAATTTTGACACCGAACCACATTAAATATTACTGGAGGTGACTAAAATCTTGGTCAGAGAGCTGGGCTTTGAGGAGCATCTTAAAGAAGGAGAGAGAGGTAAAGAGGTTTAGTGAGGGAATCCCAGCGTTTATGGCAGAGTGGTTGAAGGCAAAGCCACCAATGACAAAGGATATGGAGGATACACAAAAGACAAGAGTTGGAGGAACGCAGAGTTTGAGAAGGGTTGTATAATTGCACATGAAGAGATCTTTGAAATATGATAAGACACTATATAAATGTAAGTTTTTCTTTATGTTGAGAAAGTTGTTTCATCTATGGTTCATACTGGTGGGAAGAGTTTCCCTATCCCGAATGCTGTGTAGACAGGATGGACCCCATAGTTACTACCATAAAGAAAATGTTAATATGTTATGTAATTGGGATTGTACTCACTCCCAATTCAAAAAGTATTTTTTGTAGATTCAAAAGGAATAAAAGAACATTGGTTTGTTTCATGAGGATTTGATCACTTGTTCATTATTGTCCAGAAGTTAACACCCTGCTGAATTGTCTGGGTAGCATTAACACATTTAAAGAAAGCTGTTAATCACTACAGATGTTAGTATTTATTAGAATGCAACTTGTAGTTAACCAGCAAAATCCAGGTTTAAGCAAAAAAAATCTTATGAATGTTTATGTACAAGTAAAAAGCAAAGTAATGCAGATGTCAAAAACCTAACAAAACAGAAGATGCTTGAAACACTCAGCAAGTCAGTAACATCTATGGAGAGAGTGACTGAGTTAACATTGCAGACACAGACCCTTCTTCAGAACTGTAAAGCAGTGGATTGATTTACTAACATAATCAGAACATGCATTGCTTTGTTTAGCTGTTCTTGTTCTCAGTACCTTGCATGTTATATGTGAATTAGTTTCTTTAAAAATTTTAACAGTAAGTTTAAAAGTTGCAGAAGTGCCAATTATAGTTAGTTCCAAATCTAGAGGTATTTTTTGATGTTTTGCTTTGCTGTATTGTGAAGTCATTTGATGTTTTTAGTTTCATTGGTTTGTGGTATTTCCAGCAGATGTTTAATTCTATTATTAAGCATGTGTAGCTTACGAACACAGTTTTGTGTACAATGTTGGGGAGGAATTGAGTAAGTTGCCTCAATGTTCACTCAGCTTGAAGCTATTTCACGGTAATCATTGAGAATGTTTCATTGTGCAGTAGCTGTTAACTAATTTTTTTTTGAGTTTTAAGGGGAATAGCCACAGACTGAAGATGCAGCTGAGATGGTTGCAGTACATAATGGAAAGGGTGAAACACAGCAGAACATTCATGATCTGTATTATACCAAGCTGTTAATGGACACTACCGTTTGTCATGAGGCTTTTTTTTTTATCATTATAGGTCCCAATATGCTACAGGAAAGAAGTGTGTACTGCAGCTAGTATGCTGCTCATGTGATACTATTAATTTATTGCTGCAAATTCCACACCAGCAATACTGTAATGGAATAGCTCAAAATGTTATCTTTAGTCCTAACCCAAGTTTAGATTGATGAAACCTGTAACTGTGTTCCTGGGTGTTCTCCCATGGTTCAAATGACTATAGTATGAAAATTTCGTACACTCACTATTATGTTTTACTATCATTTGAACAAAGCAGTACCCTTTTGGTGGCACCAGTTTACATACCTGAGTATTTACTTAACAGATTGTTGTTTGATGAGTGAAATGTTTATCAAAATCCAACTGTTAATCTGCTGTTGTGATTCATTTAATAATGAAGCTGTAACTCAACCGAGTGACCTTCTCTTGCTCCTAATTCATATGTTCAACGCTGCACATTTCAAACATATAAACCATCGATGAAATTTGAAGATGTTTCCACCAGCAGGAGGGCTGGTAACCAAAGGGCATGCATTAAAGATAATTGACTAAAAAGTCAGGGAGTTGGATAAAAAAAATTTTACACTGAGTTATGATGATCTGGAATGCACTGCCTGAAAGGGTGGTGCTGACTGGTTCAATAGTAACTTTCAAAAAGGGATTGGATAAATACCTGAAAACGAAATAAATTGCAAGGCTGATTGGATAGCACTTTCAAAGAGGTTGCACAGGCATGGTGGGCTGAATGGCTTCCTCCTGTGCTGTATGATTCTATTATTTTGGAATGCTGTCCTGTCTTCTCCAATGGAGTCTATTGGTAATAGGATTATTTCTTGGAAGAGGGTGTAAGAGGTTATTTTTGCTCCTTAAATGGTTCTGGGTTCCAGCACATTTCTTAGCTAATATCACCACCATCAACACCTCTTTGTCCTTTTGCCTATGACATCTTTTGGCAATCTCCACCTATCGCTGGCACTCTGTCCAGCTCTACTTGTCCCACCCCCCTTAAACCAGCTTATATTTCACCTCTCTTCTATTTTTCCTTAGTTCTGTTGAAGAGTCATACGGACTCGAAACGTTCACTGTGTTCCTCTCCGCAGATGCTGTCAGACCTGCTGAGTTTTTCCAGGTATTTTTATTTTTATTTTTGTTTTTGTTTTGGATTTCCAGCATTCGCAGTTTTTTGCTTTTATCCAGCCATTTGAACCTGACTACTAGTGCCACCAGAATTTTATCATTATCCCTTCAACCATATGATAGAATATGATGCCATAATGTTTATCCCTGGAGGCAGGGCTTCCATCGTCTTGCAATTGACCATTCTTAACCTGAGCAAGGGGCAGTACCATTGGTTGTCATGGCAAAGTCTCTCCTTTTATGTTTCCACTAAATGAAGTCCCTAAAGTAAAACAAAATCAACTGAATCTATACCCTATTGTTGCATGTCATTTTTTTAAGCAATGCTTCTATTCCCATTCTTTCAGGATACCTTTAACAGTCAGAAATACTGCAAGTAGTGAGAACAAGTCTGAATCAAAATAGTGCATTGGAATGTAAAATATATGCGCAGGACACTCGGTCCCATTTTTTTTCCCCCTGTTGTTTATATGTTCACTTGCAAAGCTTAGTGTACAATCTTTTAAAAACGAGGCAACTAAGAAGCCTTTAAGATGGTGAAACAAATGACCACTGAAGGAGGTCAGCAAGTTGGGTGAATAGGACGGCAGCAACACCTACAGCCAACATTGTTCCAGTCAACGCTTCTATCCTTTTTAAGGCCTTTCCTTTAGTTTCCAATAGTTTTCATTGGTTTTAGTTCCTCTTCTAGACAGTCTCTATTTTTCCATTCTGAGTAAGAGTTGTGGAGTTTATTTATGACAGTAAGGATGTTTTTACCAGCTTACTGGAGCTCTAGTAGTGGAGATTTATGTATGTCTGTTTTAAAAATATAGAAACACAGAGCCACTGATTTCTGAAAGAGAGCTTTTATTTTCCATTATCCTAGTCACCAGAATTTGACCTGACTGCAATTCCTTGAGGAAGAATAAATTCTGTTCTCAGTGTAAATACTGTTGCTGATTTTCCACATTACAAAATGGGTTCATTATGGCTTGTTTTCACTTTGTGGTTTCTGGGAACACTGAAATTTGGCACCAGTGCGAACCCACTGAGAATATTAATATTTCAACTATAATTATAGCAGAGCATAGTGTTATACTCTGTCAGTTCCCCCCAAAAATGGATACATTTTGTTAGTTTAAACTTTATGGCCCCGAATATATGTTGTCTGATTCTGATTGCTCTTCTTGCTCACTTGTGATCCAGATTACCCAACCTCTCCCAGTTCTATGACATTCCAAGATCTCTGTGCTCCAGTTCTGGCCTCTTGTCTGTCCTTGATGTCCTTCACTGCTCCACAGGCAGCAGAAGATACGATTGTGAAAGTTTGGAAATTCCCTCTCTAAATCTCTTCTGCCTCTATACCTCTGTTTTGTCTTTTAAAGTTGGTCCTTAAAACCTATCTCTTGGACTTTTGGTCAGCTTTCCTAATATCTTCTGAGGTTTGATGTCCAATTTTGTCTGATAATGTTTCTGGGATGTTTAATGACATTAATGATGCTATATAAATGCAAATAGTTTTTGTAGCCACTTGTGAAAATGTTAAGAACATACAAACAAGGAGCAGGAGTAGGCCATTCAGCCTGTTGAGCCTGCTCTGCCATTTAGTAAGATCATGGCTGATCTGCTAGTAACCTCAAATCTGCATCACGCCTACCCCTGATAATTTACCCCCTTACTATCCACCTTTGAAAATATTCAAAGACTGCTCCCACCGCTTTTCAGGAAGAGAGTTCCAAAGACTCACTACCCTCCGAGAGAAAAAATTTCACTTCATCTCCATTTTAAATGGGCGACCCCTTATTTTTAAACAGTGACCCCTAGTTCTAGATTCCCCCACAAGAGGAAACATCCGCTCCACGTTCATCCTGTCAAGACCCCTCAGGATCTTGAATGTTTCAATCAAGTCACCTCTTACTCATCTAAACGCCAGCGGAAACAAGTCTAGCCTGTCCAAACTTTCCTCATAAGACAACCTGCCCATTTCAGGTATTAGTCTGGTAAACCTTCCCTGAACTGCTTCAACGCATTTATATCTTTCCTTAAATAAGGTGACTAATACTGTACATAGTACTCCAGATGTGGTCTCACTAGTGTTCTGTATAACTGAAGCATAACCTGCCTATTTTTGTATTCAATTCCCCTTGCAATAAATGATAACATTCTATTAACTTTCCTAATTACTTGCTGCACCTGCATATTAGCCTTTTGCGATTCCTGCACTAAATCACCTATACCCCACTGCATCTCAGCGCTCTGCAGTCTCTCACCATTTAAATAATATGATTCTGTTGTGGTCCCTTTACTTGTGTTTACTGTTTCATCATGATTGCTAATTGGTAGCTGTGGCACTCTGAAGATGTAGTATTAGTTGTGAGAATTCAGTCCCTTTAGAATTTAAAATCTGACTTAAATGAAGGAGGTACAGAATGTATGGAAACTTTAAAAAAAAAGTTACCTATTTCTCAAAGGACTCATTTTACCCAGTGAGTAACTGAGGCATCTAGATTAGAAAGGTCTCCAGTTCATGGCCATACTCATAGATGGACATTGGCTCGGTGGGGGCAGGAGGGGGGAAATGGGAGGGATGTTACAATTGGGCTCAGCACCCCTAGATAAGGGAGGGTGAAAACAGCGATGCTTTCCTCTAATTCCTATCCAGTATTCCATACTAGACCTGCATGGTTACAGATATTGAGTAAGAGCAGGACTTGCCTCAGTTGTGATGCCCCTCATGTTTGAATGACATATTAACATTCACCATAAAGGGCCCTACATGATTAATTGCTATTTGCATCAGGTTACATACACGATGACTGTTGTGTACGTAACTCTACTTCAACTAGGAGGAAGAAGAAAAATATTGGGGTATTTTTTAATAAATTATTTTTCTTCACATGAATTTGACTATAAAGGCAACTGGTCAGATAAGCAGGGAGTGCAGGTCAGTAGTTACAGCTGTTTAGGGTGATTGAGCTGTGGTGTCTGCCTGTAGTGACAGCTGTGACTTCATTGGCAGCACTTTCACTTGAACACAAAATCTAGGCCGACACTCCAGTGCACTGTTGGAGGTGCCTCTTTCGGATGAAATGTTAAACTGGTGGAAATGAAATTGTGTTTTTTTTTAACTTATTTGTTCATGGGATGTGAGTGTCTCAGGCTAGGCCAGCATTTATTGCCCATCCCTAACTGCCTTTGACAAGTTGGTGGTGGAATTTAAATTCAATTAATGCATCTGGAATATAAAGCTAATCTCAGTAATGGTGACCATGAAACTATTACCAATTGTTGTAAAAACTCATCTGGTTCACCAATGTCCTTTAGGGAAGCAAATCTGCCATCCCTACCCGGTCTGGCCGACATGTGACTCCAGACCCACAGCAATGTGGTTGACTCTTAACTGCCTCTGAAATATCCTAGCAATCTGCTCAGTTCAAAGGTAATTGGGGATGGGCAACAAATGCTGGCCTTACCAGCGACACACTCACCCCAAGAAAGAATTAAAGAGAAGACAGAAGGAGCTTCACTGTCCCAAAATGTTTGTTGCAGGCACTTGACCAAATTGAAAATGTTCCAAACCCTCATCATGTTGAATTTAGCTCTGCCCAACCGTTTTCCTTTTTCGGTACTGTTAGATAATGATCAAGTATTCCCAGTCATTTTAGTACTGCTAAAAGTCAGAGTTTATGTAGAATGGTTCTTGTTTTCTATTTGATGTCAGGTGCTTTGGTGCTGGAGTTTTTGCACACAGTGGAAAACACCCTGCTGTGGTTTATATATATTATAATTCTAGGCTCTTTAAATAAGCAGATTAAGTTTGAAAGTTATAGAAATGGAAGACTTCACTTGTGCAATGGCTGCACCATATTCAGTACCGAGCGTGTAATTTAGACCTGTAATCCGAGAGCTCTCTGAGGCAAATCTGGAGGTGCAGACCAGATTAAAACTACCCTGACCAAATGCCTGTCCCTTGACTTCAGCAAAAATTGAGGATTGGAACTGTCAGAGTATACATCAGTTATAATCTGGTACGGTTAACTGTGCACAAACTGGGGTCTCTAATAACTGAGGATAGCAGTGGCCCTGGCCCATAGCTACAACAGCATAGTTGTACAAGGTAGTATTCTCATCAGTAGTCCTCTGAGTATGTTGAGAAAGCCCTGTTCATTAACAGTTCATACCTTTCCCATTCACAAATGTGTAAAACTTTGGCAAGTTTTGTTATAGCAGATAAAAACAGCTTTAATATTAAATTTAAAATGTGATGCTCTGGCATAGCTACTTAATGCCCTTACCCACTACATCGGAAGGACATTAATTTGTGCCTTCTACATGCTGAATTCTCTGGCAATCCTCTAGCAGAAAGGGAGGGCTTCTCTTCACAGTCATTTACAGAATGATTTCGGCCTCTTTGGCATACCATCTACCTACTGGCACAACCAAGGAGTGTCATTTGGAGATATGGCAAAAACCTTTTATAACTGGAAGGGTGTGGGATGATGGGTTCAAACTGACATAAAAACAAACATATGAATTAGGAGCAGGAGTAGGCCATTTGGCTCCTCGAGCTTGCTCTGCCATTCAATGAAATTATGGCCTCAGCTCCACTTTCCTTCCTACCCCCTATACCATTTGACTCCCTTGTCAATCAGGAATCTATCTAACTCAGTCTTAAAAATATTCGATGACCCAACTTCCTCTACTCGCAGCAGAAGAGAGTTCTACAGACTTACGACCCTCTGAAGGAAAGTATTTCAGCTCATCTCTGCCTTAAATGGCAGGCCCCTTATTTTTAAACTGTGTCTCCTATTTCTAGTCTCTCACATAACAGGAAACATTCTTTCAGCATCCACCGTATCAAGTCCCCTCAGGATCTTCTATGTTTCAATAAGATTGCCTCATTCTTCTAAACTCCAGTGGGTACAGACCCAACCTATCCAACCTTTCCTCATAGGATAACCTCCTCATCCCAGGAATCAGTTGAGTGAAACTTGTCAGAACTACTTATTTCTTAAATAAGGAGACCAAAACTGTGCACAGAACTTCAGATGTGGTCTCACCACTACCCTATACAATTGTAACAAAACATCCCTACTTTTTATATTTCATTCAGCTTGCAATAAGCAACAACATTTCATTTGACTTCCTAATCACTTGCCGTACCTGCATACTAACTTTTTGCGATTCATGTACCAGGGCACCCAGATCCCTCTGTACCTCAGAGTTCTGCAGTCTCTCCCTATTTAAATGAAATTCTACTTTTTTATTCTTCCTGCCAAGTGGACAAGTTCGCATTTTCCAACATTATATAATACTCCATCTGCCAAATTTTTTCCCACTCACTTAACGTATCCCTTTGGAGACCCCTTATGTCGTCTTCACAACTTACTTTCCTACCCATCTTTCTTGTTATCAGCAAACGTAGCGACCATATGTTCAGTCCTGTCATCCAAATCACTATTATAGATTGTAAATAGCTGAGGCCCCAGCATAGATCCCTGTGGTACTCCATTCATTGCATCTTGCCAACCTGAAAATGACCCATTTTTCCCTACTGTTTCCTGTTAGCTAACCAATCCTGTATCTATGCTAATACACCACACACCATGAGCTCTTTTTTTGTGTAGTGACCTTTGATGTGGCACCTTAACAGATGCCTTCTGGAAATCGAAGTACAGCACATCCTCAGGTTCCCCTTTATCCATGTTGCTTGTTACTCCCTCAAAGAACTCTGATAAGTTCATCAAACACAAGTTCCCTTTCACAAAACCATGCTGACTCTGCCTGATTGCATTGAGATTTTCTAAGCGCCCCATTATAACATCCTTAATAATAGATTCCAGCAATTTCTCTACAACAGATGTTAAACTAACCGGACTGTAGTTTCCTCTTTCTGTCTCCCTCCTTTCTTGAATAGAGGAGTTACATTTGCTGTTTTCCAATCTGATAGGACCTTTCTAGAATCAAGGGAATTTTGGAAAATTAAAAGCAATGCATTACTATCTCAGCAGCTACTTCTTTTAAGACCCTAGGAAGAAGTCCATCAGGACCTGGGGACTTGTCAGCTTTTAGTTCTAGTAATTTTCTCAGGACTCTTTCCCTAGTGGTTGTAACTGTTTTGAGTTCCTCCCTCCCTTTCACTTCTTGATGCACACTTATTTCTGGGATGTTATACATATCCTCTACAGTGAAGACAGGTGCAAAATATCTGTTTACTTCATGCGCCATTTCCTTATTTTCCATTATTAATTCCCCAGACTCTCTCTGTGGAGAACCAACATTTAATTTACTTTATTCCTTTTTAAACACCTGTAGAAACTCTTATTATCTGTTTTTATATTTCTAGCTAGCTTTCTCTTGTACTCTAATTTCTCCTTTTTTTAGCAATTCTTTGCTCTTTTCCCATTCTGTCCAGTTACCTAGCCTGTCATTAATCTTTGCGGAATTGTACACTTTTTCTTTCAATTTGATACTTCCTTAGTATGGATGGTACGTCCTTCCCCTAGAGCCTCTCTTTCTCATTACTATGTATCTTTGCTGATTGTTACAAAATATCTTCTGGAAACATCATGAGGGAAGTTACCATGCTGGTTTAAAATTGGTTAGTTTAGTTTGAGTGCAGAATCTTCTCACTGATAATCCAGATTAATTTTTTTAAAAGCTGTGGTAGCTGAGTGCAGTTGTATCAGCATGTGAACAAATAATCGCAAGCAGGTGGTCTTAATATTCCTTATAGCAGTAACTGCTTTGAGCTAGTTAAGTCATGAACGCAGACTTATACTGAAGCCCTACATTGGTTTTCAGTCAGAGAGGGTGAAACTCTGCATATTTTGGTTGCATGCCTGCACAGAACTCTGTTCCGAATGCTATTGAAATCTAAAATGCCAGCAAAAAGCTGTCTAGAAACTCAGATCTTCAATAGCTTTAAAAGGTCCCTTTGTCATGATAACTGTTGTGCTGTTGCACTTGTGTGAATTTGATCCAGATATGATCTGCAAACTTACTGCATAGTTACTCTACTTTTGCATTGATGCAATGTGAAAATCAAACACATCAACTTAATTATTGTATTTGCGCCATTAATTAATGAAAATGCTCTGGCCCCTTTCCGTGAATGCTATTACAAATCTGTATCTGCACATTTTTCCTACCTATAAAACTTTACTGCCTGCCATCACATTTTTGTCACACTTTGGCATCAGCATTTATAATAGACACTGTATAAAATTGTCACATTGTAGTTACACCCTCTGTCATTGGTTGAAGCACTTCAGTTTTGCACCTTCCAGCTCTTCAGTTCTGCAGAGGAACCCCAAAGTTCCAACAAGCTTTGCACCCCAAATTGCTGTATAGTTTCTACTTAATTAAAAATTATGTAAAACAGTCGAAGTATTTTTTTTAAAATGGCAGGTGATGGAATTTAGAATGAGAACTGAATTACTGCTATATGACCTGGTCCGAACCCTTCAGGTGAAAACTACCATGTGACTACCTGACTCAGCACAGGAATTGGACTGGTAATAGAACTCAATGTACAAATATCATCGCATGTAAAAAACACAGGCAGTTATGCCGGACTCTGGAGGCTAAAATCAGCAAGCACTTAATCTAAGTTAGACAAAGTCACTTTTTATAACTTTTTAAATTCTGGTTCTCTTCTGGACCTCCTGAGTAAAACCTGCAATCTTTGTCGACAGTTATCAAAACACACTTAAAATCCTCAACTAAGGTCTGAGCATTGTTTCAATTATTCTGAGGCTGACTGCATCAATAGAGACAAAATGACCTCATCTCACTGGGTGCCGGGGGAAAAACTGCACACACCGTTATTCTGAGCCCAACTGGTTAATGGTAAGTTCAACACTTATTGCAGGGTTTTTGTTTTGTTTTAGAACTAGGAAGTGACAGGTGTGCTATGTGATTCAGTAGTGTCCTTGTACAGCTGTCACAAACAGTATGGACATATTTCTGAAGGCCAGTTTAAAAGTTTGTGTATGTATGTTCGATGTGACTTCTGCTTTTAAAAGGCACAGTAGCAAACCTTTTTTGCAGGTTGGATTTCTTTTCTCATTTTTTATATTGGGAAGCATAGCCCTTTTTTAAATAAAGCTCAGTGAACTGAGCGAGTGTAAGGTTAAACATGAAAGGCTGGTCCCAGGTAGCATTTCATTGTGCCGCCATCGGCTTACTGCAGCCATCTGCACTGATCTCTTAATGCACTTGAGTTTGGCAAAGGCTTTGCATCCTAGCAGTGCTGCAGCACTCCCCGCAGATCACGTACAACAGCCCTCCCATAGGGCAGCCCCAAAGTCTTTAGCTTCTCCGTGTACACAAGCAAGTCTTATTGTCTGCAGTGAGACCGGGAGCAGATTATCTGGTGCACTATTGGGACCCATCCCTGTAGTTTGCTTTTCCTTCAGTGTCTGTTTTCAGGAGACCATGCAGCGTCTCTCCATCTCTAGAGAGAAGTGAATAGGGAGTTGTACTTTCAGCTGCCGGGCTGATTCTATCCAAACACTATCAGGATAGCTGATAGTAAACAGTGCAGTGGTCTCTTAATGGGAGCCAGTGACAATGCAGTTGTGCCATCTGTGGCCTCCCAGAGGCTGTCTTGGCCTCTCTGTTGTCCTCCTTGTTTCTGATTATTTCTGTATTAATTCAATTTTCATACAAAAGATTGAACATATTTTCACTTGTGTACACATTTCATTTTTAAAAAATCTGCTGAGATTTAAAATGACATCTGTTCCATTTATACAGTAGCAGATTGTCATATGATCTGAGAAAACAATAATTAAAGTCCATTGACTACATTTTTATATGCTGTGAAAATGGGAGTGTGCTGCATTGGTTATCAGTAATAGGAGCTGAAATATAATCTAATCCCACCCCCCCCCCCCCCCCCCATTATATGCCTTTCCAAACATAAAGAGACTAAATTAATTAAGGGAATTAATTCCTTCTCGTGTTGGATGTGGTTTTCAGTCTACCAGGATCTGCAATTTATTTTGTGAGAAATTGATATTAAATATAAAATACTGTGGAATGAGATAGTTTCTTTTAAAAAAAAACAATTTTTGGAGGGGCCAATTCCAGGAGGTGGTCAGTTCTTCACTCTAACCACAGATGTATATTGCACATTCATGTGACTTTAGATCCTGTGCTAGTGAGGCACCCAGTTTTGAATACTTTTTTCATCCCCTCCCCTCCACTATTTTTCAGTCTATGTAGTGAAGGTTAGAGCAGCTGCTTGTGTCCTGCTGTGTCTTTCAAGAATGGCAAGCTATACGTACAATAGCTGTAATTGGCTTGTAGTTGCTGTTTAGTTCCCTAACAATCGTTCTGGTTATGGTTGCTAGGGTGTGCAGGTAAATCTGACAGGAACAATGTCAAGCTTCCTGAATGCATACATGATTGTTAACCTCATTTTAGGTGTCTCCAGATTCATGGGATTAAAACTATTGACTTTGGATTTCCTTTAAAGAGACTCATTGGTGGGTCAGCTAGCTTTTCAACAGTAGAAGGTACAGAGCATGACAGCTAGGAAATCTCTCATTTATAAAGAAAGTAGATTCAGCTCCTAACAGTAAGGCCTTTCCATTTCTTCAGTTTCTTCTCTAAGGGGGCAGGCGAGAAGGCTAAATTTATTTCATTCTATCAATAGTAAAATAAAACCTTGCTTAGTGACTATAAGCAAATGGGTTAATGTTTTTGTCCATCTTTGATCCTTTGCTGTTTGCGCTGTACCTTTCAAACACACGGTCAGCACAATGTGATTTTTGAACCAGGAAAACACAGAATGCACAGGGATTAATTCAAACCAGCAATCTGCTAGGATGAGACAGCTTGCGTTAATGCCTGATAAGAGTTCACATTCCAACAATGACTGACAGTTAGCATACTCGGCCAATGCAGAGTTTTGTAATGGCGGATGAAACTCAGAGGTCGCACTTAACAGCCAAACAGATGGCATTAAATGGTCAACACGTAACACATTCTTCACATCCATTCTCATAATGATGATAACCATGTAACTTCTAGTCATTTTCAAATAAGCTAGCACAAAACACTGTGTAGTTTTAACCTAGGTGATGTATAATTGACCTTAACACCTTCATAGGTGAAGAAGAGTGATTCAGGGGTCAGTGTCCTGTTCATTTCACTTTTTGGAAGTAGGTTTGAATCTAGAACAGATTTATGGGATCAAAGTCAGCTGTAAGGTTCTATGTGAAGCTGAGCTGCAGTTTGTGCTGGAAATCAGTCCACAGCATAAAGCTGTCCATTTAATACATTTAGTAATTTTAGGGTCATTTTGCGATAAGAACACTCCTAATATTCTAAAATTTATCTGTAGCCCTGCGCACTGTTCAGATTTCTGTCCCAAGAGAACTGATCATTCCTATAGTAGCACGAAACTTGTACTTGCTGGGACTTGAAGTCTGAAATTCCACATCCGAGATTAAATATGCAGACTATGCAATTGAAATATTTCTCCTTCATAAAGCAAGGCCTTGCAGAAATTTAGCTACCAGTGACAACTGCTGATCCCCAACCCCTAATAATCTTGCAATGCTGCATAAATCTTAGGTAAAGTTGGATGGGAGGAGGTTCATTTGGAGCATAAGCATCGGGATAGACCATTTGGGGCTGAATGGGCCCTTCCTGTGTTGTAAATTTACCAATGTAGTCTAAACCCCAGTTCTTCCACATACATGCATTAATATAATTCACACCATCTTTCAGAAACTTTTCTTGGGTATATCCTTTTCAAATGTTAACGAGGTAGATTGGTCACTTGTAAGTAGGACTGTACAACAAATATTGCTGTGGAAACCTAATGAAATATAATGCTCAATAAAGATAAATTTGGACCCAGTTCTGTTGAAGAGTCATGCGGACTCGAAACGTTAACTGTGCTCCTCTCCACAGATGCTGCCAGACCTGCTGAGTTTTTCCAGGTATCTTTGTTTTTGTTATAAATTTGGACACACTGGATCGTTGGACTCATGAATTCTAGCCTCGCTCAGTAGTCTGCTCACACCCTGACAAGCCTCACATGAAGAATACTTGTGTGATGTGTTACACTCCACCAATAAACTAATTATCAGCAACAACTTATATCGCACCTTTAACATAAGAAATGTCCCAAGGCACTTCACAGGAGCATTATAAAACAAGGTATGACACCAAGCCACACGAGATATTAGGTCAGATGACCAAAAGCCTGGTCAAAGAGTTAGTAGGTTTTAACAAGTGTCTTAAAGCTAGAAAGGTGGAGAGTTATGGGGAGGGATATCAGAGCTTAAGGCCTAGACACCTGAAGGCACAGCTACCAATGGTGGAACAACTATGATTGGGAATGCACAAGAGGCCAGAATTAGAGAACCAGCACTAATCGCCACCTTTTTAATAGAGAAGAGGTAGGTGGAGAAAAATAAAGGGGTAAATTGAAACTGGACTAAAGACGTTAAAAAAAAAAGGATAGTTCAAGTTTTCAGGGATTGTTTTTCTGACTATAGAAGACCATAGCAACTGAACAGCTACTGATCTCGTGTGACATGTGCTAAATGTGAAAGAAATCAATTAGTCCACCTTATTTGAAAAGATTTTCTAACTTTTCATCCGCTGCTTCTCTCACTAGCTACATGCTGTGTGCTTCAAACTGAGTACAAGAAAGAGAAGTAGTGCAGATGCTGAAAATCTGAAATAAAAACAAAAGGCTGGAAATACTCAGCAGGTCTGGCCATATCTGTGGAGAGGTACTGACAGACCTGCTGAGTATTTCTAGCATCTTCTATTTTTGAGTAAAAGAAAGAGCTTGCATTTATATAGATAGCATCTTTCATGGCCTCAGGACATCCCAAAGCACTTGATAGCCAGGTAGCAGTTCTGAAGTGCAGTCACTGTGGTGGAGTAGCATGATCTTGCCCCATATTAATGTTTAATAATTGTCCAAGAGCAGATGGTCCCTTGCACTGCAGAAGTGGTCTCATGCCTTTTCTTCAAAAGACAGTGAATGCCAGTACTCTAAGACATTGCTCCATCTAGTGGCCTGTAAGAGTCAGTGAGCTTGACTGTTGAAAAAAATCATGGATTTTTGGTGACCATCTGGTTTCCGATTTCAGGATATTACTACTAGAACTGAAAGGTTATCTTAGTGCCGTGCTAATTACATGCCGAATACAGGCAAAGATTTATTCTGAAAAGTCTGTCCCAATTCCCTGCTCTGTTCTAAACTCTGCGGCATTTTGAACTGGAGAAATGCAACTGTGGATGAGCAAAGCAAAGGTTACAGGATGAAAGGGCAAAAACTATTATTTAAATCCTGACTTCGCAGTGCGGAATTGATAATACATAGCGACCCTAGTTGCTAGATAAGTGCCCTCTTTTTCCGAAGTGTGTGATTTCCAACCTGGTCAATTTTAGCCTCAGTCCTTGGGTGGAAATGTTTATGAATGGACCTTGTCATTAGTTCAGTGCAGGAGCAGTCATTAGTTGAAACCAAGCAAACAAAGGTCGAAATCTGAGTAAGTTGGCGTCTGTATGTCAGTGATGATTGTATACTTCATTTGTTCAGACCTAGCACGTTCAGCCGTGCTGTCATCCAGCATCACTGCGCCCCTAGCCGTTTTGCTCTGGGGCAGCTGAGATGGTCTGTCAGGGCAGATGTTCCATTCAACTCGTTCACTGGTGGTCGGAAGCTTGTTTACTGTTGCTATGGCAGCCTCTGTTGTCACGACGACACTGCTTCTTAATAGGTGACGTTGAATATAGTTATAAAAAGATAATTTTTCCTCTTCCCTGAATGTACCATCTGTTTCAGATTATTTGTCAACTGACAGAGCAGTGCATGTAAAGTCTCGCATTGTCTCACAAACAGACATGGACGTGACTATTTCAGCTGAATGTAGAATTAACAGGTGCTGATGCAGAATTTGTCATGCGGATTAAGTTCCTTTTTTGTTTCTGCAGTCTGACTGCTAACATTATCACTGGCTCTTTGAAAGACTATTCCCATCAGCACTGACAGGCAAATAATAAGAGCATGTGTGCATTTACAGGACTCTGGAGCAAAGCATTTGTGTGGTGGGGGAAGTGGAGGGGGAGCAGTGATGGTGAACAGCGCATTCTAGTCCATCAGTTCAGATCTGAGCTGTGAAGTGTATGGCACTACTAATCAATATTGCACAGGCTGAGCTATGCAAAACTGTGAAATAAAACATTTGGAACAAGAACAGTGAAAGGAACAGCAATCTATAAAGGAAAAGCCTCGCTAGAGTGAACAGTATTTGTCTGGGGAATGCTGATAGAAGCGCCATATCACACGGAAATGCAATCCTAGGTTTTATCCATATGCATTGAAGATAAACATAGGGATGTGTTTTTGACTTTGTACAAGATGTTAATTGGGCCACAGCTGGAGTATCAAGAGCGATTCTAGACCCCTCATTATGGTATTGTTAAAAAAACACAATCGGATGATACTAAGAATAAGAGGCAGTGGAACGCTTTCCCCAAAATAGAAGTCATGGGGATCAAATAAAAGTGTAGGAGATTTTGGAACGGTTTCACAAAGGTAAATAGTAATGATCATTTCCATTATTGGTGAGCAAATCGGTAACAAGGGAACGTAGACTGAGGATGAATGGAGAAGTTATGAAACATTTTCACAAAATGGATCGTTTGCTTATTGAATGCTTTAGCAGAAGTGGAAGAATCTGGGGAAGGGCATAGAAGTAGGATTAGAGTAGGTAACTAGACACAAAACAGCAAAATGGGCTAAATTTGCATTTCTTCAATGAGGTGGCAACATTCTCTGTTGCTATCACTAAATCTTCTCTTTAAACCTTTAGAACCTCAGAGAGCACCACATGGCAATGGTGTATTCTGTGTAGAGCTGAGCTATTTGTTGAAAGCCCCAGGTTCAATTACTGGCCTGTGCTGATTGTAGATTTCACTTTAGGCAGCCGAATTGAGCTCAGACGTCATGGGCTAGTGAGGGAAAATGTAGCCATGGCTCATACTTTTAATTTCCATCTAGAAAAATCATGGGATAGAAATTTAACTTGGAGGGGTAGTGCGAACAGGGTAGTGTTGCATCGATTTTTCCCAGTATGCACTTGCGCCTGTTTGGTTAACTGAAAATGAATGTCCGGCGAGAAGTATAATGCAATAAATACTGCTTGCTTCATGCTATTGCCAGGGACAGATTTCTGCTCCCATTTGTATAAACATCGAATGAGTGAAGGATAGGAACAAGGAACAGCCCTTCAGGTCTGTGTTGCTATTCAATGAGATCATGGCTGGCCTGTGACCTAGCTCCGTATTTCCTTAATGCCTTTGGTTAACTTAAATCTTGATTGACTTATAATTAACAATTGATCTAGCATCAATTGCCATTTGCAGAAGAGATTTTCAAACTTCCACCACTTGGTGTGTTGAAGTTTCCTAGCTTCATTCCTGAAAGATCTGGCTCTAATTTTTAGACTATGCCCCCTAGGCCTAGACTTCCCAACCTGTGGAAATAGCTCTGTCCACCTACCCTATCTGTTCCCCTTTCATATTTTGAAAATATCAATCAAATCACTCTTTAAGTTCTAAATTCAAAGTAATATAACCCTGGTTGGTTTAACCTCTTATAATTAAACCCTTGGAGTCCAGGTATCATTCTGGGAAATCTATGCTGCACTCTCTCAAAGGTCAATATATCCTTGAGTTCAGTTCAAAGAATGAATAACCTGGTTCACGTGTGAACTGTAGGAATGCCACCAGTACCTACTGATCCTGCGTGAGTTAGTGCCTGCAAGAGAAAGTGTTGAAAGAAAATAAATTGTCATCTAATGCCAATGGAGCAGAATTTTTCTTTTCAAAAACTCACTCAAGATACAGAATCCCAGAATTACAGTGCAGAAGGAGGCCATTCAGCCCATCATGTCTGCACAGGCTCTCCAAAAGAGTAATTCACTTCGTGTCATTCCCCTGCCCCTGTAACCCTGCACATTCTTTCTTTTCAAATAACAGGCTAATTCCCTTTTGAATGCTTAATTGAACCCGCCTCCACCACACTCTCCCAGGCATTGCATTCCGGGCCTTAACCACTCGCTGCGTGAAAACTGTTTCCTAATGTTGCTTTTGTTTCTTTTACCAATTACTTTAAATCTGTGCCCCCTCGTTCTTGATCCCCTCACAAGTGGAAACAGTTTCTCCCTATCTATTCTGTCCAGACCCCTCATGATTTTGAACACCTCTATCCAATCTCCTACCAGCCACCTTTTCTCCAAAGAAGACAGCCCTAACTTCACCGATCTTCATAATTGAAGTTCCTCAGCCTTAGAACCATTTTTGTGAATTTTTTCTGCACTTTCTACTCATCCTAAAGTGCAGCACCCAGAACTGGATGCAATATGCCTGCTGAGGCTGAATTAATGTCTTGTACAAGTTCAACATAACCTCCTTGCTCTTGTTCTCTGCTCCTATTAATAAAGCCTAGGATACTGCATATTTTATTAACCACGCTCTCAACATGTCCTGCCACCTTCAATAACTTATACCCATATGCACCCCCTTTAGAATTGTACCCTTTATATTGTCTCTCGATGTTCTTCCTACCAAAATGAATCACTTCACACTCCTCTGCATTGAAGTTTATCTACTGCCTATCTGCCCCATTCCACTAACATGTCTATCTCCTTTGAGGTTCTACACTATCCTCCTCACAGTTCGCCATGCTTCCAAGTTTTGTATCACCTGTAAACTTTGAAATTGTGGCCTGTACACCACAGTCTAGGTCATTAATATATATCGGAAAAAGCAAGGGTCCCAACTCTGACCCTTGGGAAACTGCACAACAAACCTTCCTCCGTCCCAAAAAACATTATTAACCACTACTCTCTGTTTTCCTGTCACTCAGCCAATTCCATATCTCTGCTGCTACTGTCCATTTTATTTGAGACTCTGCTCAGAAGCCTGTTTGTAGCACTCTATCAAATATCTTCTGGAGGTCCATGTATACCACATCAACTGCAGTGCCCTCATCAGCCCTCTCTGTTACCTCTTCAAAAAACTCCCAGTTAGTTAAACACGAATTTCCCTTAAGAAATCCATGCTGAATTTCTTTAATCAGCTCGCATTTCTCCATGTGACTATTCATTCTGGCCCATACTTTGGGAATTGGATCAGTCATGGGCGATTGCATCGAATTTTCAACTTTATGATGCAGAAATGTAATGCCCATGGTATCGCTCTTGCCTCAAAAGTCATGGATTCAAATCCCACTCCAGAGAGACTTGGGGCTCCTGGTCCAGGCTGATACTCCAGTACAACACTGAGGGGGGTTCTGCATTATGTTTTGGATTAGTTGTTAAATCAAGGCCCAATCTGATCTTTAAAATGGACATCAAATATATCCCTTGGCAGTATTCAAAGACGAGCAGGTGTTCTGGGAAATATTTATCCTCCATCCAATATCATTGAACAGTATCTGGTCATTGTGTTGTTGCTGTTCAGGAGACCTTGCTGTGCGTAAATTGTCTATTTTTGTGACTACACTATAAAAGTACTGCACTGGTTGTGAAGTACTTTGGACATTGAGGCTGCAAAAGCCACAATAATAAATGCAAGTGTTTCTTTTACAATAATGGAATAAACTTTCACGTTAATTTCCTATCGACTATTAACATTATAACAGATCTGGGTTTAAAGCACTGCTACTGAACACAATGGTAAAACGTCAGCTTGTTTTGAGTTGATTTTTTTTTTGGTGAATCCCTTACCTACATGGATATATAGTTTAACAGTAGAGGATGTTAATGGGTCATTTTGCAGCAAGAGGCCACAGCAATAGGGTATCAGCACTTGGTCCAGAAGGATTTCAAACCAGTACTCTGTGAACTTTCAATTTTCGTGAGCACTGCTTTGATATACCAAATGCCAGGATTCATGTCTGCAAGTTGGTCTAAGTTGGTCGTCATGGGAGGTGGAAGTAGAAAATAGGTGTTTCTCAATTGGGAAGGTAAGCAAATAAGTAGGCAACCTGTTGCGGAATTTGTAGCTTCTGGTTACGGAATAACACAGAAGGAGGCCATTCAGCCCATCCTGCATGTGCCAACTGTTTGAAAGAGCTATTCAATTAGTCTCACTCAGCTGCTCTTTCCCTAAGACCTCCTAAGTTTCTACTTTTTCAGTATTTATCCAAATCCTTTTAATCAGAATTCGCACTTCAAAAAAAAATCTCTTCCTCTGGTTCTTTTAAGCAATTACCTTAAATCCCGGGCCCTTTAGTCACTGACCCTCCTGACTTTGGAAATAACCACTTATTTACTTTATCGAAACACATAATTAGTTTGAACACCATTATTCCTGCTGCTTCAGTGTCTATGCAAAACTGCAGTTTTCTGAGGTGATCTATCTGAATTGAAATGCGATTACTTGAATTGCAAACACTGGTGAAAATCACATAATTGAAAACCCTTAAATAGCACTCTGAGGAATAGTGAGTGATAGTCCTTGTCCAAATTTATTTAAATTTAAAGATAACAACATTTGCAAAGGCACAACAAGGGGGTAACCTGGCTTTTTGGACGCAGGGTTGGGTAAAGGATGAGGAGAGGAGAAATCTATTATAGGATCTGAAGTTTTCCCCAGAGACGGAGAGAGAGAGAGATTTTTATAGTTTTGCCTGTCCTGACTGTGGTTCTACATGAATGCTACAACTGGTGCTTTGTTGTGTGTCAATAATCCTATTATTTCAGAAACTGGAAGGGAAGACAAATTTGGCTGCCTTGACAAAGCATTAGTCACACTGCGATGCTTTGTGCACCTTCTGAATATTTAATGTGGATAACAGTGTTACGTTTTGATCAACAACACTGAATGAAACAAAGCTCTAGTCATGCTCACCTGCTGTAACTTATGAAGATGGTCTCTCCTGAACATTTGTTTCAGTTCCCGTTTCCACTGGCCACCAACTTCTTACATATTTGTCAAAAATAAATGTAGATTTTTTTTTCTTATTTCAGATTCTGATATTGATGCAGCCACTGCCATGATGCTGCTGAATTCTTCCCCTGAGGTGAAAGGAGCAGAATGTGAGTACACAGTACATTGCAATAGAAATATAAAGGTTTTTATTGCAGTGCGGCCTCCTCAGATATTGTTCTGTTGTGATGCAAGTCCTCGACGTTTATTCCATTTATTTTTTTCGTTTTTTTTTCTCTCTGCTCTGCTTCTTCCCTTGCACTCATGCAATCCTCAGTTGGGAAGTGGACCAACGTATGGATTTTTCCATGGTTGGATTCAATATCAGTCTGCCAGGTTTCCCACCTTTCTGCCAATTGAATCTGCCAGGACAGTGTAATTTGTAAGGTCCAAGTTAAGGTATACATTAAGTCAAGGTTTTTGTTTTGAAGTTGAGAAGGAGTACCATGTGTAAGCATCGGTGTATTCATTTCCACGCAGTAGGAATTTCTAATCCTCATTTGTCCTTGCCTCATTTTTCTAATCCTACGGCTTCAATTGTGACATTCTTTGATCTCTTGATAGATTCTTCTGGTAGCCTCCCACTTGTACACCATTGCAGCTGACTGATCAGTTTTAGCAATCCCTCTTGATAGATGTGGTAAAAGTTGTGGAGATTGCATATTTGTGATAAACATGTCCTTGCATAAATCTTTGCCTTGATTTCAATAATTCAGTCACTTCAAAACTACTGAAACATGAGTATAAAACATCTTGTTAGAAGGTCATCTCATCAAGGCTTGAGATCTGCTTCTGTCTCTATTAGAGCTTCAACCACTGTTGAGAAACATTTGTTATTTATGGAAGTTTGATTAAGTTCTTGTAGTAACCAGTAAAAAGAAGCAGTAAATCACTAACACTTTAAAGATGGCAAAAATATATGTGTTGTATCTAACAAAGCAAAAGGCAAAAAATCCTGCAGTTCTTGCTTCACTATTTAATGAGGTTGATATATTCAAGGCAAAGTCATTGGGATATAAATCCCTGGCTGTAAATGATGAACCAGGCTTCTTAATCTTTGCACTTGGAAATCATTTTATAAAAGAATGTTGTTTCAGTAACAGTAATGTGTATGGGGAAACCTGATAAATCAAATCTGCCCATGATCATGGCAAATTTGGAACAGATTCTATCCCTGGTTTTATATGCACTTATTAAGTTATTGTAATTATATCTTTTACAAAGAGAATTTATTTTATTTGTTAACCCACAGTAGTTTCTATGGTGTGTGTACATATCCTGCCCTACTCCTCTATGAAGAAAGACATTTGAAATCCAACATTATGCAATTGTGATGCTGTAAATTTGTTTTGACTGAGAACATCTTTTGACTAACGCCTACATAATAAATGATGTCTGTGTTCAAACCACTTGTGGGCGTTACTGCCTCCTAGCATTGCTAGAAAATAGATAATGGCTAATTTCTGTGAAGATGACTGTGGAACAGTGCGAGCGGGTGTATTTTTTGGGTCCGTTTTCTTCCCTCCTTCCTGATGACTAATTCCTTCCTGGGTTGCGCTTTGCGTTCTGGTACCTCACCACTGGGTTCTGAAGCAAACTGTATCACCCCTGTTGCTGCTAAGATCAGCCAAGTGGCTGCAAACTGGGATCAGACATTTTGCTTTTATTGGTATGCGTGGTTGAGCTAATCACTGGATAAACAGTTTGTATGGGAGGAGCCTGTACATTTTATTGTCTAATGCTGACAACTACATTTTTTGTGGTCAATTGTAAATCCAACTCATGTATGCATTTTACAGTCATTTTACAGTTTCACAGTTCACAGTTTTTTTCTGTTGCCAAAAGAAGTCTGAATTTGAGGGATTGATGCTTTTTTGAGAATCTTTTGTGCATCAAGGCCCATATTGCAGGTTACCGCAGAGACTCAGGAAGGAGTTTTGATTGAAAGGCAATAAGCTTGAATTTTAAATAGTAATGAATTAAAGGAAAAAAGATTTGGGAAGCTGTTTGTGAAGGATGGGTGGGAGGGTGGGCAGCTTTGGAGAATGTTGGAATAGTCAAGTCTGGAGCTGAGAATTTCGGCCACAGGTTATATTGCAGAGATAAATCGGTGATTGTTTTGATGGAGAGAATGTAGGATCAGAAGCTCAGCCCAGGGTTGTTGCTGATATTATGAACAACCTGCTTCAGCCTGAGGTAGTGACTGGGGGATACCTCTGTACACTTAAGAACTTATTCAAATTCAAATGAGCAACGTCTTGATCGGAAACTGGATCAAGTAAACCATGTTTTACTTTAATTTGCCCTGAAGAGTATTAAGAGTTCACCACATAATTTGGTACCGGAGTCACAGGTAGACCAGACCAAGTGGGGCTTCCTCAGAGGGCAATATTAAACCAGTTGAGTTTGATGGCAGTCTGTCAAAATACTATTTGAAATTCAGTTTCACAACTAGCCAAACTTCATAACTTGAGAATTGCACTCATGGTCTCTGGTTGATAGTCCAGTACCATAATCATTGAACTGAGTAAATGCTGATATATCAAGTCAAGGTAATGTGTGGCCTGGAGGTAATGGTGTACCCGTGACATTGCTGCTCATGCCTTTGACAGAGATCATGTTCCTGGGATGTGTTGACAAAGTAAATTGCAATTTGACATGGTGCCTTTAGTGGACAGTACATAATGCAGCCAAGGCATATTGATGGCAATGTGGATAGATGTTGAGTTTAATGGCAAGGTTTGCGATCAAACAGACAAAAGTGGAACGTGCCAAGTGTGGTTTATTTCAAGGCAACTGATCTCCATCACAACAGCGATAGAAGAATGAGAATTGACCCCACTGCTCCTGAGGCATGGAGAAAAATCAAGCTGGGCTCCCGCTCCTCCAGCCAATGGCCGCAAATGTGCATGTGGACATTGAGTAGAGTGAACTCAGGCTCCACTGTGATTCTATTGAATATGCATTTGTATCTACAACATTCAGTCATTCATTGATAGGCCACAAGTAGACTTGTCACCCAAGAAAGGCAGAAAACACCTTCATATTGATCCAAATGGTTTTGATATACCATCACAAGGCACATAGAACAGTACAGACCTGAAATTGGACTTTCGCTTTCCATCTTAAGAAAGATGGAAGAACTTGCATTTATATAAAACCTTGTATGTTCTTAGGGGTTTCCAAAGAGCTTCATAGCAAATGAGAAAACCTTTGGCTTGCAGTTATAGTAATACAGAAGAATAAGAATGCTACATGGGTTTGAGGGTGGAGGAGAGAGGTATGCTCTTCAGACAGAAGTCATTCCTATTTGTTTTGTTGTACATATAAAGAATAACGTATGGAAAGGTAAACAAATCCAGTTATGCTTACTAAACTGAGATACCATCAACTAATGTAATCATGTTTTAAATATATTTGTAGATGTGCATTGTGCCACTTGATGCTAATGTTGGGATGGATATTGCAAAGCAAGCTGGACACATACTGTAAAATGACATTACTGAATCTGCATTTACTCTGACCATATTAAAAATTGAGTAATGTTAGTTTCCTTTGGTGTTTGTTTCTCCTGAGATTGGCTACTTTTGGAATGATTCTTGTAACCTTCTCAACCAACATTTTCCACAAGGGATTTGTGCGAGTGCTGCTCACTCTTCTAGTTTCACAGCTCGGTAGAAGTACATGCTCCAGAGCTTTTAACTGATTTATTGTGTTACATGTTGCAGTCCATTGATTGTGATGCATAAATGGGGTCAGACAACTGACTGTTACTTTGTGCAAGCTTTTAGTTTCATCGAGTAATCAAAATGTGGAACCGCGGGTCAACTGATTAATGTTACAGTTCGACAAGTTTATATGAAGTACAGAATTTTCCAGTCAAAACCCAAGAATTATTTCACTGACATTTTCGTCTCCCAGATTAAAAACAAGTTAGTCAAACCCAGCCAGAAATAAATAATAACTTGCCAATTTTATTTTTTATTTATAGCTTGACTGATTACTTTGGATGCATCATTGAGCACATGGCTGACAGTAGTTGAATGTATCTTGGGTGTTACCCAACTTACTTGAATGTCGGATTTTCTTGTCCTGTGACATCTGGAAGTAAATTGTCATTTTCCTAATTTGTAGTTTTTTTTTCTGAAGTGTGCAGCTGAATTGTTAATGGGAGAAAGGGAATTTCTCCTTTAGCCCCTTTTGAGCGATGGTTTGTAAATAATTTCCTGCTTGTTGAAGAAACTAGTTGAGCACTTTTAAGGTGCTATCATTCCTGTAAATTTCATTTGATGATAGCTTTTAAAAGTACACAACTTGTACCAGTGTATGTTAATAACTTCTATAATGGTTGGTCGGCACCAGGGCAAGCAACTTTCTAATTTGCATCCACAGGTGTGCAGGCATTAAATGCACCTTGCGCTTTGAAATTCTTGCTGTCAGTTAATTGTATTACAAGATAGGAAAGTTTTATACCTGTGTCGGGTTAACAGAAGAAAATTTGATCTCAGATTTATGATACCTGTACAATAATTTTCAATGAAATAAATCCTGAGAAGTTATCATCAAATTATCATAGTATATAAAACCCTGAGTATTTTAATAGGTGAATGTTATACCTATTATGGCAGCAAGGAATCCCTTATCTTGACCTTTCCTTACTTTCTCTCTAGGAGATCATGACTTAATCTCTTCTGTGTCCCAACATATTCTTCCTTTATCATGTTTCAGATTCTCTACCAGATTTTGTTTGAAGTCTGTTTTGATTTTATTTCCAGGAAAACTAATGACTCGAACGGTAGCGTTAGTCAAAGCAGGAAACTGTTGCCTCAGAGGAAGATTTACGGCAAACTGTATAAAAACAATATTGTTTCACCTTTGGGACGTGGATTAGAATCCAGCCCCCGAGGAGAAGCAGGACTCCTTTCACTAGTGGTTGCCAATAACACTCAGTGAAATTAGTATTGTGATTTGTTTCAATCCAGCTCCTAGTTGTTTGCAATCCTCAGTGCAAAAGTTGGTAATGGATAATTGACACACATTTAGCAATGAACTTTGGTTAAAGGCAAACTTATTTTGAGGGAGGCAATTGGGCAGAATTTTAAAAATATATACAGCACACCTTTTAAAAATGTGCTAGGATAGATTTATTTAACGTTTTCTGAAAGAAAATGCTTAGATTTCTATAGGTTGAAAGGTAATTAGTAGACATTTGACATGTTAGTTCTCTTGTCCAGATTTGTATCAACTCAATTGACACATTCATTCTGTTCACTGGCTCAAGGAGCGCTGGTGTTCATGTCCAGGGACAAGCAGAAATGTTATTTGTGAACTTTCGTGGCCTTAGAAGGGCCAATTCTTTGTGTTTTCCAACACGTATTTACTCTGAGAAATATTTTTCTTTAAATGAAATCTAGATCCTGGAAAAATCTATCTGCCGAAGTGTCTGAACCAGGAGCCTTATTTTAAAAAAAAGCTCCCACTGTTTTAAATACTAAGTTATAATAAAGATCATCCTGTTTAAAGTCCTGAAACCCTTTGTAGTATCAGATGAAAATTTTGTCCGCCTGCACAAGCTGTCATTGAAATGTTGCACGAGAGGAAATTTCTGTTCTTGCTAATCAATTCAAGTTAGCACTGACTTACTATGGCCTAGGAGGATCAAACGACAATGTATTGTTACTCAAGAGCAGGAGGAGACAACCCATTCTATTTGTACACTGTTGCATTCTAGTACCTGTCCAAGGCCAGCTTAACTCTTTCTGATGTGAAGAGCATATGAATTTTGCTCAAGTGCAGATAATGAATAGTGTTGACATGCATAAAAAGCTATGCTGTCTAGGTGTGTGAAGTTCTCATGTGTCTGTAGAAAATATCAAACAAAAATTATACACCATGTTCTTTCAAGTATTTGTCTAGAAAGAATATCCAAGGCTAAGCATGAGGTTGAAGTATTGATTGTGGGAGCAATTTGGGGTGATGAATTAAGTGTATCGAACATTAAAATGTATTGTGCTTTTTTTAAACTGTGTTTTGGTTCCCATGTACGATATGAAAATAATGGCACTGACCATGAAGATACAAACAAAGCAGAGAAAGCATATATGTACAGCTCTAATACTGTGGCAGAAACTCAAAATAAACACATTGCACAACGTAGTGGTCAGTATTTAATTTCTTTTGAGAATATCCTTATGAATTAATGGACAGACATTTTATCAAGGTATCAGTATAATGCAAAGTAAATAACCTGGAAGAGACTCAAACAGGAGCATTCTCAAAATATTACAGTAGGAAAACACCATGCTGATTGAGATTTACATACAATAATGGCATTCATGAATGCAATCCGATGCAAGCAAAAGCAGAAAAAAAAATCCACTTTTGCTATTGATTCATGCATTATACTTAGTTAAAAGACCGCCCTGGGCATTGTGAATGTTAGCCACAATATTGAAGCAAACTCTTGTGATATATTTTACTTAAATGGATGAAGTGTTAATAGTATTATGTATTAATTTTATTTTCTAGACATGTTGCCTGAAATGGTGTAGAAAAGTTTGGGTTCTGTAACTGTGGATTCCTCTAACATTGTAGTTCTTCTCCTATACAGATGCTGTGGGAGTTATGCCAAATGGAGGTCGAGCGTACACTCGAGGGCCATTCATGGGGATGAAGCCACTGCCAATCAATAGCATTGGGAGTATGGCTGCTGCAGTAAGGTAAAAAGTTAGCACTTATCTCCCATCACTTAAATGTTGGAATTGAAGTACTCAGCCTTCTTAAGTCAGGTGGCCACATGACTTCTAATGAAGCTGTAAAACATTCTGGATGTAAATTCTATAATGTTGCACAATAGTAAGAGGTAGAACTTTGGAGAAGCACGCTATTGATAAATGATCTGCTTCAATTTCTCCCAAACCTACAAACAGAGCGAGCTTCATTTTGTGCCTGGCAAGTTGTATCCACCTCAAGCTATTACACCTGGCCTTCTGTGTTTCAGGTCAACCACTTATCTATGCTTGTGTCTTACAACATTTCCAATTATTATCCTTTCATTTAGTGCTATGTAATGAAATCTCATGAAACTGTTAGAAATGTAAATTTGAATTCCAGCTAAATTACTTTGTATTTTCCACTTTGACTAACCTAACTCTGAATTTGCTGAAAGGAGAAGTCTAAAATATTACCTCCCCATCCACTGCAGATCCACTGGACAGATATAAATAGGTGGCTATTTCAGTTGCTGTAATAGTGCCCTCTATTAACCCCATATGCCCCACAAAATGGTTGGAAGATGGTTGGGTTGGGGTTTAAAAATTATAAAATGTGAACCTGTCCCCAACCTGCCATGTAAGCACCTGATGCTGTTTTTGTAATGATTGCTTTTCATGACTTGCCTTTGAGAGGTGGGGCAGTTCGTGAACATGTTTATATCGGGGTTCTGCAGTGCAATTGTGAGCCTAATTTAAATTGATAACCGTTGCTGCCGTGGGTTTTCCAAGGTTGGTGGAACCCAGCAGCGACAGTGAGCTGGAAGCTGCTGGCTCAAGAAAATAAGTGACTTTTACAGTGCACCTTGTGGACCAAAATAAACAGTCGTGTTCCCCTGGTCCCTCAGGAAGTCTTCGGCCTCTCTAACCACCACCCCCCCCTGCATTTCGCAATCTCACCTCTCCCTTGCTGTGTTTGCAAACCTCCTCCACCCCAACCTTTTGCTTCCACTCTCCTGTGCTGGCCCTTTTCTTCTCCGCACCTCCCAGCCCAGTCTCCCACTCCCTCCCTCCAGTGACGGCCTCTTTTCCCTCCACACTGGAGATCACAATGGTCTCTCCACTCGCAAGCCCTGATCTCTTGCTCCTTCCCTTCCTGATTACCTGGGATTGTCCCTGAATGCGGCCTCCTGCCGGCCAGCCTGTTGGTTTGGCTGGCAGTCAGGCAAGAACTGGAAGAAAAAGACCATAATAAGGAGCCCCACACCCTCAGTCTTGGTTGGTATTCCCTGCACTACCTACCATTAAACACAGAGTACAATGATTTGAATTCCTTGTTTAGCTGTTATTTTAGTCAGCTACACTAGATTAAGTCTTGAGTGCAACCATATTAGTAAGTATTTTTAGTTTTCATTAGGGCAGGATAAAGTCAAACATGTGCATTGTGGTTATGCAGTATTGATGCTGCCAGCTCCTGGCCACAAAATCTCGGCATGTTCACTAAGGTTGACTGCCAGGAAGTTGTAGTTTATGGCTTCTGGCTTTTACAAATGTGGCAAGTTTAATCTGGTTTGCTGTGGGTTGTAACCTACATGTGGGGAATTAGTGGCAACATCCAAATATATATAGCCATGAAGTTTGAACATTGACCAAACATTTTTATTTTGTAAACAAAAAATATTTATGTTACAACTCTCTAGGGATTGAAATAACATTTTTATGGTAAGATCTTCCCTGCCTAGCAGTTTTGTCCTCGGTGTCCTGCTTTATTTCGCAGTTTTCCCACATGATGCTATACTTTAGAAAAAAAATGCTGCAATTCATAATATAGCCTCTCACCATTTAACCCTCGGGGCACAGTTTGAAAAAAGGAGCTCTCCAATTTAAGACTGAGATGAAGAAGAATTTCTTCTCAGAGGGTTGTTAGTCTTTGGAAATCTCCCACAGAGAGCGATGGAGCCTGGGTCATTGAATATATTCAAGGCTGAGTTAGAGTTTTGATTGACAAGTGAGTCGAGAGTTATGGGGGACAGGCAGAAAAATGGAGTTAAGACCCCGATCAGATCATCCACGAACTTATTGAGTGGTGGAGTGGGTTCAAAGGGCTGAATGGCCTACTGCTGCTATTTCTTTGATCTTAATAATACAAACATTTTCATTGCTTGCAAACTACAGCCTCGCATGGCATTGCCCTTTGTATAGATTTGAATATCATTTACAGTACATTGCACCAACATATTGTTATGACCACAGCCGATGTTAATTGCTGAGCAAACCAAATCCCAGAGGGAAACTTGGCTTACAGGCCATACCCTTTGATTGTATTCTGAAAACAAGAAGGAGACATACAGATCTCAGCAGTAAGAAGTCCAGTAACACTTTTGGGATTTTAAAAATTATAAGTAAAAGTTTTATTAACAAGAATAAAAGAAAACTTAAGCACACAGGACTACAGATACACCGTTAAACTTAGCCTTACAAAACATTCCCCCAAAAAGACACTTTACTTGGTCAGACCCACAAGTAAACATCTCCCTGGCAACACTCCCTTATAGATGTTTAACTTTTAAAAATCCAGTAATATTACCCAAGGCAAACTGCTGGAGCTTTAATAAAGGCATATCACATGATCTGTAACACTCTTCCACTCTGCTGTGATAATCCAAGCTTCAGAATAAAACTGCTTTTTGCAGCTCAAGACTTTACTAGTTTGACTGGATGGTTGATTCAAACTGCATCCCCTCTCAGCTCACAGCTCCAGCTGCTACATCTCATACCTCCAGCTCAACAGCCCAACAGCTCAAGCAGCTACAGCCCAACTAAGCTCTCCACAGTAACTCTAAAATACAATTTTTCCCTTTATATCAGGTTCCATTGTTTTCACACCTCTTTGAAACTCAAACCCTTCCAAATATAAGATCATTCATGTTTCCAACTTGTCTTTGCTTTCAGGTCAATAAAATATAATATTCCCCCCCTTCTGTTTACCTATGCAATTCCTGCAAGATGCAGACATGTTTCTTTTCACCTATGACTCCCCTTGGATATTCAAGCAAACTTTCCACTTATCCAAAAATGCCAATGTTAGATCTAACCTATTCACTTGTACCTCAAACCTAACACCTCTATCCTTTCCATGTTTTCAACCCCCCAGACAACCTGTCTCCTATTAACCTCTGCCCAGTTTAATTAAATCATACACACACACACACACACACACACACGTATATACACACATGCAAAGCCTTTTCACAGAATGACTGAATATCCCCCAAAAATATATTTTAAAAATCAATTTCGCATAATATATGTAAAATAACAGAAATGCACTGAGCCAGCTGTGTTTGCTGCTCCAAGAATTAAACCATATGCAAAAATTCAGGATGAGTAAGCAAGTGATTACACAGCCATCCCACCATGTTTCAGGATGACTTTTTCGAAACCCAGTATGCTCCATGGTTTCTAAATTAGCATTGTTTCATTGACTGATACAAAGCCATTTGGCTCACTGGGCCTGCCGTGACTCTTTCGAAGAGTTGGCCATTTAGTTCTACTTACCCTCTCTCCCCATGACCCTGCAGAATTTGTCCACTTCTCTTTTGCATCCATCACTTTTTCCAGACAGTTTATTCCAGGTCATCATGAATCGCTGAGTGAATAAAATGCTCCTTGCCCTCAACTCCGGCCCTTTTTGCCAATTGTCATACATCTGCTCACTGACTCTTCTGCCGGTAGAAACAGTTTCTCCTTATTTACTCTATTAAAACTCTTCAAGATTTTGAATACCCCTATTAATTCTCTCCTTAATCTTTGCTCCAAGGAAAACAACCCCAGCTTCTCTAGTCTTCCAAGGTTCCTCGTCCCTGGTACCATTTTCTTAAATCTCCCCTGCATGCTCTCCAGGGCATTGATATCCTTCCTCAAGTGCCGTGCCCAGAATTGAACACAGTACTTCAGCTCGGTCAAAATTACTGTGGGTGTACCTAAACCACATGGGCTGCAGCAGTTCGAGAAGGCAGCTCACCACCACCTTCTCAAGGACAACTAGGGATGGGCAATAAATGCTGGCCCAGCCAGTGAAGCCCACGTCCTGTGAATGAATTTTTTTTTTAAAAAGCTGCAGCCCAACTAGGGATTATAAAGGTTTGGTATAACATTCCTACTTTTGTATTCTATGCATCTCATTATAAAGCCACGGATCCCTTTTTTTTTGTCAGCCTTCTGAACTTATCCTCTGTTCCTGTATTTTCGCCAACCATGTAACTGACTTAATGTATTTAAACTTGTAAAGTCTATCAACACAATAACCAAAATATTGTCTACTTAATATTAAGAGTAAACATTGAGAGCATAAAGCAGTTCTAGTATTTTGTAACCTCTTCCAGAGGCAGCAGATGGCTTACATCCTCATGCTACTGGTTGGCTTCCAGTTTTCCCTTTCTTTTTGTCTGTTGTGAGGACTACTGAAGTAATAAATTGCAATAACGTCGTAATATTTACATGCAACTTGAATGAGTTTATCAGGTGTTAAATATAGAAATAGGTTTATTTTAATTATCTGTGCCTCAATAGATTTAAATGTGTGCTCCCTCTGGAATTTATTTCACACTTTTTTGATAATTTAGCTATATACCAACTTATTTAGGACACCCCTTCTTGAGCTATTACTGTTCTAAGTAGATGATTCTTTTAATGAAATCTCAGCTAAAAATGCTTTTTATTCAACATAATCCAATTGTGAGAAAAGTATTAGTTGTCACGCAAAGTGTAATTCTAACCTCTTTTTAATATTTTACATTACAACAGTTCTCTGTATTTAAATTAATATGAAAGCTACAATATATAATTAGTGACATGAACTGCCTGCATAATGGGACTAACCTTAAAACATATCCACACATTTAAAGTTAACAAATGCATTAGTACTTTAGTATCATGTACAAAGACAACATAATTTTTCATGTTTTCATTATTAATCTCAGCTTGTTATATTCTCATAATCTTTTGGGGTGTTTTGCTTTCTTAAATGCATTATATCAATGTAGTTGTATTTATATAAATGTGTTCCTAATATATTTTGCTTATAATTTCATACAGAATAGATCTGCACTCATGTAAACAAAGCAATGATGTTATGCACCATAGTGGGTTCTAAGCTTAACATTTTAAATGGTGCTCAGTATTGTTGCCTAAGTCAAAATTTCAGTAAAAGCTCTCTTTCTGCTGGTTATCAGTACTGTATAGCGATGTAGCATGTTAATTCAGATTTGGTCCTAGATAATGAAAACTAAAAGTTTCACAGTTGCATACCTGAGTGTTAACTTTGGTGAGTATTCAACTTCTCAGATAACTAGAAGAACCAAGTGGAATTGAGTATCAAGGTATTGACAATGTGACACAAAAACAATGGATGTGGGTTGCTAAGTTGAAAATTATGCTGCGCCAGTACAATAACAAAATTGAAATTTTGGCATACCAATTTTATTTACATAAATAAAGGCCATAAATGTAAGGTAGTTGCTAAAATATCCAATGAGGAATTCAGGAGAAACTTATTTCGCAGAATGTGGAACTTGCTACCACATGGATTGGTTGAGGTGAATAGTGTTATTGTCTTTAAGAGGAAGCTAGTTAAGTGCACAAGGCAGAAAGAAGTGAAATAGATGGGTAAGATGAAATAGTGCATGAAGAGGCTGAGGTAGAGCATAAATGCCAGAACCGACCAGTTGGCCCAAATGGCCTATGTCTGTGCTGTAAATTCTATGTAATTTCTTTTTAGAGCCTACCACACCCCTCACTAATTTTCCTGAGTGACATGTAGAATTTAAAACTGCGGTTTATGAGGGGACCCTAGGGAGCTGCTTGGGTCAACAGATTTCTGTTCGCATGTTGGCAGGTTCTGATTTCTCCCCCCCACCTCTATTTATTGAAATATTAGCATGTTGATTTGGTTATTTGCTAACTTTTTTTTTAAAATCCCATATTGATCATTTTGGGAATGTGATATTGTCTTTCTGAAGTTGAGACAAGGAACTCTGCAAGGGCTTGTCTATACAGAATTCACAGAATCACACAGTGCGGAAGAGGCCCTTCGGCTCATCGAGTCTGCACCGACACGTGAGAAACACCTGACCTACCTATCTAACCCCATTTACCAGCACTTGGCCCATAGACTTGAATGTTATGATGTGTCAGGTGCTCATCCAGGTACTTTTTAAAGGATGTGAGGCAACTCGCCTCCACCACCCTCCCAGGCTGTGCATTCCAGACCGTCACCACCCTCTGGGTAAAAAAGTTTTTCCTCACATCCCCCCTAAACCTCCTGCCCCTCACCTTGAACTTATGTCCCCTTGTGACTGACCCTTCAACTAAGGGGAACAGCTGCTCCCTATCCACTCTGTCCATGCCCCTTATGATCTTGTACACCTCAATCAGATCGCCCCTCAGTCTTCTCTGCTCCAACAAAAACAACCCAAGTCTATCCAACCTCTCTTCATAACTTAAATGTTTCATCCCAGGCAACATCCTGGTGAATCTCCTCTGCACCCTCTCCGGTGCAATCACATCCTTCCTATAATGTGGCGACCAGAACTGCACACAGTGCTCCAGCTGTGGCCTCACCAAGGTTCCATACAACTCCAACATGACCTCCCTACTTTTGTAATCTATACCTCGATTGATAAAGGCAAGTGTGCCATATGCCTTTTTCACCACCCCACTAACATGCCCCTCCGCCTGGATCCTGGTTACATGACAGTAGATGTTCTAGTTGATGCATCTCTGAAACAGTGATACTAATCTGCTGCAGAAATGGTAAATGGGGCATTGGATATGAGTGGGAGAGGATGTGATTCTAATTGTTCATGAGTCCCACTGCTATTGAACCCTGCCTTCAGCAGGTTATCTTTGATATTGTATGTGCACTGGAAAAGCAACACAGTTTTGAATATAGAGTGTCCTGATGTTCCATCAGGCAGTGGGCAGGCTATGAGAGTTACTGGGGGTCAGTTGGCACAGTTGGTTTGATGGCCTGGATGGTTCAGATTGTGTTAATAGCATGGGGTTCGATCTCCGTTCCAGTTCAGGTGGATTTTGGACCTGCCTCCTTGCCCTACCATAGTGGAGATCATTCAGCTGCAAGTCGGACCTGCCTTCGGGCAGAGAACTCAAAAAGAATAATCCTCCTTCTGTAATATTGTTTCAGAAGCCGCTAACAATTTTTCAGGAATTTTACATAAAAATTCATTAAGTGTGTTTTTATAACAGTCCTTTCATGTTACTGATTAGAACTAGAAATAGAACAACTACCCACTTCACTCAGTGTCATGTTAGAGCAGCAAACATTCACACTTCATTTGAAATGTTTACCAATAATTATAATGCATTGATTAATTTTGCCCCAGTTTCGGGAAACTGAAAATATGTTTATATTTGTTATTATATTGGGTTAAAAAAAAACCCTGAATTAAAGGATTATTCTTTGAGTAGAATAGCGTGTTCTCTTTCACTGCCATTAGGAAGCTAGCCAAGTTTCCCAGTCACCCTGAATATTCCACTTTTCCGCACATTTATTCTCCACAGATTAACATTCTGTTGTGTGAACATCTGTAGGTATTCTCATTTATCAAATATTTTCTGACTTCTTGTTCCGTTATGTGAAATGATAAAATTTTAATGTTCCTCATTTCTTAACCATTTCCCCTACAGTTTAAAATGGGACAAATCAGAGCCAGGGAACTATAAGCCTATCAGCCTCATATCCGTTATTGGTAAGATGCTGGAAGGGATAATAAGAGATGTTCCTTATGATCACTGGGAAAGGGAAAGGGCCAATAGAAATTCACAACACATCTTCAAAATACAGAGTGCCTTGCACACAGAACAGCAATGCTAGTCATTTCCTGTAAGATTTGAGTGTCTTGCGTTTAGGAGTGGTGCTGTACATAAAATTTACAGCATGGAAGCAGTAATATTCATACCATAATAGTAACATTGCCACACAGTGCCAGGCAATGACCATCTCCAACAAGAGAGAATCTAACCATTTCCCTTTAATACTCAATTGCTGAATTTCCCATCATCGACACTCTTGGGAGGCGGGTTACCATTGGTTAGAAAATTAACAGAACTAGCCATATAAATTACTGTGGGTACAAGAGCAGGTCAGAGACTGGGAATTCTGCGGCAAGTAACTCACCACCTTACTCTCCAAAATCTGTCCACAATCTACAAGGCACAAGTCACGAGTGTGATGGAATACTCTCCACTTGCTTGGATGAGTGCAGCGCCAACAATACTCAAGAAGCTTGACACCATCCAGGGCAAAGCAGTCAGCTTGATTGGCACACCGTACAACATACCCTAAACATTCACTTCCTCTGCCGCTACTGTGCATTGGTGGTAGTGTGTGCCATCTGCAGGATGCACTGCAGCAACTCACCAAGGCTCCTTTGACAGCATCTTCCAAACCAAAGTGCTCTACCCCTAGAAAAACAAGGTCAACAGGCGCATAGGGATACCACTTCCTGCAAGTTTCCTTCCAAATCAAACACCATCCTGACTTGGAAATATACCACTGTTCCTTCACTGTCACTGAGTCAAAATTCTGGAACTCTCTAACAGCACTGTGGGTGTACCTACACAACATGGACTGCAGCAGTTCAAGAAGGTGGCTCACCACCATTTCTTCAAGGCAGTTAGGAATGAGCAATAAATGTTGGCCTTGCTGGCAATGCGCTCATCATCCCATGAATGAAAGCAAAAGAAAATTTCAGTCCAGCAGATCATGCCAGTGGTTATGCTCCACAGAAGCCTTCTCCCACTTCACTTAATCCTAACAGCATAACCTTCTAATCCTTTCTCCATCATGCATTTATCTTATCTAGCAGAAAAAGAACAAAAGAGGCAGATCTGTAGGATATTTTATCTCACTTTGCCCACAACCAGAGAGATGGGGCTGAGGTAAGGCAAGTCCTGCAGAACACCTGGGACCAGAGACTCCTTCACCCAGTGGGCGTATCTTGTTTATTGATTGTAGAAACAAAAAAATCGCCTGTTGTCACTGAGGAGGCAACTTCAGTGCCAAGTGTACTATCTGTCTATTATTTTGGTGTCAAAACTTGTGCAACTACTGTGTGTTGTACTGTAAAACACAATCCTGAAATAGAACTTTCCTATGTGGGAAGAAAAGAATGATCAGAAAAGCCGAAACCTCAGTTTCCCACTTGAATGTTTCAAAAGCACTCCCCCGAAGAAAAATGTAGGCTAGTGTTCCTATATGTGCATTCATTTCCATGTTGCACTTTGCCACAGGGCACCATTGTTGAGCAGAGTACCGCATGGCGACTTAGTAAACTGACCTGTAATTTTTTTGCCCCTTTCAGGAATGGAATCGCAAACTGTCGGATGCGGAACGATAGCGAGCAGTCCTGTGGCTCCCCGGTTGTCAGCAGTGATCCTAAGGAAGATCACAATTACAGCGTGGCGAAATCTTCCAATCACAGGAGTACATCCCCCACCAGCGACTCAACGTCCTCTTCCTCTGCCGATGACCACTACGAGTTTGCCACAAAGGGCAGCCACGACGGAAGTGAGGTCAGCGAAGGGAGTTACCACAGCCACGAGAGCTACAGCGAGACAGAAGATGAGGAGAAAAAGAACAAAAAAGAAACCAAGGATTCCTTAGCTGACAGTGGGTACTTATCTCAGCACACGAAACGGCAACACCTGACAAAAGCAAAAAAAAATGCAACTGAGACACTGCCGCTTAAAAAGAGGCGCACAGAGAAACCACCAGAAAGTGATGACGAGGAAATGAAAGAGGCAGCGGGTTCACTCCTGCACTTGGCAGGGATTCGCTCCTGTTTGGATAACATCACAAACCGCACTTCGAAAGGGCAGAAAGAGCAGCAACATTCAGCAAAAAATTAAGACAGTAATGCACAGCCTCTTTAAGATTGTTGGCAGAAATTTATTTTCTTTCAGCACGTCAGGTGAATTATAATGATTTGTGGCAATATCAGCAATCACTTTGTTTTCCTATTTTAAGCCCCCTTGAGTTTTTTTAATATAAAAATAATTTTCGTTTAAGGAGATTGAAGCCATAGCAGAACTTTTACTGACACTCAGCTAATTTGCAAAAGCTTTTCATTGACTGACAACAAAAGCCAAAATCACTGCACCTTCTCTCTCTCTCTCTCCCCCTCTCTCTCTTCCCCCCTCCCCCCTTTCTCCCCCTCTCTCCTTCCTCCTCCCTTTCCCCCCCTCTCTGTTCATTATTTCAACTTGACTATACAGGTGCACACAGGATGCATTACACTGACATGTATTGAGTTTGCGTTTCGAATCCCGTAATGTTCTAATGTGAAAGGATGGGTCAGTGATGGACTGTTCTGATCCAGCCATGCTGAACGACAGCCAGCCTGAATAGCACTATGGCCTAGAGGCATCTGGGGAAAAGGAAGAAAATTAATGTGCTGCTCGAGACTGTGATGGATTCGTTGGAGGCAACTGCACTTGAGTACAAGAGCTCTGGGTCTTTAACAGTATAGCAGATGACCGCCATCATTATTGGGAAAAACAAAACAGGGAAAAACAATCTATTTAAAGTTTTTAAAAAAAGTCCTGCCATTGGTCAGTTCCACAAATTTCTGTCTTCTTAAACCCCTCACGCGCACACACATGTTCAAAGCCATATGCCTGATGGATGGCACTGCGTGCAAAGAGAAAGAAAACACACCGCCTTTGAAACTGCCTGAGTGATGTGAAAGCAATCAAGTCTTGCAAAGAAATTCATAATCAAGTGATAACAAGATAGTGATACTAATCCATCCTGACCGATCAAAGTGCTTGATCTGGCCATGATGAGGAAGACGACAAAAAAAAAGAGAAAAAAGCTCTAAAGCCTGCCATTAGTATTATTCTGAAACAGAATTGCTGAACAGTGATATCGGTGAGCTCCTCCACTGCCCTGGAACTGGAGTAAGCAGTTTCTCTCTCAGTCAGGATACGTGTATGATAAAAGACCATTGATTTTGGAATATAACCTACGTAGCCAGCAGGATTATCCAATCCATGTTGCATGGGTTCT